>NC_069499.1:662388551-663103551 GCF_027579735.1 Bombina bombina
CCCCACAACGTCGCCTCCACCTGCCTACACTTATTAACCCCTAATCTGCCGACCGGACCTGAGCGCTACTATAATAAACTTATTAACCCCTAATCCGCCTCACTAACCCTATAATAAATAGTATTAACCCCTAATCTGCCTCCCTAACATCGCCGACACCTAACTTCAATTATTAACCCCTAATCTGCCGACCGGAGCTCACCGCTATTCTAATAAATGTATTAACCCCTAAATCTAAGTCTAACCCTAACACTAACACCCCCCTAACTTAAATATAATTTAAATCTAACGAAATTAATTAACTCTTATTAAATAAATTATTCCTATTTAAAGCTAAATACTTACCTGTAAAATAAACCCTAATATAGCTACAATATAAATTATAATTATATTATAGCTATTTTAGGATTTATATTTATTTTACAGGTAACTTTGTATTTATTTTAACCAGGTACAATAGCTATTAAATAGTTAAGAACTATTTAATAGCTAAAATAGTTAAAATAATTACAAATTTACCTGTAAAATAAATCCTAACCTAAGTTACAATCAAACCTAACACTACACTATCAATAAATAAATTAAATAAAATACCTACAATTACCTACAATTAAACCTAACACTACACTATCAATAAATTAATTAAATACAATATCTACAAATAAATACAATTAAATAAACTAACTAAAGTACAAAAAATAAAAAAGAACTAGGTTACAAAAAATAAAAAATATTTACAAACATTAGAAAAATATTACAACAATTTTAAACTAATTACACCTACTCTAAGCGCCCTAATAAAATAACAAAGCCCCCCAAAATAAAAAAAATGCCCTACCCTATTCTAAATTACAAAAGTTCAAAGCTCTTTTACCTTACCAACCCTGAACAGGGCCCTTTGCGGGGCATGCCCCAAGAAATTATTTTACCTGTAAAAAAACACATACAATACCCCCCCAACATTACAACCCACCACCCACATACCGCTAATCTAACCCAAACCCCCCTTCAATAAACCTAACACTAAGCCCCTGAAGATCTTCCTACCTTGTCTTCACCTCGCCGGGTATCACACCGATCCGTCCTTGCTCTGATATCTTCATCCAAGCAAAGCGGGGGCTAGACATCCATCATCCGACAGCTGAAGAAGTCCAGAAGAGGGTCCAAAGTCTTCATCCTATCCGGGAAGAAGAGTAGATCCGGACCGGCAACCATCTTCTTCCAAGCAGCATCTTCTATCTTCATCCGATGAGGACCGGCTCCATCGTGAAGACCTCCAGCGCGGACCCATCTTCTTCCGACGATGTCCAACTGAAGAATGACGGTTCCTTTAAGGGACGTCATCCAAGATGGCGTCCCTCAAATTCCGATTGGCTGATAGGATTCTATCAGCCAATCGGAATTAAGGTAGGAAAATTCTGATTGGCTGATGGAATCAGCCAATCAGAATCAAGTTCAATCCGATTGGCTGATCCGATGGAGCCGGTCCTCATCGGGTGAAGATAGAAGATGCCGCTTGGAAGAAGATGGTTGCCGGTCCAGATCTACTCTTCTTCCCGGATAGGATGAAGACTTTGGACCCTCTTCTGGACTTCTTCAGCCGTCGGAAGATGGATGTCTAGCCCCCGCTTGGGTTGGATGAAGATATCGGAGCAAGGACGGATCGGTGTGATACCCGGTGAGGTGAAGACAAGGTAGGAAGATCTTCAGGGGCTTAGTGTTAGGTTTATTTAAGGGGGGTTTGGGTTAGATTAGGGGTATGTGGGTGGTGGGTTGTAATGTTGGGGGGGTATTGTATGTGTTTTTATACAGGCAAAAGAGCTGAATTTCTTGGGGCATGCCCCGCAAAGGGCCATGTTCAGGGCTGGTAAGGTAAAAGAGCTTTGAACTTTGGTAATTTAGAATAGGGTAGGACATTTTTTTATTTTGGGGGGCTTTGTTATTTTATTAGGGGGCTTAGAGTAGGTGTAATTAGTTTAAAATTGTTGTAATATTTTTCTAATGTTTGTAAATATTTTTTTATTTTTTGTAACTTAGTTCTTTTTTATATTTTGTACTTTAGTTAGTTTATTTAATTGTAGTTATTTGTAGGTATTGTATTTAATTAATGTATTGATAGTGTAGTGTTAGGTTTAATTGTAGGTAATTGTAGGTATTTTATTTAATTTATTTATTAATAGTGTAGTGTTAGGTTTAATTGTAACTTAGGTTAGGATTTATTTTACAGGTAAATTTGTAATTATTTTAACTATTTTAGCTATTGAATAGTTCTTAACTATTTAATAGCTATTGTACCTGGTTAAAATAAATACAAAGTTACCTGTAAAATAAATATAAATCCTAAAATAGCTATAATATAATTATAATTTATATTGTAGCTATATTAGGGTTTATTTTACAGGTAAGTATTTAGCTTTAAATAGGAATAATTTATTTAATAAGAGTTAATTAATTTCGTTAGATTTAAATTATATTTAACTTAGGGGGGTGTTAGTGTTAGGGTTAGACTTAGCTTTAGGGGTTAATACATTTGTTAGAATAGCGGTGAGCTCCAGTCGGCAGATTAGGGGTTAATGTTTGAAGTTAGGTGTCGGCGATGTTAGGGAGGGCAGCTTAGGGGTTAATACTATTTATTATAGGGTTAGTGAGGCGGATTAGGGGTTAATAACTTTATTATAATAGCGGTGCGGTCCGCTCGGCAGATTAGGGGTTAATAAGTGTAGGCAGGTGGAGGCGACGTTGTGGGGGGCAGATTAGGGGTTAATAAATATAATATAGGGGTCGGCGGTGTTAGGGGCAGCAGATTAGGGGTACATAGGGATAATGTAAGTAGCTGCGGTTTACGGAGCGGCAGAATAGGGGTTAATAATAATATCCAGGGGTCAGCGATAGCGGGGGTGGCAGATTAGGGGTTAATAAGTGTAAGGTTAGGGGTGTTTAGACTCGGGGTACATGTTAGAGTGTTAGGTGCAGACGTAGGAAGTGTTTCCCCATAGGAAACAATGGGGCTGCGTTAGGAGCTGAACGCGGCTTTTTTGCAGGTGTTAGGTTTTTTTTCAGCTCAAACAGCCCCATTGTTTTCTATGGGGGAATCGTGCACGAGCACGTTTTTGAATCTGGCCGCGTCCGTAAGCAACTCTGGTATCGAGAGTTGAAGTTGCGTTAAATATGCTCTACGCTCCTTTTTTTGGAGCCTAACGCAGCCATTCTGTGAACTCTCAATACCAGAGTTATTTAAAAGGTGCGGCCAGAAAAAAGCCAGCATTAGCTACGCTGGTCTTCACCGACAAAACTCTAAATCTAGCCGTTAGGCCTAGATTTAGAGTTTGGCTGTAGCCATGAAAACCAGCATTAGGGGCTCCTAACGCTGGTTTTAGGCTACCGCCGGTATTTGGAGTCAGTCAGGAATGGGTCTAACGCTCACTTTTCCGCCTCGACTTTTCCATACCGCAGATCCCCTTACGTCAATTGCGTATCCTATCTTTTCAATGGGATCTTTCTAACTCCGGTATTTAGAGTCGTGTCTGAAGTGAGCGTTAGAAATCTAACGACAAAACTCCAGCCGCAGAAAAAAGTCAGTAGTTAAGAGCTTTCTGGGCTAACGCCGTTTTATAAAGCTCTTAACTACTGTGCTCTAAAGTACACTAACACCCATAAACTACCTATGTACCCCTAAACCGAGGTCCCCCCACATCGCCGCCACTCGATTAAATTTTTTTAACCTCTAATCTGTCGACCGCCACCTACGTTATACTTATGTACCCCTCATCTGCTGCCCCTAACACCGCCGACCCCTATATTATATTTATTAACCCCTAACCTGCCCCCCACAACGTCGCCGCCAGCTACCTACAATAATTAACCCCTAATCTGCTGACCGCCACCTACGTTATACTTATGTACCCCTAATCTGCTGCCCCTAACACCGCCGACCCCTATATTATATTTATTAACCTCTAATCTGCCCCCCTCAACGTCGCCTCCACCTGCCTACACTTATTAACCCCTAATCTGCCGAGCGGACCGCACCGCTACTATAATAAAGTTATTAACCCCTAATCTGCCTCACTCCCGCCTCAATAACCCTATAATAAATAGTATTAACCCCTAATCTGCCCTCCCTAACATCGCCGACACCTAACTTCAATTATTAACCCCTAATCTGCCAACCGAATCTCGCCGCTACTGTAATAAATGGATTAACCCCTAAAGCTAAGTCTAACCCTAACACCCCCCTAAGTTAAATATAATTTAAATCTAACGAAATAAATTAACTCTTATTAAATAAATTATTCCTATTTAAATACTAATACTTTACTAATACTCTAAATACTTACCTGTAAAATAAACCCTAATATAGCTACAATATAAATATATTATATATATTGTATTATAGCTATTTTAGGATTTATATTTATTTTACAGGTAACTTTGTATTTATTTTAACCAGGTACAATAGCTATTAAATAGTTAAGAACTATTTAATGGCTAAAATAGTTAAAATAATTACAAATTTACCTGTAAAATAAATCCTAACCTAAGTTACAATTAAACCTAACACTACACTATCAATAAATAAATTAAATACAATATCTACAAATAAATACAATCGAATAAACTAACTAAAGTACAAAAAATAAAAAAGAACTAAGTTACAAAAAATAAAAAAATATTTACAAACATTAGAAAAATATTACAACAATTTTAAACTAATTAAACCTACTCTACGCGCCCTAATAAAATAACAAAGCCCCCCAAAATAAAAAAAATGCCCTACCCTATTCTAAATTACAAAAGTTCAAAGCTCTTTTACCTTACCAGCCCTGAAAAGGGCCCTTTGCGGGGCATGCCCCAAGAAATTCAGCTCTTTTGCCTGTAAAAAAACACATACAATACCCCCCCCCCAACATTACAACCCACCACCCACATACCCCTAATCTAACCCAAATCCCCCTTAAATAAATCTAACACTAAGCCCCTGAAGATCTTCCTACCTTGTCTTCACCTCACCGGGTATCACACCGATCCGTCCTGGCTCCGATATCTTCATCCAACCCAAGCGGGAGCTAGACATCCATCATCCGACGGCTGAAGAAGTCCAGAAGAGGGTCCAAAGTCTTCATCCTATCCGGGAAGAAGAGTAGATCCGGACCGGCAACCATCTTCTTCCAAGCGGCATCTTCTATCTTCATCCGATGAGGACCGGCTCCATTGTGAAGACCTCCAGCGCGGACCCATCTTCTTCTGACGACGTCCAACTGAAGAATGATGGTTCCTTTAAGGGACGTCATCCAAGATGGTGTCCCTCGAATTCCGATTGGCTGATAGGATTCTATCAGCCAATCGGAATTAACATAACATAGTAACATAGTAGATAAGGTTGAAAAAAGACTGAAGTCCATCGAGTTCAACCTATACAAATCTAAAATACATAGGTATAATGTAAGTAGCGGCGGTTTACGGAGCGGCAGATTAAGGGTTAATAATAATATGCAGGGGTCAGTGATTAGGGGTTAGGTGTTAATAAGTGTAAGGTTAGGGGTTAATAAGTGTAGGGGTTAATAAGTGTAAGGTTAGGGGTTTTTAGACTCGGGGTGCATGTTAGAGTGTTAGGTGCAGACGTAGGAAGTGTTTCCCCATAGGAAACAATGGGGCTGCGTTTGGAGCTGAACGCGGCTTTTTTGCAGGTGTTAGGTTTTTTTTCAGCTCAAACAGCCCCATTGTTTTCTATGGGGGAATCGTGCACGAGCACGTTTTGAAGCTGGCCGCGTCCATAAGCAACTCTGGTATCGAGAGTTGAAGTTGCTTTAAATATGCTCTACGCTCTTTTTTTAGAGCCTAACGCAGCCATTCTGTGAACTCTCAATACCAGAGTTATTTAAAAGGTGCGGCCAGAAAAAAGCCAGCGTTAGCTACTCGGGTGGTTACCGACAAAACTCTAAATCTAGCCGTTAGCTAGCTAAACAGAATGTTCCAAATAGCTCCTTCTGTCAGCAACTTCAACTTATTAAAAACACAAAAAAACTTAACATCTCAAAGAAGAATATGAAAAACTCATAATAGCTCGAGTGAAGTTATTTATTTAAAATTACTAATATAGGCAAAGTGCTTTCCTGCTCCAAATACCTGGCAGTTTCATTATATATAAAATGAATAAGTATACTCCATTTAAATACCCTACTTTGATAGCCCCACAATGGTATCTTAAAATAAATATTGAAATACAAATTTCTTTATGCAACCAAAGACAGATAAATCAAGTTAAACCTACCTTAAAGAGTTTGATACATAAATCGGACCTAAAGATGGACTCTGATATGTTACAAAATTAATAACTGAGAATATTCAGAAATCTTGTATCAAAAGTACTAAAAAATGACATCACTTTGTTTTCTAAAATGTCTCCCCAATCTTTTCTTGAGTGGGCAAGGACTTCTATTTTTTTATTGAACCACACATTGCCAAAAATATATACAGGGAGTGCAGAATTATTAGGCAAGTTGTATTTTTGAGGATTAATTTTATTATTGAACAACAACCATGTTCTCAATGAACCCAAAAAACTCATTAATATCAAAGCTGAATAGTTTTGGAAGTAGTTTTTAGTTTGTTTTTAGTTATAGCTATTTTAGGGGGATATCTGTGTGTGCAGGTGACTATTACTGTGCATAATTATTAGGCAACTTAACAAAAAACAAATATATACCCATTTCAATTATTTATTTTTACCAGTGAAACCAATATAACATCTCAACATTCACAAATATACATTTCTGACATTCAAAAACAAAACAAAAACAAATCAGTGACCAATATAGCCACCTTTCTTTGCAAGGACACTCAAAAGCCTGCCATCCATGGATTCTGTCAGTGTTTTGATCTGTTCACCATCAACATTGCGTGCAGCAGCAACCACAGCCTCCCAGACACTGTTCAGAGAGGTGTACTGTTTTCCCTCCTTGTAAATCTCACATTTGATGATGGACCACAGGTTCTCAATGGGGTTCAGATCAGGTGAACAAGGAGGCCATGTCATTAGATTTTCTTATTTTATACCCTTTCTTGCCAGCCACACTGTGGAGTACTTGGACGCGTGTGATGGAGCATTGTCCTGCATGAAAATCATGTTTTTCTTGAAGGATGCAGACTTCTTCCTGTACCACTGCTTGAAGAAGGTGTCTTCCAGAAACTGGCAGTAGGACTGGGAGTTGAGCTTGACTCCATCCTCAACCCGAAAAGGCCCCACAAGCTCATCTTTGATGATACCAGCCCAAACCAGTACTCCACCTCCACCTTGCTGGCGTCTGAGTCGGACTGGAGCTCTCTGCCCTTTACCAATCCAGCCACGGGCCCATCCATCTGGCCCATCAAGACTCACTCTCATTTCATCAGTCCATAAAACCTTAGAAAAATCAGTCTTGAGATATTTCTTGGCCCAGTCTTGACGTTTCAGCTTGTGTGTCTTGTTCAGTGGTGGTCGTCTTTCAGCCTTTCTTACCTTGGCCATGTCTCTGAGTATTGCACACCTTGTGCTTTTGGGCACTCCAGTGATGTTGCAGCTCTTAAATATGGCCAAACTGGTGGCAAGTGGCATCTTGGCAGCTGCACGCTTGACTTTTCTCAGTTCATGGGCAGTTATTTTGCGCCTTGGTTTTTCCACACGCTTCTTGCGACCCTGTTGACTATTTTGAATGAAACGCTTGATTGTTCGATGATCACGCTTCAGAAGCTTTGCAATTTTAAGAGTGCTGCATCCCTCTGCAAGATATCTCACTATTTTTGACTTTTCTGAGCCTGTCAAGTCCTTCTTTTGACCCATTTTGCCAAAGGAAAGGAAGTTGCCTAATAATTATGCACACCTGATATAGGGTGTTGATGTCATTAGACCACACCCCTTCTCATTACAGAGATGCACATCACCTAATATGCTTAATTGGTAGTAGGCTTTCGAGCCTATACAGCTTGGAGTAAGACAACATGCATAAAGAGGATGATGTGGTCAAAATACTAATTTGCCTAATAATTCTGCACTCCCTGTATATTGCATATGATGTATTACAAAAATATGTGACACATTTGATACAACCTTGTATAATTAAATTACACATATTGCTATTATACAGCAAAATTACACGTTGTGCGGTACGGCTATACCGCTGAAAATTGGCCATTGTGTGCGGAGTATTCAGCTCAACTGTACAAAACTCAAAACAATAATGTTACAAATACACTAGCACCCATAAACTAACTTTTAACCCCTAAACCGCCATCCCAAGCATTGCAAATACTATATAAAACATATTAATCCCTAATCCACCACCCACCCACATCACCAACACTAAATTAAAGTATTAAATCATAATCCGCCGCCCACCGACATGCCAACACTAAAATAAAGCATTAATACCTAAACTGCTACTACTATAATAAACTTATTAACCCCTAAACTGCCGGCCCCCACATCGATAATACTATGCTAAAACTATTAACCCCTAAACCACCGGCCCCCCACATCGCAACACACTAAATTAGAGTATTAACCCTAAACCTAACACCCCCTAACTTTAAATTAAACTTACAATATGATTACTTTCAAAGAAATAAAAAGTTACCTGTGAAATAAAAAAAACTAAGATTAAACTATTAATTAACCTAGCATTACTATTTCAAAAAAAATAAAATAAACTATAAATAACAAAAACTAATTTACAATATTAAAACATCATAACACTATGAAAATTTTTAAAAACCTAACATTATCAAAAACACTAAAATTACGAAAAATAAAAAACACATACACCTAGGTTACAAGTTTTGCCCTCTAGGGGATGCGAAATGAACGCAACAAAAGCTGCGTTATTTCACCCTTCATTGCGCTGCCATTACAAGTTTTTGAAAAGCTGCCTTGTGCGTGCGATATGGTGGCGATGAGCTCCATACTGCACAAAATCCAAAGGCTTAGAATACGTGCTCGTGCACGCTTTCCTCATAGACATCAATGGGGAGAGCGTGATAGGAAAAAAAACTAACACCTGAAGCGCAGAATGGCGATCACCGTAACGCAACCCCATTGATGTCTATGGGAAAAAAAGTTACTTTTGAACCTAACACCCTAACATAAACCCCAAGACTAAACAACCCTAATCTGCTGCTCCTGACATCGCTGACACCTAAATAAAGTTATTAACCCCTAATATGCCGCTCCCGACATCGCCGCCACTAAAAAAAGTTATTAACCCCTTTTCTGCCACTCCCCGACATTGATGCCACTATAATAAAGTTATTAACCCCTATTCCCCCGCACCCCAACATCGCTGACACTATAATAAAGATATCAACCCCTATTCTGCCGCTCCCCGACATCGCCACCACTAAATAAAGTTATTAACCCCTAAACCTCTGGCCTCCCACATCACTGCCACTAAATAAACCTATTAACCCCTGAACCGCCAGCCCCCCACATCGCAAAAAACAAAATTAAACTATTAACCCCTAAACCTAACAACCCCCTAACTTTAAATTAAAATTACAATATCTTAAAATAAATAAAAACTTACCTGTTAAATTAAAAAAAAAAAAATTTAAACTAATAATTAACCTAACATAACTATTATACTAAAATTAAAACAACTACAAATAAAATAAAATAAATTACACATTAAAAAAAATCTAAAACTACTAACAAAAATTAAATCTAAAATAACAAACACTGAACTGCGAAAAATAACAAACAAAATTATCCAAAATAAAAACAATTACACCTAATCTAATAGCCCTATAAAAATAAAAAAGCTCCCCCAAAAATTCTAACAAAATAAGCTACCCATTGCCCTGTAAATGGCATTTGTATGGGCATTGCCCTTAAAAGGGCATTTAGCTCTTTTAAGAAAGCCCAAACCCTAATTTAAAAAAAAAAAGCCACCCAAAAAAAGTAAAAAAAACCCTAACACTAACCCCGACGATCCACTTACAGTTTTTGAAGTCCGGACATCCAGGCAGCGAGAAGTCTTCATCCAGGTGGTGAGTTCTTAATCCATACAGGTGGCTTTTCTATCTTCATCCAGGCGGTGTCTTCTATCTTAATCCCGATGGCACGGAGCAGTTCCATCCTTCAAGACATACGGCGCGGAGTGTCCTCTTCATACGGTCGCTGCCATACACTGAATCTTCAATGCAATTTCAAAAATCAAATCAGCCAATAGGAATGAAAGGGACGC
Source organism: Bombina bombina (assembly GCF_027579735.1). Taxonomy (NCBI): domain Eukaryota; kingdom Metazoa; phylum Chordata; class Amphibia; order Anura; family Bombinatoridae; genus Bombina; species Bombina bombina. The sequence continues at coordinate 662,398,769 of NC_069499.1, forward strand.
CATTTTGAAAAGGCTCCCTTTCATTGAAGATTCAGTGTACAACGGTGACCATATGAAGAGGACGCTACGTGCCTGATGTCTTGAAGGATGGACCCGCTCCGTGCCACCAGGATGAAGATAGAAGATGCCGCCGGGATGAAGATAGAAGATGCCGCCGGGATGAAGATAGAATATGCCACCGGATGAAGATAGAAGATGCCACCTGGATGAAGATAGAACACCCCGCCTAGATGAAGACTTCTCGCCGCCTGGATGTCCGGACTTCAAAGACCGTTAGTGAATTTTCAGGGGTTAGTGTTAGTATTGTTTTTTTACTTTTTTGGGGTGTATTTTTTTTAGTTTAGGGTTTGTGCTTTCTTAAAGAGCTAAATGCCCTTTTAAGGGCAGTGCAAAAAAGCTAAATGCCCTTTTAAGGGCATTGCCCATACAAATGCCCTTTTCAGGGCATTGGGTAGCATAGGTTTTATGTTAGAATTAGGTTTTATATTTTGGGGGGTTGGCTGGGTGATGGGTTTTTACTGTTGGGGGGTCTTTGTTTTGTTTTTACAGGGAAAAGAGCTGATTTATTTAGGGCAATGCCCTACAAAAGGCCCTTTTAAGGGCAATTGGTAGTTTATTGTAGGCTAGGGATTTTATTTTGGGGGGCTTTTTATTTTTATAGGGCTATTAGATTAGGTGTAATTGTTTTTATTTTGGATAATTTCATTTGTTATTTTTGTAATTTAGTGTGTTATTTTTTGTAATTTAGTTGATTTAATTTGTAGTTATTTTAGTTTAAGTCTAATAATTATGTTAGGTTAATTGTTAGTTTAAACTTTTTAATTTTTTTTATTTCACAGATAAGTTTTTATTTTTTTTAAGATAGTGATATTGTAATTTTAATAAAGTTAGGGGGTTGTTAGGTGTAGGGGTTAATAGTTTAATTTAGTTTTTTGCCATGTGGGGGACTGGCGGTTTAGGTGTTAATAGGTGTATTTAGTGGCGGTGATGTGGGAGGCCAGAGGTTTAGGAATTAATAACTTTATTTAGTGGCGGCAATGTCGGGGAGCTGCGGAATAGTGGTTAATATATTTATTATAGTGTCGGCGATGTTGGGGTGTGGGGGAATAGGGGTTAATAACTTTATTATAGTGACGGCGATGCCGGGGAGCGGCGGAATAGGGCAATGCCCTACAAAAGGCCCTTTTAATGGCTATTGGTAGTTTATTGTAGGCTTAGTTTTTTGCGATGTGGGGGTCTGGCGGTTTGGGTGTTAATAGGTGTATTTAGTGGTGGTGATGTGGGAGGCCAGAGGTTTAGGGATTAATAACTTTATTTAGTGGTGGAGATGTTGGGGAGAGACAGAATAGGGGTTAATATCTGTATTATAGTGTCAGCAATGTTGGGGTGCGAAGGAACAGGGATTAATAACTTTATTATAGTGGCAACGATGTTGGGAAGCGGCGGAATAGGGGTTAATAACTTGTATTAGTGGCAGCGATGTCGGGAGCGGCATATTAAGGGTTAATAACTTCATTACAGTGTTTGCGATGCGAGAGGGTGGTGGAATAGGGGTTACTAGGTAGTTTATGGGTGTTAGTGTACTTTGTAACATTTTTGTTATGAGTTTTGTGTAACAGTTGCAAAAAAAACTACTAATAGGCTGGAACACAAGCATTTTAGATTCACCGCACAACCTGTAATACTGGCGCTATGGAAATCCCATGCAAAAACGTCATTTTTTTTAATGCGGGATTGACATTGCGTTACAGGCTAAAATGCTTGTGGTATAGCTATATCGACAAGACTTGTAATGGCTGTGTTACTGTTTTAACTCTGAAATTGCCATTTTTTTAGTGTTAAGACCGTAACGCAAAACTCGTAATCTAGGTGTAAGATTACAAAAAATAAAAACTAAATTATCCAAAATAATAAAAATTAAACCTTATTCTATACCCCTATAAAAACAAAAAAGCCACCCCAAAATAAAAACACCCCCTAAGCTAACCATACACTACCAATAGCCCTTAAAAGTGCCTTTTATAGGGCATTGCCCTGAAGCAATCAGCTCTTTTACCTAAAAAATTACAAAGTCCCCCCCACCCCTAGTAAACCCCCCACCCAACCAACCCCCCAAAATAAAAAAAATCTAAGTCTAAAAAACCCTAAACTACGCATTGCCCCTAAAGTGGCATTTGTATGGGCATTTCCCTTAAAGGACAATCAGCTATTCTGCGCCAATTTAAAAAAAATGCCCTTTTTTAAAAAACACCTAAAAAAAACCAACAACAAAAACTTAACACTAACCCCAGAAAATGTGCTCACTGGTCCTGAAGTCCGGAAATCCAGGTGGAGCAAAGTCTTCATCCAGGCAGCAAAGATCTTCTTTTTCTAGAGAGGCACTATCTTCTATCTTCTTCCCGGAGGTGCGGAGCCTTCTCCGGTGATGCGTGGATCCGGAGTGCTGGTCCTCATCTGGAGCACTGGTCCTCTTCAGTGGCGGTGGTTTTCAGCGACGTGGATTCTCTTCATGTGATCGTCCGCCGCACACTCAAGCTTGAATGCAAAGTACCCCTTTTATATTGGGGTACCGTTGTATACCTATTGGTAGAAATATTAAAATCAGCCAATAGGATGAGAGCTGCTTAAATCCTATTGGCTGATTTGAATCTTTTGCTTTTAATCTTAACTGAGAGCTTGTAAGTGAGTGCTGGACTTTCTCTGTGTGTTGAATTAATTTGTTTTGTAATTTTCCCTATGCGCCTTGCACCCAGACCGGTCTTGGTTAACTGCCTGTGACTCTGGGGACAGCACAGCTTCCTGTAAGTGCCATTGAGCACCCAGGGCTGAGCATGTTGCAGCATCATATGATGTGCACCCAGTCCAGTTTGACAGTGCAGTCCCCTTCCGTGGTTTGTAAATGTCTAGGTCGATTACATAAGCCTGTGCACACTTCAATTTTTCCCAGTTTGTTTGATTGAGAGCTTGCATTGTTTGGCTGGTTTATGGACCCAGGTTTTGGAAGGGACCTTGACGTGGTACCTGGTCCCATTTGGCCAGATGCCATTTTTGCGTTTAATCTTAGCTGAGAGCTTGTAAGTGAGTGCTGGACTTTCTCTGCGTGTTGTGTATATATATATATATATATATATATATATATATATATATATATATAAACACAAGATGTATAGGGATGGCACAGTGCGAGCAAAGTGATAAGAATAGTTGCCTACTTACAGGCTATAAACATGTAATTCAATATAAAAGAACCTATGTTCAAACAATAAATGCAACAGTAGTATTGCACATAGATATAAAAGGTAGAAATGTAATAATATAGGACACAATTAAGAAAATACACTCGGGTGTGACCTAAAAGTTCATAAGGTAATCTAAGGATCCCTTATAGTGTCCCAAAGTGACAGGTGTATGCAAGAATTCAGATATCAGCTTCTTCAAATCTTCTATATATCCCCTTAAGGGTGTGCACTTACATTAAAAACCCTCAATCAAATGAGGTAAGGATGATTCAGAAATGCTGGACTCGGATGTCCCCTCTAGGATATACCGTCACTTTGTAGTTGAAACTTTCTTTTCATGCTGTATAGGGTACTAGTGCCCTTCTTGGTATCCTGGTATATGGAAACTTTCGATTCTCAATCACTGTATCATGTAAGAAAGCCAGAAAGAGACATATAGTGTAATACAGTTTATTAATATTACATATATGTATAAGCAGACAAATGTAAACTCACATTTAAAAACCTCAGCATATGAGGTATGATAAAGACATATATAAATAATTAGTCCCAAGTTTAGGTGGTACTGATATAGTCCCAATAAAAGCAAGTCTGCACTCCTTATCAGAAGTTAAAAGTCCAAGTGCCGGTGTGCATAGAGGGCACTCCTCACCCTGTATAATACCTGACGCGTTTCCAAGGGTTCAATAAATTTCTTTCCCTTCTTCATCAGAGGTATATATATATATATGTACCAAAATATAATCAGATATATGCAGAAATTAGTATTAATAAATAAATAGAAAATTTTCTTCTTTGTGAAGAACATTGGAAAGTGAAATATTCATATTTTCATGTCGGTAAGTGCATGTGAGAATATATGATCAGGTTTTTGCACGTGTAGGGTGTAGGGATTTTTTTCCATTTTTTTTTCTTCTTTGACTTCTATGGGGGAATACATGAATGCACATGTGATATACTAAGCTCTGCTTTTGCTCTCATCGAGCTAGTGCAAGAGTGAAAACATTTTACTTTCAACTCATAATACGTGCAACCCCAAAAATCTTACTTCTAGTGCAGTTAACGCTCAAGCATTAATTAGCACTCCACTTGTAATTTGGCCCTCAGTTGGGAAGATAGATCCAAAGGAGCAAGCAGTAAAGCAATATATCTTATAAGGAGCTGGAGATCATAAGATTATATATATATATATATATATATATATATATATATATATATATATATATATATATATATATATATATATATATATATATATATATATATATATATAAGTTACAAAGAAAAGTCCAGATCCAAAGTGCAGATAAAACTTACTTCTTTTGTTCGGAAAGCCATGTAAAAACACTGTGTATCAGCAGATACAGTTTCTCCTAAAGATTAAAAGATAACCCCACTATACATTACAAGGAGATTTTGAAAGATATAGTAAAGACTGTTAGGTACAATAATGTCATTAATCAAGCCATTGAAGACATGTTGATTCCAGAAAATCCAGTAACACCGGTATTCCATTACCTCCCTAAAACGCATAAGGATATGGTTAATCCACCAGGGCACCCCATAATAGCTGGAATAAATTCATTAAATGAACCCCTGTCTGATCTTATAGATACCTATTTGCAACCATTGGTGAGAGACCTCCCAAGCTTTATACAAGATACCACATCCCTACTAATAAAATTACGAAATATCAAATGGAAATCCACTTACTGATTTTTGGTGGTAGATGTAGCCTCATTATATACAGCCATTGATCATGAAAAAGGGCTACAGGCTATAGAATATTTTCTAGAAACACACAGTAATTATGACATAACTACTAAACAATTTATTTTGACATCTACAGTATAGAGTATTTGCTCACTCACAATTATTTTATGTTTGAGGGGAGTTTCTATCTCCAGAGGCGTGGAACCGCTATGGGGGCCAAGTTTGCCCCCTGTTACGCCAATCTCTTTATGGGATGGTGGGAGCGGTTCCACGTCTTTGGAGATGGAAACCCCCTCCGAAATAGGATTGTTTTTTATGCAAGATTCATAGACGATCTGATTTTTATAATTGATAGTGAAGAGCAAGAAATAGACAGGTTTTGTGCATACCTAAATAACAACAGTAGTGGAATTAAACTGATAGGGGAACAACATAAGAATACTATCTGCTTTTTGGATGTGTTAATAAAAGGCAATGAGACATGTGAGATGATAGAAACAGATCTATACAGGAAAGCTTTGTCAGGTAATACTATTTTGGAATACAATTTGTGTCATCCAAGGCACACCCTGAATGGCATTCCTAAGGGCCAGTATATAAGAGCTAAAAGAAACTGTACAACTGAGGAGAGCTATGAAAATCAAGCTAATATAATTACGGAACGGCTATGGGAAAGGGGTTATACCCCTAATATCTTAGAAAAAGCCAGAAGGGAAGTAAACTCTATACCAAGAGAGAATCTGTTAAAGTATCGTAATAGACAGAGACGTAACAAAGTTATACAGGATGAGGCTAAACCAAAATTTACAACCACTTACAGTCTTGAAATTAGGGAGGTTTGTGATATCATAAGGGAATGTATCCCTATTTTATATACTGATCCAGTACTAAAGGATATAATTCAAAAAGGATGTGACTTTATACCTAAGAGGGGAAAAACAATAGGAAACTATGGCCTAGATTTGGAGTTCGGCGGTAGCCGTCAAAACCAGCGTTAGAGGCTCCTAACGCTGGTTTTGGCCGCCCGCTGGTATTTGGAGTCAGTGATTAAAGGGTCTAACGCTCACTTTTCAGCCGCGACTTTTCCATACCGCAGATCCCCCTACGCCATTTGCGTATCCTATCTTTTCAATGGGATCTTTCTAACGCTGGTATTTAGAGTCGTTTCTGAAGTGAGCGTTAGAGCTCTAACGACAAAATTCCAGCCGCCTGAAAATAGCAGGAGTTAAGAGCTTTCTGGCTAACGCCGGTTCATAAAGCTCTTAACTACTGTACCCTAAAGTACACTAACACCCATCAACTACCTATGTACCCCTAAACCGAGCTCCCCCCACATCGCCGCCACTCGATTAAATTTTTTAACCCCTAATCTGCCGACCGCCACCTACGTTATACTTATGTACCCCTAATCTGCTGCCCCTAACCCCGCCGACCCCTGTATTACATTTATTAACCCCTAACCTGCCCCCCACAACATCGCTGCCAGCTACTTAAAATAATTAACCCCTAATCTTCCGACCGCAAAGCGCCGCCACCTACGTTATCCCTATGTACCCCTAATCTGCTGCCCCTAACACCGCCGACCCTATATTATATTTATTAACCCCTAATCTGCCCCCCTCAACGTTGCCGACACCTGCCTACACTTATTAACCCCTAATCTGCCGAGCGGACCTGAGCGCTACTATAATAAAGTTATTAACCCCTAACCCGCCTCACTAACCCTATAATAAATAGTATTAACCCCCTAATCTGCCCTCCCTAACATCGCCGACACCTAACTTCAATTATTAAGCCCTAATCTGACGACCGGAGCTCACCGCTATTCTAATAAATGTATTAACCCCTAAAGCTAAGTCTAACCCTAACACTAACACCCCCCTAACTTAAATATAATTTACATCTAACGAAATAAATTAACTCTTATTAAATAACTTATTCCTATTTAAAGCTAAATACTTACCTGTAAAATAAATCCTAATATAGCTACAATATAAATTATAATTATATTATAGCTATTTTAGGATTAATATTTATTTTACAGGCAACTTTGTAATTATTTTAACCAGGTACAATAGCTATTAAATAGTTAAGAACTATTTAATAGTTACCTAGTTAAAATAATAACAAAAATACCTGTAAAATAAATCCTAACCTAAGATATAATTAAACCTAACACTACCCTATCAATAAAATAATTAAATAAACTACCTACAATTACCTACAATTAACCTAACACTACACTATCAATAAATTAATTAAACACAATTCCTACAAATAAATACAATTAAATAAACTAGCTAAAGTACAAAAAATAAAAAAGAACTAAGTTACAAAAAATAAAAAAATATTTACAAACATAAGAAAAATATTACAACAATTTTAAACTAATTACACCTACTCTAAGCCCCCTAATAAAATCACAAAGACCCCCAAAATAAAAAATTCCCTACCCTATTCTAAATTAAAAAAGGTAAAAGCTCTTTTACCTTAGCAGCCCTGAACAGGGCCCTTTGCGGGGCATGCCCCAAGAATTTCAGCTCTTTTGCCTGTAAAAGAATAAATACAATACCCCCCCCCAACATTACAACCCACCACCCACATACCCCTAATCTAACCCAAACCCCCCTTAAATAAACCTAACACTAAGCCCCTGAAGATCTTCCTACCTTGTCTTCACCATCCAGGTTCACCGATCCGTCCTGAAGAGCTCCTCCGATGTCCTGATCCAAGCCCAAGCGGGGGGCTGAAGAGGTCCATGATCCGGTCAAAGTCTTCATCCAAGCGGGGCAGAAGAGGATCTTCCATCCGATTGAAGTCATCATCCAGGCGGCATCTTCTATGGTCTTCCATCCGGAGCGAAGCGGCAGGATCCTGAAGACCTCCAGCGCGGAACATCCATCCGGACCGACGACTGAACGACGAATGACTGTTCCTTTAAGGGACGTCATCCAAGATGGCGTCCCTCGAATTCCGATTGGCTGATAGGATTCTATCAGCCAATCGGAATTAAGGTAGGAATTTTCTGATTGGCTGATGGAATCAGCCAATCAGAATCAAGTTCAATCCGATTGGCTGATCCAATCAGCCAATCAGATTGAGCTTGCATTCTGTTGGCTGATCGGAACAGCCAATAGAATGCGAGCTCAATCTGATTGGCTGATTGGATCAGCCAATCGGATTGAACTAGATTCTGATTGGCTGATTCCATCAGCCAATCAGAAAATTCCTACCTTAATTCCGATTGGCTGATAGAATCCTATCAGCCAATCGGAATTCGAGGGATGCCATCTTGGATGACGTCCCTTAAAGGAACAGTCATTCGTCGTTCAGTCGTCGGTCCGGATGGATGTTCCGCGCTGGAGGTCTTCAGGATCCTGCCGCTTCGCTCCGGATGGAAGACCATAGAAGATGCCGCCTGGATGATGACTTCAATCGGATGGAAGATCCTCTTCTGCCCCGCTTGGATGAAGACTTTGACCGGATCATGGACCTCTTCAGCCCCCCGCTTGGGCTTGGATCAGGATATCGGAGGAGCTCTTCAGGACGGATCGGTGAACCTGGATGGTGAAGACAAGGTAGGAAGATCTTCAGGGGCTTAGTGTTAGGTTTATTTAAGGGGGGTTTGGGTTAGATTAGGGGTATGTGGGTGGTGGGTTGTAATGTTGGGGGGGGGGGGGTATTGTATTTATTCTTTTACAGGCAAAAGAGCTGAAATTCTTTGGGCATGCCCCGCAAAGGGCCCTGTTCAGGGCTGGTAAGGTAAAAGAGCTTGTAACTTTTTTTATTTAGAATAGGGTAGGGAATTTTTTATTTTGGGGGTCTTTGTTATTTTATTAGGGGGCTTAGAGTAGGTGTAATTAGTTTAAAATTGTTGTAATATTTTTCTTATGTTTGTAAATATTTTTTTATTTTTTGTAACAGTTCTTTTTTATTTTTTGTACTTTAGTTAGTTTATTTAATTGTATTTATTTGTAGCAATTGTATTTAATTAATTTATTGATAGTGTAGTGTTAGGTTAATTGTAGGTAATTGTAGGTAGTTTATTTAATTATTTTATTGATAGGGTAGTGTTAGGTTTAATTATATCTTAGGTTAGGATTTATTTTACAGGTAAATTTTTTATTATTTTAACTAGGTAACTATTAAATAGTTCTTAACTATTTAATAGCTATTGTACCTGGTTAAAATAATTACAAAGTTGCCTGTAAAATAAATATAAATCCTAAAATAGCTATAATATAATTATAATTTATATTGTAGCTATATTAGGATGTATTTTACAGGTAAGTATTTAGCTTTAAATAGGAATAATTTATTTAATAAGAGTTAATTTATTTCGTTAGATGTAAATTATATTTAAGTTAGGGGGGTGTTAGTATTAGGGTTAGACTTAGCTTTAGGGGTTAATACATTTATTAGAATAGCGGTGAGCTCCGGTCGTCAGATTAGGGGTTAATAATTGAAGTTAGGTGTCGGCGATGTTAGGGAGGGCAGATTAGGGGTTAATACTATTTATGATAGGGTTAGTGAGGCGGATTAGGGGTTAATAACTTTATTATAGTAGCGCTCAGGTCCGATCGGCAGATTAGGGGTTAATAAGTGTAGGCAGGTGTCGGCGACGTTGTGGGGGCAGATTAGGGGTTAATAAATATAACATAGGGGTCGGCGGTGTTAGGGGCAGCAGATTAGGGGTACATAGGGATAACGTAGGTTGCAGCGGTTTACGGAGCGGCAGATTAGGGTTTAAAAAAAAAATGCAGGGGTCAGCGATAGCGGGGGCGGCAGATTAGGGGTTAATAAGTGTAAGGTTAGGGTGTTTAGACTCGGGGTACATGTTAGAGTGTTAGGTGCAGACGTAGGAAGTGTTTCCCCATAGGAAACAATGGGGCTGCGTTAGGAGCTGAACGCTGCTTTTTTGCAGGTGTTAGGTTTTTTTTCAGCTCAAACAGCCCCATTGTTTCCTATGGGAGAATCGTGCACGAGCACGTTTTTGAGGCTGGCCGCGTCCGTAAGCAACTCTGGTATCGAGAGTTGCATTTGCGGTACAAATGCTCTACGCTCCTTTTTTGGAGCCTAACGCAGCATTTGTTTGAACTCTCGATACCAGAGTTAATTTTATGGTACAGCCAGAAAAAAGCCAGCGGAGCGTTAACAGCCCTTCTACCGCCAAACTCCAAATCTAGGCCTCTCTGTTTCTCCTTCTGACTGCTCCAGAAGCAATTTGACAACCTGTTGGTTGAAAAAACGAAAAGGTTTTTTTTAAGTGCAGAAGGAATGTCTGCAAGACTTGTGAATATGTCTCAGAAGGGGAAACTTTTGTTTCCACATATTTTCAAAAAACATATAAAATAAATTTTTACTTAAATTGTAATACCACGCATGTAATATATCTATTGACCTGTAGGGGGTGCTATAAGCAGTACGTGGGAAGAACAAAGAGATCTTTAAAAGATAGATTTTTAGCCCACCTCAGATCAATAGATGACACTGAGTCTGATACCCCCATAGCAAGACATTTTCGTGAATTTCATAATTCTGACGCTAGTTTATTAATGGTTCAAGCAATTGACCATGTACCCATGTGGAAAAGGGGAGGTGACAGAGAACCAAACTAGATATGAGAGAAATATTCTGGATTTTCACCTTGAATACCAGTATTCCACAAGGGTTAAATTTCAGAAGGGACATAGATCTTTGTGTCTAGTACAAATAAGAAGTATTCTATATGAGATGTATTTATTATTTGTATTTCTTATAATTATGCCCTCATAGTAGCCCCATTTGTATAACAAGGATTCTTATTTTTAATACATTTGATGCCTTATAGCACGTAATATTACTCAGAATTGTATATAAATGTGACTAATATAATCTTAGTTTTTACAGATTATAATTATGAATTATCTTATGTGTAGATTTGTGCTTGTTGATCATCAAATGTATTTGAAATGTCTGTGATCTTTATATGTAACAATAGTTTAGAGTTTGTTAGCATGGAATGAATTTGAATTTTACATATATGTGTCTATACCTTTAAGGATGACCTATTTAAGGATGAGGAGCTGGGACACCTGTGAGCAGTGAACAAGTGCCTGTAGGCACGAAACATGTCTGCTGCAGATTGCCCAGCTGTCTATGCTAACATGTCAGTCTAGGTTTTGGAGAAACTGTATCTGCTGATACACAGTGTTTTTACATGGCTTTCCGAATAAAAGAAGTAAGTTTTATCTGCACTTTGGATCTGGACTTTTCTTTGTAACTTTGTATACCTTTTGCTCTCCTTGGATGGAGTGAGTGCTGAAGCCCGGATACCTGTTGCAGTACGTCTACAAGTGACGTCATCCCATGCTCCATTGCGCCGTAGCAAGGAATCAGGAAGTAACGGTCGGGTAAGACAGAGCGCGAGGCTAGAGTTTGTTTCTTATATATATATATATATATATATATATATATATATATATATATATATATATATATATATATATATATATATATATATATATATATATGTACCAAAATACCATCAGATATATGTAGAAATTAGTATTAATAAATAAATAGAAACTATTCTTCTATGTGAAGAACATTGGAAAGTGAAATATTCATATTTTCATGTCGGTAAGTGCATGTGAGAATATATGATCAGGTTTTTGCACGAGTAGGGTGTAGGGATTTGTTTCCATTTTTTTCTTCTTCTTTGACTTCTATGGGGGAATACATGAATGCACATGTGATATGCTAAGCTCTGCTTTTGCTCTTATCGAGTTAGTGCAAGAGTGAAAACATTTTACTTTCAACTCATAATATGTGCAACCCCAAAAATCTTACTTCTAGTGCAGTTAACGCTCAAGCGTTAATTAGCACTCCACTTGTAATTTTTCCCCTCAGTTGGGAAGATAGATCCAAAGGAGCAAGCAGTAAAGCAATATATCTTATAAGGAGATGGAGATCATAAGATCATGCCAAGGTACACATGGAGGAAATAACATGCTCACTAGAAGGATAGAATTATCTTAAGGCTCTATATGCACACAGAAGCTCATGAGTGTGAGAGCACTCAAATCCAGTGACAAGTAGCATCTAGCAACATGGATACTCTGAATTGGAAAATCATGTATAGCCTATGGTCTTGCAAAGGCCAATTGCCTGAAGGGATCAAAAGTTTTCCTACTTAACACTAATCACTAGTTATCAGGATCCCAGTCTCCAAATCAGGACACAATAAAGTACTGTAGGTTTTGGCCCGGACTGTTCCATTGCCAATGTGAAAAGTACAAATACAGTCACTTATAAGAGGCCAGGTAGTTAAGTAATTATCCCTTGTGAGGAGACAATTATGTGGAGTGACTGCCAAAACAGTAACCCAATAGAATCTCCCAGATTTAGTGACAGGCTACTGAGATCTGACCTTACCCTTTCAGTCCCCACTAATGCATATAAGTGCTCCCTAGAGTTAACTCTTCTCAGAAGAGGCCACAGGGGGATCCCGAATAGGCAACCCAGGATTTGTAGAGTAGGCTTCAACTTCTGAAGTAACAGATGTCAGAGTGCACTGTTAGGTTAAAAGATAAACATGCACCCCTGAAATGCCCTTGTTGCTTTAAGATGGCCGTCTAGGCCACAAGACTCCCTGGCACCAATGCCGACTAGCAGCCAGGAATAGGGAGATTGAACTTGATCGGTGTCCTGTCAGTGGTGTCCATAACAATATGTGAATCAAATTAAGGGCTAGAAAACAAGTAGAGTACTATTTATTACATTCAACTCATAATACAAGTGCAACCCGATGCGCTCAAAAAGCGTACTCCTAACACAGTTAACCCTCAAGCCATGATCAAGTTCACCATCCCTTTTCCCTATTCCTGGCTGCTAGTAGGCATCAGGTGAAGGGTTTCCTTAACCAGATGTGACAGTGACAAATATATAACAGGGGCAGATTATGCAAGAGTCCACAAAAGCAGGAGCAGATAACAATCCACAAACCAATAATAGGCAAACATGCAAGTAAAGAAAAAATAGCAGGGTATAGTCAAGAGGCTTTCCAATGTCAAGCAGGTGACTGGCAAAGCAATAGAACATAATAAATACTGGGGTTGTTGATGTTGAGACAAAAAAGCTCCCAAAGCATACTCTGAGACAACTAGCTTTGGTATATAAGGAAATGGAGGTTCAAGATGAGCCAGAATGGGAGCTTGAGTAAACATATAATTAAGTTTATTAAAAGTTGTTTCTGCTAGAGGAGTCCAAAGGGTTAATGAGAATGTGTAAATGCTGAGAGGCATGATCAGCCATTCTGATAAATTTCTGATAATAATTTGTGAAGCCAATAAAATATTGTACTTGTTTCTTGTCTTGTAAGTATGGCCATTTGTATACCTGTGGGTAAAAGAATGTAACCCAGAAAATCTATAGTATCCACCTTGAAAGAAGGTTTTGGCATACAGATGATGAGCTTGTTACATGGATAGTACTATGGCAATGTGTCTTTAATGTAATTCCGAGGGGGACAAGTGAACAATGATATCATCCAAGTACGCCACCACAATGGAATCTAAAAAATCTCTGAATACATCATTAACAAAGCTTGGAAAGTGGTAGGGTCATCACATAGCCCAAAAGGCATTACTAAAATATTGAAGTGCCCCTAAAAGTTCTGAATGCTGTCCTCCACTTGTTTCTTTTACATTGATAGTACCATGGTCTTTTGATGTAATTCTAAGATGGATGAGTGTACAAGGATATCATCCCTGTACACCACCACACAGGAACCCAACAAATCTCTGAATACATCATTAACAAAAGCTTGGAAAGTGGTGGCAGGGTTAGGACTATCTGGAATACTGAAATGGGCCAGCATTATTTGCTAATTTATGTGAATACCCCTTTTAGACATGGTTTAGTAACAGACAAACAAGTAAGTTTGTTCTACTAGAACCAGAGTCTTGGAGGCTGGAAACAGGATAGGCGAGCAAGAGTGCCCACACCAGAACTGGAGACTGAGGTAATGCCTACAATATGGCCAAGCACATGAGTGCCCATTGTAAGGCTAGGAACAAAGTCAACTTAGACTGAAGAAAGGAATGACCACTGGAGCCTGAGGCAGGAGGTGCCACATTGAGGTCAAGACAGGAGGTGCCCACTTGATGCCAGGAAAGGAGCAGGACACAGATTCTTGAGAGGGCCCACTGCGTAGCTTGGGCTCAGGAGCTAGACACAAGAACTGGAGAGAGATACTGGAATTAGGCAGATATCAATTGTAGGGTGCAGTAACTTGGCAGAGGCTTTCTGCAGAGCTTAAACACAGTAGCTGAAGACAGGCACTTTAAAGAACAGAACAGAACAACTAGATAAACTAATTGTATAAGAAAATACAAAAATGTTTGTAGCAAAGAACTCCAGAATTATACAGTGAGTCTTAACTCAAAGAATATAATGTAATTTGAATAATTCTTATAATGTTAAAAAGTTCCATTTCATTCATACATTGTAGTTTTTATTAAATAAACTAGGAACATCCAATAGAATGCAAGCTCAATCTGATTGGCTGATTGGATCAGCCAATCCGATTGAAGTTGAATCTGATTGGCTGATTCAATCAGCCAATCAGATTTTTCATACCTTAATTCTGATTGGCTGATAGAATCCTATCAGCCAATCGGAATTCGAGGGACGCCATCTTGGATGACGTCATTTAAAGGAACCTTCTTTCGGCGAGTAGGCGTCGGTAAAAGAGGATGGATCCGCGTTGGCTGGAAGAAGATGGCTCCGCTCCGCTCCAGATGGATGAAGATAGAAGATACTGCTTGGATGAAGATGTCTACCGGTCCGGATGTCCTCTTCTGCCTGGATAGGATGAAGACTTCTGCCGCTCCGGATGTCTTCTTTTGGTCCATCGGTGCCCGGTTGGGTGAAGACGACTCAAGGTAGGGAGATCTTCAGGGGGGTAGTGTTAGGTTTATTTAAGGGGGGTTTGGGTTAGAGTAGGGGTATGTGGGTGGTGGGTTGTAATGTTGGGGGGTGGACATCCGGTCCGGATGTCCTCTTCTGCCTGGATAGGATGAAGACTTCTGCCGCTCCGGATGTCTTCTTTTGGTCCATCAGTGCCCAGTTGGGTGAAGACGACTCAAGGTAGGGAGATCTTCAGGGGGGTAGTGTTAGGTTTATTTAAGGGGGGTTTGGGTTAGAGTAGGGGTATGTGGGTGGTGGGTTGTAATGTTGGGGGGTGGTATTGTGTTTTTTTTACAGGCAAAATAACTGATTTCTTTGGGGCATGCCCCGCAAAAAGCCATTTTAAGGGCTGGTAAGGTAATAGAGCTGTTAACTTTTTTAATTTAGATTAGGGTAGGGAATTTTTTATTTTGGGGGGCTTTGTTATTTTATTAGGGGGCTTAGAGTAGGTGTAATTAGCTTAAAATTCTGGTAAACTTTATTTATTTTTTGTAATTTAGTGGGGGTTTTTTGTAATTTAGTTTAGTTTATTTAATTGTAGGTACTTGTAGTTAATTGATTTAATTTATTTATTGATAGTATAGTGTTAGGTTTAATTGCAACTTAGGTTAGGATTTAAGCTCCTAACGCAGCCCCATTGTTTCCTATGGGGAAACAGTTTCTAAGTCTGCACCTAACACCCTAACATGAGCCCGAGTCTAAACAGCCCTAATCTTACACTTATTAACCCCTAATCTGCTGCCCCCGCTATCGCTGAAACCTGCATTACACAATTAAATCCTAATCTGTCGTTACGTACACCGCCGCAACCTACATTATCCCTATGTACCCCTAATCTGCTGCCCCTAACATCGCCAACCCCTATATTATATTTATTAACCCCTAATCTGCCCCCCCCCCCAACATCGCCGCCACCTACCTACACTTATTAACCCCTAATCTGCCGACTGGAGCTCGACGCTACTCTAATAAATGTATTAACCCCTAAAGCTAAGTCTAACCCTAACCCTAACACCCCCCTAAGTTAAATATAATTTTATTCTAACAAAATAAATTAACTCTTATTAAATAAAGTATTCCTATTTAAAGCTAAATACTTACCTCTAAAATAAACCCTAAACTAGCTACAATATAACAAATAATTATATTGTAGCTATTTTAGAATTTATATTTATTTTACAGGCAACTTTGTATTTATTTTAACTAGGTACAATAGTTATTAAATAGTTATTAACTATTTAATAGCTACCTAGCTAAAAGAAATACAAAATTACCTGTAAAATAAATCCTAACCTAAGTTACAATTAAACCGAACACTACACTATCATTAAATTATTTAAATAAATTAGCTACCAATAACTACAATTAAATACAATTTAATAAACTAAACTAAATTACAAAAAAACCCCCCACTAAATTACAGAAAATAAAAAAATATTACAAGAATTTTAAACTAATTACACCTAATCTAAGCCCCCTAATAAAATTAAAAAAAAAAAAAAAAAGTCCCTACCCTATTCTACATTACCAAGTAACCAGTTCTTTTACCAGCCCTTAAAAGGACTTTTTGCGGGACATTGCCCCAAAGTAATCAGCTCTTTTGCCTGTAAAAAAAAATACAACCCCCCAACATTAAAACCCACCACCCACATACCCCTGCTCTAACCCACCCAAACCCCCCTTAAATAAACCTAACACTACCCCCCCTGAAGATCTCCCTACCTTGAATCGTCTTCACCCAGCCGGGCCGAAGTCTTCATCCGATGGGGCAGAAGAGGACATCCAGACCGGCAGAAGTCTTCATCCTATCCGGGCAGAAGAGGACATCCGGACCGGCAGTCATCTTCATCCAAGCGGCATCTTCTATCTTCATCCATCCGATGAGGAGCGGCTCCATCTTCAAGACCTCCGGCGCGGAACATCCTTCCTGCACGACGACTACCCGACAAACGGCTGGTCCTTTAAATGACGTCATCCAAGATGGCGTCCCTCAAATTCCGATTGGCGGATAGGATTCTATTCTAATTAAGGTAGGAAAAATCTGATTGGCTGATGCAATCAGCCAATCAGATTGAAGTTCAATCCGATTGGCTGATCCAATGAGCCAATCGGATTGAACTTCAATCTGATTGGCTGATTGCATCAGCCAATCAGATTTTTCCTACCTTAATTCCGATTGGCTGATAGAATCCTATCAGCCAAGCGGGATTCGAGGGTCGCCATCTTTAATTCCAATAATAACATTATTTAGTCGCGGTGCTGTAGGGGGGAGAGATTAGGGGTGTTTAGACTCGGGGTACATGTTAGGGTGTTAGGTGCAGACGTTTCCCATAGGAATCAATGGGATATCGGGCAGCAGCGAACATGAGCTTTCGCTATGGTCAGACTCCCATTGATTCCTATGGGAGGCGGCGGATTGAAATCCAGGTACGCTGGCCCAGAATAGTGGCGAGCGTACCTGATAGTAGTTTGATAACTACCAAAAGTAGTCAGATTATGCCAAACTTGAGTTTGGAACATCTGGAGTGACGTAAGCATCGATCTGTGTCGGACTGAGTCCGGCACATCGAAGCTTATGTCACTATATTCTACTTTTGCCAGGCAGTAGGGCTTGATAACTAAGGCGAATCAGCCTCGCCACAAATTCGCTGCGGAATTCCAGTGTATTTGCAGTTGACGGCTTGATAACTAGAGGCCTGTATATACATTGTGTCAAAAACATTCAAATGTATGTGATTATCCTTAGATACATATTTTTAAAAAAATAATCAAAATGATTTGTCAAAATCATATGTTATGTTCCAAATAATAATAATAATAATGCTTAATAGAAATGTAAATGCTTGATAAATGGACTTTCATGCTTTAAGACGATGCACCATACTTAGGGCTAGATTACAAGTGGTGCAGTATTTGTTTATTTTGTGTTAGTGAAAACACCAGTAGTGTTAAAGGGACATAAAACAAGTTGACATAGAGACAAAATATAATAATATGTACTTTAATTACTTTATCTGCAAATGTATACTGCAGTGCCTCACCATTAACCCTTACTTTTTAGTTTCTGAATTGTAAAGTTCTAATTCACCCCACACATGTCCTTCTATGGATGTATCTATATCTATCTATGGTAGAATGCAAAAATGCATAGGGATTATCTGCTGGAGCATGCCTAGAAGCTGTGAACTCAGTTAAAATACAATGCCTGTGTTTAAACACTGATAAGGGGGGTGGAGTTGGCTTCTCCAGTCAGCTTAGCTATGTAATTAATTTTTGAAAATGGTTTTAAAATACTTGCCAGCATTTTTTTTTTTTTTTAATGCAAACTATTTTTAATGAATTAGCCCTTTAAGGATATGCACAGATCTCAACATGTTTTATGTTCCTTTAACATACACCAAACTTTACAGCAATTGTCTGCTCAGGTTGAGGATTTATATGAGAATTTTTTAAATGTGTAAATGTATTTTTATGTTTTGCAGTTTTTATAGTAAACTTACATGATAGTCAACAATTAAAGGGCCAGTAAACCTATGAAATAATGTTATATAATTCTGCACATAGTGCAAAATTATATAACATTAGCTTAGCTCCAGATTTCAAAAGTGAATAGTTTAAAAGATATCACACAAAGAAAACAGAACACCGCTCTTGGCTCTACTGAGCGGGTCTGTTTTCTTCTCCTAAGCGCATCTGGGCATGCTGTCTAATCACAACCGGCCCAATCGCGCTATTAATATCAATGTAGTTTCCACTACCAGACCAGAGTGGGAGCGAGCTACATTGATTTTAATAGCGCGAACGGGCGCGCTGTGAATAGACAGCGTGCCCGTGATGCGCTTAGCAGAAGAAAACAGACCCACTCAGTAGAGCCAAAAGCGGTGTTCTGTTTTCTTTGTGTGATATCTTTTTAACTATTCTTTTTTTTAATCTGGAGCTAAGATAATGTTATATAATTCTGCACTATGTTCAGAATTATATAACATTATTTCCTAGGTGTACTGGCCCTTTAATTGTGCAATAAAAATGTTTCATAAACATTAAACATTTTTTTTATATACTCTATCATAAATCACACAATCTTCACTGATTACACTTCTCACATACAACTATAATACAAATTGTGGGTGAATGTATTTACAATAATAAGTGAGGATAAGGAACACTATTCATTACTGTGTCCGTTGTTTTTATGGTTCAGGTGACATTGGCACTTTAGATTTTTGCATAGATGGAGACATGAAGCCTTGAATGCTCTCTTTTATTAGACTTAGTCCCTCTGTGATCAGTCTCATGTGATCTCTATGGGGCATATTTATAAAGCTCCGTATGGTGCTTGATGCCCCTTGTTTCCGGCAAGCCTGAAGACAGAAGACCGCTGCTCCCTAACTTGTCCACCTGCTCTAAGGCCGCGCACAGAAATCAACCCGATCGAATATGATTGGGTTCATCGACACTCCCTGCTAGTGGCCGATTGGCCGCGAATCTGCAGGTGGTGGGATTGCACCAGCAGTTCACAAGAACTGCTGGTGTAATGATAAATGCTGACAGCGTATGCTGTTGGCATTTATCGATGTGCAGCGATGTGCAGTGGGCATGGTACGCTACTTTGTATCATGTCCGCTCACACGTTGTTAAATAAGCCATGGGGTATATCTATGGGGTATATCTATCAAGCTCCGTATAGAGTTTGAAGTCCCGTGTTTCTGGTGAGCCTTCAGGCTTGCCAGAAACACCAGTTATGAAGTAGCGGTCTAAAGACCTCTGCTCCATAACCTGTCCGCCAGCTCTGAGGAAGCGGACAGACATCACCGCAATTCAACCCGATCGAATACGGTAATGAATCTAATGAATTTTAGCTCATTAATAGTAATACCAACTTTATACAATAGTACATGGTATATTGATACTCACCAGTCCTCTGCCAAACTTTATGGTGCTAATTATCACATCAGGAAATGTATTCCCTGAAGACAGACTATGATTACTGCCAGTTGATATTGATATAATATTTTATCCATGGATTATTGGTTGTGTGTTTAAAGTTTTCTGTGCTGGTACTGGTTCTCCTGAAAGATCATGTATAGCTCCTGAATTATCTAGTGAAGTTGGTGCTGAATTGGTTGGACCTATGGTAACAATTACCCTTTTTTTAAAAAAATAAAAAATAAAATATGGTTATAAATATTTTGATATAAATATGTGTGTGTAACTGTACATTACAGAGTGAGAAAGAGAGAGACAGAAATGTGTGTGTTAAGTGACCACCTATCTTTGTACAGACTTGTAAACACAATAATAAATTCATTACATTACTTTTCCCCCATCCTCAAGCTGACATATAAATATCAATGCATTCATGTGTTGAAATATATTTTAAATCTGAAAAGTTAAACTATAAATTTCATGCTAATCTCTTTCCTTCAATATTTGAAGACATATAAAAATTACACTTTTTAAACATTGTTTTATAACAAAAAAAAGTAAATCATGCGCACAACAATACATATATATATAAATATAAAAAGAGATTTTTTTTAACTGAGACAGCATAGATAAGACATTAAAAATGGCATAGTATTTTTAAAAGACGCCAAATTCTTGGTTTTAAATTTTTTAATTATTATAAGTAACAAAATGATGCACTCTTGATTAGATTTTAATGATCATCAAAGAGGTTTATTATGTATGTATGTTTTTAATATAAAGACATCTAACATGTTTGAGTATTTTTTATGTTCAATTTATTATTAACTAAGGCCTAGATTTGGAGTTTGGCGGTAGCCGTGAAAACCAGCGTTAGAGGCTCCTAACGCTGGTTTTAGGCTACCGCCGGTATTTGGAGTCACTCAAAAAAGGGTCTAACGCTCACTTTTCAGCCGCGACTTTTCCATACCGCAGATCCCCTTACGTCAATTGCGTATCCTATCTTTTCAATGGGATCTTTCTAACTCCGGTATTTAGAGTCGTGTCTGAAGTGAGCGTTAGAAATCTAACGACAAAACTCCAGCCGCAGAAAAATGTCAGTAGTTAAGAGCTTTCTGGGCTAACGCCGGTTCATAAAGCTCTTAACTACTGTGCTCTAAAGTACACTAACACCCATAAACTACCTATGTACCCCTAAACTGAGGTCCCCCCACATCGCCGCCACTCGATTAAATTTTTTTAACCCCTAATCTGCCGACCGCCACCTACGTTATACTTATGTACCCCTAATCTGCTGCCCCTAACACCGCCGACCCCTTTATTATATTTATTAACCCCTAACCTGCCCCCCACAACGTCGCCTCCACCTGCCTACACTTATTAACCCCTAATCTGCCGACCGGACCGCACCGCTATTATAATAAAGTTATTAACCCCTAATCCGCCTCATTAACCCTATAAAAAATAGTATTAACCCCTAATCTGCCCTCCCTAACATCGCCGACACCTAACTTCAAACATTAACCCCTAATCTGCCGACCGGAGCTCACCGCTATTCTAATAAATGTATTAACCCCTAAAGCTAAGTCTAACCCTAACACTAACACCCCCCTAAGTTAAATATAATTTAAATCTAACGAAATTAATTAACTCTTATTAAATAAATTATTCCTATTTAAAGCTAAATACTTACCTGTAAAATAAATCCTAATATAGCTACAATATAAATTATAATTATATTGTAGCTATTTTAGGATTTATATTTATTTTACAGGTAACTTTGTATTTATTTTAACCAGGTACAATAGCTATTAAATAGTTAAGAACTATTTAATAGCTACCTAGTTAAAATAATTACAAAATTACCTGTAAAATAAATCCTAACCTAAGTTACAATTAAACCTAACACTACACTATCAATAAATAAATTAAATAAAATACCTACAATTACCTACAATTAAAACTAACATTACACTATCAATAAATTAATTAAATACAATACCTACAAATAACTACAATGAAATAAACTAACTAAAGTACAAAAAATAAAAAAGAACTGTTACAAAAAATAAAAAAATATTTACAAACATAAGAAAAATATTACAACAATTTTAAACTAATTACACCTACTCTAAGCCCCCTAATAAAATAACAAAGCCCCCAAAATAAAAAAAAATGCCCTACCCTATTCTAAATTACTAAAGTTCAAAGCACTTTTACCTTACCAGCCCCGAACAGGGCCCTTTGCGGGGCATGCCCCAAGAAGTTCAGCTCTTTTGCCTGTAAAAAAAAACATACAATACCCCCCCAACATTACAACCCACCACCCACATACCCCTAATCTAACCCAAACCCCCCTTAAATAAACCTAACACTAAGCCCCTGAAGATCTCCCTACCTTGAGTCGTCTTCACCCAGCCGAGCCAAATTCTTCATCCAAGCGGAGCAAGAAGAGGTCCTCCATCCTGTAGAAGTCTTCATCCAAGCGGGGCAGAAGAGGTCTTCCATCCGATTGAAGTCTTCATCCAAGCAGAATCTTCTATCGTCATCCATCCGGAGTGTAGCGGCAGCATCCTGAAGACCTCCGACGTGGAACATCCATCCTGGCCGACGACTGAACGACGAATGACGGTTCCTTTAAATGACGTCATCCAAGATGGCGTCCCTCGAATTCCGATTGGCTGATAGGATTCTATCAGCCAATCGGAATTAAGGTAGGAATATTCTGATTGGCTGATGGAATCAGCCAATCAGAATCAAGTTCAATCCGATTGGCTGATCCAATCAGCCAATCAGATTGAGCTCGCATTCTATTGGCTGTTCTTTTTTATTTTTTGTACTTTAGTTAGTTTATTTCATTGTATTTATTTGTAGGAATTGTATTTAATTTATTTATTGATAGTGTAGTGTTAGGTTTAATTGTAGATAATTATAGGTATTTTATTTAATTAATTTATTGATAGTGTAGTGTTAGATTTAATTGTAACTTAGGTTAGGAATTATTTTACAGGTAAATTTGTAATTATTTTAACTATTTTAGCTATTAAATAGTTCTTAACTATTTAATAGCTATTGTACCTGGTTAAAATAATTACAAAGTTACCTGTAAAATAAATATAAATCCTAAAATAACTATAATATAATAATAATTTATATTGTAGCTATATTAGGATTTATTTTACAGGTAAGTATTTAGCTTTAAATAGGAATAATTTATTTAATAAGAGTTAATTAATTTTGTTAGATTAAAATTATATTTAATTTAGGGGGGTGTTAGTGTTAGGGTTAGACTTAGCTTTAGGGGTTAATACATTTATTAGAATAGCGGTGAGCTCCAGTCGGCAGATTAGGGGTTAATAATTGAAGTTAGGTGTCGGCGATGTTAGGGAGGGCAGATTAGGGGTTAATACTATTTATTATAGGGTTAGTGAGGCGGATTAGGGGTTAATAACTTTATTATAGTAGCGCTCAGGTCCGGTCGGCAGATTAGGGGTTAATAAGTGTAGGCAGGTGGAGGCGACGTTGTGGGGGGCAGATTAGGGGTTAATAAATATAATATAGGGGTCGGCGGTGTTAGGGGCAGCAGATTAGGGGTACATAGGGATAATGTAAGTAGCGGCGGTTTACGGAGCGGCAGATTAGGGGTTAAAAATAATATACAGGGGTCAGCAATAGCGGGGGCGGCAGAATAGGGGTTAATAAGTGTAAGGTTAGGGGTGTTTAGACTCGGGGTACATGTTAGAGTGTTAGGTGCAGACGTAGGAAGTGTTTCCCCATAGCAAACAATGGGGCTGCGTTAGGAGCTGAACGTGGCTTTTTTGCAGGTGTTAGGTTTTTTTTCAGCTCAAACAGCCCCATTGTTTCCTATGGGGGAATCGTGCGCGAGCACGTTTTTGAGGCTGGCCGCGTCCGTAAGCAACTCTGGTATCGAGAGTTGAAGTTGCGTTAAATATGCTCTACGCTCCTTTTTTGGAGCCAAACGCAGCCATTCTGTGGACTCTCAATACCAGAGTTATTTTAAAGGTGCGGCCAGAAAAAAGCCAGCGTTAGATATGCGGGTCTTTACCGACAAAACTCTAAATCTAGCCGTAAGGAATTAAGAAGAATTGAAGGAAAAACAAAAGCACATATAACTGTAATGTCATTAAGACAAAAAATATTATATTAAAAAGTATTGAGCGGAAAAAAACACATATATTTAACTAACCTTAAAAAAGGTAATCACTGTCACATTCATCCGCTATGCCCTTAAGAATCTTGTCACCCAGACGTTGGAGCTTTTTTTGTTCATTATCTTATAAATCTGCCACACACGCTGGGCCTCTACCGTTACCCTTAGCAAACATCTTTCTAGAGCAATCTTGGCCTTGGTGATGCACTTAATATAATGAAAATGATTTTTACAAAGTTCTATTTCCTTCCTGTAAGGTCCCTGTGTGCTCAACTCGTCAGCAAAGTTACCTTACATTATATTGTTGCACAACTGTGAGGTCTGCTTAGCTTTACACCCAAACATCATATCATAATTTTCTAAAATCTTGTTGACAAGTATGTTATTCTGGTCATAAGAAAATTGGACATTTCTTCCATATCTAGTTTTTCCATACTGGGTTACATCATTTCCAGAAGCCATCTTAACTACTGTGTCAATTTAGGTGCAACAAACAATTAATTTATAGAACTTCACATGCGTTAAAATTGTTGTAGCTGTGATGTTTATGACACCTTGTGCCTCAGGTGAGCATTTATGTATGCGTCTCATTTATACTCAGATTATTAAATTCAATTATTCACATGCCAAAGTTATCATTAATTCACTTATCATCACATTTAATCTGTTGCAATAGGATTTGATAGTTATTTAAATAAATATGGTTGCTGAATTAAAGGGACACTCCTGTCAAAATAAAGTTTTATGATTCAGAAAGAACATGTCGTTTTAAGAAACTTTCCAATTTATTTCCATTATCAACATTTTATATTCACACTTTCTGGGGAACAAGATCCTACTGAGCATGTGCAAAAGCTCACATGGTATATGTATACTAATCTTTGATTGGCTGATGTCTGTCACATGATACAGTGGGGTGTAAATTTGAAAAAAGATAAATTTGACAGAAAAAAATCTAATGCTTTTGTGAAATTCAGAGTAGGTGTTATTGCCTTGTCTATTTATGATACACTTGTTAATTACCAATAACAGAAAATAGCACAGCACTCAATGCCAGGATCCCCAATAAAGTGCAATATATGAAAGACAGCAGCACCATGAAATGTGAATCAATATCCTTTATTTAGTGAGACATCACATGGAACAACAACGTTTCGGTCACAAACTGACCTTAATGATTAAGGTCAGTTTGTGACCAAAACGTTATTGTTCCATGTGATGCCTCACTAAATAAAAGATATTGATTCACATTTTGTGGTGTTGCTGTCTTTCATATATTACACTTGTTAATTACGCAATTCTACTGCATTGAGTGGTCCTTTAACAACCACATATGGCAAGTCAAAGCAGACAGATATGCTAAAAGGGAAACAAACAAGTTGACGCCTTGATAAATGGGGGCCTATATTGTTACTGAGCTTAAAGGGACAGTATACTGTAAAATAGTTTTTCCCTTAATGTTTTGCCAATTACTTTTTTTACCAGTTGCAGAGTATAAAATGTATGATAATTTGTTATTTAAGGTTTATTGGTGTATATGAATTAGCTGATTTTGTGTTTTGAAGCCACAACCTAATAAAATGGGTTGAGCTTATAGGTATAATCAGATCTCATTACTTTATCACATTGTGTACATATACCTGCTTCTTTATCTTATATTTGTCCATAAATCAATCACCAATACTTGGAGAGAACAATGGAAAATTAACATTTTATTAACTTATCTCTTCTATAACCCACTGGGAGTGTAATTTATTCTGCTGGCTGTGTTTACACAGGTAATCTATAGCTTGGCCTTGAGGCCAAAAACTTTCTGGATAGGTGGGGATACAACAGGCTAAAAAAACTATTTCATATGCCAATATAAGGGTAATGGAAATACTTGTAAACAATTGAATACACTCCAGCAGGTAAAGTGGGTCATTGGAACAAATTAAAGGGGAGAACATTTTGAGTAAACTGTCCCTTTAACTTTTTTAATGTAAACTTGATTTTTTTTAAATCGAATAAGATATAATTTTTATTTCCTAAATAATATGCAGTTTAAGCTATTTTTTATTTTATTGTATATTTTAACAATGGCTAGCTTGAAGCAACCAGTTTCTTATGGGGGAGTAATATTAAAGCTTAATATTTTCTAATATATTCATTATATGCTTCTTTATTTCCTGACAGATGTAGCATGCAAGATTGGATCTGACTTTAATTAACAAAATGTATTACTGCTTTAGGCTTTTGTCAGCAGTGTTGTTTTAAATCTTAGAACAAAATCTTAGAATGGAAAAGTCTTGTAAACTAGCATGCAACAGGTAAGGCAATCAGTAGATGTAAGATAAAACTGCATTAAAGTTCTATAATACAACAAATATTCTATAATACAACCATTATATAAAATACTTCAAAACATACTACATGTGGCAATCTTCACTGTATTTATTCTATACTTGTAAAGCTCCAAAATGATGAGTATATTATAGTGATACATTGGTCTTTCAGGCTGGCTGTCAGGGTGCCAGGAATCAGACTGAGACGAGAAGTCCAAAAATAAGCACCTTTATTAATAGCAAAAAATAATAAAAAGTCCACAAGTCAAATAACAAGCCAGGAATCAAAATCAGAGCTGGTAGTCAGACGAGCCGAGTCAGGAGCCAAAGCGAATAGTCAGACGAGCCAGAATCAGGAACAAGGAAAACAGCAGAGTCAGGAACAAACCAGGGATCAGGAACCAGGAAGATGTCAGGCAGCCAGGTAATACACAGGAACTCTCACAAACAGGTCTGAGACAACGCAAAGGCAAAGCATACTGAGGCCCTTTAAATAATAAGTGATGACATCACAATTCTGAGACTGCATCCTGTCTCACATGGATGATGTACACCAGTCTAGCCATAAAAGGAAGTGCAGGAATTGAGCAGCATCCCCCACAATGCACCATAGCCAGGAAGAGAGGTGAGTAAAATGGTTGCCAGCAGCACACGGCAAACATAACAGGGAGAAAACCCTGACACTGGCAAATTAAGTTCCAGGGATATATCCCCTGGTATTTCATATACCCACCCTTAAAATCAATAGCCCTGGAAAATGATCTAGAGAGTGAACAGAACTCTTACATGTTAAAATGTTTAGAATTCACTATAACTAGTTGCCATATACCTCAGATGTTAATTGTGCTTGAATGAAAATAAGTAAAAACACTGCTAGAAACAGAGTTACTCTAGAAGCAAAATCCCTTATACAGTACCTAACTTTTAACTTGCTATGTCCAAGAAAGTTTTTTTTTATTGTAATCATGATGACAAATGTGAATACCATGATAGGTACTATATAGGCACTATAAACTAATAGGTTAGTGTAATAGAGATGTTGGCCTATGAGGTAGTACTGGGGAGATATTTTTCCCTGTTTTCTGGATTTGTATGATCCACTGAGAGCGTTACCAAGGCTTGTGCAGCATTGCATAGTGAAGTTTCAGAAATAACATTTATCTTTAGAATTATAATGAAGTGAATAAAACACTAAGAGAAATTCCTTGCCCCTTATGCCATCTTGTCACAATAGCAAGGACCATGGGAGTAGTTAAGATCAGGACATTGACTTACCAGATTTTTAAATGAGCCCTTCTAATTTCAGAAAGGTACAATAGGAAGATCCCATGTTGATAGAGGACATAAACGCTATTCAGGTTTGCATTGGTAATCCAGTATTTTGTTAAAAGACCCTTTCTTACCCTTTCTTCTTTGAGGCAGAAAATGATTTGGTATAAAGTGTAGATAAGAGACTTTATTTAAGGTAACATAACTTTGATTCCCCAACCTTTTAGAAACATAGTACTTGATCTTGTTCACAGTAATGTATTGGAATGATATCTTGGTACTCACTTAAGAGAGAATCCTGAAAAAAATGTATTGCCCAAGTGAATATGCGTCAGTTTCATATCATTGCTCCTCTTGCCCTAAGTGATAAATCACATCCCCTTTATAAGGATATATCATAATCCTCTGATACAATTACCCATAACAGAAGTACCAATTACAATTATTTGTTACTGGGTCAATTAATAAAATACACTAAGGGGCACAAACATATATTGTTAATTCTAGACTATTTTTCAAGGTACCCGGAAGCAATACCGCTACAAAATGCCTTAGCTAAGACAAAAACAAAAAGAACTTATATGAAGCATAGTGGGTATATCAAAATAAATCTTCACTAGGGTTAAGAAAGAACTATGCAAGCTACTCCAAACAAAACATAATACAAATCTGTTTATCATCCTCAGACAGATGGAAAAGAAGAACGGTTTATTAAAACCTTCAACAACAGTTTTGAATAGAATGGTTTGAAGGAAAACTTTGACGAGAGCAGTAGTGCTTTTCAGCCGTGGTTCTCAAGTACCACCAACAGGCCAGGTTTTCATTATAGCTGAACTAAAGCACAGGTAAAATAATCAGCTGATCAGCAATCAGTTTCTAACCTGCTTTCATCCATAAACTGATTTTTCACCTGTACTCTAGTTCAGCTATAATGAAAATCTGGGCCTTTAGGGGTACTTTAGAACCGCAGTTGAGAAACACTAGTTTACAGTAACAGTAAAAAACTGGGATTATCTATTGCATATCTAATGTTCTCTAGGAGGCAGCTTCCATAAGCCCCTGTTTTGTTTTGTTTTTTTTTTCCTTTTCAAAATCTTATAATGGATGACATGCACAAGGGTTACTAGATATTGGCCTAGATTATAAGTGGCACGCTAACTGTTGCTCGCCAGCTATATAGGGTTTTTGCAAACATCTGAAATAGTACAGTATGTTTAATAATTTGTAATAATTATTATTAATATTTTTAATATTTTATGTTAAATTTTTCAATAATGCACAATTGAGGTTAGCAATTCTTCATGTGTCCTAACTCGACACCGCTTTAGACCTAAAGTGCAAATTGCAAATCGTGTTATATATATTTTACATTCCTTTTTTCTTCACATAGAATTTTTTTTTTAATTGTTATTATTAAATATATATCTATATATCAGTCTGGATCCGGTGCACTCTCTATTCCACACTTGTAAAGTATTTCAATCTAACACTGCCAAGGATAGACACTGCACCCACCGGACTTTTCAAAATTAATTTCTTTATTGCATCAGGTGCATCAAGCTTGTTACACTTCAAAGACCCATTGAGAAAGGTACTAGTCGAGTACCGAAATATTTGGGCTTATTTTAATATGTACCTGATGCAATAAAGAAATGATTTTTGAAAAGTCCGGTGAATGCAGCGTCTATTCTTGGCACTGTTAGATTGTATATATATATATATATATATATATATATATATATATATATATATATATATATATTATAATGTTAATGTAAAATAGATATCTATACCTATATAGCTATAAGAATAGATATACAGGTATAGGTATATAGATATATACAGGGAGTGCAGAATTATTAGGCAAGTTGTATTTTTGAGGATTAATTTTATTATTGAACAACAACCATGTTCTCAATGAACCCAAAAAACTCATTAATATCAAAGCTGAATATTTTTGGAAGTAGTTTTTAGTTTGTTTTTAGTTTTAGCTATTTTAGGGGAATATCTGTGTGTGCAGGTGACTATTACTGTGCATAATTATTAGGCAACTTAACAAAAAACAAATATATACCCATTTCAATTATTTATTTTTACCAGTGAAACCAATATAACATCTCAACATTCACAAATATACATTTCTGACATTCAAAAACAAAACAAAAACAAATCAGTGACCAATATAGCCACCTTTCTTTGCAAGGACACTCAAAAGCCTGCCATCCATGGATTCTGTCAGTGTTTTGATCTGTTCACCATCAACATTGCGTGCAGCAGCAACCACAGCCTCCCAGAGACTGTTCAGAGAGGTGTACTGTTTTCCCTCCTTGTAAATCTCACATTTGATGATGGACCACAGGTTCTCAAAGGGGTTCAGATCAGGTGAACAAGGAGGCCATGTCATTAGATT
Organism: Bombina bombina; assembly: GCF_027579735.1. Lineage (NCBI taxonomy): Eukaryota > Metazoa > Chordata > Amphibia > Anura > Bombinatoridae > Bombina > Bombina bombina. Next base: position 662,428,772 of record NC_069499.1, read on the forward strand.
TTCTTCTTTTATACCCTTTCTTGCCAGCCACGCTGTGGAGTACTTGGACGCATGTGATGGAGCATTGTCCTGCATGAAAATCATGTTTTTCTTGAAGGATGCAGACTTCTTCCTGTACCACTGCTTGAAGAAGGTGTCTTCCAGAAACTGGCAGTAGGACTGGGAGTTGAGCTTGACTCCATCCTCAACCCAAAAAGGCCCCACAAGCTCATCTTTGATGATACCAGCCAAAACCAGTACTCCACATTGCTGGCGTCTGAGTCGGACTGGAGCTCTCTGCCCTTTACCAATCCAGCCACGGGCCATCCATCTGGCCCATCAAGACTCACTCTCATTTCATCAGTCCATAAAACCTTAGAAAAATCAGTCTTGAGATATTTCTTGGCCCAGTCTTGACGTTTCAGCTTGTTTGTCTTGTTCAGTGGTGGTCGTCTTTCAGCCTTTCTTACCTTGGCCATGTCTCTGAGTATTGCACACCTTGTGCTTTTGGGCACTCCAGTGATGTTGCAGCTCTGAAATATGGCCAAACTGGTGGCAAGTGGCATCTTGGTAGCTGCACGCTTGACTTTTCTCAGTTTATGGGCAGTTATTTTGCGCCTTGGTTTTTCCACACGCTTCTTGCAATCCTGTTGACTATTTTGAATGAAACGCTTGATTGTTCGATGATCACGCTTCAGAAGCTTTGCAATTTTAAGAGTGCTGCATCCCTCTGCAAGATATCTCACTATTTTTGACTTTTCTGAGCCTGTCAAGTCCTTCTTTTGACCCATTTTGCCAAAGGAAAGGAAGTTGCCTAATAATTATGCACACCTGATATAGGGTGTTGATGTCATTAGACCACACCCCTTCTCTTTACAGAGATGCACATCACCTAATATGCTTAATTGGTAGTAGGCTTTCGAGCCTATACAGCTTGGAGTAAGACAACATGCATAAAGAGGATGATGTGGTCAAAATACTCATTTGCCTAATAATTCTGCACTCCCTGTATAGAAATATGTATTTACATTAAAAATTACATAATTCTGTATGTGAAGAAAATTGGAATGTGAAATATGAATAACTCCTGTAGGGTTAACGTGGTCATGATATTGCAAAGTCCTTTGGTTTTCATGCATCGGGTTTTGCTTGCATGCAAACTTTTTACTTTTAACTTGTAACGTGTGCAAAAAGCTTACTTCTAGCAAAGTTTACGCTCAAGCGAAAGCACTAAATAGCATGCTTCTGGTAATCTGTCCCATAGTGAACACAATTGAAAAAGAATCCAACCCAACCCTATCCTAAATAGTAGGATTGAACAAGTAGTCCAGATACAAGATAGCATGGCAGCCATCATGTCTGTGGTAAGTTAACATACAGTATATAGAAAGCTCAGTATGTACAGAAAAACATTAACAATAGAAAGGCACAGGTCAGACATTTTCATCCAGGAGATGAGGTATTAATCTTAGTTCCTACATTTCAGGACACATTTTTTTGCAGTTAGAGAAATTGCCATTAATCATTGATAAAAATGCAAGAAAGGACTTTCCTGGGACTGACTGGTAGGGATGGGCGAATGTTTCTAAAAATTCAAAGTTTAAAACGAATTTTGATACATTCATTCAAATCGAATTTTGAATGTTTATATAACATTCTAGCATTCTATTTTCAAACTTTCGTTTTCTAATTTTTCAATAAAATTAGAAAATATTTGTTCGAATAATAGAATGTTTAGCTATGTATTCATTCAATTTCAAAATGTAATATACGAATTTGAATGTCACATTCAAATTTGAATGTCACATTCAAATTTGAAATAGTATTTCTACACTTCAACTGTGTTTAATAAATGTAATATTCAAATTTGAATGCTACATTCGAATTCAAATGTCACATTTGAATTCAAAATAGTATTTCTAGTCTAATACAGAAGCCTTGATTATGAGTATTGTCGGTAATGGTGTGCGGTGCTAACGAGAAGTTTATGCTCACCGCTCACCTACAGACAGCGCTGGTATTACAGGTTTTTACATACCCGACGTTAGCTGCAGGAAAGTGAGCGGAGAGCAACATTTTGCTCCACATCTCACCTCAATACCAGCGCTACTTATGTTAGCGGTGAGCTGGCTAAATGTGTTTGAGCACGATTTCCCCATAGGAAACAATGGGGGAGAGCTGGCTGAAAAACACCTGCAAAAAAGCAGCGTTCAGCTCCTAACGCAGCCCCATTGATTCCTATGGGGAAATAAAAGTTATGTCTGCACCTAACACCCTAACATGAACCCCGACTCTAAACACCCCTAATCTTACACTTATTAACCCCTAATCTGCCACCCCCGACATCGCCGACACCTGCATTATATTATTAAACCCTAATCTTCTGCTCCGGACACAGCCGCCACCTACATTATACTTATGAACCACTAATTTGCTGCCCCCAACATCGCTGACACCTACATTTTATTTATTAACCCCTACTCTGCCGCCCCCAATGTCACCGCCACCTACCTACACTTATTAACCCCTAATCTGCCGCCCCAACATCGCCGCCACTATATTAAAATTCTTAACCCCTAAACATAAGTCTAACCCTAACCCCCCTAACTTAAATATAATTTAAATAAATCTAAATAAATATTACTATCATTAACTAAATTATTCCTATTTAAAACTAAATACTTACCTATAAAATAAACCCTAAGCTAGCTACAATATAACTAATAGTTACATTGTATCTAGCTTAGGATTTATTTGTATTTTACAGGCAGCTTTGTATTTATTTTAGCTAGGTAGACTAGTTATTAAATAGTTATTAACTATTTAATAACTACCTAGTTAAAATAAAGACAAATTTACCTGTAAAATAAAACCTAACATAAGTTGCAATTGCACCTAACACTACACTATAATTTATATATAATAAATGAATTCTCTAAATTAACTACAATTAAATACAATTAAATACAATTATCTAAAGTACGGAAAAAAATAACACTAAATTACAGAAAATAATAAAATAATTACAAGTTTTTTAAACTAATTACACTTAATCTAATCCCCCTAATAAAATAAAAAAGCCCCCCAAAATAATAAATAGCTCTACCCTATACTAAATTAAAATAGCCCTTAAAAAGGCCTTTTGCGGGGCATTGCCCCAAAGTAATCAGCTCTTTTACCTGTAAAAAGTACAATACCCCCCAATATTAAAACCCACAACCCACACACCCAACCCTACTCTAAAACCCACCCAATCCCCCCATAATAAAACCTAACACTAACCCCTTGAAGATCACCCTACCTTGAGAAGTCTTCACCCAATCGGGCCGAAATCTTCAATGAAGCCGGGCGAAGAGGTCCTCCAGATGGGCAGAAGTCTTCATCCAGACAGCATCTTCTATCTTCATCCATCCTGCACGGAGCGGGTCCATCTTCAAGACATCCGAAGCAGAGCATCCTCTTCTTTCTTCATCCTCTTCTTTCTTCATTCCTTTAAATGACGCCATCCAAGATGGCGTCCCTTCAATTCCGATTGGCTGATAGAATTCTATCAGCCAATCGGTATTAAGGTAGAAAAAAATCCTATTGGCTGATGCAATCAACCAATAAGATTGAACTTCAATCATATTGGCTTATTGGAACAGCCAATAGAATGCGACCTCAATCCTATTGGCTGGCCAATAGGATTTTTTTCTACCTTAATTCCGATTGGCTGATAGAATTCTATCAGCCAATCGAAATTGAAGGGACTCCATCTTGGATAACGTCATTTAAAGAAACCTTCATTCAGCCGTCAGATGAAGAAAGAAGAGGATGCTCTGCGTCAGATGTGTTGAAGATGGACCCGCTCTGCGCTGGATGGATAAAAATAGAAGATGCCGTCTGGATGAAGACTTCTGCCCGTCTGGAGGAACTCTTCTTCCCAGCTTGGATGAAGACTTCTGCCCGTCTGGAGGACCACTTCGCCTTGCTTCGTTCAGGAGTTCGGCCCGGTTGGGTGAAGACTTCTCAAGGTAGGGTGATCTTCAAGGGGTTAGTGTTAGGTTTTATTAAGGGGGGAATGGGTGGGTTTTAGAGTAGGGTTGGGTGTGTGGGTGGTGGGTTTTAATGTTGGGGGTTATTGTACTTTTTTTTTACAGGTAAAAGAGCTGATTACTTTGGGGCAATGCCCCACAAAAGGCCCTTTTAAGGGCTATTTGCAATTTAGTATAGGGTAGGGCTTTTTATTATTTTGAGGGGCTTTTTTATTTTATTAGGGGGATTAGATTAGGTGTAATTAGTTTAAAAAAATCGTAATTATTTTATTATTTTCTGTAATTTAGTGTGGTTTTTTTCTTACTTTAGATAATTGTATTTAATTGTATTTAATTTAGGGAATTAATTTAATTATAGTGTAGTGTTAGGTGTAATTGTAACTTAGGTAAGGTTTTATTTTACAGGTAAATTTGTCTTTATTTTAACTAGGTAGCTATTAAATAGTTAATAACTCTTTAATAACTATTCTGCCTAGTTAAAATAAATACAAAGTTGCCTGTAAAATAAAAATAAATCCTAAGCTAGATACAATGTAACTATTAGTTATATTGTAGATAGCTTAGGGTTTATTTTATAGGTAAGTAATTAGTTTTATATAGGAATAATTTAGTTAATTGTAGTTATTTTATTTGGATTTATTTAAATTATATTTAAGTTAGGGGGTGTTAGGGTTAGAATTAGATTTAGGGGTTAATAACTTTAATATAGTGGTGGCGATGTTGGGGGCAGCAGATTAGGGGTTAATAAATGTAGGTAGGTGTTGGCGATGTCAGAAACGGCAGATTAGGGGTTAGTAAAATTTAACTAGTGTTTGCGATGCGGGAGTGCGGAGGTTTAGGGGTTAATATATTTATTATAGTGGCGGCTATGTCCGTTTCGGCAGATTAGGGGTTAAAATATTTATTTTAGTGTTTGCAATGTGGGGGGGCCTCGGTTTAGGGGTTAATAGGTAGTTTAGCACTTTTTATTTAAGAGTTTTATGCTACGGCGTTAGACCATAAAACTCTTAACTACTGACTTTAAAATGCGGTACCAGGCTTGACAGGAAAGGGTCTACCGCTCACTTTATGGAAGACTCGTAATACCGGCGCTATTCAAGTCCCTTTGAACAAAATAGGATATGCAATTGACGTAAGTGGATTTGCAGTATTTTTGAGTCTGGCCGAAAAAGTGAACAGTACACCAGTAACCTTCAAGACTTGTAATACCAGCGGGCGTTAAAAAGCAGCGTTGGGACCTCTCAATGCTGCTTTTTAAGGCTAACGAAAGACTCGTAATCTAGCAGTAAGTTTTTTCAATGTAATATTCAAATTTGAATGTGACATTCGAATTCAAATGTAACATTCGAATTTGAAATAGTATTTGTAGACTACAACTTTGTTTAATAAATGTAATATTCAAATTTGAATACTACATTCAAATTTGAATGTCACATTAAAATTCGAAATAGTATTTCTAATCTAATACTGTGTTTTATAAATGTAATATTCGAATTTGAATGTGACATTTAAATTCTAAAGTGACATTCAAGTTCGAATCTGACATTCTAAGTCGAAAGTGACGTTCGAAAACTGTAAATAACATTTGATAATAGATTTTTTAAGAATATTCATTCTTATCAACATTCTATTATGTAAATCGAATTTCTACAATAACATTAGTTCTAACATTTTTATTTGAATATAAACACATTCAACCATCCCTACTGACTAGGTTCTACAGATATATTGTCCCAGATATTGCTACAGCGGCAATCTCCTTACTAACCATACACAAGAAGAGCTCAGTTAATGTTAAAGTAGGACTGGAAGCAATTAAACTGTTAAATGCACTGTTTTCTGATTTGCTGGTAGCAGAACAAGATGTTTTACAGTAGACAACATTAATTTGTCTAGTAAGAGCTAGGTTGGGAAAGGACCTGTGCTCATTATTTTGTTTGCTTAAAGCTACGGTGCAAAATTCTGCCAGACATAAAGATCCCTGGGACAGCATACATAAAAACACATACATATGGAAAAAAATGTTGATACACCTACCAATTAATGAGTTTAGGTGTTTCAGCCACATCAAAACAAAAATATTAACACATAGAAAGTCTAGCACTCACCAGCAAGCATGCAGATATATTAAAAGCAAAATTAAAGAGTTAGTTAAAACTATTTGCCAAATGGTGTCAGGCCCAGGACCACATCAAGGTCTCTTCCTTCCTGAGACCCTTACCTACAGCCACACAATGCATGCCTTCAACCAAAATTAGATGCAAACAAGGGTGGCAAAGACCTTTTGTATGTTCCATAGGCACATAAAAAACACGGGTATGGACTTTAAAACATAAAAATAATAATCCTAATGTATATTTTAGGATTATTTTTAATTTTTTAAAGTTCAGGTATTGAATTGTAGAAAAGGGACAGATTTATAAATCTCTCTTGTATTTATAGGCTCACTTGGTTTTTCAGTCATTATTTTCTTTTTTAGTAATTATTGTACAAGAAGGATGTACTAGATCTGTAGGTATCCTACTGTTGTGTTTGCAAAGCAAGGAACATATACATGCTGATAGTGTTTATATATGGTAAAACTGACACAAGACAGAAGATTTTTTTTTTCTCACTGATTGCCAGCTAAAATCAGGTAAAACATATTGTTCTACAACGAACTACAGGAACCTATGACACTGAAAGGGTAATTTTCTAATTTTATATGAGCAGGTAACTAATTACTCTAATTTAGCTAAATTAAAATGAAAAGGTGACAGGTGGAAGATGAATGGAATTAATTACTAATTAACCTTTTAAAACAAATTACTATGAAAACATTAAGAATTCCTATTTAGCTTTATAGAACAAAAGTTTGTTTCCCTGCTGTCGCAAATTGAGTCACTTTGCTTCCGTGTAGTGAATTAGATAATAAGGACTATTCACACAGATGGCAACAACACAACAATACATTATAGAAAATATATTATAATTAACTGGTAAATAAAACTTTAGCTCTGCTAAAATAATTGGTTAAAACCTTCATATAAACTTTATAATGAAATGGAGACAGCGTTTGTAGAAATGGTTTGATCAGAAAAAATATATATATAAGTTCACATTAAGGTAAACTTTTAATAGGTAATCTTTGTTAAAGCAGTTGTCTTACAAATAATGATGTTTAATTTAAGGATGGGTTTAAACTTGTAGGTTTGGAGGCAGCTTTCATAGACATTAAAGACATTAAAGAAAGAAACATACAAATCATATTATAATCATCATTATAATCAACATCATTAATATGACATTTTTATGACATATTTAAAAAAACAGAATGCATCATTCAAGATTTCATTTGGAATGAAAAGATATTCTGAAGTTTAAAAAAAAATATATTATTCTATTGCAAAAACTGCTCACATTTATAATTATTGTAAAAAAATAGGAATGTAGGATGGTGAAAAAATATACATGTTAATCTAGTAAAAAATGTATAGGAATCAGAAAAGGAACGACCACCTCTTTCCAACCACCTGAAAATGATCTAGAACAGAAAGAGTTAATTAAACAATGGATGGTGGTCATAAAAAAGAGAGACAAGATATAAGGCTTAAATCGGTTATTAGAATCCCATGTCTTTTACTTTAGTTTTATAACCAATAAAAATAAGGAGATGAATAACTATTAGACTATAATAAAAATAGTTAACTCTATATATGGGACTCTTCAGTGGCAACTATTACAAGAGCTGTTTTTTCATGAATGTGTGTACATATGTATTTATATGTGTATATATGTATTTACAGACATATATACACATATAAATACAAATAAATAAATATATATATATATATATATATATATATATATATATATATATATATATAAACTTCAAGGAAAGAAGAGGCACTCACAGGACTTAGTTAACATAAATTTTATTTGTATTTCATCAATAAGGGTTCAGTCAACGTTTCGGTCCTCACAGTGACCTTTGTCAAGACTGTTTCTCAATTTGAGAGTGTTTTCTGAACATATTACACACTCTCAAATTGAGAAACAGTCTTGACAAAGGTCCCTGTGAGGACTGAAACATTGACTGAACCCTTATTGATGAAATACAAATAAAATTTATGTTAACTAAGTCCTGTGAGTGCCTCTTCTTTCCTTGAAGTTTCTACCTATCTACCATAGAGTGCAGCCAGGCAATTCACATTTACAGTGAGTGCTTGGATCCCAGAGCTATATATATATATATATATATATATATATATATATATATATATATATATATATATATATATATATATATATATATATATATATATATATATATATAATCAAAAAGTACCAGCTAATTGGGATATTAATTGCTATGGACAAGACACCACATATATATATATATATATATATATATATATATATATATATATATATATATATGTGAGACAAAAAGCGAAAATGTAGAAGGCGTTAGACTGAGGGGGTAAAAAAAGAGATATGAGAGCACAGGGGAGTGTACCTATATCAAACTAGAAGGTGGTGATCCCCTTGGAGCAAAGAACCAACCATATAGCAGCTATCCCTTGGGGAGGAGAGAGAAAACTGCACCAGATGAGAGAAGGAATTCCCCAACTGGCCCAGTACTTCCCCCCCTCAAAAAAATGGATAGGACAAGAGCACGTGATAGGGGATAAAGTAGCGCTGGTTGTAAAGAAATATAGTTGACACAATCGCTATGTATGAGGAGATAACGAGGAAAATACAGAATACACAGCAAATAAAACACCATAAAATAAGTGGAATGCTTATTCCTAAATGTCCCAGATGCTTGACCACTTATATGTTATATATGCAAAGTAAGAAAATTCCAGACTTGGGGTATGGGTGGAATGCAGACTTACAAGAAAAAACCTCAATCGTATGAGGTAAGGAATCAGCACATCAGGGAATCCCTCTCGGTAGATTAGGCTTGGCCCCTTAGGATGTTGGAAAAACTTCAAACGGCAAGCTTGCCTCTTTCCCTTCTGCTTTCCCGGGTATGGGTGAAACTTCAGGAGGTTAATGCACCTTTTCCCTCGGTGGAGGATCACAGCAGTAGGAGAGAAGTCTATGAAGCCGATACTTCTATACCTTCCTGAGAGGATCCATACTGAAAGAGGCCGAGGGAAAAGGTGCATTAACCTCCTGAAGTTTCACCCATACCCGGGAAAGCAGAAGGGAAAGAGGCAAGCTTGCTGTTTGAAGTTTCTCCAACATCCTAAGGGGCCAAGCCTAATCTACCGAGAGGGATTCCCTGATGTGCTGATTCCTTACCTCATACGATTGAGGTTTTTTCTTGTAAGTCTGCATTCCACCCATACCCCAAGTCTGGAATTTTCTTACTTTGCATATATAACATATAAGTGGTCAAGCATCTGGGACAGTTAGGAATAAGCATTCCACTTATTTTATGGTGTTTTATTTGCTGTGTATTCTGTATTTTCCTCGTTATCTCCTCATACATAGCGATTGTGTCAACTATATTTCTTTACAACCAGCGCTACTTTATCCCTTATCACGTGCTCTTGTCCTATCCATATATATATATATATATATATATATATATATATATATATATATATATATATATATATATAGTAAATTATGGATATCCTGGTGCAGGAGGTTTATATAAATTTGAATGAAAATCAAGAGAAAGAACACAGTAAACCTTAAGCCCCTGGGAGTGTGAAGTAATGGGAAGGGGCCTTGACCGTTGGAGGAATAGACCTGGTTTGTTCTGATTGGGTACTAAGGGGTAATGCGCTACTGCATACTTAAGAAAAGAGCAAAAGAATCTGTCATCAGCTTGTTAGTAAAATTTGTGTGGAAAAGTGCTCCTTCCCTCCCTCCCTCCCTGAATATGTGGTGTTCCTTCCTTGTTTTGTGATTGTCGCAGCAAGGCAGGGGTGCTAGTTCCCAGACAAATATTTTAAGCAATATTGCCAAGTGATTTGGAGGATTTAAATAAGTTGCCTCTCCATGGGGTGAGCGGGCAACTGGTTTATTATAGGGACAAGGGGTTCCCTATTAAAGTGGAGGTGTACTTGGTACGGACTTAATGTGGATATAGTTGAGTCCATTTTTTTGAATGACGGCCATGTTGTTTTTTGTGGGTTTGGGAACTAGCACCACTGTGGGGAATTGGCAATATGTTTTAATGTTTAATGTTAATTAAGAACATCAGGTATGTTCTGTTTAAAATGTTTAAAGATGTTTTATTATATTTAATATTTAATTTATGTTATTAATAAAATGGCTGCGGCCAATTTTATACCAAAGTTTTGTGTGTAAGTCTTATTTATATAAGTAATGTATTTTATAAATGTTATTATGTTGGGCCGGGGATTGACGACTTTAAAGGTCATGCATCCCCCGATTAAGAAAAACAAATACGTACAATAATAGGAAACCTCCCTTCTCCAAATATATATCAGTGAACAGAAAAAATCTGACAGCGCTCAAATCCAGTGGAAAAAAAAATCAGTGGTAAAAAAATCCAGTAAAAAAGTCTAATATAATGGTATATATAAAATCCAATGAAAAAGTGTTATAATCCAAGTGTATATATATAAAAAAGTGTAATATGAACGAGGGATCCCCTAAAACTGGTAAAAATGTGTGAAAATGTGTGAAAAAAATGTCTGATAAAATAAAATAAAAGTAAAAAATATAAAAAAAAGTAAAAGATATATGTGTATGAAATCCAATTGAAAGTCTTAATTAATAAATAAAATCCAGGTGAAACTCGGTGAATAAAGAATAGTAATAATAGTGGTTATTGGTGAATGATCCTCCTTATGAATGTCTCCATATGGGTGATGGTAATAAACTTTTGTGTGCTAGATGACTCTGCTTTGTCTTTTCAATGTAAACTTCGGTTATCCCTGTAATTTAAAAAAATAACATAGTGCAATAACGTTTTAACATGTGAAGAATAATGAAATAATGCTCACCAAATTTGTGAACGCGTTTCGGCCTCTATAAAAGGCCTTTCTCAAGACTCTTGAGGCCTTGAGAAAGGTCTTTTATAGAGGCCGAAACGCGTTGAGAATTTAGTACCACTATTATTACTATTCTTTATTCACCGAGTTTCATCTGGATTTTATTTATTAATTAAGACTTTCAATTGGATTTCATACACATATATATTTTTTACTTTTATTTTATCAGACATTTTTTTCACACATTTTTACCAGTTTTAGGGGATCCCCCGTTCATATTACACTTTTTTTATATATATATATACACTTGGATTATAACACTTTTTCATTGGATTTTATATATACCATTATATTAGACATTTTTACTGGATTTTTTTACCACTGATTTTTTTTTTTTTTCACTGGATTTTTCATTGGATTTCTGCACTTGACATTTATTATTTATACACCTAGGAATTGCACCACTATTCCTTTGGACTTTTTTTCAGAACTTTTTCTTTCTCCTTAAGAGATCATTTAATGTGACTCTTATTCTGTTTATCCCCGTAATTGGTGATACAAATTTGTTGATTATTGTATTTTTTAACTGTATTGATTATTGTATTTTTTAACTGTATTTGATTTTAGTATATGTTACATGGATCCATGTTTTTACTATATGTTTAAATAAATGTTTTGACCATCATTTATTTTTCTGTTAGAATCTTCCTTTGCCTCTAGTTGGCGCTCTTGGATTATTTTATTATTTTTCTATATATCAGTGAACACACACATCTCTTCAAAAATAATAATACATCTTTATTAGGGTTTATAAAAAATAAATATCCAGAGCCTACAACAGGGATCCCTGAAATCTAATTCAATATATGTATGAACTAAAGGGTCTCTCTTAACTAGAGGCCAGCAGTGTTGAAATGTCTCAATGTATCAGATCGATTGTGCAGAGAAGCACAAAATAACGCAAAACTGCTGTGTAAGTCCATTAATTATTAATCCAAGTGCCCACAGTCCACAGAAGAACCTTAAGATAATGGGCAGTGAAGAGTTAATTCACCCGTGGTATGTATAAATAGAAGGCTATTGGATTAGATGGTTATCAACGTGTTATGCCTGATGAAGCCCTGTGTGCAATTAGCTGTGGGGTGAAACATGTGTAGCAGCAAGAGTTGGATGGATACGCTATGAGCTAGTATTAGCAGTTTATCAGTTTTTTGTCAGTTTATCGCAGAGCAATTTTTTTTCCTCAGTGTGCAACAATACCTGTGTCTTTTATCACCATTAGTGCGGTGACTATGGATGGCAAGATTTCTCAGGACAACTAGGGGACAACAGTTTTGGTTTTAGCAGCGTTATCCAGCCAGTGATGGAACTGGTTGAAGCGGATGCACAGTGCAGCTGTGACCTGGTGATTACAGATGCCGGTAACTGCAGAGAGTCGGTGAGAATCAGATGAACGTCTGCTTTCACAGTTGTTACCAAGTTGGAGCTGGTGAATCCCCAAGTATTCCTGTATGGTGGTCCAGTGTGCTTGATCTCTAATATAATACCGGGTGTTTGTATTCACTGAGAGGAGGAAGGAGGTCATATTTCCCTGCATTATCTTAAGGATATTCTGTGGGCGCTTGGATTGATAGGTAATGGACTCACACAGCAGTTTTGCGTTATTTTGTGCTATTCTCCACAATCGATTTGATACATTGAGACATTTCAACACTGCTGGCCTCTAGTTAAGAGAGCCCACTTTAGTTCATACATATATTGAATAAGATTTCAGGGATCCCTGTTGTAGGCTCTGGATTTATTTGCTGAAATGTAACTAAAAACATGAAAAATAATTTGTATGCAATATTCGTATTTAATAAAGTGTGTATTAAGTAGTAAGTATGTATGTGTGTGTGTGTGTGTGTATTTACTGTAAATATTGTTCATTCTAATATTCTTCACATAAGGGAATATGGCCTAAGTATTTTTAAATCAATATGCATATATATATATATATATATATATATATATATATATATATATATATATATATATATATATATATATATATATATATACACGTGTATATATATATACACGTGTATATATATATATATATATATATATCTGTTTATATGTGTATTTAGTAAGTGTGTATGTGTGTGTGTGTGTAGTGTGTATTTACTGTAAATATTGTTCATTCTAATATTCTTCACATAAGGGAATATGTCCTAAGTATTTTTAAATCAATATGCCTATATATATCTGTATATATCTATACCTATGTATAATCATATAGATATATAGGCATATACTTATCAAGCCGTCAACAGCAAATACGCTGGAATTCTGCAGCGAATTTGTGGCGAGCCTTATTCCCCTTAGTTATCAAACCCTACAGACTGGCAAAAGTAGAATTTTGTGACGTAACATACAATCCGCCTGGCAAAGTCCAACACAGATCAATGCTTACGTCATTACAGATGTTCTGAATGCAAATTCGGCACTTTCTGACTACTTTTGCTATTTAACGAATATCTATCAGGTACGCTATCTGCCATAGGAATCAATGGGAGTCTGAAAGCAGTGAAAGCTCATCTTCGCTGCTGCCCGATATCCCATTGATTCCTATGACAATGTTTACACCTAACACCCTAACATGTACCCTGAGTCTAAACACTCCTAATCTGCCGCCCCCTACACCGCCGCCACCTACATTATACTTATTAACCCCTAATCTACCGCCCGCCCCTGCCGCCACCTACATAAAGTTATTAACCCCTAATCTGCCGCCCCTACACCGCTGGCACCTACATTATACTTATTAACCCCTAATCTGCCACCCCCTACACCGCCGCCACCTACATTATACTTATTAACCCCTAATCTGCCCCCTACACCGCCGCCACCTACATTATACTTATTAACCCCTAATCTGCCACCCCCTACACCGCTGCCACCTACATTATACTTATTAACCCCTAATCTGCCACCCCTACACTGCCGCCACTATATTAAATTTATTAACCCCTAAACCTAAGTCTAGCCCTAACCCTAACACCCCCTAACTTAAATATAATTTAAATAAATCTAAATAAATATTCCTATTATTAAATAAATTATTCCTATACAATACAATTAAATAAAATCATCTAAAGTACAAAAAACCCCACTAAATTACAGAAAACAAATAACAAATTACAAGATTTTTAAACTAATTACACCTAATCTAATCCCCTAACAAAATAAAAAAGCCCTCACAAAATAAAAAAGCCCTACCCTACACTAAATTACAAATAGCCCTTAAAAAGGCCTTTTGCGGGTCATTGCCCCAAAGTAATCAGCTCTTTTACCTGTAAAAAAAATTACAAATCCCCCCCAACATTAAAACCCACCACCCACACAACCAACCCTACTCTAAAACCCACCCAATACCCCTTTAAAAAAACCTAACACTAACCCCTTGAAGATCACCTTACCGGGAGAAGTCTTCACCCAACCGGGCCAAAGTCCTCAACAAATCCAGCAGAAGTGGTCCTCCAGATGGGCAGAAGTCTTCATCCAGATGGCATCTTCTATCTTCATCCATCCAGCGTGGAGCGGCTCCATCTTCAAGACATCCGACGCGGAGCATCCTCTTCGGCTGACGTCTTTAAGTTCAATCCTATTGGCTGAGCTCGCATTCTATTTGCTGTTCCAATCAGCCAATAGAATGCGAGCTCAATCCTATTGGCTGATTGTATCAGCCAATAGGATTGAACTTAAATCAAAAGGATTTTTTCTACCTTAATTCTAAGGGACGCCATCTTGGATGACGTCTCTTAAAGGTACCTTCATTCAGCAAGAAGACGTTGGCCAGAAGAGGATGCTCTGCATCGGATGTCTTGAAGATAGAGCCGCTCTGCGATGGAAGGATGAAGATAGAAGATGCTGTCTGGATCAAGACTTCTGCCCGTCTGTAGGACCACTTCTGCCCATCTGGAGGACCACTTCTGATGGATTTGTTGAGGTCTTTGGCCCAGTTGGGTGAAGACTTCTCCCGGTAAGGTGATCTTCAAGGGGTTAGTGTTAGGTTTTTTTAAGGGGATATTGGGATGAGTTTTAGAGTAGGGTCGGTTGTGTGGGTGGTGGGTTTTAATGTTGGGGGGATTTGTAATTTTTTTTACAGGTAAAAGAGCTGATTACTTTGGGGCAATGACCCGCAAAAGCCCCTTTTAAGGGCTATTTGTAATTTAGTGTAGGGTAGGGCTTTTATTTTTTTATTTTTTGGGGGGGGTTATTTTGTTAGGGGGATTAGATTAGGTGTAATTAGTTTAAAAATCTTGTAATTTGTTTATTATTTTCTGTAATTTAGTGTTTGTTTGTTTTTTGTACTTTAGATAATTTTATTTAATTGTATTTAATTTATGGAATTAATTTAATTATAGTGTAGTGTTAGGTGTCAGTGTAACTTAGGTTAGGTTTTATTTTACAGGTATATTTGTATTTATTTTAGTTAGGTAGTTATTAAATAGTTAATAAATATTTAATAACTATTGTACCTAGTTAAAATAAATACAAACTTGGCTGTAAAATAAAAATAAACTCTAAGCTAGCTACATTGTAACTATTAGTTATATTGTAGCTAGCTTAGGGTTTATTTTATAGGTAAGTATTTAGTTTTAAATAGGAATAATTTATTTAATGATAGGAATATTTATTTAAATTTATTTAAATTATATTTAAGTTAGGGGGTGTTAGGGTTAGACTTAGGTTTAGGGGTTAATAAATTTAATTTAGTGGCGGTGGTGTAGGGGGGGCAGATTAGGGGTTAGTAAATATAATGTAGATGGTGGCTGTGTAGGGGGCGGCAGATTAGGGATTAATAATTATAATGTAGGTGGCGGTGGGTTCCGGGAGTGGCGGTTTAGGGGTTAAACACTTTATTTAGTTGCGGGGGCTCCGGGAGCAGCGGTATAGGGGGTAAACAGTATAGTATAGTGTGGGTGTTTAGTGACAGTTTACCAATAAAGCTGGTAAAAAGCCGAAGAGCAGCGAGATCGATGACTGTTAGTTAACAACAGTCTGCTGCTCATCACCCCGTACTTGGTGCGCGGCTTTTTGACAGCTTTTTTGGTAACTTTGGAGAACGTATTCAGGTCTGCAGCTGTGATGTTAGGCGATCTTAGGCAAGCGTATTGGTGCTGTCGAATGCAAGTAAGTTGACAGTTTGATAAGTAGATGCCATAGACATAGATGTATATTTTACCAAAAAATAATCCATATATGTATATATATAAGAAAACAAGGAAACTCCTCGGCACACCAGGGATGCAATAGGTAAAAAGCCAGTCTTTATTCAGTAGATGATAAAAACATAATCCTCATACAGCAACTTGGTAAAAACAATTTATATGAACTGGAACAGGGGGAACATCACCTCCTGTGACATCATACGCGTTTCATGCCTCTGGGGCACTTGTTCACTGATGTGTATATATATATATATATATATATATATATAAATATTAATTTAAAAATAAATGGTACATATTATTCTATATGAAGAACATTGGAATGTGAAATATTCATAATTCATTTTGGGTTTACTGCACTTAAATAAACGTGAAGGGTTAGCACGTGAGTATGGGTGTTAGTTTTCTTTGCAGTTTGCATGATCCGTTGAAGTCTATGGGGTAATATATTAATGTGGTCGCGGTATTCAAAGTTCAACTTTTTACATGTGCACTAACTTTTTACTTCTAACTTGTAAAAATAATAATTAATGCGCGAGCGGGAGTGCAAAATAGCACTCTACTCATAATCTAGCCCTATATACTCAAGTTAGACTTGGATCACATATAACTCATGAAGCCAACTTTATGAAAGTGGGACTAGAATAAAATACAGAACCTCTGAAGTCTGTTTCCTTCCGATGCCTTCTTCCTTTGATGTATTCCACATCTGTGAGGGTTTTAAAGAGGTGGAAAGAAAATAGCTCTTTCCTGGCTGATTAATCACCATGACAGCCAAGTAGTTAAATTTATAAATAAATTAACTCAATGCCTTTGCAAGCTGCCATGTAAGGAAGAAGGGCCCAATATTGCCCAAATAGGGCCCCTGTAAGTTCTGGAAAATTAACTTTAATTCCCTAGACAAGTAAGATGTCCAAATAGACAATAGTTTATTATAGGGATACTAAACCCATATTTTGTTTTCTTTAATGCTTCAAATAGAGCATGCCATTTTAAGCAACTTTCTAATTTATTCCTATAATCAATTTCTCTTCGTTCATTTGCTATCTTTAGTTGAAATGCAGGAATGTAACGCTTAGTAACCTGTCCATTTTAGCCATCAAAATAATTATATCTAATATACTGAAATGGGTTCAAGTAAAATAACATATTTAGCAACACTACAAAAAATAATTGGAGTTCGCAAAACCATCAAAAATAATATTTTAAAAACTTGGACTTTCTGCAGGATAGTTCAAGATATTGTACTCTACATGACATATGGCTGTATTTTCCACAAGATACACCAAATAAAAAGTTATTATTTACTAACAATAGATTATGAGTTTTGCGTTACGGGTTTTAACGCTGAAAAAATGGCAATTTCAGAGTAATGGCTAGAAACGCATATTACAAGTCGTGTTGGTATAGCTGTACCGCAAGCATTTTAACCTGTAACGCAACCTCCATTACACACTCAAAAAATTACGTTTTTGCATGGAATTTCCATAGCGCCGGTATTACAGGCTGTGCAGTCCGGCTAAAATGGGCTAAAATGCTGGCGTTACAGTCTATACCAACATGATCCATACAGCCATCTGAGTGCAGTAGTTATGAGTTTTGTGTAACAAAAATGTTTCAGAAAACCCATAACTAAAGTGTTACAAAGTACACTAACACTCACTAATTACCTATTAACCCCTAAACCTCCACCCTCCTGCATTGCACACACTATATTAAATTTATTAATCCCTAATCCGCCGCCCACCCACATTGCGACTATAAAATAAATGTATTAACCCCTAATCTGCTGTCCCCGACATCGCCAACACTATAATAAAGCTATTAACCCCTAATCCGCCGCTCCCCGACATTGCTGACAATATAATACAGTTATTAACCCCTAAACCTCCGGCCTCCCACATCGGTGCCACTAAATAAACCTATTAACCCCTAAACCACTGCCCCCCCATCGCAAAACATTGTAAATTAACCTAACATAACTATTCTAATAAAATAAAAAATACTACCAATTAAAAAATCTAAATTACAAATTTTAAAAAAAACACTACAAAAAAAAAAAAATGAAAAAACTAAATTATGAAAAATAAAAAGCGGGGCGGAGCCAACTGCCGAAGTGATCAGTTGCACATAGCAAGCGCTCCTGATTACTTTTTGTGAAAACGACACTACAGGGAGTGCAGAATTATTAGGCAAGTTGTATTTTTGAGGATTAATTTTATTATTGAACAACAACCATGTTCTCAATGAACCCAAAAAACTCATTAATATCAAAGTTGAATAGTTTTGGAAGTAGTTTTTAGTTTGTTTTTAGTTATAGCTATTTTAGGGGGATATCTGTGTGTGCAGGTGACTATTACTGTGCATAATTATTAGGCAACTTAACAAAAAACAAATATATACCCATATCAATTATTTATTTTTACCAGTGAAACCAATATAACATCTCAACATTCACAAATATACATTTCTGACATTCAAAAACAAAACAAAAACAAATCAGTGACCAATATAGCCACCTTTCTTTGCAAGGACACTCAAAAGCCTGCCATCCATGGATTCTGTCAGTGTTTTGATCTGTTCACCATCAACATTGCGTGCAGCAGCAACCACAGCCTCCCAGACACTGTTCAGAGAGGTGTACTGTTTTCCCTCCTTGTAAATCTCACATTTGATGATGAGTTCTCAATGGGGTTCAGATCAGGTGAACAAGGAGGCCATGTCATTAGATTTTCTTCTTTTATACTCTTTCTTGCCAGCCACGCTGTGGAGTACTTGGACGCGTGTGATGGAGCATTGTCCTGCATGAAAATTATGTTTTTCTTGAAGGATGCAGACTTCTTCCTGTACCACTGCTTGAAGAAGGTGTCTTCCAGAAACTGGCAGTAGGACTGGGAGTTGAGCTTGACTCCATCCTCAAACCGAAAAGGCCCCACAAGCTCATCTTTGATGATACCAGCCCAAACCAGTACTCCACCTCCACCTTGCTGGCGTCTGAGTCGGACTGGAGCTCTCTGCCCTTTACCAATCCAGCCATGGGCCCATCCATCTGGCCCATCAAGACTCACTCTCATTTCATCAGTCCATAAAACCTTAGAAAAATCAATCTTGAGGTATTTCTTGGCCCAGTCTTGACGTTTCAGCTTGTGTGTCTTGTTCAGTGGTGGTCGTCTTTCAGCCTTTCTTACCTTGGCCATGTCTCTGAGTATTGCACATCTTGTGCTTTTGGGCACTCCAGTGATGTTGCTGAAATATGGCCAAACTGGTGGCAAGTGGCATCTTGGCAGCTGCACGCTTGACTTTTCTCAGTTCATGGGCAGTTATTTTGCGCCTTGGTTTTTCCACACACTTCCTGTGACCCTGTTGACTATTTTGAATGAAACGCTTGATTGTTCGATGATCGCGCTTCAGAAGCGTTGCAATTTTAAGAGTGCTGCATCCCTCTGCAAGATATCTCACTATTTTTGACTTTTCTGAGCCTGTCAAGTCCTTCTTTTGACCCATTTTGCCAAAGGAAAGGAAGTTGCCTAATAATTATGCACACCTGATATAGGGTGTTGATGTCATTATACCACACCCCTTCTCATTACAGAGATGCACATCACCTAATATGCTTAATTGGTAGTAGGCTTTCGAGCCTATACAGCTTGGAGTAAGACAACATGCATAAAGAGGATGATGTGGTCAAAATACTCATTTGCCTAATAATTCTGCACTCCCTGTATTTGCCTGAAAAACACGCTATCCTACAAACTTTGCAGATGGCTTAGAGAGCACAGATGCCAAGTCAGTATTGCTATACATAACAGGCGTTTGCACGGCAAGAAAATACCCTGAAGACTGCATTACACAGCATACAGCAGAGGCGCGAATCGCCATCTTGGCTCGCTGATGCTCTTTTCAACAAACCTCCTGTAACACCACTACAGGCTGATAACCTAGAATTCAATGGAGAGCCTATATAGATGGGAGTCCGAGGTGACGCAACTCCTAGATGATCATTACAGAGACCTAAAGGGGGATTTGGAGCACGTCCTCAACAGGCTGCCCATATGTATACTTCGCCGGACATTGATTGCGAAACCGCCAAGCCCGGCTACACACCCTCCTTCTCGGAGTGTAGCTCCAGATTCTACTGGGGAACTGACTTCCAGGCGGAGAGATGCAGCTACAGGATGGTGCAAGCAGAGCCCAATGGAAACTACTGGCAGCCCACTCCAACAGCTACTTGATGATGACGACCCAGAGCCTAATATGTTACCTACACCAAGCGCTGCCCAAAACAAAAAGAAATTGATTTTGGCCTGGGAGCGGTATTGGAGCTGCTCTTATGCGCCAGTTAGACTATCATGGCAGCGGGTTTCTGGGCTATCGGAAAGGGCGCTAAAATTGATCTGTAGGGGCAGAGTACACTCCGGCATCTACGCGCCACTTAGAGTCCCATGGCAGCTAGAACTTGAACTACTCCTAAGACATTCGATGCAGACAGGAGTGGGATGAACACAGATCTTACGCAGCTGAAGCCTTAACTATCCGCTTTGACTCCAGGCTTCATTTCACAGTGGTAAATTTTGAACTACCTCGGCTGTCTGGTCTCATAGATAAGCTTCTTGGGACACTTAGTTTATATCTTGTGCGCAACGCTTCCTTGGCAGGGAGAACTCTGATACCAACAATATCTAAAATAAATGACTGTGCAGTTTGGTGCTTATGGACTAACCTAGAATAATATGTTATGCCCTCTTAGTTAATATACAATGTTAAGTATGCTAGAACTGGTAAGCTGTGAGACACTGCCTAATATGAAGTTTGTTACACGGGATGTGCTGATTTTATTTTTCAGCTTTAATGTTCACTGCTGGCTTCACTCCCTGTCAGTACCCTACATTGATTGATTTTCATGTGTCAGGGTCTAATTTTTCTGTACCTGCTAGAACCACTCTGGTTTAGGCCATTTAGCATATACTGGCTTCTTAGTAGATTTAAAGTGTGAGATGAAAAATGTTGACATAATATAAATAATATATATTTCCATAACTTTCTTTTCACCAAATCTTCATAATTTGAACATGCACAAAAGAGCAACCATTGCTTAACCCTCAAGACCCATAGCACTCCCTTCTCTAGATATGGCTATATATACCCTGGCAAACTTTGACGGCTTACAGTGTCCTTACTACGACTGACTTAAATATATCCTAACTACTGTTATATATCTAACCCTTATTTTAGCTCACTATATGTTTGCACTTTTGAGGGTTATATAGCTTTCTAAATGCAGATTCTCCTCTTTAAGAGGCTATGTGTATACATAACCAAACTGTGCCTATACTGACTTACCATTATAATAGCATCTTATATTTTCAAAATAATGGTGATCTTGGTCCTATTACCACTGTCTGATTGCTGACCTGCTGATGAAGTATACATTGTTTATTATACTTAGCATATCTATCTTCCTATACTCCGTATTGCAGTATATATGTGTGTGAAGTAGGAGGCACTTACTTACCTTAAGTATTAACACGCTACCCAGGCCATGGCACCTATACACCAGGCACTATATATATCACCTTCACATACTTCATTTAATATATATAGCTCAAGACATATGTGGATGTTGTTCATTATCTAAAGATATACCTGCGATCATATTAGGGGCACTACCAACAACCTCTTATGTACCCCGATTTCACAAAGGTCTTACACAATAATGCCCTATTAGGGGAAAAACCCAGCTTTTGTTACTCACCTATATGATACGTGATATCTGTATATTTATCCTTGGTACCATCTCGCTATGAACACTTATATTCCTATTGGAGATTTTCTCTTTTGTATTATATTATATTGCATCATATCTATGCATGATACTAGTCTGTAGTGTGGCCTCAAGCAGTCTCCCTAGCAGTCTACGACTATTAACCCATGTGTATGTGATAGTTAGTATTGTACTCAGGTTATAGCCACATGCAGTTTAGGCTACATACATAGTATGCTTTTAGTTAAATTTAATCACTGATATATTTTACATGTCAGTTTCGCTCTATATCCCATGCCACATGTTATACAACGATAAATAAGCGACCATGTTCATTAACATTTCTATGGTCTCTCGCCCCCCACAGTAGTTGACCATAGCTATTTATATTGCTATTGTTTCTATTTCCATCAAATAATTTAAGTATGCTATAATATTGTTATATAGACATATTACCTGTATAAGCGGTGCTTACCCGCTGACAATTTCCTAATTCCCCCCTTGCTTTTTATGATGCTTTTGACATTATGACCCTGACTTTAACAATATGAAGCGTTCAAGTACAAATTAGTTCAGAATAAAATGGGTCTATATGGTAGCTACAGTGCTCTTTCAGAGTGCCTTTTTAACATTATGGCCTGGAATAATAGCTACCCATATTATCATATAAAAAAACAAAATGAGGTTTTCAGATGTATCTTGGCATCCATTATATATATTTTATTTTTTATTTTTTGCCTGTTATATTGTTATTGCGACAATCATTGCTATGTTTTGAAACATGTATATGCCATAGTTTTTTGTTGTCATTATGAAAAACCCTCAATAAAAAATTATTATAAAAAAATAAAAAAATAAAAACAAATACACCTAATCTAATAGCCCTATAAAAATAAAAAAGCCCCCCCCCAATAAAAACACCCCATAGCCTACAATAAACTACCAATAGCCCTTAAAAGGGCCACTTAAATATAAGTATGATAAACACACAAGAGGGCGCTATAACAACTGAGTGGTACAAAAGATTATCAATGATAAAAACAATAACAAACAATATATATGAGAAACTGTGAATAGATCATGGACTCTCACCATACAGACGATATAACTATTGATATTCAGTCCCAAACATGTGTACAATGTTCATATGTCCAATGTCCCAATGGTGAGAGCAGAACCAGTTGCTGCCGATAATCCTGCACTCTCCTCCTGTAAATGCCCTCTTCTCTCCTAAATGACCGGAGGCAGATCTATAGGGGTGGAGGGGAAACAGAGGCGACAAATGTGTGTATCCAGTGTGATAATGGACCCCCCTGCACAAGTATGCTATACCCAGGGTACTCACACTTTGACTTAGCACACCAATGTGCTGGTAGGCGCAGACTGGCTATCAGAGCAAGCCAGCTAGCTCTCTCCGGTGCACTCTCTCGCTGTGGTAATCGTCAAAGTCTGATCCGCTGTGTCTCCTTAGTGCTGGTCTCCAACGCCAACAGGAACTGGTAACGGACGTATTTGGCCAAATGGGACAAGTCCAGGTGCCACGTCAAGGTCTCTTTCAAAACTTGGGACCCTAATACAGCCAAGCAATTGCAGGCTCTCACACAAAGTGCAAGCTCATAATCGAACAAACGTTGCCCTAAGTTAAACAGCTCTTTTACCTGTAAAAAAATACAAATTCCCCCAAATAATAAAAACTCACCACCCAACCAACCCCCCAAAATAAAAAAAATAACTCTAAAGAAAAACCTAAGCTACCCATTGCCCCTAAAGGGGCATTTGTATGAGCATTGCCCGTAAATGGCAGTTTAAATCAGCCAATAGGATTTCAGTAGCTCTCATTCTATTAGCTGTTTTGAACAGCAAAAAGGATTTCAGTAGCTCTCATCCTATTGGCTGATTTGAATTTGAAGAATCAAATTAGCCAGTAGGAATGCAAGGTACACCGTTTTGAAATGGCTACCTTGCATTAAAGCTTCAGTGTACGGCGGGGACCGTATGAAGAGGACGCGCCACGCTGGATGAAGATAGAAGATGCCCCAGCGATGGATGAAGATGTCGCCACCTTGATGAAGACTTCTCGCCGCTTAGTGTTAGGTATTTTTTTTTCTTCAGATTAGGGTTTGGGCAATTTGTAAAAAAGCCAAATGCCCTTTTAAGGGCAATGAAAAAGAGCTTAATGACCTTTTAAGGGCAATGACCATACAAATTCCTCTTTAGGGGCAATGGGTAGTTTAGTATTTTTTAGAGTTAGGTTTTTAATTTTGGGGGGTTGGTTGGGTGGAGGATTTTACTGTTGGGGGGACTTTGTATTTTTTTAAAGGTAAAAGAGCTGTTTAACTTAGGGCAATGCCCTACATAAGGCCCTTTTAAGGGCTGTTGGTAGTTTATTGTAGGCGAGGGGGTGTTTTTATTTGGGGGGCTTTTTTATTTTTTAGGTCTATAAGATTAGGTGTAATTGTTTTTATTTTTGAAAATTTCATTTATAGCACAGCCGGCTTGTGCGTGCGATATGGTGGTTTTAAGCTCCATACCGCACACAATTCTAGCGCTGTTTTGACGTGCTTGTGCACACTTTCCCCATAGACAACAATGGGAAAAGGTGTCAGAAAAAAAAACCTGAAGCACGGAATGAAAAGTTTCGTAACGCAGCCCCATTGATGTCTATGAGGAAAAAAAGTTATGATTAAACCTAACACCCTAACATAAACCCTAAGTATAAACACCCCTAATCTGCTGCCCCCAACATTGCCAACATCTGTATAATGGTATTAACCCCTAATCTGCCGTTTCTGATATCGCTGCCACATAAATAAAGTTAGTAACCCCTAATCTGTCGCTCCCAATAGAATTTCAGAAGCTCTCATCCTATTGACTGTTTTGAACAGCCAATGTGATTTCAGTAGCTCTCATCCGATTGGCTGATTTGAATTTCCAAAATCAAATCAGCCAATAGGAATGCAAGGGACACCATTTTGAATCGCGTACCTTGCATTACAGATACAATATATGGCGGCGACCGTATGAAGAGGATGTCTTCAGGATGGACCCGCTCCGCGCCGCCTGGATGAAGACTTCTCGACGTCTGGATGAAGATAGAAGAGGCCGTCTGGATGAAGACGTCTCGCCGCCTGGATGAGGACTTCACCACCTGGATGAAGACTTCTCACTGCCTGGATGAGGACTTTGCCACCTGGATGAAGATCTTTCATGTGGGACTTCAAAAACTGTAAGTGGATCTTCGGGGGTTAGTGATAGGATTTTTCAAGTTTTTTTTGGGTGGGTTTTATTTTAGTTTAGGGTTTGGGCTTTTTGTAAACAAGCTAAATGCCCTTTTCAGGGCAATGCAAAAAAGCTAAATGCCCTTTTGAGGGCAATGCCGATACAAATGCCCTTTTCAAGGAAAAGGGTAGCTTAAGTTTTTGTTGGAGTTAGGTTTTTTTTTTATTTTGGGGGGTTGGTTGGGTGGTGGGTTTTACTTTTGGGGGGTCTTTGTGTTTTTTTACAGGTAAAAGGGCTGTTTAACTTAGGGCAATGCCCTACAAAAGGTTTTTTTTTATTTTGGGTGTTTTTTTTAAACAAATCACTCTTTAAGACCTCTAGATTATTTTTAATAATATCACAGACTTGTCTAAACTGAACTGAATATTCGGTGGAGAAAACAACAGGTTGTTTAACCCCCCCCCCCCAATTCCAATTCCTTCCCTTCTTCCTTTTATTGATTTTGGGATCCATCATTTTAATCTCCTGAAATGTTGCAGGACCTTCAGGAGATTAAAATGATGGATCCCAAAATCAATAAAAGGAAGAAGGGAATGAATTGGAATTTGGGGGGGGGGGGTTAAACAACCTGTTGTTTTCTCCACCGAATATTCAGTTATTGTGATATTATTAAAAAAAATCTAGAGGTCTTAAAGAGTGATGACATTCTATCACCTTTGATAGAAAATATTACGTTTGTCTCAAAAAAAACACCAACTTTGGCAAGTAAGTTGTCTCCAAGATTGGTCTCTCGGAGAGGCAGTTGTACTGGAACTGATTGGCTAAATAAAAAAGGCACTTTTAAGTGTGGAGTCAGTAACTGTCGCACATGTGAACATATCTCGAAAGGTGAATCCTTCAAACGTACTACAACAGGGAAGGAATATAAGATTAACCATTATGGAAATTGTAGCACAGAGTACGTGGTGTATCTCTTGGAGTGCACAATTTGCTACGAACAGTATGTAGGTCAAACGACTCGTAGTCTGAGGACGAGAATTGGAGAGCATAAGAGAGATATCAAGAACTACAATAAGGACTCTGGAGTGGCCAGGCACTTTAATTGTTTTCACTTTTTAAATAAACCTGAAATAGGAGTGAAAATAATAGATTTAGCTAAACTGCCACCTAGGGGTGGAAATAGGAATAAGATCTTACAGAAAAAAGAACTTTATTGGATATTCATGTTGAGAACAAAAATGCCATTCGGCATGAATAAAGAATGGGACATGAGCTATTATGTGGATTGAATGTCTGTGTCTGTGGTTGTTTGTTTATATATATACTTGTGCATGTATGTGTATATTGAACATCCATTTATTTATGTCCTTGTTGAAGATTAGACTTAAGAGTTCTTTTCAGCTGACATGCACCCATAATGTGAAGTATAACAGCTCATTTGATGGAAAAAATAAGTATATTTATATATCACACTTATGTTTTTGTATTTGATCTCACATTTATTGTTCTCTTGTATATTTCCCTATATCTTCCTTTAGGTATGAAAAAAGATAAATAAGGGCTATTTAACTGAATCTTTTTAATATTTCCTGTTTTTGGATATAAAACTATTTTGCAGCATTGAGTGGATTGTCATATATATAAAAATATTGATAGGATTAATCTCATATTTTATATGAATAGTAATATGACATATCCACAGAATTCAGCAAAGTAGAAATTCAACTCATATGTATTATGAGATGAATTTAAATAAATTTGTGTAATTTTGTAATCTCTTCTTTATTAAGGTGTTTAGGGTTAATAATACTGATGCAATGAATGTTTATTCCCATGTCTAATTTTGGTAGACTTTGGATTGTGTAACTCATTTATTTATCTGTTTTAACCCTATGTTCACACCTTTGAATTATTGATTTTTTCTGTGTAGTGTAATTGAAACACTGTTCACTGTTTTTAATGTGCATATGAGTGACACTGCTCCATCCCTTTAAAACTGTATTGTGGCTAATAGTGCTCAGCTGTTTGCTTTGAGCGTAAAGAGCATAAAGGGGTGGAATAGTGGACACTCAGATTGTTGGAATGTGCTATTTTAAAGGATTCTAATAAAGTGACTTTTAACTTTCCCTAAGAGTGCTGCTTTAACGTGTTTTTTTTTTTTTTTTAATAATAACTTTAAAATAGTATTTGCAAAGCGGGAGGGCTTCGGTTTAGGAGTTAATAGGTAGCTTTTGGGAATTTAGTGTACTTCGTGACACTTTAGTTATGAGTTTTATGTAACAGTTTTATGGCGTAAAACTCATAACTACTGCTCTCAGATGGCGGTACAGATCTTGTCGTTATAGGGTGTAACGCAAGTATTTTAGCCTCACCGCAAAACTCGTAATGGCAGCGCTATGGAAGTCCCATGAAAAAACATTATTTTTACGAGTACGGCACTGACGTTGCCGTACAGGCTAAAAGGCTTGCGGTACAGCTATACTGACAAGACTTGTAATGGCTGCGTTGCTGTTTTAATTTTTACAGCATTAAAACACGAACGCAAAACTCGTAATCTAGGTGAATAGAAGGTTAGGTTAATCTATAGTTTAATGTTAGGTTTATTTTTTATTTCACAGGTAAGTTTTTATTTATTTAAAGATAGTTATATTGTAATTTAAAGTTAGGGGGGGTGTTAGGTTTAGGGGTTAATAGTTTAATTTATTTGCGGAGATGTGGGAGATGAAGGTTTAGGGGTTAATAGGTTTATTTAGTGGTGGCGGTGTGGGAGATGAAGGTTTAGGGGTTAATAGGTTTATTATAGTGTCAGCGATGTTGGGGAGTGGAGGAACAGGGGTTAATAACTTTATTATAGTGTCGCCGATGTCAGGGAGTGGCGGAATAGGGGTTAATAACTTTATTATAGTGTCGGTGATGTTGGGGGCGGTAGATTAGGGGTGTTTTTCCCCATAGACATCAATGGGGTTGCGTTACAGAGATTTTTTATTCCACACTTGTTTTTTTTCTAACACTATCTCCCCATTAATGTCTATGGGGGAAAGCGTGCACGAGCACGTCAAAGCAACCCTTGGATTTTGTGCGGTATGGAGCTTAACGCCACCATATCGCACGCACAAGGAGGTTTTTCAGTAACTCGTAATGGCAGCGATATGGAGAGTGAAATAAGGCAACTTTGTTGACGTTAGTTTCACACCATGTTTAGCTCAAAACTCGTAATCTAGGTGTTAGAGTTTTACATTTTATAACATAATTGGTAAAATAGGCAATATACTATAAAAGTGTCTAGATCAACCTGAGAATGGTCTGGTAACCAAATTTTGAACATAAAAAGTGACATATATCACTTATTTTCATTAGCATATAAATAATACATTTCATACAAATAAGGTTGCTTAGAAGTGTATGCTCTATCTAAAAATAATGGGGCTTCATATATTTTTAAACTTTCAGGCCTAGATTTGGAGTTTTGTCAGTAACGACCCGCGTAGCTAACGCCGGTTTTTTTCTGGCCGCACCATAAAAATAACTCTGGTATTGAGAGTCCACATAAAGGCTGCGTTAGGCTCCAAAAAAGGAGCGTAGAGCATTTTTAACGCAGCTTCAACTCTCGATACCAGAGTTGCTTACGCAAGCGGCCAGCCTCAAAAACGTGCTCGTGCACGATTCTCCCATAGAAAACAATGGGGCTGTTTGAGCTGAAAAAAAACTAACACCTGCAAAAAAGCCGCGTTCAGCTCCTAACGCAGCCCCATTGTTTGCTATGGGGAAACACTTCCTACGTCTGCACCTAACACTCTAACATGTACCCCGAGTCTAAACACCCCTAACCTTACACTTATTAACCCCTAATCTGCCGCCCCCGCTATCACTGACCCCTGCATATTATTATTAACCCCTAATCTGCCGCTCCGTAAACCGCCGCTACTTACATTATCCCTATGTACCCCTAATCTGCTGCCCTAACATCGCCGACCCCTATATTATATTTATTAACCCCTAATCTGCCCCCCACAACGTCGCCTCCACATGCCTACACTTATTAACCCCTAATCTGCCGAGCGGACCTGAGCGCTACTATAATAAAGTTATTAACCCCTAATCCGCCTCACTAACCCTATAATAAATAGTATTAACCCCTAATACGCCCTCCCTAACATCCCCGACACCTAACTTCAATTATTAACTCCAAATCTGCCGACTGGAGCTCACCGCTATTCTAATAAATGTATTAACCCCTAAAGCTAAGTCTAACCCTAACACTAACACCCCCCTAAGTTAAATATAATTTACATCTAACGAAATTAATTAACTCTTATTAAATAAATTATTCCTATTTAAAGCTAAATACTTACCTGTAAAATAAATCCTAATATAGCTACAATATAAATTATAATTACATTGTAGCTATTTTAGGATTAATATTTATTTTACAGGCAACTTTGTAATTATTTTAACCAGGTACAATAGCTATTAAATAGTTAAGAACTATTTCATAGTTACCTAGTTAAAATAATTACAAAATTACCTGTCAAATAAATCCTAACCTAAGTTACAATTAAACCTAACACTATACTATCATTAAATTAATTAAATAAAATACCTACAATTACCTACAATTAAACCTAACACTACACTATCAATACATTAATTAAATACAATACCTACAAATAACTACAATGAAATAAACTAACTAAAGTACAAAAAATAAAAAAGAACTAAGTTACAAAAAATAAAAAAATATCTACAAACATAAGAAAAATATTACAACAATTTTAAACTTATTACACCTACTCTAAGCCCCCTAATAAAACAACAAAGCCCCCCAAAATAAAAAAATGCCCTACCCTATTCTAAATTACTAAAGTTAAAAGCTCTTTTACCTTACCAGCCCTTTGCGGGGCATGCCCCAAGAAGTTCAGTTCTTTTGCCTGTAAAAAAAACATACAATACCCCCCCCACCAACATTACAACCCACCACCCACATACCCCTAATCTAACCCAAACCCCCCTTAAATAAACCTAACACTAAGCCCCTGAAGATCTTCCTACCTTGTCTTCACCATACCAGGTTCACCGATCGGTCCTGAAGAGCTCCTCCTATGTCCTGATCCAAGCCCAAGCGGGGGGGCTGAAGATGTCCATGATCCGGTAGAAGTCTTCATCCAAGCGGGGCAGAAGAGGTCTTCCATCCGATTGAAGTCTTCATCCAGGCGGCATCTTCTATCGACATCGATCTGGAACGGAGCGGCAGCATCCTGAAGACCTCCGACGCGGAACATCCATCCTGGCCGACGACTGAACGACGAATGACGGTTCCTTTAAATGACCTCATCCAAGATGGCGTCCCTCGAATTCCGATTGGCTAATAGGATTCTATCAGCCAATCGGAATTAAGGTAGGAATATTCTGATTGGCTGATGGAATCAGCCAATCAGAATCAAGTTCAATCCGATTGGCTGATCCAATCAGCCAATCAGATTGAGCATGCATTCTATTGGCTGTTCCGATCAGCCAATAGAATGCGAGCTCAATCTGATTGGCTGATTCCATCAGCCAATCAGAATATTCCTACCTTAATTCCGATTGGCTGATAGAATCCTATCAGCCAATCGGAATTCGTTCAACCTCATCTTGGATGACGTCATTTAAAGGAACCGTCATTCGTCGTTCAGTCGTCGGCCAGGATGGATGTTCCGCGTCGGAGGTCTTCAGGATGCTGCCGCTCCGTTCCAGATGGATGTCGATAGAAGATGCCGCCTGGATGAAGACTTCAATCGGATGGAAGACCTCTTCTGCCCCGCTTGGATGAAGACTTCTACCGGATCATGGACATCTTCAGCCCCCCGCTTGGGCTTGGATCAGGACATCGGAGGAGCTCTTCAGGACCGATCGGTGAACCTGGTATGGTGAAGACAAGGTAGGAAGGTCTTCAGGGGCTTAGTGTTAGGTTTATTTAAGGGGGGTTTGGGTTAGATTAGGGGTATGTGGGTGGTGGGTTGTAATGTTGGGGGGGGTATTGTATGTTTTTTTTTTACAGGCAAAAGAGCTGAACTTCTTGGGGCATGCCCCGCAAAGGGCCCTGTTCAGGGCTGGTAAGGTTAAAGAGCTTTTAACTTTAGTAATTTAGAATAGGGTAGGGCATTTTTTATTTTGGGGGGCTTTGTTGTTTTATTAGGGGGCTTAGAGTAGGTGTAATTAGTTTAAAATTGTTGTAATATTTTTCTTATGTTTGTAGATATTTTTTTATTTTTTGTAACTTAGTTCTTTTTTATTTTTTGTACTTTAGTTAGTTTATTTCATTGTAGTTATTTGTAGGTATTGTATTTAATTAATGTATTGATAGTGTAGTGTTAGGTTTAATTGTACGTAATTGTAGGTATTTTATTTAATTAATTTAATGATAGTATAGTGTTAGGTTTAATTGTAACTTAGGTTAGGATGTATTTGACAGGTAATTTTGTAATTATTTTAAATAGGTAACTATTAAATAGTTCTTAACTATTTAATAGCTATTGTACCTGGTTAAAATAATTACAAAGTTGCCTGTAAAATAAATATTAATCCGAAAATAGCTACAATGTAATTATAATTTATATTGTAGCTATATTAGGATTTATTTTACAGGTAAGTATTTAGCTTTAAATAGGAATAATTTATTTAATAAGAGTTAATTAATTTCTTTAGATGTAAATTATATTTAACTTAGGGGGGTGTTAGTGTTAGGGTTAGACTTAGCTTTAGGGGTTAATACATTTATTAGAATAGCGGTGAGCTCCGTTCGGCAGATTAGGGGTTAATAATTGAAGTTAGGTGTCTGCGATGTTAGGGAGGGCAGATTAGGGGTTAATACTATTTATTATAGGGTTAGTGAGGCGGATTAGGGGTTAATAACTTTATTATAGTAGCGCTCAGGTCCGCTCGGCAGATTAGGGGTTAATAAGTGTAGGCAGGTGGAGGCGACGTTGTGGGGGGCAGATTAGGGGTTAATAAATATAATATAGGGGTCGGCGGTGTTAGGGGCAGCAGATTAGGGGTACATAAGGATAACGCAGGTGGCGGTCGGCAGATTAGGGGTTAAAAAAATTATTAGAGTGGCGGCGATGTGGGGGGACCTCGGTTTAGGGGTACATAGGTAGTTTATGGGTGTTAGTGTACTTTAGAGCACAGTAGTTAAGAGCTTTATAAACCGCATACTTGCCAACTGTCCCGTTTTTGCCGGGACAGTCCCGGAATTTGGTACCGGGTCCCGGCCATTTAAATGTCCCGGACTGTCCCGGCAAGAGTAGCAGGCTGCAGTGCTTTTTTGAGCTAACAGTAGCGCGTCCCCTTCGTGACACTCTGAGGCCCGCCCTCCCCTCCTTTGAATTTGTAATTCAGTCAGCAGCAGCGAATCAGCGATGTCTGAGCAGGCGTGATGTCATCAGGGGCATCTCACGTGACCCCGCGTTGCCGCTCACTAGCACTCTGAGAAGTGTGAAGGTGAGCAGCTGAGAGTGTCACTCGCTGTCGCTGTCGCACACCGGGCCCCGTAATCCTCTGACTTGAGGCGCTGCACCAGACGAGAGTGAGTTGAGACTGTGAGAGGTGAGAGTCTGGCTGCCTGCCTGCGCATATTTATGAACCTGCTCTCTGAGGCTGCAATAAAAAGTTTTAGGCACTCTGGCTAGGCTGCTAAAGTACAATGAAATCAGAATGAATCAATTATTTTAAAAAAAATATACATTTGTGACTTATTTAAGTAAGTTTTATTTGTCAGGCACGTCTGTTATGCTAGGAAAAAATCATGCTGGTAATAAAATGACTAATAATTATTATAAAGTAACTGTAACAACCAGGCAGCAGGTAGATTCGCAAATCTGAGGGGTAATTAAAAAATAGTAAAAGCTTCTTAATTTTTAAATTACCCTGGCTGATATTTTTTAGGAAATGATCTGCCACTGATGTTATATGCAGTTTATTGTTATATCTGCTGGTAGAGATATTTTTCAGTAAAGTTAAGCTTCTTAATTTTTGAATTACCCTGGCTGATATTAGCAAATGATCTGCCACTGTTACAGAGTTTATTTGTTATCATCTCTGTTGGTTCTGTAAGTACAGAGATGCAGTACCCTTCTGAAGCTTTACTACAAAATATCTGTACTTACAGAACCAACAGATTAGATCATAACAAATAAACTGTATATAACAGTGGCAGATCATTTGCTATAGCCAGGGTAATTCAAAAATTAAGAAGCTTACTGAAAAATATCTCTACCAGCAGATATAACAAATAAAATAACAGCTGAGTGGCATATTATTTGCTAATAGCATTGAGATAGGCATTCTATGTCCCCCCCTACATAATATATAGCCCCCATGTGTCACCCAGCATATAATATATAGCCCCCATCCCCCCTTCATAATATTTTGACCCTTAGTGCTAACCCTGCATAAATATATGCCCCCATGTGCCCCTCTACATAATATATGCCCCCCTGCATAATATCTGGTCCCTAATATGCCCCTTGCAAAATGTTTGTCCCCTATGTTCCCCTTGCATAATTGCTGGCCCCCATTATGTGCCACCTTCCTAATATCCCCATATGTCCCCCCTGCACAATGTCTGGACCCAATGTTCCCCCTGCATAATATCTTGTTCCCATATGCCCACCTCCACAGTGTCTGGCCCCTATGTGCCCCCCTGCTTAACATATGGCCCACTTGAACCTCGCATCACACAACTAAAAATCCCACACTCTGCAAAATGTTGGCACTTCCTGCAGCAGAGGGCAGGAAAATGTGTATAGCCAGAGTGCCAGCTGTTTGTACAGGGTGTATATAACCAGTCTGCTGGTGCTATAACTCATTAGCTGCTCTAGAATTCTCCCTGTAGTATGACTGTATATAGAAACAAATGCTACATATAATCAGTTGTCTCTTTATAACACACCGTGCTATAAATATTCATGTTATAGCTTTGCTTATTATGACCACCTCTTCTCGCAGGGCATTTTGATAGTGTTTCACCACTAGGGTGTTAGTTCATGTGTCATATAGATAACACTGTGCTTACGCACGGGGCGTTCCAGGCAGTCAGCTCTGATTGGCTAAAATGGATTTCTGTCAAAAGAACTGAAATAAGGGGGCAGTTTCCTGTGGCTTAGATACAAGGTATTTACAGAGGAAAAACGTGTATTAAAGGGACAATAAGCACCAGAATTTATGTTGTTTAAAAAGGTAGATAATCCACTTATTACCCATTCCCCAATTTTGCATAACCAACACAGTTATAATAATATACTTTTTACCTCTGTGATTACCTTGTATCTAAGCCTCTGCAAACTGCCCCCTTATTTCAGTTCTTTTGACAGACTTGCATTTTTAGCCAATCAGCGCTTGCTCTTAGGAGCTTCACGTGCCGGAGCTCAATGTTATCTATATGAAACACATGAACTAACACTCTCTAGTGGTGAAAACCTGTCAAAATGCTTTCCGATTAAAGGCAGTCTTCAAGGTCTAAGAAATTAGCACATGATTTAGATTTCAACTAAGAATACCAAGAGAACAAAGCAAAATTGGCAATACAAGTAAATTGGAAAGTTGTTTAAAATGACATGCCCTATTTAAATCATGAAAGATTTATTTTGACTTTACTGTCCCTTTAATATAACTGTGTTGGTTATGCAAAACTAGGGAATTGGTAATAAATGAATTATCTATCTTTTAAAACAATACAAATTCTGGTGTACACTGTCCTATTAATACACTTTTTACCTCTGTGATTACCTTGTATCTAAGTATCTTCTAACAGCCCCCTGATCACATGACTGTGACTATTTATTATCTATTGAGTTGCATTTAGTACTGTGTGAAAACATTATCTATATGGCCCACATAAACTTCTCAGGCGTGAAAACATTATCTATATGGCCCACATGAACTATCAGTCTCACGTTGTGAAAAGCAAATACCAAAGCATGTGATTAAGTGGCTGTCTCTATAGAGCCATTGAAACAGACAGAAATGTAGAGGTTTAAATGTTATAAAGTATATTAATCTAACAATGTAGGTTGTTGTGCAAAGCTGGGGAATGGGTAGTAAAGGCGTTATCTGTCTTTTTAAAAGATAACAATTTTTGTGTAGACTGTCCCTTTAATGGAGGGCGTCAAAATGCACCTTCGCCTGTGTACACAAAAATCCTTGCACCGGCCCTGAAAGTATTCTCATGCTAGGGACACTCTACTTTCCACTTCCACTAGTGCAGATATATTCAAAGCTACATACTTATTTTTATTGATTTACAAAGATCATGTCTGAGTCAAAGCTAGAAAAGTGGAACACCCACAGCTGATTAGATCACTTTTAAAACTTTGACACAGAATGCCCATTGTAATTACTAACTTGTAAAGTTCTAATATGGGTTGAGTGCTTTGCTCAAGATAAGCTGTTATTTATTGGGGCGTATTTGTCATTGTCTCCCTAGCCATGTATGATTAGACATTGAACTACAGAGTTGTATATTTTATGTTATATTCTTTATAATTTAGCAAATTTCTCCTCTGTCAATTTTTTTTATGCAGTAAAGGTTATTGGTGATGAGTTCCACTTGAATGATTTGACTGAGAATTACTAATAAGGTTAATTTACGCACTGGTAATAGATTGTGTAAGAATATTTGTAAGGAAATTAAGCAGTATTTATCAACCTCCTTTCTTAAGTATTTGCCTCTATTGCATTTGTTTGGTAACAAACACAATTTTCCATAATGGAGCTGATCATCATTTTCCCCTGGGGCTCATCAGGAGTACCTCATAGGGTGCCAAAGATATAACCTTTATTTTAAAGGGACACTAAACCCACATGTTTTCTTTCATGTTTCAGATAGAGCATGACATTTTAAGCAACTTTCTAATTTACTCCTATTGTCAATTTTTCTACGTTCTTTTGCTATCTTTATTTAAAAAGCAGGAATGTAAATCTTAGCAGCTAATTCCTTTATAACCCTTTTATACTAAACAGTCTGTATGAAACATTTTTGATTAGGACACCTTTTTCTATATGTCCATTATGAACTGATAATATGCCTTTCACTACTTATACATAAATTTTTCTCTTATGAGAATCAATTATTAATTCATTTAAAACTATGTACTTTTATCATTTTAAAACTTTTTAAGTTCTATAAGCCTTTGAACATCGTAACTAGGAATTTTTAACCATTGAAACACACCACTAAAGTGCAATAAAGTTTTTAACATTGTATAGAATCAAAAAGCAATTGATACTTATATTAAATTTGCATAAATGTATCAATTGATAACCGAAATCATTATGGACATTTTTGTATAAAAAGACCCCATCAGTATCATCCGGTATGGTTTGACAAAGGCTCCAAGGAGCTGAAACGCGTTACCAATACACGGATGATACACTGAGGATATTGCCGAGGACACTGCTGAGGACGTTGCTAAGACGCTGCCACGGATAGTCAGATTTCAAACAGGGATACGATTTGCCAACGTCACTTCCCGCACTTGTGGGCGTGTTCAAGGTCCGACACGGAACTTTGTGGTTTTGGCGCTACCCCTAAACTGACGAGCATTGGCAGCGGTGTTTAAAGAGGTACTTTCTCTCTGCTTTTGAACAAAGGTACGACTCTTAAAGGATTAGATTGAAAGGCTATTTTTGCTAAAGATCTTTCATACGGACACTGGGGTTTGGAGTAATAACCCTCTTCTACTATCATCATATGCTGACCTATTGTCCATACTACCTACACAGACTTTGAAATAAGACAGGACAATCCTATTTAAACAAAAAGGAGATCTGGATATATGATCTGGATATATGCTTAAGTCAGATTGTAAGCATATTAACTGCTAACATTTCTCAGGAGAAATTATTCAAAGTTACTTTTTCAAAGTTACTTTTTTAAGGTTTTTAGAAAATTTTATTTTAGATTACTTTTAGTTAGTCTCTTAGAATATTATTAGGCTGCTAAATCACTTATACATTTTTAAAAGGAACACCACTATTTATTTATTTATTTAGCTCTTAGATTGGTACCAATAGGGAGAAATAACAGTATTACACTGCTTCTGTATAATTTTTTTGTGTATTTTATATATTTTTTTCTGAATTAATAATCGATGTTTTAAACAAATAAAATGTATTGATTATTCAACATTTTAGTACAATAATAGTCCTTTTTTATATTTTTTATATATTTATTGTGATTTTCATATTATCAGCACTTTATGGACCATTTACTCTATAAATAAGAAAAATTATCGATTTAAAATAGATAACTAAATAGAAGCCATTTTTAAAAAAAGATCTATTGCCATTTGTGTCTCACACAAATTTGGCGCACACATATATACCTATATCTTTTTGCACATTCGATCATTTTCAGGCTTAGGGATTGCCTGTTTTTTATGTGTAGCTCAGATCTTATCTAGCGCATTGTTTTTCATACAATTTCCCTTTTAAAAAATCTTAGCAGCCAGCCCATTTTAGGTTCAGCACCATGGATAGCGCTTCCTTATTGGTGGCTGACATTTAGCCACCAATAAACAAGCATAACCCAGGTTCTCAAACAAAAATGGGCCGGCTCCTATGCATTACATTCCTGCTTTTTAAATAAAGATAGCAAAAGAATGAAGATAAATATGTAAAGGCTGGAAATTGAAACTACAGAAATCCTATCAGCTAGATCAGAAACAGGGTGGTGGTATCCATTTAAAAACATAAGCAGTAGAGTGGCTTCTAAAGAGCCATTAACTATAAAATTGTCTGATCTCTGTTGAATGGTTTACATAAAAATGTAAGTAGGATAATTGGAATGTTTTCAACACAATGAGATAGCAGTAGTGTATGATGCATGGGCCATTTATTTCATTAATTCCATTCTGTACATTCTACTTCTATTTTCATATTTTAATTTTGTGTATATATATATATATATATATATATATATATATATTCTGCACCATTAAAAATAGGCGGAGCTAAATTATGCTAATTATGGGGGTTTGACAAAGTGGGAGGGGCTTTAGGGCAGGGGGTGTGGTTAAATATTTCATGCAGGTAATTGATAGCTGCAAAGTGTCCCTGGAAATTTTTTTGAAATGTTGGCAACTATGAAACCGGCGTTAGCCCAGAAAGCTCTTAACTACTGACTTTTTTCCTGCGGCTGGAGTTTTGTCGTTAGATGTCTAACGCTCACTTCAGACACGACTCTAAATACCGGAGTTAGAAAGATCCCATTGAAAAGATAGGATACGCAATTTACGTAAGGGGATCTGCGGTATGGAAAAGTCGCGGCTGAAAAGTGAGCATTAGACCCTATTTTGAGTGACTCCAAATACCGGAGGTAGCCTAAAACCAGCGTTAGGAGCCTCTAACGCTGGTTTTCACGGCTAACGCCAAACTCCAAATCTAGGCCTCAGAGTTTTAGTAATTACAAAATAATAATATTAAAAACTGTACATTGTTCTCAGAAAGTGATATTGGAATTGCAAAAAAATTAAAATAATAATAATATAAAAAACTGTACATTGTTCTCAGAAAGTGATTTTGGATTTATATACTGTATCTGAATCATATATGTTTGATTCCAGCTGTAATGCTCTCTTTGATAGTGAGAATAGCCTGTCAAAGAAACTCAGCACATAAAATAAAGAACCATAGTAATATCTGAAAGCTTAGCACATTAGAAATAAAATAATAAGATATATACTAAACATTCTTCATTAATCTGGCAAGATGAGGTGGTATATACAGACTAAACTAATACATTTAAAGATCCCAATATCAACCTAACTATCCTAAATATCCTAATTGGTGCACAGCATTGTGGGTCAAGATAGTGTATTGGTTTGTGATATATTGCACTACACTCTCCCTATATGATCCTGCCATCTGCAATTTCAGGTGCTTCCTTACATAGGGTTCCATGTACTAAGTAGCAAAAGCTGCTACAGAGCCCTTGCAGGGCAGGTTCACATATGCAAGCCTGCTTCCCAAAATGTAAGAAACAGCAGTCATTAGACCACTGCTTCTTACACACTACGCCACCTCTGAGGTGGCGAGGGAAAATCACTGAAAGCTAACTCTCTCTCTCTGTGATTGACAATACCTTCTCTCACGCGATTGGTCACGCGAGTGAAGGGGCGAGCTGTACACGTTTACTTAAGCGTGTAATGATACATACGGAAAATGGATCCTGTTCATCTGCTGCCCGAGTTGAGAAGGTTGTCCCCATACATGGGGTCCTTTAAATTGTTTTCTATGATGCTTTCATGCCTTAGATGTCATGCAAATCATCATATCTGGAATGTCTGGGCAGAGTGTGATGCCACTGTAAGCTATCTTGATTTTGCATGTATTGTTGTTTTGACATTTGTTCTGATTTGAGTTATTTGAAAAGCTTTCCATCTTACTAGACTACATGGTAGGATATCAGTCAAAGAGCAACTTAGGTTGGTGACATTAGGATAGTCAAAATGTATCCGTATATAAAAGTTGTAAACTAAAAAAAGTTTTAACCTATTGTTTTGTAACTTTCTTCCAAATAGCTTCTTTACAGTCTCAAAACATATGCTAGTTCTTAAGGAAATTATTTAAACTGAGTGTGTATGTGTGTCTATCTATCTATCTATCTATCTATCTATCTATCTATCTATCTATCTATCTATCTATCTATCTCTATCTATCTATATCTATCTATCTATCTATCTATCTATCTATCTATGTATATTATCAGTAGAAAACCCAACTCTCTGAATTTAGCAATATGTAGTTTTTTACATCATGTAGTGAACCCCTTCCTCAGACCCCGAAACTTTGTTTGTGAGATTGCTCTGTCTTTTCTTAATATATATATTTAGTAGTGAATCCATATGGGTGCTAGCTTGTATCTGTATAATAATCCAAAGGCAGCACTCGCAGGAGTGTCATGGAATTAGGTCAAATATTTATTGACATTTCAAGGATACTATGGGCTCCATGTACTAAGCAGTCAGCGAGCTACCCGCAACAAATCTCGCGTCATAATTCGCAAACTGATATGTACAAAGCCGTCAATTATGTTAAAACTCGCATCTTTAAAATTGCGAGCGTACTTATCCGCCAAACCTCGCTACCGCTCCATTTTTCACTGTAATTAGACACATTTGACCACCAACTCGCCAAAAACGAATGTACTAAAAAATCTATTTGTCCGCTCGCTCCAATTTCCGCTCCCACCTCGTTATTTTTGCCTCGCCACCTTTTAGGTACAAAATAATAGGAAAGTCAATCTAGACGCCAGTCTAGACATATATAAAAGGCAGTAATATCAGCATTGTACTTACAGCATAACTGGCGTCTAATTTGTCTCTCATTTCCATGTACATAAATTGCGCCCAATTTGTCGACTGTAATTAAAGAGTAATCTATTTAAATTTGTATTGTATAGTTGTCAATCTTTATAATTATTTTTATATTAATATTTATATATTATCAGATCCAGATGAAGCCATATCCAAATTGTAAATAAATATTACAAAAATAACGCTCTGTTATCACTCTTCAAAAAATTTTGAACAATAATAAAGTTGTTTAGATAAGTTGAACTTTTATAGGAGCAAAATTCTATTCCCGCGACTACTATGATGTTCGTGACACCTTGCATGTCACGTGTTAATAATTGGCCAGACAATTCAACTGAAAGTTAAGTACATCAGCTTAGTCGCGGCGAGCGAGGCGTCAAATTTATCAACAATCCGCAACTGCTCGCGGCGGGCTAGACTTGTCTATTTATTGGGGGAATATTAGTACATAGCGACAGCGGACACCATTTCGCCCGCGGCGAGTAACGGCGAGTTTATCCGCGTCTACAATGACGGATGAATTGACTGCTTAGTACATGGAGCCCTATGTCTTCTTCTTCAGAACAGCAATAGTGTGTACACATCTTCCATATATACAGTGAATAATTGTGCAAACAAATGTACCTCCCTCCTGTAAAGGTGCGAAACAAAATAGGGTCACTTCCGGTTATTCACTTACAGCAGAAGTGTATATACTCGATATGATACAATTGATTTGTTAGATTATTAAAGCACATATGATTAAATAAATTATTGAATATCATACGGCTACCAGGTATTGAGTGACGGGTGTCTATATTTATACATAAAGTGGTCTAGTTTTATACATAATAATCTAACAAATAAATGTGATGATATAAATGTTGATCCAGAGAAAATAGAGGGTCTAATGAACATGTTTTTTTAATTTTATTAATTTATAATGTATTAATTAATGTATTCACTGTTTCAATGCACTTACTATCATGATTTTCTGATCACAAAAATATGATATAGGCACCTACCTTAATGTTGGGTATGAGTTGTTACCAAGGAAGCCAATGATTAACTTTGTTTATATTTTTGGGCAGAATGCCATAATGGAAGTGAAGTAAAATATACTTCTGCGTTGCATTGTGTGACACATAGGTGATTAAAATGTGTTATTTACACAGATTAAAGTTGATGTATAGCTTTATTTGTGGTTTATACACATTACTTGATCCACAGACATTGCAAGATTTGATTTAGTACTTTATAGTTAATGGTGAACCAAAAGTGATGTAGTTATACTTCCAGTTTAACGCACATTATGCATTCACAGTAATGAAAGAATAGAGAGTTACGGGTACATTAGGGTATGATGACCTTATTAGCATTATTTTACTTGTACTATAAACAAGGGGTTGTTTGAGAATTTGCTTCATTTTTAAAATTTTTGTGGGCCAGATTACGGGCCTGTCTGTCTGTCTATCTAGCTATCATAACTTAAAAGCAGAAGTAGAGTCTAAAATTCTACTTTGAACTGAGTGCATCAACTTTGTAAAAAAATATCTGATAGCATTAAACTGTAAGAAACATTCTATTTAATATTATTACAGAATTTCACATAGAGGATACAGTTTTAAACAACTTTCCAATTAACCTATATTATCTATTTTTTTGTTGTCTTTTTATTATCTGTTGAAAAGAATACCTAAGTAGGCTCAGGAACCATAGTGCACTATCGGGAGCTAACTTCTGATTGGAGGCTGCACATATATGCCTCCTGTTATTAACTCACCTGTTCATCTAGCTTCCAGTAGTTTGTTGCAGCTCCTTTAAAAAAACATAAGAAAATAAAGCAAATTTGAATATAGAAGTACATTGAAAACAATTTTTAAGATGATATGCTCTATCTGAATCATGAAAGAAAAATGTTAGGTTTCCGGCTACTTCCGGTAGCTCTGGACGCACTTGCTGCAACGTCATCACCGCTCTGAGCCTCCTGAAACTTTTCCTTGGCACGAACCTGCGGCTATGTAAGTACCTCTGTTCTTTACTTACATCGCCCAAGTATAGGTGTTACTGTGTGTGCTCCTGGGGGCTTATTTTCTAATCTAAACTGCTAATTGCCTTATTGTTACTGAACTCTGCCTGTCTCAAGACTACTCTACTGATTAACCCATGAACTGCTGATTGCCTTATTGTTACTGAACTCTGTCTGTCTCAAGACCACCCTTCTGATTAACCCCTAAACTGCTGACTGCCTTATTGTTGCTAAACTCTGCCTGTCCCAGATCTATCTATTGTTTAACCCTGTTCTGCTGGTATTCTGGATTGCCTTGTTGTTACCAAACTCTGCTTGCCTGACTACTCTCCAGTTATCCTCTGTAGTGCCATGAAGGATTGCCCTCTCTATTGTGAGGACTGCTTACCTCATTTACTTACCTGTTCCCTTGTTCTGGGATATTTCCTTATCCTTCCACTTGACGCCGGAATAAGAATACTGGCCAAGTTTGGACTGATTCGGAAATATCCCATGAGCATTACATCATGGTACTTTAAATCAATAGCGCTAAAAAATGTGCACTTAAGTGAAAACCTCAGACATTCTAACATCTGGAGGTCAGATAGCACAGCGTAGCTAACTACCTTTTCTCATAGACGTCTATGGTGCACACTATAAAACCCTCCTTTTTCTTTTGCTTTTATGCTAACCTGAAGGTGTGCTAGGCTCAATTGCATGACATCATTTTAAACTTTAATATGAGTGTTGTTTAGAGCAGCTGCACTATCCATTGAAAGTATGGGGCACGCTAAAGTGATATTGGCCAAGCTATTTTTTTTCTGGCTATTCTTTCTTAACCATGAACTTGTAATACCAGATAATCTTAGCACAGTCTTGCAATATTGCTAGTGTACTCTGCACTATCAACTCCACTCCACTGGTAATCTAAACCTGAATTGGTTGCTACAAATAGGATGCTAGAATTTTAGTCTTATCTGTAGTGACTTGTAGGAATTACATGAGGTTGATGAAGAATGTATTGCAATTTTCAAGGAATTACAATCTCCACATATCTATTAATCAATTCCTTCATCCTACATAGCTTTTTTTAACCCATATTGCACCAATCTTTCTACTACTGCATGGCCCAGATAGCTTTCCAGATCTTCAAGATCAAGCTACTTGACCACAGATTCTTGCAGTAACCAGTTTCAGGGTCACTGTTTGTGCCACTATAATGTGATGTCAGCATGTGAAGGCTTGTCAGACTTGTGCTGCCAATAAAACTCCCCAATCTTGACCTCATGGCTTACCTTTGACCATACCCAGAAATGATTTTCCAGGCTTGCTCATTTTGTGCCCTTGTCAAGTTACCTTCTTCATGT
This sequence comes from Bombina bombina, assembly GCF_027579735.1. Lineage (NCBI taxonomy): Eukaryota > Metazoa > Chordata > Amphibia > Anura > Bombinatoridae > Bombina > Bombina bombina. The sequence continues at coordinate 662,472,650 of NC_069499.1, forward strand.
AGTATGTCTTCATGGTATACCCATAAATATTGTCTCTGACAGAGGACCTCAATTCGTTTCCACTTTCTGGAGAGCATTTTGCAATATGATTGGGACCAGGGTTTCCTTGTCTTCTGGTTATCATCCCCAGACCAATAGTCTGATGGAGAGATCAAAGCAATATCTCAAAACCTATCTTAGAGCTTATGTTGATTCCCAGCATACCAATTGGTCTGGATTGTTACCCTTAGCTGAACTGGCAAGTGACAGTCATTGGCATTCATCTTTACAATGCTCTCCATTTCAAGCTGCAGTAGGTTACCAACCTTATGTCTTCCCTCTTTCATCTCAGTCTACGGGGGTTCCTGTTGCTGATCGTTGTTTCACTAACCTTACTACTCATTGGCAGCATATATGCTCTCAGTTACATTCAGCTGTCTCCAGATACAAAAGGCATGCCGACCATCATCGAGCTACTATTTGTGCGTTTGCAGTAGGTGAGCGAGTCTGGGTCTCTACTCAATACATTCTCTTAAGTCAGCCCTGTTACAAATTAGATCCTTGCTACAACATTCAATACAAGGTCCTCAAAAGACTTTCTCCTGTGGCCTACAAAGTGGCCTTAACCAGAACCCTGCATATCCATCTGGTCTTCCACATCTCTCTGTTCAAACCCTACATCACAAACAGATTTACCCAACTCAGACCTCCTCCTCCATCACTCTTGGTTCATGGTGAGCCAGAGAATGAGATTGCCAAGATCCTGGATGCCAGGTACAGATGCAGGCAATTGAAATACCTTGTGCACTGTAAGGTTTACTCTGTGGCAAATCATTCCTGGGTTCCTGTCTGTCATGTGCATGCCCCTTCTCTGGTCTGCAAATTTCATACTGCTCACCACACCAAGCCTATTTAGGGTCCAGGAGGTAACCTTTGTGATGGGGCTCTGTCACGCCGCTCCGTTCCTTATGGCCGTTGCTACGGATGCAGGCGGCTACTTCCGGTTGCCATGGCCATTGCCATGGATGCGGCAGTGCTCTGGGCGCACTTGCCACAATGTCATCACCACTCTGAGCCTCCTGAAACTTTTCCTTGGCACGAACCTTGGGCTATGTATGTACCTCTGTTCTTTACTTACATCGCTGAGGAGATTGTGAGGTAAAATATCATCGCCCAAGTATATGTGTTACTGTGTGTGCTCCTGGGGGCTTATTTTCCAATCTGAACTGCTAATTGCCTTATTGTTACTGAACTCTGCCTGTCTCAAAACCACCCTTCTGATTAACCCCTAAACTGCTGACTGCCTTATTGTTGCTGAACTCTGCCTGTCCCAGATCTATCTACTGTTTAATCCCTCTTCTGCTGGTATTCTGGATTGCCTTGTTGTTACCAAACTCTGCTTGCCTGACTACTCTCCAGTTATCCTCTGTAGTGCCGTGAAGGATTGCCCTCTCTACTGTGAGTACTGCTTACCTAATTAACTTACCTGTTCTCTTGTTCTGGGATATTTCCTTATCCTTCCACTTGACACCGGAATAAGAAGACTACTGGCCAAGTTTGGTCTGATTGGGAAATATCCCAGGAGCATTACATCATGGCACTTTAAATCAATAGTGCTCTTTTTACAGGTAAAAAATGTGCACTTAAGTTAAAACCTCAGACATTCTAACATCTGGAGGTCAGATAGCACAGCTTAGCTAACTGCCTTTCCTCATAGACGTCTATGGTGCACACTACAAAACCCTCCTTTTTCTTTTGCTTTTATGCTAACCTGAAGGTGTGCTAGGCTCGATCGCATGACATCATTTTAAACTTTAATATGAGTGTTGTTTAGAGCAGCTGCACAATCCATTGAAAGTATGGGGCACACTAAAGTGATATTGGCCAAGCTATTTTTTTTCTGGCTATTCTTTCTTAACCATGGACTTGTAATACCAGATAATCTTAGCACAGTCTTGAAATATTGCTAGTGCACTCTGAACTATCAACTCCACTTCACTGGTAATCTAAACCTGAATTGGTTGCTACAACTAGGATGCTAGAATTTTAGTCTTATCTGTAGTGACTTGTAGGAATGACATGAGGTTGATGAAGAATCTATTGCAATTTTCAAGGAATTACAATCTCCACATAACTATTAATCAATTCCTTAATCTCCCATAGCCCCTCGCTTTTTTAACCCATATTGCACCAATCTTTCTACTAATGCATGGCCCAGATAGCTTTCCAGATCTTCAAGATCAAGCTACTTGATTCTTGTAGTTACCAGTTTCAGGGTCACTGTTTGCGCCACTATCATGTGATGTCAGCATGGGAATTGAACCAGAGGTTGACAATTACTTACTGTATGCCTTTATCTCAACCATGTGAAACAATAATAAACCAAGACTTGCTTATTCCTGGCCCTAAATTTCATATAGGTTATTTTATGAATATATACACTAGACCAGGGGTCAAGTCCTACAAAAAAAGTGTGCAAACTCTCCAAGACTTCCACCCCCTCACAATTAATATTGTTTTAAACACATACACACTGTATTTATATGTGTAACATTTATACACTCACTGGTTAATGAAAGCAAATTAAACTTTTGGCGCTGCATAGAACGATGAAGGCAATCCTGAATCTGCACCCACGTGGAACAGAGTTGCCGGAGATGCTCCTCCAAAGCCAGAATACCCTTAGACATGAATGAATTGGGCAACAAGGATGGTTGAAACCCATAATTCACCATGAATGGGAATAACTTGGGGAAGCATTAATAGCACTATTACGAGAAAACTCTGCCCAAGGTAACAGATCAGACCACTTATTGTGGTGATCTGAGACATAGCAATGGAGGAGCTGTTCCAGAGCTTGATTAGACCGTTCAGCAGCCCCATTGGATTGAGGGTGATATGCAGAGGAGAAGGAAAGCTGGATCCCCATTTGAGCACAAAAGGAACGCCAAAATCTGGAGACAAACTGGCTACCCCGGTCCGACACTATCTCCTTGGGTAACCCATGTAAATGGAAGACCTCCAGGGCAAAAATTGAAGCAAGCTCCTGAGTGGTAGGCAGCTTCATCAAGGGAATGCAATGTGACATTTTATAAAAATGGTCAACCACCATAAGGATAACAGTATTGCCATTGGAAACAGGGAGCTCGACAATAAAGTCCATGGAAAGATGTGTCCAAGGACGCTCACTATTAGCAATGGGTTGAAGAAGACCCACAGGAAGACGTCGAGGAGTCTTATTCTGTGCACAAACTGAGCAGGAGGCAACATACGCTGCACCATCAGAGCGAAGACCTGGCCTCCAGAATTGTTGAGTGACAGACCAAATCATTTGGTTCTTGCCTGGGTGACCTGCGGCTTTAGGATAGTGGTAAGTGTGCAAAAGTTTAGTTCGAAGATTCTCAGTAACAAAACACTTACCACTAGGTTTCTCAGGAGGTGCATTGGTTTGTGCAGCCAGGATCTCCTCCCCCATGGGAGAAGTCAAATTAGTACATATGGTAGCCAAAATATGGTCAAGAGGTATAACAGGAGTAGGTACAGACTCCTCCTTGGACAGAGGTGAAAATTGTCGAGAGACCCTAACATTCTTACTACCAGGCAGGTAGTACACATAATTAAACCGAGACAAACATAGCGCCCATCTGGCCTGTCGGGGTGACAAACGTTTTGCTTCAGATAGATAAGTTAAATTATTGTGGTCAGTAAAAATGAACACTGGCATGCTAGTACCCTCTAGAAGATGCCTCCATTCCTTTAGTGCCAAAATTGTGGCCAGTAATTCCCTGTCGCCAATTTCATAATTGCACTCCACTGGAGACAATTTCTTAGAGAAGAAACCACATGTGTAATAATCTGTTCACAAATATCATATAAGAAAAAAACAGATTATGTGTAGCTGTAAAGTGGAACACCTAATGCTATAAATCTGAAACAAAAGGGTTTACATAAATACAGCAGTTGCTACAGTAATTGAGTACCAGCAGTAGGGATATATATATATATATATATATATATATATATATATATATATATATATATATATATATATATATATATATATATATATATATACATGGAATGTAATATATATATACAAGTATAAGTGGAAAGAGTTAAAATAAGTAAAATCCTTAGGAGGATTAGAAATAATTTATTATTCTGTAGATGATAAACAGCAGGCACATGTAATTCAGTAGTGACAAGTTGAGAACATACATGCAGTATTTAGCAGAATGAGGCAAGCAGATTAGTATGCATAGACAGGTATAGGCAGTTGTGGACAGGCAGCACACAAACAGATAAGTAACTCAGAAGAGCTAACAGCAAATGCAGGTTGTAATTCCAGTAGCTTAGACAAATTTGTAACTGCAGATAGCGTAGACAAAGCACATTTAGCAAGCGTAACTGAAGAGAGCAGAATGGCAGTAAAGTTTGTAAAATGTACTTGCGTGACCAGTAGATCTAGTGTGGAACTAGATGAAACAAGCAGTAAGATTCCGCTAAGGTCACTGAGAGGGACGGAGCTTCGGTAGGGAACCGGTAACTGTAGGTAGATCTTCAGCGTGGAACAAGCTGCAGCGTGTGCAGTCCTCAGCGTGAGAGGTCACAGGCGGATGAATCTGCTAGGAATGTAGATCCAGCACAGGTAGTGAATTGCTGACACAGAGACTCCAAAGTATTCCCAGGAATCAGCAGCAGGTAAGTGTAAGCGAGTAAATACTTAAAGCAGAATAGCTTAGTGAAATTTTAGAGCAAAGCAAAAGCTCACAGGATATAAAGACTTGACTTGTCTAATTAGAGAGTAGAATTAGCACTACTCTATACAACAAAATAATCAAGCAAAGAGTTGATGTGAAAATGAGGTTATAAAGGCTATAGGGGTGGAGCTCCAGTTAAAGGAACATTACAGATCCCCCCTTTCAAGGCATCAGCTCCGAAGATGCCAAGGAAGGCTTTTGCGGATAGCACCTGTGGAACGCAGCTACCCGTAGAGGGGCATGTACTTGGGAATGAGGAATCCACGAATCCTCCTCCGGACCGTAACCCTTCCAGCGGATCAGGTACTGAAATCTTCCAGGTAGAATCCGGGAGTCGAGTACACTCTCAACCTCATATTCTTCATGATCGTCCAAAACCACTGGAGGAGGAGGTATCCTCCTACGAGTGAATTCATCACTTGTCCTATAAGGCTTCAAAAGAGAAGGATGAAACGAGGGGTGTAAGCCATATTTAGATGGAAGATCCAGAATAACAGCTGAGGGGTTGAGAATCTGTTTAATCTTAAAAGGTCCAACAAACTGACTACCCAACTTTCTGGATGGTATAGAGAGTTTCAGGTGCTTGGTAGAAAGCCATACCAGGTCACCCAACTTATAGTCAGGACTAGGTCTATGTCTAGCATTATAATAATATTGCTGATCGGCCTTAGCTTTTTGTAGATGTTCGTTAAGAAGCTTTAAACTTTCCTGCAAAGTGGTGAGATAGGAAGTAGCGGAAGGAGTGTTGGTGTTGGTTTGTGTAAGTCGAATAGATTGTGGATGGTATCCGTAGGTGGCATAAAACGGTGTCATCTTGGTGGAATTAGAAACCGAATTGTTGTAGCAGAATTCAGCTAATGGAAGATGTTCCAACCAGTCATCCTGTAGATGAGAAACATAGCATCTGAAATACTGTTCAAGTATACCATTTACTCTCTCAGTGAGTCCATTTGTTTGGGGATGATAAGAAGTAGATAATCTAGGATGGATGGAAAGTGACTTACAGAGGTCTTTCCAAAAATTGAAAGTGAACTGAGATCCACGGTCCGTTATGAAAGACTGTGGTATCCCATGTAATCATACAACATGTTTAAAGAAGGCTTTAACAGTGTCTCTAGCAGTAGGTAGAGATTTCATAGCTATGAAATGAGCTAACTTAGTCAGGTGATAAACAACAACCATGATGGTATTATGATCCTGAGAAGTGGGAAGCTCGACAATAAAATCCATTGAGATAACACTCCATGGGGTTTCTGGAATAGACAAAGAAGTAAGATAACCTATCGGTTTCTTTTTCTCTGTTTTGTATCTTGCACAGACATCACAGGTGGATACATAATTCTGAATGGTATTGCCCATGTGTGGCCACCAAAAGTCTCTTTGTAAGAGTTCTTTAGTTTTAAAAACTCCTTGATGTCCGGATAAAGGGTTATCATGGTAATGAGTGAGGAGTCTCTGTCTAAGAGTCTGTGGAACATATAGCTTGTTATGAAAAGTATACAGGCCAGTTGGTTCTTTTGTTAACTGTGCGTGTGTGGGTATGACATCAGTTGCTAAAGCTGCTAGAATGTCAAGCTCTAAAGTACTCAGAATTGCTATAATCTTGTGACTAGGTATAATTTGCGTGGACCAGTCATTTTTAGGTTTGTCATCATTTTGTCGGGATAGGACATCTGCCTTACCATTGAGCTTACCGGGTCTGTAAGTTATATGGAAATTAAATCTGTCAAGGAACAAGGACCATCGAACTTGACGAGAAGATAAAGTTTTGTTTTGTTTTAAGTATTGAAGGTTTTTGTGGTCTGTGAATATTAAGAAAGGTTTGTCAAGTCCCTCTAGTATATGTCTCCACACCTCTAAAGCACATTTTATGGCTAGCAGTTCTTTGTCACCCACAGAGTAATGTACTACAGCTGGTAAAAGGGTTCTAGAAAAATAAGCTATAGGATGGGTGTTATGATGGTCGTTAGTTCTGTGAGATAGAACCGCTCCTATACCAGTATCAGAAGCATCAACCTCCACAATGAACTGACATGAATGGTTAGGCAAACTTAGTATTGGGGCTGTGGTGAAACAGGTCTTCAAATAATTAAAGGATTGATTTGCTTCAGGCGTCCAGTGAAATTTAAAGTTTTTCTTAGTTAAAGATGTAAGGGGTTTAACTTTCATAGAAAATTTTTGAATAAACCTACGATAAAAATTGGCGAAACCCAAGAATCGTTGAAGAGATCTTAGGGTAGTGGGTACTGGCCAATTCTTGATAGCTAGTAATTTTTCTGGGTCCATCTGTACCTTATCGGGTGTTATGATATACCCTAAAAATTGTATCTTTTGTACATGTGTTGTGTTGTGGTTCATATATACCCACTGAACAACACACATAAGATTACTCCTTTGCAACACCTGAAGTCCAGACAACAGGAGACAAACACCAAGTTGCAACTGGAACAAGTGCCTTTGGAGCCTTTGGAGCCTGGCTCCTACAGTGTACTAGCCACTGTTAAGTGCTAGCCTGTTCTCTTGCACTGGTCACAGTACAGTGCCACACCATCTGGTAAGCATAACACCTACTTTTATCTGTACCTGCATTCCAGACGATATCACGCTATTGTGGCGCCCTCTCTCTATTCTTCTTTTGTACATGGAATTGACACTTTTCAGCCTTTGCAAAAAGGCTGTGATCACGTAATCGTGTCAGAACCCATCTCACATGTTTTATGTGTTCCTCTGTTGTTTTAGAGTAAATTAGTATGTTGTCCAAATAAATTATGACACATACGTCTGTTAGATCTTTAAAAATTTCATTAATAAAATGCTGGAAGGTAGCAGGGGCGTTACAGAGCCCAAAAGGCATCACTCGGTACTCAAAAAGACTGTATGTGGTTCGAAATGCAGTTTTCCACTCATCCCCCTCCTTAATACATATTAAATTATACGCGCCATTTAAGTCAAGTTTAGTGAAGATGATAGCACCGTTCAAGCGTTCAGGGGATGAGTGGCAATGGATATCGATTCTTTACCGTAACAGCATTGAGGGCTCTGTAATCGATGATGGGTCTTAATAATTTGTCTTTGTTAGTCACAAAGAATAACCCTGCTGCAGCAGGAGATGTGGATGGGACTATAAAACCTTTCCGAATATTATCGTCTAAGTAATCTCGCAGATATTGTAGCTCTTTCTGCGAGAGAGGATACATTTTCCCAAAAGGAACCTTAGCCCCTGTGATTAAATCTATGGGGCAATTGAAGGTTCTGTGGGGAGGGAGTACCTCAGTCTCCTTTAAATCAAACACATCTAACAAATCTTGATAGTGAGTAGGGATCTCTGGATCTACAGTGCCCAAAATCTGATGCGGGAAACAAGAAGAGGAACAATAAGGAGAATTAAAAGTGACAGTGGGTGTAACCCAATCTATCGGCTAGATTTAGAGTTTTGTCGGTAACGACCCGCGTAGCTAACGCTGGCTTTTTTCTGGCCGCACCTTTAAAATAACTCTGGTATTGAGAGTCCACAGAATGGCTGCGTTAGGCTCCAAAAAAGGAGCGTAGAGCATATTTAACGCAACTTCAACTCTCGATACCAGAGTTGCTTACGAACGCGGCCAGCCTCAAAAACGTGCTCGTGCACGAATCCCCCATAGGAAACAATGGGGCTGTTTGAGCTGAAAAAAAAACTAACACCTGCAAAAAAGCCGCGTTCAGCTCCTAACGCAGCCCCATTGTTGTCTATGGGGAAACACTTCCTACGTCTGCACCTAACACCCTAACATGTACCCCGAGTCTAAACACCCCTAACCTTACACTTATTAACCCATATTCTGCCACCCCCGCTATCGCTGACCCCTGCATATTATTTTTAACCCCTAATCTGCCGCTCCGTAAACCGCCGCTACTTACATTATCCCTATGTACCCCTAATCTGCTGCCCCTAACACCGCCGACCCCTATATTATATTTATTAACCCCTAATCTGCCACCCACAACGTCGCCTCCACCTGCCTACACTTATTAACCCCTAATCTGTCGAGCGGACCGCACCGCTATTATAATAAGGTTATTAACCCCAAATCCGCCTCACTAACCCTATAATAAATAGTATTAACCCCTAATCTGCCCTCCCTAACATCGCCGACACCTAACTTCAATTATTAACCCCTAATCTGCCGACTGGAGCTCACCGCTATTCTAATAAATTTACCCCTAAAGCTAAGTCTAACCCTAACACTAACACCCCCCTAACTTAAATATAATTATAATCTAAAGAAATTAATTAACTCTTATTAAATAAATTATTCCTATTTAAAGCTAAATACTTACCTGTAAAATAAATCCTAATATAGCTACAATATAAATTATAATTATATTATAGCTATTTTAGGATTAATATTTATTTTACAGGTAACTTTGTATTTATTTTAACCAGGTACAATAGCTATTAAATAGCTAAATTTTAATAGCTAAAATAGTTAAAATAATTACAAAATTACATGTAAAATAAATCCTAACCTAAGTTCCAATTTAACCTAACACTACACTATCAATAAATTAATTAAATAAAATACCTACAATTACCTACAATTAAATCTAACACTACACTATCAATAAATTAATTAAATACAATACCTACAAATAACTACAATGAAATAAACTAACTAAATTACAAAAAATAAAAAAGAACTAAGTTACAAAAAATAAAAAAATATTTACAAACATACGAAAAATATTACAACAATTTTAAACTAATTACACCTACTCTAAGCCCCCTAATAAAATAATAAAGCCCCCCAAAATAAAAAAAATGCCCTACCCTATTCTAAATTACTAAAGTTCAAAGCTCTTTTACCTTACCAGCCCTGAACAGGGCCCTTTGCGGGGCATGCCCCAAGAAATTCAGCTCTTTTGCCTGTAAAAAAACACATACAATACCCCCCCCAACATTACAACCCACCACCCACATACCCCTAATCTAACCCAAACCCCCCTTAAATAAACCTAACACTAAGCCCCTGAAGATCTTCCTACCTTATCTTCACCATACCAGGTATCACCGATCCGTCCTGGCTCCGATATCTTCATCTAAGCCCAAGTGGGGGCTAGACATCCATCATCCGACGGCTGAAGAAGTCCAGAAGAGGTTCCAAAGTCTTCATCCTATCCGGGAAGAAGAGTAGATCCGGACCAGCAACCATTTTCTTCCAAGCGGCATCTTCTATCTTCATCCGATGAGGACCGGCTCCATCTTAAAGACCTCCACCGCGGACCCATCTTCTTCCGACGACGACTTCCCGACGAATGACGGTTCCTTTAAGGGACGTCATCCAAGATGGCGTCCCTCGAATTCCGATTGGCTGATAGGATTCTATCAGCCAATCGGAATTAAGGTAGGAAAATTCTGATTGGCTGATGGAATCAGCCAATCAGAATCAAGTTCAATCCGATTGGCTGATCCGATCAGCCAATCAGATTGAGCTCGCATTCTATTGGCTGATCGGAATATTTTTTGTAACTTAGTTCTTTTTTGTACTTTAGTTAGTTTATTTCATTGTAATTTTGTAATTATTTTATCTATTTTAGCTATTAAATAGTTCTTAACTATTTAATAGCTATTGTACCTGGCTAAAATAAATACAAAGTTACCTGTAAAATAAATATTAATCCTAAAATAGCTATAATATAATTATAATTTATATTGTAGCTATATTAGGATTTATTTTACAGCTTTAAATAGGAATAATTTATTTAATAAGAGTTAATTAATTTCGTTAGATTAAAATTATATTTAAGTTAGGGGGGTGTTAGTGTTAGGGTTAGACTTAGCTTTAGGGGTTAATACATTTATTAGAATAGCGGCGAGATTCGGTCGGCAGATTAGGGGTTAATAATTGAAGTTAGGTGTCGGCGATGTTAGGGAGGGCAGATTAGGGGTTAATAAATATAATATATGGGTCGGCGGTGTTAGGGGCAGCAGATTAGGGGTACATAGCTATAATGTAGGTGGCGGCTCTTTGCGGTCGGCAGATTAGGGGTTAATTATTGTAGGTAGCTGGCGGCGACGTTGTGGGGGGCAGGTTAGGGGTTAATAAATATAATATAGGGGTCGGCGGTGTTAGGGGCAGCAGATTAGGGGTACATAGCTATAATGTAGCTGGCGGCGGCGTGCGGATGGCAGATTAGGGGTTAATAAGTGTAGGTAGCTGGCTGCGATGTTGTGGGGGGCAGGTTAGGGGTTAATAAATATAATATAGGGGTCGGCGGTGTTAGGGGCAGCAGATTAGGGGTACATAAGTATAACGTAGGTGGCGGTCGGCAGATTAGGGGTTAAAAAATTTAATCGAGTGTCGGCGATGTGGGGGGGCCTCGGTTTAGGTGTACATAGGTAGTTTATGGGTGTTAGTGTACTTTAGAGCACAGTAGTTAAGAGCTTTATAAACCGGCGTTAGCCCAGAAAGCTCTTAACTACTGACTTTTTTCTGCGGCTGGAGTTTTGTCGTTAGAATTCTAACGCTCACTTCAGACATGACTCTAAATACCAGAGTTAGAAAGATCCCATTGAAAAGATAGGATACGCAATTGACGTAAGGGGATCTGCGGTATGGAAAAGTCGCGGCTGAAAAGTGAGCGTTAGACCCTTTTTTGAGTGACTCCAAATACCGGCGGTAGCCTAAAACCAGCGTTAGGAGCCTCTAACGCTGGTTTTCACGGCTACCGCCAAACTCTAAATCTAGGCCTATGCTAGGGTTATGTTTGGTTAACCAAGTGTAACCTAATATCACCGTATGAAGTGCAGTTGGGATTACATCAAAACTGATATATTCAGTGTGCCCTTCAGAAGTAGAGATTAATAGAGGTACAGTGTGTTTAGTTATAGGACCTTTATGTATGAGAGAACCATCAATTACTCTTATGAAAACAGGATTTTGCTTAATCACACAGGGTATTTTATTAAACTCAACATATGTAGCATCAATAAAGCAGTCAGAAGCCCCAGAGTCAACTTTCGCCTCAGTCTTGATTTGCTGTTGGTCCCACTGTAAGGAAAGAGAGCGTGTCAATGACTTTTGTCTTATGTGTGAAGTAGTACAACTAATGTTTAACAGCTTACCCTTTTTCTGTCGGTGTAAAATGGGACAGGATACTACAGTATGTTCTTTACTAGCGCAGTAAAGACAGAGGTTTGCTAGGCGTCGTCTGTTTTTTTCCTCAGGAGTCAGAGGACCTTTAATTACTCCTATTTCCATAGGTGTATGAGGGTTATGTATCTTTTCTGTAGGGGTTACTGGCATTATTTTGGGGTGTGTGTCTGAGGTGTACCTTTCTAATCTTCTCTCTCTTATTTTGCGGTCTAAGGTTATTGCTAGTTTTATTAAACCGTGTAAGGTGTCAGGCATCTCCAATCTAGAGATCTCATCTTTTAAAGCTTCATTTAGGCCTAATCTGAATTGTTTTTTTAATGTAATATCATTCCAAAGTGAGTCGGCAGACCACATCTGGAATTCAGTTATAAAGTCCTCCGCAGGCCTCTTTCCTTGTCTGAGAGCTCTTAATTTAGTTTCTGCCTGGATTTGTGTGTTGCAATCTTCATAAAGTGCACTCATAGCTGTGAAAAACTGATCTAAGGAATCCAAAATAGGGTCATTGGACTCAAAAAATCGATTAGCCCATAATCTTGGCTCTCCTATAAGATATGAAATGGTGGTGCAAACTTTTATTTTTTCAGTACAGTAGGTCTTAGGTTTCATTGCATATAAAAGCAAACAAGCATTTTTAAAATCCCTGAAATCACTCCTTTTCCCAGAAAATAAAGCTGGGGGGTTGATCTGAGGTTCTGGAGGGTCTGAGATTCTTGTTACAGTCAATTCTTTAACTACATTTCTCAGAGTTGTGTTTTCTGTTTGCAGGTCAGTGAGTGCTCTGGCAAGTTAATCCACCTTATGGTTTAGAGTGTCTAATTCTTTTTGTACAGATTGAGGTTCCATACTGCTGGATTTTTAGAGGGCTTGATTATTATGTAATAATCTGTTCACAAATATCATATAAGAAAAAACAGATTATGTGTAGCTGTAAAGTGGAACACCTAATGTTATAAATCTGAAACAAAAGGGTTTACATAAATACAGCAGTTGCTACAGTAATTGAGTACCAGCAGTAGGGATATATATATATATATATATATATATATATATATATATATATATATATATATATATATATATATATATATATACAGGGAGTGCAGAATTATTAGGCTAATGAGTATTTTGACCACATCATCCTCTTTATGCATGTTGTCTTACTCCAAGCTGTATAGGCTCGAAAGCCTACTGCCAATTAAGCATATTAGGTTATGTGCATCTCTGTAATGAGAAGGGGTGTGGTCTAATGACATCAACACCCTATATCAGGTGTGCATAATTATTAGGCAACTTCCTTTCCTTTGGCAAAATGGGTCAAAAGAAGGACTTGACAGGCTCAGAAAAGTCAAAAATAGTGAGATATCTTGCAGAGGATGCAGCACTCTTAAAATTGCAAAGCTTCTGAAGCGTGATCATCGAACAATCAAGCGTTTCATTCAAAATAGTCAACAGGGTCGCAAGAAGCGTGTGGAAAAACCAAGGCGCAAAATAACTGCCCATGAACTGAGAAAAGTCAAGCGTGCAGCTGCCAAGATGCCACTTGCCACCAGTTTGGCCATATTTCAGAGCTGCAACATCACTGGAGTGCCCAAAAGCACAAGGTGTGCAATACTCAGAGACATGGCCAAGGTAAGAAAGGCTGAAAGACGACCACCACTGAACAAGACACACAAGCTGAAACGTCAAGACTGGGCCAAGAAATATCTCAAGACTGATTTTTCTAAGGTTTTATGGACTGATGAAATGAGAGTGAGTCTTGATGGGCCAGATGGATGGGCCTGTGGCTGGATTGGTAAAGGGCAGAGAGCTCCAGTCCGACTCAGACGCCAGCAAGGTGGAGGTGGAGTACTGGTTTGGGCTGGTATCATCAAAGATGAGCTTGTGGGGCCTTTTCGGGTTGAGGATGGAGTCAAGCTCAACTCCCAGTCCTACTGCCAGTTTCTGGAAGACACCTTCTTCAAGCAGTGGTACAGGAAGAAGTCTGCATCCTTCAAGAAAAACATGATTTTCATGCAGGACAATGCTCCATCACACGCGTCCAAGTACTCCACAGCGTGGCTGGCAAGAAAGGGTATGAAAGAAGAAAATCTAATGACATGGCCTCCTTGTTCACCTGATCCGAACCCCATTGAGAACCTGTGGTCCATCATCAAATGTGAGATTTACGAGGGAAAACAGTACACCTCTCTGAACACTGTCTGGGAGGCTGTGGTTGCTGCTGCACACAATGTTGATGGTGAACAGATCAAAACACTGACAGAATCCATGGATGGCAGGCTTTTGATTGCCCTTGCAAAGAAAGGTGGCTATATTGGTCACTGATTTGTTTTTTTTTTGTTTTTGAATGTCAGAAATGTATATTTGTGAATGTTGAGATGTTATATTGGATTCACTGGTAAAAATAAATAATTGAAATGGGTATATATTTGTTTTTTGTTAAGTTGCCTAATAATTATGCACAGTAATAGTCACCTGCACACACAGATATCCCCCTAAAATAGCTATAACTAAAAACAAACTAAAAACTACTTCCAAAACTATTCAGCTTTGATATTAATGAGTTTTTTGGGTTCATTGAGAACATGGTTGTTGTTCAATAATAAAATTAATCCTCAAAAATACAACTTGCCTAATAATTCTGCACTCCCTGTATATATATATATATATATATATATATATATATATATATATATATATATATATATATATATATATATATATATATATATATATATATATATAAATGGAATGTAATATATATATACAAGTATAAGTGGAAAGAGTTAAAATAAGTAGAATCCTTTGGAGGATTAGAAATAACTTATTATTCTGTAGATGATAAACAGCAGACACATGTAATTCAGTAGTGACAAGTTGAGAACGTACATGCAGTATTTAGCAGAATGAGGCAAGCAGATTAGTATGCATAGACAGGTATAGGCAGTTGTGGACAGGCAGCACACAAACAGATAAGTAACTCAGAAGAGCTAACAGCAAATGCAGGTTGTAATTCCAGTAGCTTAGACAAATTTGTAACTACAGATAGCGTAGACAAAGCAAATTTAGCAAGCGTAACTGAAGAGAGCAGAATGGCAGTAAAGTTTGTAAAAAGTTCTTGCGTGACCAGTAGATCTATTGTGGAACTAGATGAAACAAGCAGTAAGATTCCGGTAAGGTCACTGAGAGGGATGGAGCTTCGGTAGGGAACCGGTAACTGTAGGTAGATATTCAGCGTGGAACAAGCTGCAGCGTGTGCAGTCCTCAGCGTGAGAGGTCACAGGCGGATGAATCTGCTAGGAATGTAGATCCAGCACAGGTAGTGAATTGCTGACACAGAGACTCTAAAGTATTCCCAGGAATCAGCAGCAGGTAAGTGTAAGCGAGTAAATACTTAAAGCAGAATAGCTTAGTGAAATTTTAGAGCAAAGCAACAGCTCACAGGATATAAAGACTTGACTTGTCTAATAAGAGAGTAGAATTAGCGCTACTCTATACAACAAAATAATCAAGCAAAGAGTTGATGTGAAAATGAGGTTATAAAGGCTATAGGGGTGGAGCTCCAGTTAAAGGAACATTACAACATGGATGCAAGGAACCGTCAGGCGTAGGCCGTTGAGACAAGAGGGCACCTACTCCAGTCTCAGATGCATCGACCTCAAGAACGAAAGGCAGGACAGGGTTAGGATGAGCCAGAAGTAGAGCAGCAGCAAAGGCAGTCTTAAGACTATCAAACTTTCTATTGTAATTGGCGAACCCAAAAAAAAGTTGAATAGACCGAAGACCAACTGGGCGAGGCCACTGCAGAACTGCAGATAACTTGTCAGGCTTCATGTAGAAACCTGCAACAGAGATAACATAATCTAGGAACGTTACTTGATTCTGATGGAACTCACATTTCTCGAGTTTACAAAACAGGCCATTCTCATGTAGTCTCAGAAGAATCAGTGTAACATCAGAACGATGAGCCTCAAGTGTGGTTGAGTGTATGAGGATGTCGTCTAAGTGCACCACAACACACTATTGCAACATATCTCAAAGGACACCATTAATAAATTCCTGAAAAACAGCAGGTGCATTACATAGGCCAAAGGGCATTACAAGATACTCATAAGGCCCGCTCCAGGTCTATGGCACAATCGTAAGACCGTTGAGGAGGCAACGTACTGTCACGCACCTTGTCAAAAATGTCTAGGAACTTTCGGTACTCCTCTGGCAATTGAGATACCGAAGAAGTGCACAAGACTTTAACTGGTTTCCGAAGACAAGGGAAAATACATTGCAGGGACCAAGAAAAAATTTCGGACCTGCACCAGTCGAGACTGAGATTGTGCTTTTGGAGCCAGGGATAACCCAGAACAACCGGAAAATGCGGAGAGTTTATCACCTGGAACTGGAGGGTTTAAAAATGGAGAGCCCCAATAGCCATGGACAATGGAGCAGTTTCGTGAGTAACGAGTGTGGGCTGAAGGGGCCTTCCATCAATGGCCTCAATAGCAAGCAGAACGGACCAAGGCAAAACAGGAATGGAGTGCTTTGATACAAAAGCACTGTCAATGAAATAGCCCACAGCACCGGAGTCAACAAGAGCCTGAGTGACTATAGAGGAGTACACCCAGGAAAGGACAACCTTGACCAAAGGTTTCTCCTTAAGCAGTTCCGGGGACAAGGATAAAACACCCAAGGTCTGCCCCCGACAGGACCTTAGGTGTGAGCGTTTCCTGGCCTTGAAGGACAAGACTTCAAAAGGTGGCCCTCTAACCCACAATAGAGGCAGAACCCCTCCCTCCTCCTAAAGGCCCTCTCCGCCACGGAGAGACGCGTGAATCCCAACTGCATCGGCTCAGCAGTACCTGGTGACTCGGGACTAGGAGGCATGGGTGAAAATAAACACGTAGGAGACAACGGAACAGGAAGCTATCCGCAAGCACTCCTTGAAAGAGGGCCTCTCTCTGAGTCTGATGTCAATTAGGATAAAAAAAGACACAAATGCCTCGAGATCCTCTGGTAAATCTCTGGCAGCAACCTCGTCTTTAATTGCATCAGAGAGCCCATGAAAGAAGGCGGCAACAAGGGCTTCATTGTTCCAACCTACCTCTGCGGCAAGCGTACGGAACTCAATAGCATACTGAGCAACAGATCTTGTACCTTGCTGAATGGACATGAGTGGTTTAGCAGCAGAGGAGTAGCAAGCCAGAACATCAAATACCCTTCGAAAAGGAGGCCACAAATTCAGGGTAATTTGAAATCACAGGTTTATTAGTCTCCCACAAGGGATTAGCCTAGGCAAGAGCTGTGTCAGAGAGTAACGAGATGACAAATCCCACCTTAGCTCTGTCAGAGGGAAACGCCTGAGGTAACATCTCAAAGTTAATGCCCACCCAGCATTCCCCAGATATCCTATTATTTATTCTATTCCAAAAATCCACAAGGATGCATGTAAACTGCCTGGGCGACCAATTGTATCAGCGGTGGGATCATTGTTCCAAAATCTGGCGAAATATATCGACTTTCACCTACAGGGTATCGTAAAGAACACAAGGGCTTTCCTGCAAGACTCGATCCAACTTATCAACCTGCTCCGGGACAGTTCCTTTCCGGCTGATTGCTACCTTGTTACCCTTGACGTCAACAGCCTCTACACCATCATCCCACATGATCTTGGTGTGGAGGCTGTGAGACAGTCATTGATGAAATCTGATGAATACCTAGGTCCTCCTGTCGAAATCCTACTGGACTGGCTGATGATGTGCTTGACACACAACTATTTCCGATTTGAGGAATACTTCTACCTCCAGATGGTAGGGACGGCCATGGGGTCCAGTTTGGCCCCGTCCTACGCGAACCTGTTTATGGCATGGTTTGAAGAGGAATACATGTTCAGCCAAAACAACCCAAACTTATTACTATACCGCAGGTATATAGATGACCTGCTGGTTATCTGGGGCGGAACAGCAGGAGAATTGGAGACGTGGATTAAAACCCTTAATGATTTTCTGATCCCAGTCAAGTTTAAGCATGAGATAAGCAGTGAGACGATACACTTTTTAGACCTATGCATTTTCAAATCTGAGGGAGCTGGGGAATGTAAACTGAATACGACTTTGTATTCCAAGCCCACAGATAGAAATACATTATTACAATTTACTAGTTACCACCCACCTCAACTAAAAAAGGGTATCGTTAAGTCCCTACTGATGCGTGTCATGCGTAACAACTCTGACCAAGAGATGATGCTGCTCCAACTTGAGGAAATTAAAACAAAATTCCTCAACAGAGGCTATAATCCAACGATGGTGCAAAAAACACTTGAAGAGGTGAAGCAGCAGGAGCGAAGTGGCCTAGTGGCCAGAGGATTGGGTAGAGATCCCACGAACCGTGAACCGACCTTGAACTTGGTCACTAGGTTCACCCCAGCTACAGGTGCATTACGAAAGGTGATCCATAGGAACTGGCCGCTCATAAGTGGAGATAAATCATTACCATTCAAAGAAAACCCTCCTCCTAGGGTGGTACATAAAAGTGGAAGAAGCCTCAAGTCATATCTGATGAAAACTGACCCCTGGAAGAAAGAAAGAACTTGGCTAAAACCCCTTAAAAATGGATAAGTGTGGGAGCTGCGTGACCTGCAGCTCCCTCATTACTGGTGAACGATTCCACCATCCTTCCACCAATAAGAGCTTTGTGATAAGGCACAGACTGACTTGTACATCTGATTTCGTGGTTTATCTACTGTCTTGCCCATGTGGAGTGTTCTATGTGGGCAAAACCATCACCCCGTTCCGGGAAAGACTTGCCAACCGTAAGAGTGCCATCAGAGCAGCCCTAAAAGATGGCCACTCGGACCAGCCTGTGGCAAGACATTTCCTGGAGCAACGACATGCTGTATCTACCCTTAGAGCTATGCTCATTGATAGGGTGGCCCCCCTGAAACGGGGGGGCGACAGGAATTCGGAACTCCTCAGGAATGAAGCCAGATGGATCCATAGACTGAACACACTTGCTCCAAATGGCTTAAATGCTAGCATTGACTATGCTTTATTTTTCTGATGATCTAATTGTAATTGTTATCTATTTTTTGTCCTTCTGCTATGTTTGGTTGTCTTAACATTTCTAGCCCTGTATTGGCACCTGTTCACTTATTGCTTGCCTTCTTCTTGGAAATCACTCCTCTTGTTGGACATATATGACATGGGTGTTGGGCCTCTATGGTTTCCTTCTACTCTAAGGTTTCTGCCCTGGGTGTAGGTGTATGTTCTACACTACTATTACTGACGGACCTGTTGATCGGATTAGTAATCCCTCTGATCCCAAGTTTGGGGGTTCAACCCCACCATCGGGTGTGGGTGGTTGCGACTAGCAGGTGCTTTTCTCCACCACTTAACACATGTGACTATATGATTAGATGACCTTGCTGTCTGAAATCTGGTTCCGTGGTTGCAGGTTCCCACGTTGTACACTAGGGTAACATGTCTGACATGGTATGCCAAACATATGGCCGGAGTATGTCTAGTATCCTGCCTACACAGTAATTTTGGTTGTTTTAATTATGTTTACAATGTGGTTTTGGGTTTCTTTTTTGTTTTGGTAGATGCACACCCGTGATGTGTATGACACCTGGCCCCTCTGATTGGAACAGTCAGGGGATGACCTTGTTCTATGAATTGTGCACCAAGTTGAGATATTTATCTGTACTGACATAGCTTCCCTTTGACATTGCGTTTGTGGGACCGTTACCAGGGGTAGTGATCTGAGCAGGGTTAGCCACTCGATCCGTACGTAGGGAGTATTGCTATGAATTCGTCGGCACTATTACGCGACCAGCTGAGGTGTGTCAGCGGCGTGTGATCTGATTGGCCTCTGCTTGCCCTTTTTAATGGCTGACTTCGCGGCTATTTTCCACTTATGAATCTGTCATTCTGGGAGTACTACGCGGACGTTGTGTTCCGCATGAGTTAAGGTAAGAAGGGCTATGGCTCATGTTGTGGCTCTTTAACCCTAGACGCTGACTGTGGCTGTTTTCATGTGAGCTTATTGTTATGGCTAAGTGTTTGACTGACACACTGCGGTTTACGGTAGTGACAGGATGGATATTAACATGGCTCAGGTTGTGGTTCTTTAACCCTAAGGGCTTACTGCGGCTGTTAGCGTGTGAGCTAACTATTATGGCTAAGTGTTTTACTGATACGCTTCTGGTTATGGTAGTGATAAGATGTGAATTAACCAGGGATGTTGCATTGATAACTGTAAGGCTTTTTGTGAGGTTTGTTATTCTAGCGGTTAATTTAAGCTATTATGGTCTACTGCCGTCACTATATGACGGATCGTAGTCGGCTTCTTATGCACCGGTACTGTTATTTTCCCTAATGGAGGCGTGATATCAGTTTGGGTGGCCCTAGGGTGGCGCCCACTATGGTACCTATTGATTGTCCTGACCTTATTTCCCATATGGGACTACACTTATACTGTATATATAGATTAATTCTTGCTCTGTCTGGTTGGTATGTTTATAGTTGAATTTGTTCTTGTGTGGATGTGGTACTAAATATATCTTCCAACATAAACTGATTCCATGAGGTATATGGATGTTATTTCTTTATTGTTTTCTCTGTGGTAGGTGTATAGACGCAGGAATGTGGGATTGATCGTATAATTTTGGGTCTTGGAGTTTTTGCTTTTGGTCCCGATACTATTGGGTCTATCAATCGAAGTATTACTATGGTTTTTTACTTTTATGCTAGGGTACAGTGATATAAGCCCGCCACTTGGTGTTTTACAGCATATTACTGATAAGGGAAACTTTTGTACCATGTGGATTATGGTAGTTCCAACTGTGGTTCATTTTGTTACATTTTCATCCATATTTGCCCTCTTTTCCTTCTATTTTCTATTCCATTCTTCTTTTGGTTCTCTTTTCTTTTCTCACGTCTCCCATGGCAGCTGGATCTTTTGGCTTCTTTATCTCAGTTGAAGCCTTTTTTAAGTTTCACTTGGGTTATTATGGTCTCTCCTGGTGGAGGGTCAAACTTTGGTGTATATTTGGACATTGCATTTTGGTATTGTTTTTTATCATATTCTTTTTGTTTATGCTTTTAGACTATGAAATTTGTCTTGAAGAAGGCCTAAGAAAAGGCCGAAACGTCGACACTGTATTTTTGTTACCACTACAATAAAAGGTTATCTTATGTATGAACTCCTGTGAGTGCCCTCCATCTCTACTATTATATATATATATATATATATATATATATATATATATATATATATATATATATATATATATATATATATATATATATTTATATATATATATATTCCAAAAGTAATGGTCGCACTCTCAGGTCTTTTAGTGAAAAAACGTAGTAAATTTTAATGAAACGTTTTCGGGGTAATCTACCCCATCATCAGCATAAACATACAGTGCATCAAACAAACTTAAATAGAAGCATGTTGCTCATTAACCAAATCAAAACTAAATCAAAAATACCTGTGTGTGGAAATTTCTCAGTGTGGTGACGCCAAACAGTGTGTGTGTGGACCGCATATTTTG
Source organism: Bombina bombina (assembly GCF_027579735.1). Taxonomy (NCBI): domain Eukaryota; kingdom Metazoa; phylum Chordata; class Amphibia; order Anura; family Bombinatoridae; genus Bombina; species Bombina bombina. The sequence goes on from NC_069499.1 coordinate 662,494,069, forward strand.
CGTTCCACTGTGAGGACCGGAAGTGTAAAGTGTAGTATTATATCCGGTATCCTCGATTTTATAAAAGACTTATAGTGTTATTGTATACATACAAGAATACTGTGTTACTTATTTTAAGTTACTAAATGTGTAATAATGTTTCAATCTCTGTGTCATTATTGACAGTGTATCACACTCTTAGTGTATTGTTGCATTTGCGTACATTTATTTAGCCAGTGCCTTATACACTGCTCCTAGGCTCATATATACATATGTACATTACTTCCTGTTATCTAAATTACATCTCCCTTACTCGCGTGTTACTACTGCCTGTTGCGATGATCTGCGTGACAGGTTCGATAGAACTTGCTGTCATATTATAGTTGTCATAGTAACCATTTGTTGTGCCAGTTCTACTTAGGCGGATTGATCTATTGGTTTACCTGTCTCAGATTACACGTTATCCTATAGCCGGTACATTTTGCCTTCATGTCTCACTATTAACCTGGTATGCATACATCTACATATCTCTTATGCTCGTCCTAGAGTGTATTAGTTAAAGGCATATATAGGGGCTAAACAGTATTCTCTGGCTCTTATTGTATATAGTGTCTATATATTATCTCGAGTATGGTACATGTATTTCTAAAGCTGGCTTTGTGGATTATGTGGTAGGTCCCCCCAGTTGGACCTAGATAACAGTGAAGAAAAATAAAAGCATCAAACCATCTAACATGGATAGAAGATACAAAATTAAATAAATAAATAAATAGCAGCCTCTTTATTGCTGCTGCATTACACACTTAACTTAAGTAATGTATAGTTGGTTTTGATCTTGTTGTAAATTATACTGTATCTATCTCTCTTGTGCCTGTATACACTTTACATCTAATACACACATCTTAGCTCTCTTAATGTATAATAAAGAAAGCTATTGTTGTCTTATAAGTCCAGATAGTTGCTCCGTGTCGAAAACGTTTCATTAAAATTTACTATGTTTTTTCACTAAAAGACCTGAGAGTGCGACCATTACTTTTGGAATATTGATTACATGTTGGCACCCAGGCGGATGACCATTGGAGGGTAACACTGTGTAACTGATGGGTTTTTATATATATATATATATATATATTTTTTATATATATATATATATATATATATATATATATATATATATATATATATATATATATATATATATATATATATATATATATATATATATATATATATATATTATAGCTTACAAACTTATAATTTACATTTGAACATTTGAACAAAGTTTTTGTCCCATAACTTTGAAATGAAAATTGGAGTTTGGCTATTTTATATTCATAGTGATTATTTATTTATACATTTATTACCCATTCCCCAGTTTTCCAAAATCTGTGGTAATACAGTTTTTACCTCAATGTTTTTGTTTTATTATTACTGAGGTAACAAGAGGTATTATCACCCATTTCTTTGCTAAGCAACTAGGACAATGGGCCAGAGCTGCAGGTTGTGGATTTGTTACACACTGGGGAAGGCAGCTTCCTGTGTCCAGTGATCAGTGGCGACTCTAGGAACAATATATAGGGGGGGGCACATAAGATACCACAGTCAAAACTGGGGGGGCACTAATAATTTTCACCTGTAAATCATAGCACTGAAAATAAACTGAATATATATAAATAAAATTCCAAAGTACAAGAGTAATGCTGTATGCAATGATACCTTTTTATTGTACTAACCTAAATACTTAAAAAGACAAGCTTTCAAGAGTTTTCCTTTCTTCCTCAGGTATTGCTTCAGACCTGAGAGAGAGAGGAAAACACTCAAAAGCTTTTCTTTATAGTTTAAAGCAATTTCAGCAAACATCAGGGCTCTGTAATTAATCCATTCTTCTATGTTTAATAAGTCACCAATGAAGACCAATGAACAGACCCTGAGTGTTTGTTGGGGTGTGTGTGTGTAACGCTATCTAATATTCCATGTACCAATTTACATAGCCAGCCCCTACTTCAAAATACATACACACAGAGACACATAAATACACACACACATACATACATAGACACACACACAGTAACACACACATGCATACAGACACACACACACACAGTAACACACACATGCATACATACACACACACACACAGTAACACACACATGCATACATACACACACACACAGTAACACACACATGCATACATACACACACACACATTAACACACATGCATACATACACACACACACACACACAGTAACACACACATGCATACATACACATACACATAGTAACACACACATATGCATACACACACATGCATACATGCATACACACATGCACACACACATGAATGCATACACACATAGTAACACACACATAGTAACACACATACATACACACACATGCATACGCATACACACATACATACACACACATGCATACATACACACAGTTACACATACATACACATAAATACACATACACAGTTACACACACATGCATACATACATACACACACACACAGTTACACATGCATGCATAAATACACACACAGTTACACATACACACACAGTAACACACATATGCATACATACACACAGTTACACATACATGCATACATACACATAAATACACATATGCATACAGACAGTTACACCTGTAAATCATAGCACTGAAAATAAACTGAATATATATAAATAAAATTCCAAAGTACAAGAGTAATGCTGTATGCAATGATACCTTTTTATTGTACTAACCTAAATACTTAAAAAGACAAGCTTTCAAGAGTTTTCCTTTCTTCCTCAGGTATTGCTTCAGACCTGAGAGAGAGAGGAAAACACTCAAAAGCTTTTCTTTATAGTTTAAAGCAATTTCAGCAAACATCAGGGCTCTGTAATTAATCCATTCCTCTATGTTTAATAAGTCACTAATGAAGACCAATGAACAGACCCTGAGTGTTTGTTGGGGTGTGTGTGTGTAACACTATCTAATATTCCATGTACCAATTTACATAGCCAGCCCCTACTTCAAAATACATACACACAGAGACACATAAATACACACACACATACATACATAGACACACACACAGTAACACACACATGCATACAGACACACACACACAGTAACACACACATGCATACATACACACACACACACACACACACACACACACACACACACACACAGTAACACACACATGCATACATACACACACACACAGTAACACACACATGCATACATACACACACACACACACACACACACACACACACACACACACACACACACACATTAACACACATGCATACATACACACACACACACACACAGTAACACACACATGCATACATACACATACACATAGTAACACACACATATGCATACACACACATGCATACACACACATGCATACACACATGCACACACACACATGAATGCATACACACACATAGTAACACACACATACATACACACACATGCATACGCATAAACACACATACATACACACACATGCATACATACACACAGTTACACATACATACACATAAATACACATACACAGTTACACACACATGCATACATACACACACACACACAGTTACACATGCATGCATAAATACACACACAGTTACACATACACACACAGTAACACACATATGCATACACACACATGCATACATACACACAGTTACACATACATGCATATATACACATAAATACACATATGCATACACACAGTTACACACATGCATACATACACACAAATACACACATACAGTTACACATGCATACACAGTTACACAAACACACATACATACATAGTTACACACATACATAAATACACACACACATACAGTACATACACACACACATACACACAAATAGGATCCTTTTTATTGCAGAGATCATTCACCAATAAAAAAATTTGCACCCGCTCATTCTGAAATCTCTGACGAATAACAAACAGAGAGTATCCTTTATCTAATAAACCCTCTGTTATGGAGTTATTATGGTCTATCTTCATTTCTATACATGAAACACCCTCCACCATATTGTCCTAAAAAAACACTACCGCCAATTACCGTACATTTTTTGCTGGCTGCCAGCAGAGCTCGGCCAGGACACTCTGATTGGCAGAAACTAAAGTAACAAGGCTGGACCTGGTCAATAGAACACGTGGACTTTCGCCCATTACCTATGGCTACAAGTAATGCCACATGCTTGCTAGACACAGTGCTGCAGCATATTTGTGCGTTTTCACGCTGTGCACACCATCTAATTTTTCATGTAATAGCATGATTTTACTTATCCGTAGTGGCCAGTGTGGGATATAAAAAATAAACCTAAAATAGTGTGTCCCACTGTCTCATAATAGGAATTGACAGCTCTGTATAATAGCCTATAGACTAATAGTGATGAAAGTTCCACATGCAATGAGACACAATCTAAGAGAAAGTAACACCTAAGCCAAACATTTATAGAGTAAATCTGCTAAACACACAGATACGCTAACAAACGCTGCCAGACACTCTGATTGAAATGCACAGTATCAGTATGATTAAACTAAGCAAATACTAAACGTGAAACTGGAGTTTCCGTCCGAGTTTCCCCCCAGCCTCTTTCAACAGCGTTCCAAGGAGTTGGTTGCCATAGAAACAAGGCCCTTTCGCGGTTTGCAGCTCCAAAAACTGAGAAATCAAACTCAATAGACAGAACAAGCACACCTTTTACCAGTTTCATCAAACACAATATATACCCCAGTAGTGTTCCACACTTGGTAACGGTACTTATTGGATCAGCAAGGGTCACAACAGCAATAAACAAACCGAACTGTAAAAACTGCTGTTTTGCAAGCAAATTTAAAGTTAAAATAAACAATTGACATACTTTGTATATCGTTCTATTATTTATTATCGTTGTACTTGTGTTTTCAAATGACTGGTAAAGTTGCCAAGGGGCCAATAATTTAACAGAACAGCTGATTATATCTAAGGAAAAGTGGCCGATAGTGTAATATATGTAATCTAAGACTTGATATATGGACATAAAGATGAAGTATATACCCTGTTTACACGGCCAATCTCATCAGGCATCTGAAAGTAAATTTGCAGATTTTACAAACAAGAGAAAAGCAAATAGTTGTGGATCTGACACACATTCCATAGCAGCACATAGTTCCACCCTACATATTTCTCACTCCATAACAAGTAGCCCCGCCGGTACCTCAGTCAGACACTCACAAGCCGGGTATGGGCTGCTCTTCGCTCCATGCTGAAGATGCATTGCTCCGGAAGTAAGCCAGGTACCGGGACTGGAGGACGAGTGACAGCAAGTGAGAGGCGGGTTGTGGGAGGGACTGATGAAGTGATGATGAGTTAGATGCGGGTAATGAGAAGGGACCCACAGATTGTAAAAGGAGCACGTTAGAGGGAGGGGTAATCACAGAGCAAGGAGAAGGGTGGAGAAGCCTAGGCAGGATAGCGGGATATAGAAGGGAGAAGCTGGCAAGAGGAGAGGTACACAAACGCTGTGGCCTGATGGGGGGGCAGATGGGGGCAAATAAAATTGTGTGGGGGCAATTGCCCCCCCCCTTGCCCCCCTGTAGCGATGCCACTGCCAGTGATAGATGATGCAGCTGCTGGAAATGAAATTACTGTTCTGCTGCTCACAATAATGAAAATGTTATACACAAGTTTTTATTTTAGCAAATATTCTCCCCTTGCACTAACAAAAAAAAGCCTCCAGGTGACATCACTTAAATCTTTGGTACTCCTGCCTACATCAACATTGGTAAAAGGCCAGAAAGGGGACATTATGAGACACTGGAGCCCCCTCCCACTGATAATACATTTCTGCCAGGAAAGGGTTTGATGAGAAAGTGGGCTAACTCAGACATTACCAAATAGCGCTTATATGCTAATCTGTTTAAATATTTGCCATTTTTATGTGACAACATATACTTTGTAAGTTATATTATGTGTGTACATTTACAGGTGTTTCTATGGAACTGGTGCAATTTTAACTAGTAGAGGGGATATTGGGCTTTATATGTTTACTTTCCACCATCACCCTGGTTAGTCTGAGAAAGGAGAGACTTTAACCAAAATATCACCAAAATAAACCTTTGAATAGTGCATAATCCAGCAACTGCGGTCTTCTATGGGCCTATGGATCAGCTTTACCTGCACCTTGGATGATGTAAATGGAGTTTGTGAAAGGGTGGATTCTGTATATATTCTGAAACTTCTACTACTACTAATGATTAGTCTGGGACTACTGTATATTACAAGCACTGTTTTACTATACATATAACTATGTGCAGAATATCCAAAATTAAACTCTTTTATCAAAGATAATATAGTAATTTATTATCAGGGAATGAAAAACACACTCAATGAGGCTGAGTAGAAAAGAAGGCAACAAAGTCTTCAACCATTTTCATTCATATCAACTTATAGGCATAAACTGAATCCAAACAAACTATAGGGACATAAGCTGAATGCAGAAGACTTCTGCAGAGTGAGTGGAGGAGGTATAATGCATCACTCAGTCCTCCTGACAATAAAGGTTGATCTTAGGGGCACCTAAGATGGATCCTGGATGCACAGACTGCAGCTGATCCCCTTCTACCTGCATGGGATTCATTATGGGTATTTAGTTAATTTACATCATAGTTATGATCTTGTTGCAGGTGATGATGGCACAGTGTTCCACCACATTTTGAGTATGTCCTGCAACTCCTCCTGTCTGGGGTCCTGTTGCTCAACCTTATCTGAACTGAAGCTTCAATTGCACAAATACCCCTCCTCATCTGTGTGATCGGTCTGCCAAGCCAGGTGCTTACTTTGATGTCTCACTCATTGGTGGCAATAACACTGCATATACTATGCTTTAGTGGGTTTGCTGACAGTACAATATATTAATATTTAATACCAAAGTTTACCTGAGGTTTGGGCTGCTGAACTGAAGTCTTTTTTCATGCAATTAATTGTCATAAATCAAGCCTCAGCATCCTTTCATAGAATGGCCACTCCAACACTGAAAAGCTTTGCAGATGTCCTCCAAAAAATACTTGACAACTGTGAGGACAATAAACAAGCAAACAAAACAAAAGTCAGTCCTCTCTCTTGGACGTATGCAAAACCAGCAGTTGTAATATAATAAGCACAAGTGTTGGTGCTATATGTGAAATGCTGTGTAGCCAAAAGCCTGATGTCAGTCACTGTACGAAAGTTCCTGTGATGAGAGCAGGGGGTGGGCTTAGGTCCGGTAGTCTGTGTCGCAGTTAGTTAGTGAAATCAACCTGACTAGATGTATGTTTCTGTGCTCTGTAATAAAATAGAGTTTACCATCATTGCTGTGTCCTGCATATGTCCTGCATCTCATGACATGGTGTCAGAAGTTCTGGCCTGCGCTTCTGTTCTTGATCAGTTTACCCCACCTGAGCCTTTTGACTTCTCTCAGCCTGCAGCTTGGCCCACATGGCGTCAGCGGTTTCAGCGCTTCAGGATCGCTTCTAAACTGAACAAGGAGAGTGGTGAAGTACAAGTTAATTCTCTTTTATACTCTATGGGGAAAGGATGTGGAGCCAGTGTTCAATGCTTTTATTTTCCAAGAAGGGGGAAGAATTTAACTTTGATATAGTTATGGATGAACTCAGTGCCCACTTTGTGCCCAAAAGAAATGTGAATCATGAGAGAGCTTGTTTTCACAAACGTAATCAGCATGTGGGAGAATCTGTGGAGTCATTTGTGCGCAGCCTGTATGAAGTAGCTGAATTCTGTGAGTTTGGTGTTGCTAAAGAAGAGCAAATCAGAGACAGAATAGTTATTGGAATTGCAGATGCTGAAGTCTCACTGAAGCTGCAGTTAGATCCTTATTTAACATTAGATGGGGCTATTAGGATGGCCCGCAAGAGTGAACTGGTGAAAAAGAAAAGTGCTGATCTGAGGTCTGAGAGTATTGTGGATGAAGTGCAACAAATCAGGAAAACTGCTAGTGAAAGGCACAGTGTGAGCGGTAGATCTAAAATAACGGATAGACCTAGAGGTGGATGGGCACAGCATGCCCGATGCACACGGTGCAACCATGCCCATGATCAGAGTGCTATATGCCCGGCCAGAGATAAAAGATGCAGAAAATGTAACAGAATGGGCCATTTTGAAGTGGTGTGTAAAACTGAATACATTAAGGAGATGCAGGTGGATAGTGACCAAGAGGGTCAGGAAGTGTCTTTTGTGGGTTCTGTTGTGGAACGGCCAAGCTCAGAGGAAGATTGGAAGGTTACTTTTATTGTAATGGGAGCCAAAGTTGATTTTAAGATTGACACGGGAGCAGATATCACTGTAATGTCTTTTGCTGCATTTATGAAACTGCCTTGACAGCCCCAGCTGGCGAAGGTTACTACAAATGTCCATAGTCCCGGTGGCCGCATTGATTGTGCAGGGAAATTTCTTGCCAGCTGTGAGTACAAGCAAAGGAAATTCACTATATGGGTGCATGTGATTCGAGTTCAGTGTGTTAGCAATTTATTAAGCAGAAAAGCAGCCTGTGACTTGGGCCTCGTGGCCAGAGTGAATGAGATCTCCGAAGATATGTTTGGAGAATTGGGCCTACTGAATTGCAAGCCAGTCCGTATAGCACTTAAAAGTGACGCAGTCCCATACAGTATTTCTACTCCCCATAGTATTCTGTTCCAGCTCATGCCTCAAGTGGAGAAGGAGCTTATGCGCATGAAGTCTATGATTGAGGTTATTGAAGAGGTTGTTGAAGCAACTGATTGGTGTGCCCCCATTGTTCCGTTTGCAAAGAAAAATGAAAAGGTGGGCATCTGTGTGGACCTGAAAAGGTTGAATGAGGCAGTGAAGAGAGAGAGATTTGTGCTGCCGACATTAGAAGATATAGCTCCAAAGTTGGCTGGGGTGAAGTTCTTTTCTACATTGGACGCTTCTAGCGGCTTTTGTCAGATCCCACTAGATCCAAAGTGCCGCAAACTGACTACCTTTATCACACCGGTAGGTCAGTTTTGCTTCTGCAGACTCCCCTTTGGGATATCCTCTGCTCCTGAAATCTTTCAAAGGGAAATGAGTTGTCTCCTGAGCGACCACGTGGGCATGTCAGTCGTCATGGACGACATTCTAGTGTATGAGTCTACAGTGGAGGAGCATGATCAGCGTTTAAGTTGTGTGCTGCAGGCTATCAAAGAGTCTGGGCTGAAGTTAAATAAGGAAAAATGTCACTTTAGTAAAACTGAATTATGTTACTTTGGGCATATTATCAATGGGGATGGCATCAAACCAGACCCTGAGAAAATGTGTGCTATTGAACAGATGAAAAGTCCTTCTGATGTACATGAGCTGAGACAGCTATTGGGCCTTGTAAATTATGTGGGCACGTTTCTTCCAGATTTATCAACAGTTCTACACCCTATCACAGAGTTGCTAAAGAAAGACGTTGCCTGGGTCTGGGGACCTTCACAAGAAAAATCTTTTATGCAGGCCAAGTCCCTGCTGGGGTCTGCCCCAGTGCTGGGGTTCTACGACCCTTCCAAAAAGACTGTGGTTAATGCTGATGCAAGCAGTTATGGGTTGGGGGCTGCTCTCCTGCAATTAAATGGAAATAAACTACAGCCCATCGCCTACTGTTCCCGCACACTGACGGCTGCTGAGTCAAAATACGCTCAAATTGAGAAAGAGTGCCTGGCTGCAGTTTGGGCCTGTGAGCGCTTGCAGCATTATCTAGTGGGTTTAGAGAAATTTAGTATGGAGACTTACCATGAACCGCTAGTCCCTCTAATCAACTCTTATGATATCGACAAAACACCCTTAAGATGACAGAGACTTTTAATGAGACTACTCAGGTTCAATGTTCAGGCAGTGCATGTGCAGGGGAAACAACTGGTTGTGGCAGATACACTATCCAGGCTCCCGCAGGCTGCTGCTAAAGAATCCTCTACCAAATCTGATGTGAAAGTGTATGTTGATTCAGTTCTGGCCTCTAAGTCCATTTCCTCAAGGAAACTGGAAGAAATAAAGAGACATATTTGGACACAGATCTGCAAGAGGTTATAAAGTGCATAAAAGAAGGCTGGCCTGAGAGCCGGGGAGCCTGGATGTCTTTAAGTTCTTACCAGCCAGAGCAGTCGCAGCTCACAGAGCTGGAGGGGTTGGTGCTGTTCCAAGAGCGCATCGTAATTCCTGTCAGCATGAGGAAGGAGATGTTAAACAGGATTCACGATGGCCACTTAGGCATTACAAAGTGCAGAGAAAGGGCAGCTACAGCTGTGTGGTGGCCTGGGATAAGCTCTGACATTGCAAATCACGTGTCTAAATGTGCCTTTTGCCGGGAACGCCGGCCTACTCAGAGAAGGGAGCCCTTGATTTCTACTCCGCTGCCTGTGGGGCCGTGGCAGAAAATAGCTGCTGATTTGTGTGAACTGCACAGGAAAAAGTTCCTTGTTGTGATCGACTACTATTCCAGGTATTTGGAAATTGCACCTCTGAATGATATCACAAGTCAAGCCGTTATCATTCTTCTGAAGAGCTTGTTCGCCCGGTGGGGCATTCCAATGGAGCCGGTGAGTGATAATGGCATGCAGTTCACTTCTACAGAGTTCAGTGCTTTCAGCAGGGAAAATGACTTCGTACATTCCACGTCAAGTTCACATTACCCGCAGGCCAACGGAATGGCTGAAAGGGCAGTTCAAACAACAAAATTCATTTTAAAGCAATCTGAGCCGTACCTAGCCCTTGTCATACAGGGCGACGCCCATTCAAGCCACCGGGTTTAGCCCGGCACAGCTGATGCTAGGACGCCAGATTCGCACCACTTTACCCTCAGTGGGTGTCTTCAAGCCGACTGGCTCTGTTCCTCGGGACAAAGGAATGAAGAGGCCAAAAAGGACTAGCGTTTCTTCTATGACAGGAAACATTCTGTCAGGCCTTTACAGGAACTGAATGCAGGGCAATCTATCAGAATTAAACTGGATGATGAGAAGAAATGGAAGACGCCTGCTACGGTAATTGGACGCTCTCCAGAACCAAGGTCTTATGTAGTCCTTACTGATGGAGGGACGGTTACACGCCGTAACCGAAGACATCTTCAGCTTGTACCTAAGAGTCTGAAACTGGATGCCTCAGTACCACCGCCAGTAGGAACCCCTGTTCTAAGAGAGGTGCCTTCCCCTCAGCAAGATCACAGTGGAGATATGTCTTTGTCTCCAGCAGACTCTTATTCACCTTCTTCTGTATCAGAGGACAGTTCATGCAAAGTTACATCAAAGGGAAGAGTGGTGAAACTTCCGGCCCGATATATAGGGACTGACTTTAGCTAGAACAGTGACTGGAAGTATGGGCAGAATAATCCCATGGTCACTGTGGACTAGGGTAGTCTACCCCGATGTCCAAGTCAGGATGTAATTAATGTTGTTTATTTTTCTGTAAACAATTTGCTATATATTGTTCAAAAATGTTGTTGTATGCTCTTTGTATACTCTGTTATTTGTTATATTTAAATGTATGCTTCCCCCTTTGAAAAGGGGGAAGATGTGATGAGAGCAGGAAGTGATATCACTAGTTTGGGGGTGGGGCTTAGGTCCGGTAGTCTGTGTCGCAGTTAGTTAGTGAAATCAAACTGACTAGATATATGTTTCTGTGCTCTGTAATAAAATAGAGTTGTACCATCATTGCTGTGTCCTGCATATGTCCTGCATCTCATGACAGTTCCAATAGTGTGGATAACCCCCTTTAGTGTGGTAATAATAAAGTACAAAAGACAGGCAAACATACCTCTGGGTTCGTTCTTAAGAAGACCGCAAATGCTTGAGAAAAAAGCAAACAGTCGTACTGCACCTCTTCCTCTCCAGCAGGTAATACTGCAGGAATACTCACTATCAATATGATGGAGCAGGGATCTATGTCCGTCGGAGGCTGTGTTTATCAGCGCGGGTGATGCCGCATCTAAACTCCTCCTATGTGACATCAGAGAGGGAAGCGGTCTTTTTGAAATACTCACTCCTATGAAGGGGGTTCTCATATAGAACGCTGCTGGTGACAAAGTGGGATATAGCGAAACGATTCCAATCCTCCGGGCTGGCACAGCCACAAATACAAATACAAGAAGAACAACAAGGAGATGCAGGAATCTTGAAGCAAGTGAATTTATTCAAGCTTGATGGTGTAGATCACAAAACCAGTGTGCAAGGCTTAGAAACTATGGATCTGACGTGTTTTGCGCATGCTCAGTGTGCTTCATCAGAGATCTCTGATGAAGCGCACTGAGCATGCGCGAAACGCGTCAGATCCGTAGCTTCTAAGCCTTGCACACTGGTTTTGTGCTCTACACCATCAAGCTTGAATAAATTCACTTGCTTCAAAATTCCTGCATCTCCTTGTTGTCCTTCTTGTATTTGCAACTGTGAGGTCACACAATACTCTTCCCATGACTATGCCATATATATTGTTTTTCAAATGAGCATTTTAATTCCCTTGGATGCCAGTAACACACAGATTACCCCTCTGGCTGCCACTATCAAACACATGGCAGTGATTTCCAGCTTGAATTACCTTTTTTTACAACACCCCCCCCCCCCGCAGAAAAAAAAGGAAAAGCAGCAGGCATTTTATCCCAGTGGCACCATGTGGCAAACTAAGATCAGTATATGCACAGTGTCACTTCTCGATCATATATATTATTCCATAGAGGAGTAGAATGCCTGTAAATTGTACATGCCATTTAAAAGACTTTAATAAAATGGACACTTAAGTTTGCAGTAATTTTGGATAGATTTTACTGGACAGCATGCTGAAATAGTAGACTGCCTGGTTGAATACTGAGCATTTGTTGACCCTGTGTCTAGCCTGCTACCATAAGAACTGTGTGACTAGCCTCCTACCATTTAATCTGTGTCTAGCTGCTACCATCTGAATACTGTGTCTAGCCTGCTAGCATCTGAACGTAGTCTTTACTATGCCTACTACCATCGGAACTCTGTCTATCTTCTGCCTGCTACCATCTAAACTATGTCTGTCTTTTTGCCTGTTACCATTTGACCTATTTGACTAGTAACAACTAGAGATAAGTTTCCACCGTGTATATCATATTGTATTATTCAATTCTGTGATGTGGGTGAAATTCATTTTGGAATTTCAAAAGCTTCATACTGTTTGATTGTGTACCTAAATTCTGGGATTAACTTTTTGTTCTTATATTATTACAATAAGTGTGTGTGTGCATGTGAATGGGTGAAATGAACATGTAATGTGTCTGCATGGTATACAGAATGTGTGTATGTTAGGAATGTATTATGTGCATGTGGTGTGGGTCTGTTAAGTGCCATATACGATTTAAACTTTTATATTTCTGCAAACACAGCTTGTTTTTTCACCAAATATAATGTCAATGGATATTATAGAAAAATCCGGGGGAATCATTTTGTAAGTAAAAAACAAAATAAACATTGTCCATGATATTGGCAAAGTTGCAAGTGACAGATGGATTGAAGAAAACAAAGAATAGTTCAAAATAAGATAAATACACTAAAAACAAATTTCCCAAAGTACAATCTAAGCAGATGCCCATGTAAAAGATAACAGAGAAAAATTCTGATGCTAATAAAGCCAATACTTCTTTCTTTTGTGCGTTTAAATTGAAGCGAGTTATATTCCCTAGAAGCAAACCTCCTAGGTAGTGTTGTGATTATCTGTGTTCTTAGAAGCAATTTAAAAGATTCACATGCAAAATCTACCTAAGGCAGTATGCAGAGTTTGATGTTATTCTACTGACCCTGCCAACATCTCTTCCAATCATACAGTACATATCTGCAGGTCATTTTTGACTTTCCTTTTTAACATCATCCTAATGTATGTTAAAAAAAGACATGCAAAAAAATGTTTACTGCCCTTTTTTTACTTTCCGCTATTTACTTTTTCTACAGTTACATAAAAAATTTTTTTTAAATGAACGAAATAAGGACAGAAATAAAAGTGTATTTCTAGGTAATTGGTTTGAAAAGTAATTAGACCATCTTACCGATAAACCTGTTTTAGAATAAATATATTCCATAAATTATTTCTGGATAAAAAAGAAAATCTAGCAATAATATTAATGGGTTAACCCATGACATCTCAGATTAGTAATTTTGTAATGATGAATCTGACATTGTCAAATGCTAATTATGAACTTGTAAAATGTTAAAACTGAACAAGAGGCACTAGGCTACAAAAAAAAAAGAAAAATAGATTAAACATAAATTAGAGTGTAGAAACTTTAAAATCTAGTCAATGCTGGAAGTTGTGAAATAGGACAGAAAATATTTCAAATACAGTATATAAAAGCAGATAATATAATACAGGATTATATGGGTTCCATTTATCAAGCTGTGAGAGCAGCTTTGGAGCCCCAGCATTTCAGTCTCATGTAAGCAAACCTGAAATGACAGTTGAGTAGCAGTGACCAGATCTGTTTTGAACAGATGGCAGCATTGCACTAGCAGCATCGAGGCTGGGAAGATGAGGCTCATGACAGTGAACCTTGTTCATCCACCAGTCAGTAAATGGAGCCCCGTATTTAATAAATGTTCAGTTCATGTTATTATGTATGAAATATAATTTTATTAATTCCACTTACAAGAGTAACACATATGCTATAAAAGAGTCCTCAAGTATCCCTAACAGGCTAGATTATTAGTTTATGAGTATGATGGGACATGACCTAAATGAAATACAACAATCAGGCCATGGGGAATTAGAGATAATCTCACTAAAGAAGAACATGATGCCCTTAAGGGAGTAAAGAACAACCTCCAATTGGTCATTAGTGAAGCAGATAAGGGTGGACCCCTAGTATTTCAAGACTATGTGAGATACAGAGATTAGATACTTAAACAGTTGAGTGACCAGTTAATTGCAAATTATCCATGGATCTTACTAAAGATGAAGAGATATTTGGAATTAACGGTTCAAGCTTGAGTCATTACAGAAACGATTCATGATTACATGATGGCAGAATTTCACATTATTTCAATAATATACACCTTGATTAAAGTTACCCATTGTATCAGCACAGGGTTCTATACTCCAGCCAATTGCAATTTATTTGGATAGTTTATTACAACCAACGGTAAGGCACATGGGCTCATTCTTGATAAACTCAATTGAATTAATTAAACTACTGCAGACAATGAGGAACATGGTGACGAGATATTGTTCACATTGGACGTCAATATATATATATATATATATATATATATATATATATATATATATATATATACGTTGATTGCAGTAGCCATGTTAGTCCAGAGATTTAGATATCAAAATAACAAGAGTATTGCATTGAGCAATGATACTTTTTTTATTGGACTAACTATACATTTATAAGTTGACAAGCTTTCGGAAGAGTTCCTTCCTTTATCAAGTCTGAAGCAATACTGACCAATTCAATGGAATTTACAGATTATATCTTAAAACACAGAATAGCTAAGAAGACAGAAAGTGCAGGGAGAGGAGGAGGTGTCGTAAAAATCATGAGGGGGGCTTAGGTAACAGGCAGACAGTGTCCAGTGTAGGAGAACAGACAGGGGAAATATATAGCTACACATAGAGCATATACTGACATAAAGTTATATATCAACATTGAATTAATATCTATAAAGATGTGAAATTGTATATACAGGGGGAGTACAAAAGTTAAAAAAAAAAAAAAAAGGACAAAAGTGTGGACATAGGCTTACCTGTGTACCTATGTATAAAGAATGTGGAATATACAATGTAATTGACTAAATGAAAGTATATTACAAAAAATTTTGATAATGTGTTAAGAATCCAGAGTCCACATTTAGTCCAGAATTAAACAGGTTGAAGTGCATTATCATTTTCATTTCAAAGGTTTTTCTTTCCATGGTGTTTTTGAAGTTGCCTCTGAGAATTTTGATTTTGAGGTTTTGGATGGAGTGGTCAGGTTGGGTGAAGTGGTGACCAACAGGGGTGCAGTATTTTGTTTCACAGTGGTTTTTGATTGAGTGTCTGTGTAAGTTCATTCGAAGGTGCAGTTTTTGGCTTGTTTCTCCAATATAGCATCCCATTTCACATGCAGTGCAATGTATCATGTATACCACATTTGCAGATATACATGAATATGCCCCTTTAATGTTGTAAGATTTATTATTGTGATTTGCTGTGCTGCTTTCACAAACGTGTTGACACAGTTTACAGAGTGCTTTATAGCAGCACTTGGTTCCATTCTGAGTGTTCTTTTTCTCAAGGGGTAGCTTCCTATGTACCAATTTCTGTTTTAGGTTAGGTGGTTGTCTGTATGCCAGGATTGGGGGTTTTGGAAAGATTTTTTTGAGTGTGGGATCCTCTAAGAGTAGTGGCTGTAAGTCTTTTATGATTTTTCGTATCCCTTCCACAGCAGGGTTGTATTTGACTACTAGTGGGATACGTGATATGTTTTTCTTCTCCCTGTATTGTAGTAAGTGTTCACGTGGAGTATTGAGGGCAGAGTTAATTTTTTTATTTATAATCCTTGTTTTGTAACCTTTTTCTCTGAATGATTGGGACAGACAAACACCTCATCACACTGTCCCAATCATTCAGAGAAAAAGGTTTTTTTAACTTTTGTACTCCCCCTGTATATACAATTTCACATCTTTATAGATATTGATTCAATGTTGATATATAACTTTATGTCAGTATATGCTCTATGTGTAGCTATATATTTCCCCTGTCTGTTCTCCTACACTGGACACTGTCTGCCTGTTACCTAAGCCCCCCTCATGATTTTTACGACACCTCCTCCTCTCCCTGCACTTTCTGTCTTCTTAGCTATTCTGTGTTTTAAGATATAATCTGTAAATTCCATTGAATTGGTCAGTATTGCTTCAGACTTGATAAAGGAAGGAACTCTTCCGAAAGCTTGTCAACTTATAAATGTATAGTTAGTCCAATAAAAAAAGTATCATTGCTCAATGCAATACTCTTGTTATTTTGATATATATATATATATATATATATATATATATATATATATATATAAAATGTCATCCCACATGATTAAGGAATGGCAGTTATAACAGCAGGTCTTTTTAATGTATCCATATGTGAGTCCCACCCATCCACTATTCTACATTTGTTGGAATATTGCTTGAAGTACAATTATTTAAGGTTTGAGAATGATTTTTACTTAAAGATTTCTGGCAATGTGATGGGGTCTGATGTGGCCCTATCCTATGCCAATCTGTATATGGCTCAGTTTGAAACACAAGAAACAAAGCTATTTCATGACCTTAGGATTACACTTTTCAGAAGACATATACAGTAGATGATTTGTTCATCATATGGAATGATAGTCAACAGGAGTTAGACCATCGGTTTGGGGAGCTTAATAAAGTAAATGAACATTTACAATTTAAACTAACTTACCATCATGGGGGCGGAGCTAGCAGCCCTGCTATAGCTCCTGCTATGTGATCAAATATACTATTATTTTAAGCAAATTAAGGACTCTTAAACTCCAATACATTTTGTTAATCGCACTTGAGAGAGCATTGCAAATATTATTGGTCATTGACACAAAGCATTAGGCACTGCAACGGCACAAAGATCTCTTGTCCTGAGTGGACGACTGCACAGAGTAGGCCGCCATTGTACAGAACACCTGCTCGCCTTCATTACTATCAGAGATACATTTTCTACAAATCAACTGAGCCTTCAGTTATACTATGGAGAAGCTACTCTCAGCTAAGCTACACAACTTACTACTCTCCTTGGACACCAAACAACATGCACTCATTAGTGAACTGAGAATAGCTGTGGGCGCGCAACCGGATTTACTGACAGCATGTAAGACCGTGGAAATTACTGGTTATATTGCCCCAGACGCACTACATTGGAAAGGGAAGGCACCTTAAGAGGCAGGGGAAATGTGCAATGCAGAAGCATGGAGCCTGGAACCTAATATGGTGCCACAGCTTAGTAAACGGCACAATCCCTTACAGCCCTCTACCAAGGAAGTAGGGACTCCCCAGCACAGCGCAATACAAAACCGGAGTAATTTGCCACAGTTGGGAGAAATAGAAGCAGAGCTACAATCTACTATACCTGTGTGGAAACCCGGAAGGCATAATATTGTTGACGGAGCTGACGCCGTCCCGCAGCAACATGGTCTTCCTGCAGAGCCATATAACAAGCTGATCCATGCTCTGTGGAATGAAGCCCAGACACTAGAAGCAATAAAAGAGACTGGTGGATCCTGGCAACCCGCTGGAAGTGGTGGTAAGTGGAGTGCTGTGAGGGGGACATGTGACTGTTAGGACTAATCTCTGGCTCTCACAGTGAACAGACAACTTCTGTATTGTGACATTTTTTACACCAACTCACCCAGACTGCATTACTCTACACACCCAGTCCTGATCAGATATATAAGAGAGGTGTGGGCCGATCTTGCCGCTTCACATACCCTATGTGCCTAATCTTACTAAGCACTTTATGCTATTACCCTTCTATTGGTGTACTGTTTAATGACGGCCTCAGGTCGGACCCCAGTACATTAAAGAGGTGCTTCACATTACCAGATTGGGGGGATTCTGTTGGGGAAACTTTGCTTCTACTTTACTTAGAAGTCTTATATTGTTATCTGGTCTCTCAAAGCAATTGATTGACTAGTGAATTTATACACTAAGTTTCCCCTACATTATTCATTATCAACTAGAGACTCCTGTGTCACATTAAGTTAATATTTTATCTGTTTCTTGCCATTGTTGGTTTGCCTCGGGTCAAATATATATATATATATATATATATATATATATATATGCCTCTTATACTAAACTTTGGGCATTGCCTTTGGCGATCTTTACTGTGCCGTACTGCCCATAACATTTTTACCCTATTAATTATTGTAACTCTTGGGTCATAGGCAATATGCAATACATAAGTTAGTTAATATCAGGTTATATTTTTCTATAAATATAAAATCAGTTATATACATTAAACCCAGGTTCTACACTTCTAATTCTCATACTATAATCCTATACCATTTTAGAGCCCGCCCTCCACACCCACACCCCCTCATATTTCCTTATATATACATCATATACTTATACCAGACACCCCTCCCTACACTATATATGCTAAGGTCCAAGAACGACCAGGTCAAGTAGCTAATTCCCCATACTCTACCAATATAGGACCAGGTAGGTCCAAGAGTGACCCTCTGTATCACATGGGGAACACAAGTTATCCCCCCCTCATTCTCTTTCAACCTCATGCAGGTTTTAATATAGCGGTGCTTACCCGCTGAATAGTCACTTGATTACAGTAGAGTCCGATACAAGGCTGATAACACTTTGATATAACTTACTCGGACCTATGTTATTATTTTATCCCCCTCCTATAACCCTTCCTTGCCCACTCTGAGCAGTGGGAGAAGCTTTCATATGTCTAGATCATTCCTATATCGGAGGCCTGGTATAGGCTGTAGACTTGCTACATTGGTAGGCTTTCACTTGAAAGGCAGTATGAAAAATAAAAAGAGGTATCTAGACAGTAAGGTGTTATTAAATGCGCAGCATAGATTTTTCTTATTGATGTGCATAATGTCAATATTGGACAATTGTATGTACTGTCAGAATTTTGCATTTTGTATGTTATGTTTGAATATCCTCAATAAAAGACTATTGAAACAAAATATAATAATAATAATACTATGAGGTAGCAAGTAGGTGGGAACTTGAAATTAGAAGATCTAGGTATGATAGTAATTGACCAGTGTAAATAGTGATTTAAGATATATATCTGTTTCTGTTATAAGATGTAAAGGACTGGTGTAAGTTGTAGTAGGTAGTTATTGCTATAGTGCCATATTGTAATAGAATAACTATAGATAATGAAAATAAATTCTTGATCAATAATTTGCATCAGGGCAGACTGAGAAGTAGCTTAGGATTATTGGTAAGCATAGTGAGAGAGAACACAGGTATCTGATGATATTGCAGTGATGATTCAGTGAATTTCCCAAAGTAGGGATAGGTGGTTTAGTGCCGAGCTTTTTTTAATTTCACACACTGTTTTTTGTTTGTTTTTGTTCAGTCCGGGATGCCGTACGCATCTGTGTGCATGTGTAGTTGCACTGTTAGGACACCAGGGCACCCGTGAGCTGTTGGTGATGGGGAAACTATATATACAAGGTATTGATGTGATACATGTAAGTCTGAGGACGGGGGTGACCCTAAAAACGTTTCCTAATTCAACAGTTTGGACTTAGATACAGAGAGTGCTTTCTTTGTCAGGAATTTATATATAAATGAGTTGCACCGTGAAGGCTGTTAATGTATAAGTGAGTGCTAGATCCCTGTGGATATATATATTTATATATATATATATTTATACAGCTCTAGAAAAAATTAAGAGATCACTGCAAAATTATTAGGACGCATGAAATAAAGCCATGTACAAGGTAATCCTGGAAGACATCTTGCCTCCTTCTGCTCTAAACTGTGTTAATTGACAATGCTCCATATTACACATTCAGGTCAATAAAAGTGTGGATGGAGGACCACCAGATCAAAACCCTGTCATGGCCAGCCAATCTCCAGTCCTGAACCCCATTGAAAACCTTTTGAATGTCATGAAAAGGAAGATTGATGGCCAAAGGTCATCAAACAAAGCCGAGCTGCTTGAATTTTTCTGCAAGGAGTGGCATAAAGTCACCCTACAACAAGGTGAAATACTGGTGGAGAGCATGCAAAGATGCATGAAAACTTTGATTATAAATCAGAGTTGCACTAAATATTGATTTCTGATAAGTTAAAACATTTGTATTGTGTTGTTTAAAAATAAGTATGAGCTTGTTTTCCTTGCATTATTCAAGGTCTGAAAACACTGCATCTTTTTTGTTATTTTGACCAGTTGTCATTTTCTGCACATAAATGCCCTAAATTTTTAATTTAGGAGAAATGTTGTCAGTAGTTTATAGAATAAAACAAAATGTTAATTTTACTCAAAATTAAGGAAACTGATAATTTACGCAGTGTGTGTATATATCTATATATATCTATATATATCTATATATATATCTATATATATCTATATATATCTATATATATATATATATATATATGTTATTTTTCTTTGGGTGCCCTAATATTTTGTAAAAATCTATTTTAAATCCTTGAATAAGAGCATTATATCTCATATGTACACTGTGTCACATATGCATGCTAATAAAGACGATTGTTCCTTTGAGTTGCTATCTTTAAAAAGGAGATCCAAGACCATTTTAAATATTAACAGCTTTGTACCTTTTGATTTCTTTATACGTTCTTGTCAAATTTTACAATACACTAAAGAATCAAGAAAGAAGACTACATTTTAAAGCTCATAGATTACACTAGTTTTTTTCCCTCAAAACCAGATTGTAGGCACCCCACTGACAAAATATGCTTGAAATGCACTTGTGCAAGCCCTCTTGTACTAAATTCATCTTGAGATAAAAGAGCAGAAGCTAATGAAAGGATAATTTTCTGTTGTATGCTAATTAAATATCCTACATGGAGTTGACAAGCAGTTCACTGTAGGGGACTGATCCAGGAGATATTAAAAGAAACTCGAAGACTTTTGTTCAGAATGATAGTTTTTGTAGTTTCCTTTGTAAACTTAATTTACAAATGCAGTTCCTGTAATCCCATTTAGTAGCTCTAAATGCGTGTAGGCTTTTCATTCTGGTAATTAACATAAATATACAAAGAATATTACAGTGAAGAGCCTTTTAACTACAATGCAAAACCACTTTTATCCACTTATGCTTGTTGATGCATAATCATTAGTTGAGTCCAGTTTTTTAAAGAAAGATTATAGTTTTTGTTCAAAAAATAACAATTTCATAAATATTTGACAGATTTCCTCTTTACCTAGGCAAAGTAAACAAGCAGGTACATTTATACAATTTAATAAAAAAACAGCCTTAACCTTATTTGCCACAAATTTCTGTGCATGATATAAATTGAATATATCATGAAGTATGCTGAACAGAGAGATTAAAAATAGTGGTAAGTAGAATAGGACATAAGTAAGGAATGCCAGGAGCTTTGGGAAGGAGGATGTAGGTAAGGACAGTAAAGGAAAGCTGAAACATAGTAGGGTTGTTAGGAAGACTCATTAATCACAACAGGTTTATCAACACAAGGTATATCTTTCTATAGTAGGATATAAGTAGAATAGGAAATTAAAGGGACAGTAAAGTAAAAATTAAACTTTCATGATTCAGATAGAGTATGCAGTTTAAATAACTTTACAATTTACTTCTGTTATTAAATTTAGTTTGTTCTCTTGGTATCTTTTATTGAAGAGTAAAACTAGGTAGGCTCATAATAGCTCAGGAGTGTGCTCGTGTCTTTAGTAGTCTACGGCAGCAGTGTTTTACAACATTGTTAGTAGCTTTGTTATACAATGCTGCAAAACACTGCTGCCATAGACTACTAAAGACAGGTGCACACTCCTGAGCTCATATGAGCCTACCTAGTGTTACTCTTCAATAAAAGATACCAAGAGAACAAAGCACATTTGATAACAGAAGTAAATTGGAAATTTGTTTAAAATTACCTGCTTTATCCAAATCATGATTTTTAAAATTTTGACTTTACTGTCCCTTTAAGTTTAAGCCAGATATAATATACTTTATATTAAGTAACACTATAAAGTTAATGTTATAGTTTGAGAGGTCTTTATATATATATATATATATATATATATATATATATTGGAGATAAAATCATGAGATTAAAATCCTCCATTTCCTAAAAGTAAAAGCAATAAAATTATTGCACAGGCAATTTTGCACATACCCGCTTGCCTTACCTCAGAAATGCCCTGTATATATTGTTACCAATGCAGTTGAGGATTCTGGGTAGAATATGCAATATCTCAGGCTTTTTGTTTTTGCTATTGTGTTAAAATACAGAAGTCCCTTGCAAAAACAATACCCCTTCTGGACAGCTGTTTTGTTCTTATTAGAACTTATTAACAGCAAAACAAGAACCTATCTTCTGTTGATGAGTTCTAGAAAACTGTTCTTTTCTGCTATTTCAAGTCTGCAAATGTTTATACCCTAGAGGACTGTGAAAACAGGTATCCCATGTGATTGCTGTATAACAATATGGTGGAGAATGCAGACACAAAACTAAATGGTCTGTGGGTATGAAAGTTTTCTGAAAAACAGTTTATAGAAAACTTTTCTGTGAAATTGTCAGACATTTGCATTAAAGATGGAAGAGCCATTAAAGCCCTTGGTGCAGGCTACTGCAGTTCAGCAGGAGACTTATTCTTTGCTTGCTGCACAAGTTAGCAGTATAATGGAAGCTCAGCAGGAAGACAGAGCTGCACAGATGTTCTGCAACAAGTATTACTGCCAACTGCAGACACCTAAACTCTGGACAAAGAATGGCACATTAAAATAAATAACTTTATACATAAGATGACAGAGATTGATGATATTGAGGCCTACCTCACAAATTTTGAGAGGATTGTTGCAGGCTGAAAAATGAAATCTTTACCTGCCTGGGAGTCACACCAGCAATTTGTGTACAAAG
This sequence comes from Bombina bombina, assembly GCF_027579735.1. Lineage (NCBI taxonomy): Eukaryota > Metazoa > Chordata > Amphibia > Anura > Bombinatoridae > Bombina > Bombina bombina. The sequence goes on from NC_069499.1 coordinate 662,517,627, forward strand.
GTTCAATAAACTGATGCTGTGGGAAAAGCCCCAAGGGTGAAGATGTATGACTTGTTTTGACTTGCACAGAAATGCCAGAGCTTAACTCAGCTACAAAAGTTGTGGCGATAGTTGTTTTGGATCACTATCTCAGGAGTCTGGCAACAAGACTTCAGCAGGGCTCAGCCAAAGGGACTCAAATGAACCAGAGGGAATGCTGTGCTTGATTTAACAATATTTGACTGCTAAATACCTGCACAGTATCAATCTTCAAATTAATTAAAGGCTTATGAATAACAGGACAAATGAAAGGACTGGAAGAAATGTATCAGCAGGAGTAAAACGTCCTGTAAAGATTTCTGGATTTGGTGAGAAATGGCTACCCAGATTTTCACCCAAGAGACAAGGACAAAATGAGGGACAAATAAGATCAGGAATTTGGACATTTTGCATGTAACTGTCCACAGATTGAAGAACCCATGTGATGCAATATGGGAACCAGGGACAGACATACTACTGTTTTGACTTGCACTAAGCTGTTTGGGGTAACTAGTGCTATTTTTATGGACCATTTAATAACTGTGTGGATTAAAGATAAGAGTGTGCAAACACTCCTTGATTCTGGAATTGAGGTTACTTTGGTAAAAAGTATTTTGTTTAGACCTGAAATATTAGATACAGTGCTATTGATTGATACTGTATGTGTACATAGTGACACTCACTTATGCCACACAGCAGAGGTAGAAGTTATTACAGATATGGAAATATTAGATACAGTGTAATTGCTTAATATTGTATGTGTACATAGGGACAATAACTTATGCCACACAGCAGAAGTAGAAATTATTACAGATATTGAAATGGTTAAATGTTGTGTAGGTGCAGTACCTGTTTTGCCGTATTATATGGTGACAGGCAGAGACTTACCCTATTTTCGCCAAATATGGGAAAAATCTCTAGAAAACCAGGAGCTACTGGAAACAGATAACCTTTTCCTTTTCTATAATGTTGATTTGGAGTCAGATAGTGAAAAATAGTTACCTCTAGTATGTCTGGGTAATGAGACTGAACTCCCAGAAAGTAATGATGCTCCTGTAAGACATACAGTTTCAGGATCTGGATATCAGTCCCGGTAATTTTCATACTGCCCAGTGGGAAGACCAAGGTTTAAGAGCTGCAAGGGAAAATGTACAGATTATAGAAGGAATTATCACTGATAAACCTTTGTTTCCCCTATTTTAAAGTGAAGTATGATTCACTTTATAGAGCAGAGAAAAAAGGGATTGATATGGTGGTACAGTTCTCACAGAAATATTGTCCTAAAGTTTGCTCATACTCATGTGTTGGGCAGGCATCTTGGGATTGAGAAAACTACGGTGCTGGTACTTGCAAGGTCTTCTGGCCAGGTATTTTTTCCGCAATAGAGAGATTTTGTAAATCATGTCCAGAATGTGAAAAAAAGATCAATTTAAAGGTTTTCCTAGCATAGTGATACCTCTACCTATTATAGAAATACCTTTTGAGGGATTGCAATAGATTTAGTAGGGTTGTTACCTAAGTTTACTAGGGGGCACCAATATATCTTTGTTATTTTAGATTATGCAACCCAGTATCCTGAAGCAGTACCTTTAAGAAATACCTCTTCTAAAAATATTGTAAAAGGGTTGATGATGATGTTTAGCAGAGTGGGCATACAAAAAGATATTCTTGGAGACTAGGAGACCTCTTTTATGTCAAATATAATGAAAGAATTGTGTAAATTTCTTAAAATTAAACAGATTAAAATGTCAGTACATCCCCAAAGCTGAAGGCTGGTTGAGAGGTTTAATAAAACACTGAAATCTATGCTGCATAAAATGATAAACAAAGATTAAGGATTGGGATTGTTTGTTGCCATACCTCATGTTCTCTATTAGAGAAGAACCTCAATCTTCCACAGGGTTTTTGCCTCTTGAGTTATTATATGGTAGATATCACAGAGGTATATTGGTTTTTGCTAAAGAAACATGGGAGCAGAAACATACTGCTCCCCTCAGTGTTATAGAACACATTGCACAAATGCAAGAGAGAATGGAAGCCAAAGTGCCAGTAGTAAGGGATAATATTGAAAAAGTGCAGAAAGTTCAGGAAGTCAGTTATAATAGGAATCCAAGGCTAAGGTTCTTCCACCATGAGAATATAATTATTGTACTGATCCCTACAGCTGAATGCAAGCTCCTTGCAAGCTGGCAAGGAAAGCATCAAATTATTGAACAGATCAATGAGGTAAATTATAAAGTAAGACAGGCAGGACGGAGGAAGCCAGAACAAATTTCCCACATTAATGTACTTAATCCCTGGGTAGAGAGGGATTTTTTAATGATGCAAAGCAAACTCACTCACAAACTAATTAAAAATGAGCCTGCAGTGCATATTGCAGAGACTCTGGTACCTAATCAGAAGCAGGAAGATAAGGAGTTTGCTTAAAAAAATAGAGCTATTTTCTCCCCAGTTCCAGGAAAAATATGTCAATAAACATGAAATCATTACAGACACATGGAAAAAGATCAGCTTATAGTCTTACAGAATACCAGAGTCTAGAAGAGAGGCGGTTAATGCAGAAGTAAGGAATATGCTAAACTTGGGGGTAATTGAAGTATCACAGATTGAATGGAACAATCCCAATGTTCTAGAGTCCAAGCCAAATAGTGAAATAAAATTTTGTAAGGATTTTCATAAATTGAATGAAATTTCAACATTTGATGCTCACCCTATGTCTCAGGTCTTTGAATTAATAGAGAGATTAGGGGGCTCTAGATATTTGCATAATTTAGACTTAAAGGGACACTGAACCCAAAATTGTTCTTTTGTGATTCAGATAGAGCATGCAATTTTAAGCAACTTTCTAAGTGCGAGCATTTTTAGATTTTGCTAGATATTACAGTAAATTCATCCCTAATTTTTCTACAATTGCTAATCCTTTCATGGGGTGGGTTTTTATTTTATTATTTAAAAGGGTATTAGAATAGGAATAATTTTTATTATTTTGGATAATTTCATTTGTTATTATTTGCAATGGTAATTTTTTATTTTTTTGTAATTTTAGTGTTTTTTATTTTTTGTAATGTTAAGTTTTAGTGTAAGGCAGCTTAGGTTTATTTCACAGGTAAGTTTGTATTTATTTTAACTAATCTAGAATAAACTACCAATAGCCCTTAAAAGGACCTTTTGTAGGGCATTGCCCTAAAGATATCAGCTCTTTTTCTGAAAAAAATACAAAGACCCACTAACATTACAAACCCCCACCCCCAACTCAAAAAATAGTGCCCACCCTAATCTAAAAAAAAACACCCAAAAAAAACTTAAAAAAAAACAAAGACTTACCCCTCTTTAGGTACTCACAGTTGTTGAAGTCCCGCTTGAACAACCTTCATCCCGGTAGCTCCATCTTCATCCAGGCGGGGACCGGCACCTTATTCATCCCTGCTGAGGTGGAGCGGGGAATAGATTCGAATCAGCCAATTCTGCTTAAATCCTATTGGCTGATTTGAACACCGAAAAGAATTTTAACAACCCTAATTCCTATTGGCTGATTCAAATTTTTCAGCCAATAGGAATGCAATAGTACCCCCAGTAAAAAAGAGGTACCTTGCATTTCAATCCTCAGTGTGCGGCAGACGATCACATGAAGAGGACCTCCACGTCAGATCGATGGACGTCCGCCTGGACCTCCGCATTGGACCTCCACCTGGACCTCCGCATTGGATCTTCGCCTTGACCTCTGCCTTGGCCCTTTGCCTGTACCTCCGCCTCCGCGCATCGCTGCTCCACCTTCGCAGGGATGAAGAAGATTCTGTTCCACGATGGATGAAGATAGAGCTGCCTGGATGAAGATGGAGTCGCTGGGATGAAGATCGTTCATGCGGGGCTTCAACAACTGTACCTAAAGAGGAGTTAGTGTTAGGTTTTTTTAAGGTTTTTTTTTGGAGGGGGGGTTAGTTTAGGGTTTGGGCTTTTCTTAAAAGAGCTAAATGCCCTTATTAGGGCAATGCAAAAGAGATAAATGCCCTTTTAAGGGCAAAGCCCATACAAATGAGCTGTTTAACTTAGGGCAATGCACTACGAAAAGGCCTTTTTAAGGGCTATAGGCAGTTTATTGTAGGCTAGGGTTTTTTTTATTTTGGATGGGCTTTTTTATATTTATAGGGCTATTAGATTAGGTGTAATTCTTTTTTATTTTTTATAATTTTGTTTGTTATTTTTCATAATTAAATGTTTGTTATTTTTTGTAATTTAGTATTTTTTCTTTTTTTATATATTTTTATTGAGAGTCTATAAAATACAAAATTCAGGTATACACAGTAACATTCAATTGACAAAGACACTAACAGTACACTTGATGCACAAACATGTTACAGCAACAAATATGCGAGTAATTATATAAAATTAAACCTTTTACATTTTAGTGTTAGTCCTCATTTTTAAGCGCAAATAGTATGGAACATGGTGAATGTCAAGGTATACATTGGATTCAAAACCTCATTTTAACAGAAATTGCATTTTTCTGTGAAATACGCTGTTTACAGGTAGATAACATATAAAGAGTTAAAGAGTTCTCAATTTTAACCCAAAGTATTGAAAGAAAAATTAAACAATAAACTATGGTTCAAATTATCTAAAAGCTATAAATGCATGTAAAAACGAATAAGAACCACTGAAACTAGGGTATTTGACTTAAAGATCTTTAAACTTGATTGAACGGTAGTGCTGAGCGGGCATGCTAAGCTGGATAGGGGAGGGCGATATAATCAGCACAATGATAGATTTTAAGAATTGCTATAGGGGTTGCGGTATAGACGAGACAAACCGCGTAGGTAACCTTTCTAGTCTAGAAAGTATATTATACGTGGGGGGGGGTGGTTTGGGTGCAATAAGTAACATGTATTGCACCAAAAATTGAAATGGGTCATTATGCGGAATTTACTAGGAGATACTAGGGTCATCTAGACTTCTTATCAGGTCTTGGGAGCCCTCTGGTGCATTTAAGATATACCATCATTAGCTACAATTATGAAGGGTGGAGATGTCATAGTAACCTGAAAACTAATACCATGTGGTTTTACTTCCTCTGCTCCCACAATAGGGAAAGGGGGTAAGATTATACCGCACACTGTTCATGATTAAAAAGGGGTGCAGGCCCACACCGCTTCGGCCGCTAGTGATGAGGCCCACAACTCCCTCAAGGTATGTTGCTATATGGTATAAGGAAATGGATATGTAAAAGAGTATAATACTCAACTCTAGGGGATCTCATAGTAGTTAGATATGTATAGTACTGCGAATAAATAGTTGCAGATGGAATACCAATATCATCTCACATAACTTATCATATCATGTCAGGATGCTAATACATAAAGGGTCAGAAGTCTCATTTCCACAAAAACAAATATATCCTATCCTTTTAGCAAAAACATGATGCATAAGTATGATGATCCCAATAGGCTCCCAAGCTCAGAACAGGTCAAGTGTGATGTGGCAAACAATATGCAGTATAAATACCTGGAATTTGATTCGTCAACATTAAACAGTTGTCCCCATAATTTACCAGTTGGATTAATAACATAATGCATTTTAATTCAAAGTGTCAGGCTCTAAGATGATAAATGTGAGATGAGAACAATAGAAATCCCTAAATGATCACAAGGAAAATTGCAGAGCATATTACTAGAGAGTGTTAGTAAACCAAACATATAATCTCAAATTATGCACTTTGTATACATATTGTTAAGGATGTAGTTTGAAGGATAAACATTGAAAACTATAAGGGAAAACCGTGTAAGACTGTACACCAATTAAAATGGCGTTGAATGGGCTAAGCCTTGGCCTAATGATATATATAAAACAGTAGGTAGCCCCTTAAACAGTCAGTCTCTCAGATAGATATGTTTTCAAAACTTCAGACCATTAGGCCTGCTTCAGTAGACCTAAACAGTAACTAGTAAATAAATAAAGAGGGGGCACCATATTAGTCTTTAGCTTTTGAAGAACCATGGGTACATAGGTAGAGTTCCAGCCGCTCCTGGTATGAGACTCTTTCAAACCGTGCTAAAGGTTCTAGCCAATACCTAACCTGTGTAGCTTGGCCGGGATGCCTGACCGCTGCCTCCCGCAGATGAGAAGGGCCAACTGAGCTTTACCGGAATAGAGGCGGTGTAGATCTGCAGATCGCTGTGCAGTTATAGTGCGGGCAGCTGCGCTCGGTGAGAAGGCCACATCCGGTGTTAGGTACGTGTCTCCTTGGGTTACTTTAGCTGCAGGCAACATTAACTGAATATGGCTGCTGGGCACAGTGAGAAGTTTGCGGTGCTGCAGGAGATTGAAGCGTCCAGGCATGTCCTTCGATGAGCCGGTAAAAGTAGTTCTATTCTCCGCCTCCAAGACAGCACGCTCCGGAGGCGAGGGACGCCGGGGCCCCAAAGCGCCACCACGACCCAGCACGGCCGTACAAGTGGGCTCTTGAGTATGTAGAGCCTGAGGCTTGTCAACTAACTGCTGTAGCGCTAGACCAGGTAAGCGCTCAAGCATGTCACGGCATCCGTCGAGAAAGAGATGGATCTCCTCCATAATTTTCTCCGCAGGTAACATGACGAGGGATAGCAGCGGACTTCAGGAACACAGTATAGATAGACCCAAGATGGCCGACTCCGTAGTCTCTGCCAACAGGTTACTCACAAAAGTTTTAAAGAACCATCTCTTTGGCAGAACACTCAGTAGTATAATTAGATGCGCAGGTCATTTATATTTAAACAATCCTCATGAAATAGCAATTATTGAGGCTGGAACAATCCTTAAATGTAATTTTTACATGCAATGTAGACGGAGCTACTGAAATGTGCATCTGTATTGTTGCTCGGCTGGCTCCGCCCCCCGTATTTTTTTATTTTTGTAATTAGATATTTTGCAATTTATATAGTAGTGTTAGGATTTTTTTTTTTTTTTATTGAGGTTCTAAATAAGGCATACAAGAAATATGAAAAGCAAAACATGATAATAATGATGTACATGCATCTTCTAATACAGGTCTGTATAAAAACAAAGTTCCTTTCGCAAAAGAAAAATTCAAAGTATAGTATGTAAGTATAATGCCTAATACTCTATGAGCCCCCTTAGTGACTGAAGAGGCCTCTCTTGGGCCTCAGTTATAGGCTTAGAACTATAGGTAGAAGGCTACTTGCTGTGAAAGAGACCACTTTTGGATCTCTAAGTGAGAACCTCTATTTATAAATTGAATAAACTCTCATACAAATGTATATATCAGTCAGGGTAGTAGAACAACATATTACAGAGATATAACTGGAACTCTTCCTGCCAGATGACTAGAGTAGGAAATTTTAGCGTTGTAACATAGTATAAGGGGGAGCTGCACCAAGACCTTAGAACTGTGGCTGCGTGGGACAAACTCTCATAAATATATATATATCAGGGTAGTAGAACAACATGTTGAAGAGATATAACTGGAACTTTACTTACCAGATAACCAAAGTAGGAAATTTTAGCAGTGTAGCACAATATAATGAGGAGCTGCGCAATGACCCCAGAACTATGGCTGTGTGGGACATAAGGTACATTGCATATGGAAATCATGGTTCACTTCTAAAATATAAACCTGTCAAAACAGGGGGATATTTCCATAGGCCAACTAAGCTCATGCGGCACAAATATGAGGAAGGGAGGCCTAACCGTTACAACTAAAGAAGGGTGCAGGTACCAGAGGTATAAATTACAAACTCTAAAGTGTTGGGGACATTTATAATACAAGTATAAATATAATGGGAAAATCGTCACGCCATCCTGGCCACAGACAGCCAGACCATCTCCCATCACTGCTTACTGAACCACTAAGAGTATAAGTAGATATATTCAGTAAGGAGGTGCCCCCAGAAGCTACTCTTATGTGTATGAATAATATAGCGATCTAGACCTAGGACATCAGTAGTCTAAGTAGTGGTGAGCACTGAGCAGTAAGCAGGCTGTAGGAGATCACTAAATGTAAACAAGATAACGTTGCTTAAGCACTGTAAGGCTGAAAGAATAATTCCAAAATCCTAGAGAGAGCATAGAGTATTAATAAACATGTTATTGAACCAGAGCAGCTAGAGTAGGATTCGTAAGGTAAAAGTAACATAATAAACATATTGACATTTGCATAACTAAGATTGTGCGACAATAGTTGGGAAAACATTCACTAGGTAAAGATTATTTAATTAAGGTGGATTCCCCTCTCCCCCCCTAACATCCGCTAACATTACTGACGGGTAATTGAAGTACTAAAAAACCGTTCTCATCATGAAAAGCATGCTATTGGGAGAAAAAGAAAAAGGAGCCCGAACAAATAGCTGGTAATTAGATAATGTCTCGTATGTTGCTGTTGGTACTACCCTTAGTTGCTGCTGTATAGACAAGGGTCCTCTGCGAGTCATCTTAGCTTCTTGCAGTGTTCATTACTTAAGGCCCAAAGCAAACCTCAAGGGAACTAAGCACAAGTACCTTAGGCTTCACGTTATTCTACAGTGATCACAGTCATGCTCGCCCCTATGTAAAGTAACAGAATGTCGGTGTCCCAACTTAGCTGCAGTAAGCGTATGTGGATACTAGAGTTGCATCGCCTCCACCTATGCTGCAGCAGTCACAAGGTTCAGTGCGATACGGTCCACCAGGGTCCCAGCCCGAATTCAGCAGGGCCACACAAGAACGGGTAATTGATGAGTAAGGTATTTGCAGGATTTGCGCCACTCTCAATTGCAAGGATTTGTTGGTCTGGAAGTGATCTCCCGCTAGGGACCCCCTGAGGATATGCTTTATAGGTAACTGCTGCGGGCCAAAAGCTGTCCAGACTGCGCTAACCTCCATGTCTGCCGACGGGTATCCGGTTTGTGTCTGTGAGAGTGTAGCGCTCTGTCCAACCCCACCATGAAAAACCGCATATGAGTCCCATTTCAGAGCATTCCAAGGCTGTAGAAGAACTAAGTTAAGTCCCATAATGTTAGTCTCCCCGGCTGGGGGTAAAGCTGCGGAGGTCTCTTTGTCATTCCCGGAGTATACTATTGGTTCTGCAGCCCCTGTATTCATATCCTCCTTATAGGTATCGGAGGTGAGAGGTGAGCGCTGGGGCCCCAAAACGCCACCCTCTCCTCTTTCCACCAAGAGAGGCTCAGGTAATTGTAGGACCGGGCTACCACTGCAGCCTTTTAGTGAGTTATACAGTGCGTCTGCTAAAGCAGCGTGGTGTCCATCAAGCAAGTCACGCAGCTCCTCCATAAAGTTAAAAGGTATCTCCATGCTGAGTATGTGATGGTGATCCTTTGGCAGGCAGAAGATGTACGTAGGATATAGTATAGTTTCAGACACACAATGTGCCACTTAACGACAGGCCCAAAAGCAGCCCGCCGGGGGGGTTATAGTTAGTGCTGTGGTGTTGCGACAGCTCCGGGCACTGATGCCAACAGCAATTCCAGGTATAAAGGTCTTATTTTAAGCGCTATCAAATACAGAGTTCAATGCTGTGTAAAATTCTTCTGAATGGTTTGATGATATAGCAATATTTTAAAGTTGTTGTAGGAATACTGAAGCGGCACGCAGGAAAGCATCCTATCAGGAACGCTACCCGGAAGTTCCCCCCCATGTTACGATTTTTTTTTAATGTGTATTTTAGTTTTCTTTAATTGGTAGTTAGTTTATTTTTAGTTTAATAGTTATATTAGTTTAATTGTTAGTTTAAACTTAGTTTTTTTATTTGACAGGTGAGTTTTAATTTAATATAAGATAGGGAAATTGTAATTTTAATATAAGTTAGCGGGCCTTAGGTTTAGGGGTTACTAGTTTAAATTAGTTTATTGCGATGTGGGGGGCGTTAAGTTTAGGGGTTAATAGTTTAAATTAGTATATTTCATTGTGTGGGGCTTCTGGCTTACGGTTTTATAGTTTAATTTAGTCTATTTCGTTGTGGGGGCTTGCGGTTTAGGGGTTAATTGGTTTATTAAAGTGGAGGCGGTGTCGGGGAGCAGCAGTATAGGGGTTAATATCTTTATTATAGTGTGGGTGATGTTGGGGTGCGGGGGAATAGGGGATAATAAATTTTGTTAGTGGCGGCGATGTTGGGAGCAGCAGATTAGGGGTTAATAAGTTTAATATAGTGTTTGCTAAATGGGATGGCCTCGGTTTAGGGTTTAATAGGTAGTTTATGGGTGTTTAATGTACTTTGTAACACTTTAGTTTTGAGTTTTATGTAACAGTGTTGTAGCGTAAAACTCCTAATTACTGCTCTCAGATTGTGAAACGGATCTTGTCGGAATAGGCTGGAATGCAAGCTTTTTAGCCTCACCGCAAAACTCGTAATGGCTGCGCTATAGAAGTCCCATGAAAAAACCTAATTTTTATGATTTTTGGACGTTGCGTTACAGGCTAAAAGGCTTGCAGTACAGCTGTACCGACAAGACTTGTAATGGCTGCAGTGCTGTTTTAACGCTAAAATTACCATTTTTTCAGCGATAAAAGCCGAACGCAAAACTTGTAATCTAGGTGTAAGAAATTAGCTTTTAAAGAGAGTCCAGTTGCAGAATTCACTGTACAGACTGCTATTTGCCAACCTCACTCCCACTGTATAGGGGATTCTCTTTGCTATTTCTATAACTGTAACAAGATTGAGGTTTTTAAAAAAACTAAGACTAAATGGCAAATACTCAAAGGGACACTCAAGTCAAAATAAACTTTTATGATTCAGAAAAGCATGTAGTTTTGTTTTAAGACACTTTCCAATTTACTTCCATTATCAAATTTTCACACTTTCTGAGGAACAAGAGCCTACTGAGCATGTGCACAAGCTCACAAGCTATACGTATACTAGTCTGTGATTGGCTAATGCAGGGGGCCAAATAATGGGAGAAAAAATAAATTTGTCTGAAAACAAAATCTACTGCTTATTTAAAATTCAGAGTAAGTGATATTGCATTGTCTTTTTATCATGCACTTGTTAATTATGTAATTCTACTGCATTGAGTGGTCCTTTAAATCCTGAACACAAAAATATGATTGTTGTGAGAAACCCCATTCCTAAAAACAAGAAGACTGTACATTACAATACAAAAATGTGAGTATGCAGTAAAAACAAAGATATTAAGAGCGTGATTGCTAAATGCTGCGTCTCATTGTTTTGGATCATGATTTCCTTTTCTCACATTTCCTGAATATCTCGCTAGCTGTACAAAAAAATCAAATATCTGTTTATTAAATAGTTACATATGTAAATGTCTGTCCCACCCTCCACAGTGTTAAATAAATGTCTAATGGGGCATAAAACCCAAAATTATTCTTTCATGATTCAGATAGAACATAACATTTTTAAACAACTTTCCAATTTACTTCTATTATCAAATTTTCATGTTATCCCTTGTTTAAAAGAAGGAAGGTAAGTTCAGGAGTGTGCACGTGGCAGCAGTTTTGCAACAATGTTATACATTAGCAATAGCACTAGATGGCAGCACTGTTTCCTGTCATGTAGTGCTCCAAACATGTGCACGCTACCTATAAAGATAATTTAACTCTTAGCAAAGATAAACAATAGAACAAAGCAAATTTGATAATAGAAGTAAATTGGAAAGTATTTTTAAAACTGTATTCTCTATCTGAAATGTTTTTTATGTCCCTTTAATAAATCTATACCATGGGCTCCATGTACGAAGCAGCGAAAGCTGCTCTGGAGCCCGTGCAGGGCAGGCTCGCATATGCGAGCCTGCTTCCCGCAACGTAAGAAGCAGCGGTCATTAGACCGCTGCTTCTTACACCTTACGCCACCTGTGAGGTGGCAAGGGAAAATCACAGAGAGCTCGCTCTCGGGGATTGACAGCCCCTTCAGTCGCCCGATTGGTCGCCGAATGAAGGGGCGGGCATTACACACCTTCAAGATGAGTGTGTAATGATACATTCGAGTAAGCGGATCAACAGATCCGCTGCCCATGTGTAGTGAAGGTGAGCGGACAGGGTCGCGAGTTGAGAAGCTGTCCACCTGTCGCTTAGTACATGGAGCCCCATGTTGATATGTACATCTAAAATGTATTCTGTTACTGTGTGAGAGTGTATTGCAACTACACAATATAAAATAATGATTCCAAATCATTTAGAACACTGTAAAATATATAGAAAATCCAGTTTTTCACTTTAGCAATACCCTTTGTGTGTTGAATTTGATGTGTCCATTTTGTTGCTGCATTAAAGTGCAAAACCTTAGGTTGGGAGCATTGTTATCGCCAAAGCCATTTATGTCCATGTATATATCATAAAAGGGGAGATGTTCTTGTTAACTGATCACATTTTATCTGAGCTTTTCCCAATACGGAACTTGAAAAACATGGATTGGAAGCTGAAAAAGCTCCAACAAACAGGATTAGAAAGATTAGAATTTACATCATAATAATGATTGTATCCCCAAAATGCATCTGTATACCAAATGAAGATACTCACAAAGTAATAATGTAGTACTAACATTCATACCACATATGTTCTGCTGAAGAGAACTGTGGGAGTCCACAACAATACCCCTCAGCAATATATCATCCTGAAATTTCATTACCATATGTGCACCTAGGGGGATCTTTAAAACATCTGTTATATAATTTAAAGAAATCATCAACCATTAAAATTACTTTCTGAAGGTTTTATAATCAACAGAACCTAAGTAGTGCAATTCACTAGATGTCAAGGAAAAATGTATTACTGTAGGGGATATTGACCTTTTAATCCAAGCCGATATAAAATAATACAGATTTTCAAGTTTAAATAATACATTAACAAAAATGATATAATAATAGCAACAGTCATTTTCTTCACATAAAAACATGTGCAAATGTAACTTGGCTACGTCTTATCATATCAAATAACACTGATCCAGTTCCATTATGAATATTTGTTAAACCTATATGTTTTTCAGTATTATTTAAAGGGATACTAAACCCAACGTTTTCCTTTCATGATTCAGATAGCTCATGCAATTTTAAGCAACTTTCTAATTTACTCCTATATCAATTTTTTCAATGTTCTCTTGCTATCTTTATTTAAAAAGCAGGAATGTAAAGCTTAGGAGCCAGCCTATTTTTGGTTCAGCACCCTGGATAGTGCTTGCTTATTAGTGACTACATGTAGCCACCAAGAAGCAAGTGTAACCCAGATTCTGAACCAAAATGGGCCGGCTCCTAAGCAAGAGAACACCATTTTTAAATTTTCTTACCGTTAGGGACCAGAGCTATTTTTTAATTGTTGTGATGTTTGTGTTTAGCTGTAATTTTGCTCTTACTCATTTACTGTACCCACACATATTATATACCGTTTTTCTCGCCATTAAATGGACTTTCGAAGCATACCATTATTTACATCATATCAAATAATTTACTTTAAAAATGTTAAAAAATATGATGAAAAAAACACACTTTTTTGACCCCCAAAATCACCCATGCTAAATAGTTTTTAAATTTTGTCCTGAGTTTAGAAATACCCAATGTTTACATGTTCTATGCTTTTTTGCAAGTTATAGTAGCACTTTGCTATTTCCAAACCATTTTTTTTCCAAATTAGCCATAGTTACATTGTAAAACTGATATCTGGTAGGAATCCCTGAATAACCCTTCACATGTATATTTTTATTTTTAGTAGACAACCCAAAGTATTGATCTAGGCCCATTTTGGTATACTTTATGCCACCATTTCACCACCAAATGTGATCAAATAAAAAAAATCATTAACTTTTTCACAAACTTTAGGTTTCTCACTGAAATTATTTACAAACAGTTTGGGCAATTATGGCAAAAATGGTTGTAAATGCTTTTTTGGGATACCCTTTGTTCAGAAATAGCAGACATACAGTATATGGTTTTGGCGCTGCTTTTTGGTAATTAGAAGGCCGCTAAATGCCGCTGTGCACCACACTTGTAATATGCCCAGCAGTTATAAGGGGTTAATTAGGTAGCTTGTAGGGTTAATTTTAACTTTAGTTTAGAGATCAGCCTCACACCTAACACATCTTAACCCCTAAATCCTCCCTGACCCATCAGCTCTCTTCCATCCCCCACCTCTCAATTGTCACCGCCAACTTAAGTACTGGCAGAAAGTCTGCCAGTACTAAAATAAAAAAGCTTTTTTTTAAAATTTATTTTGTTTATATTGATTATGCAGTGTTGGATGCCCCTTAGCCCCCAACCTCCCTGATCCCCCCATACAGCTCTATAACCCCCCCCCTACCTAGTTGCCGCCATCTTGGGTACTGGTAGCTGTCTCCAAAAAAAGTGTTTTATTATTTTTTTATATAATAAAACATTTTCTGTAGTGTAGCTGCCTCCCATCAATACCTTACCCCCCTCCCAGATCCCTTGCTCAATATTTATTCCCCCCCTCCCTCTCCCTCCTTCACATACATTTCTAATATATTTATTGGTGGGTAAAAAAGGGTATTGCAGTGATGCCTCAATATCGAGGCATCACTGCAATACCCTGAAAGCGTCTGGAAGGGTTCACCATCGCTTCCTGTGCTTGAAACCCCAGAGGATGTGTCAGGCATGTCCTTAGTCCTTAACTGTATTTTTTGTATGACATGCCTGACACGTCCTTGGTCGTTAAGTGGTTAAGCTTTATTTTCTTCAAATTTAAATATCCAATTTTTTCCAATGAGACACTTACTTGAAAACTGTTGATATTCTCAGTGGACAATAAATAACAAATAAAATATATTTACCTTGTTCAGTGCAATATGCTATACAAACATTTTTTATTGAAATTATTTATAAATATATTAGTTTTGTGATTTGTTTCTCAGCCCACTATCAAATCTTCAGGATTCTTTATAGGACCAGTCAACACATTAGATTAGCATAATCAACAAATGCAAGATAACAAAACAATGCAATAGCACTTAGTCTGAACTTCAAATGAGCAGTAGATTTTTTTATAACAAATTTCAAAGTTATGTATATTTCCATTCCCCTTGTACCATGTGATAGCAATCAGCCAATCACAAATGCATATACGTATAGTCGGTGAATTCTTGCACATTCTCAGTAGGATCTGGTGACTCAAAAATTGTAAATATAAAAGACTGTGCACACTTTTTTTAATGGAAGTAAATTGGAAAGTTGTTTAAAATGACATGCTGTATCTGAATCATGAAAATTTAATTTAACCTGAGTGTCCCTTTAAGTAATGTTGGTAATAGTAAAAGGGTGATTAATGAGACAGTCTACACTTTAGTCATATTAAAGTATTGCCTTAGACTATGCTGCAAATAACCTCATGAACACCTTTCTATATCAAGCAACAGGAACAGTAAAAAAGTTATTTTAAAATTAATATTGTTTCTGGCCGCTTTCAAATGGCTGTTAAGCTCCACCCACTGATGACATCATGATCTGGGCTGCATCTAGGTACTCTGCTGTATAGCATTGACAATCTGTTGAATGCAACTTGTGAGTCTTTAGGGACTAATGGGCTTTTTATGCAACCCAGATTGTAATGTAATCAGTGGGAGGAGCTTGGCAGCCATTTCAAAGTGTAAAAAAACCAATATTCATTTAAAAAAAAAAACTTTTTACTGTTCCTGCTGCATAATATAGAAATGGGTTAAGGAGGCTATTTGCAGCTTAATCTAATGTAAGACTTTAAGATGACTAAGGTGTAGACTGTCACTTTAAGCACAGAAGTGAAGGCCAAATAAATTAATGAATTAATTACAATGAAAGACAGTTGCAATATGCATTCACTATATATGTTTCTTGCTTTTGATTTTTGGTTTAGAATTGTTCTTTTCCAACCTTACCTAGAGAGACTAAGGCCTTGATATTCATAACATTGTCAGACCTACTTGAAATCGCATTTTTGGCCTCGGCAGTCTCGCAATCTGTGGGTCTGCCAATATATTCCACATAAGTGGTCTGAACCTCTCTGTTCCAACGATTGGCGATGTGTCACCCATAGGAAAAATAAGGATCACATCTTTAGCAAAAGTCCACCCAAATCGCCAGTTATCTGTGATCTTGGAGAGGGGGCTATATTTAAAGTATGGTTACACTAAATAGATAGACTGTGCATCCACTTAATATGTTGTGCTTTCTGTGTAGTAACTCTTCAAATGATGTATTTGTAAATTAAGTTTCACTGTAAATTCACTAGACTTCTCACAATAGAAAATGTTGCCACTGAAAAGCTGGCGAGACTGATATGGTTGAAAAGGTGCATCCAAGATGGAGGACAGTGCATTGAATATTAGAAACTCAAGGCAATGGTCCCCCCATTAAAATACAAGTTACTCCCATGAAAAGCCTATCACAGAACACTTGTATATTACTTATGTCTGCTATCTCCATTGTTAATAAAGACAAAAAAATGTACTTTTATACCTATAGTTGATGTGGGATTTTGGGTATATTATGCAATCATATACCATGGGGCCGAATTATCAAGCTCCAAATGGAGTTGATGCCCCTGTCTCCGTGCGAGCCTTTAGGCTCACCAGAAACAGCAGTTATGAAGCAGCGGTCTTAAGACCGCTGCTCCATAACTGGTCCGCTGCCTCTGAGTCTGCGGTCTGCAATCCACCCGATCCTATACTTTCAGGCTGATTGACACACACTGCTAGTGGCCGATTGACTGCGAATCTGCAGGGGTTGGAATTGCACAAGCAGTTCTGGTGAACTGCTTGTGCAATGTTAAATGCAGACAGCGTATGCTGTCGGTATTCAGCAATGTGTGTCAGACATGATACGCTACAATGTATCATGTTGGACAGACATTGATAAATTGGCCCCAATGTCTTATTTATATGTATTTTATTTTATAATGCTATCATATGTGTTTCAATTATTATTGTATTTTTAAAAATTGTGTTTTTTGCTTTTGGCATGTTTTCATCTTCTATTAGGAAGAAGATTTTGTGTTTGCAAAATTAATATTTCATCCAATGCAGTAGCCGCAACTTTCTAATTGTATTTTTTTATTTCTAAGTTCTCACTGTTTTAAATGTATTATACTTTTAATATTGTGAATGCACTGTAGTAAACATGTTATTAATATAGAACACATTTGTTACAGTGCGGTTGCAATATTGTAAGTTCTCACTGTTATAATATTGTGACTGCACGGTAACAAAATGTAAGAAAACTACCACAAAAAGTTACAGTATATTTCCTAACTCCCTTGACTGTGGCCACTTTGGACTAGCTGCAAATACCTTTCTGCACTGCCCTAAACAATCCCTCTTTTGTATGTAGCTGGATTAGAACATTTTGCAGCATTAAGACCCTGATTATCAAAACATCCACAATGTTGAGATATATTCTAAAGGGATCCATCAGTGTTTGAAGGCATTCTCGGAGAGAGATATTTTACTATACATCTTAGTGTGTGGAGATGCAGGTGATATATTCAAAGCAGCATAGCCACTCACTGAGTTGTATAGTAAAACACCTCTCTCCGAGACTGCCTTCAAACACTAACGTCAGCAGTTTTACATATTGTTTAGAGCACAATAGGTTAATTGCACGTGTCACCTATTAACATCACTGCACACTAGTAAAAGGAATCAATCAACATATAGGGGCCAAATTATCAAGATCTGAATGGAGCTTTATGCCCCTTGTTAAAGACCGTTGCTCCATAATTTGTCCGCCTGCTCTGAGGCGGTGGACAGAAATCAACATGATCGAATACGATTTGGGTTGATTGACACCCCCTGCTAGTGGCCGATTGGCTGCAAATCTGGAAGGGGCAGTATTGCACAAGCAGTTCTGGTGAACTGTTTGTGCAATGATAAATGCCGACAGCGTATGCTGTCGGCATTTATCGATGTGCAGCGGACATGATACGCTACATCGTATCATGTCCGCTCACACTTTAATAAATATGCCCCATAGGCCCTTAAACCTGTAATGTAATCAATAAAGCCAGAAAAATCATTTAGATTTTGGATTTATAAATTGGGAGTTCAGTGAGGCAAACAACTATTTGGTGTTTTTTGAGGAAATTATTATTTCCTGTTTGATGGTTATTAATGGCACAGGCATTTTGCGATTGTTATCACTGGAAAAACACATTGACAACATAGGCCAATCGTCAGAAATCTCAATCTGCTGAAAACAAGAGCAAGATTGTAATCAGCCCCTTATCGTGGCCCAATCGTTTTCTGTATTTTATCATTTTTGATTTGATATATACTGTGCTGATATATATCAGGATTTTCATGCTTTTTAATAATCATGAATAAAAGTCTGGCATTAAAAGTAAGCTTTTTGTTATTAAATTTACTAGTTGTTATAACTTCAGTCAAATATACAAGTTAAATGTTGAATTTAACATGGGCAATAAGTAAAACAAATTAAGGCTAAGAAAAAGAATAAAGACTGTACAATACTAAAAGGATATTTTAGTAAAATGCCATAAACATGGTTATCTTAGAAATGAAAGATCAATATCAAGAAAAGGTTACAGTATCCTGGCCCTATAAATACTTTGCAGCTAGCTGTGCATCACATCACAAAACTAATCTCTGTTAGTGTTCATTCAAGCCTTTCGGAAGAAGTACTGAATGTGCTCAGCAAGTGGCAAACAGTCAATAGGAAATTCAATTTAAAGGATGTTTAAAATCCAAAATGTCTCATCCAACAATAACATAATTATTAAAAATTAATTTAATAGCCTAATTTGTTAGGTTTTTGATTAGCTGGATTGCAATTATTAGGTACTTTAATTCTAATGTTGAAAAAACAATGGTATTCTTTGCAAAAGAAAATATTTAAAAGCGATAGTTAAAAACGGTAGATATTAAATACTAAGTAACACTACATTTTTAACTATGTGTATGTGTGTGTATGTGTATACAAAGTGTGATGTTTCAGGGTTTCACTTCATTTTCAGACACTTGGGGCAAGATTAAAAGTCGGTCGGTATGGGTTCTCTGTGCGCAATATGGTCTTTTCGCAATCAATTTCCATTGCACAGATATCACAAGTCTTGAAAAATCACGATTGCATGCGCGCAATCGCCTTTTACGCAACAATCCACTCTCGAAGAGCTGTAGTTAACATTTTTCTGAAACATAAAAGTTTCACTTCAAAATTACATTACAAAGTACAGTTACACTCATTTTTACACTGTCTAATAAAAAATATAAAAAAAAAAATATTGCACACGAAAGTTAAAAGGGCTGAAAGATCTTGGGTGTTAGAAAAAAAATGTTGATGCAGGTATTTTACATTGACATACATACACATACATAGAGAAAAATGGATTTATATGTATAGAGATACGTTTAACTATGGAGATAACTACATTTTTTATCTCAGAGGGATTTGCAAAGAGATATCGCATATAGATCTCAAGATATCTAGACATATACAGTATATATTCATATACTTATCTCGCTATAAATATATCTGTCCAAAATCATCACATATATAGAGAAATATTTATTTAGAAATAATAGTAAGACCATATTCCGTTATGAAAACATTCTCGCAATATGAAATATTTGCATTTTCATGTACACTTTTCAAGGAGAATATGTCATGGACTTTACGCAACAGATTAGGGTTTTAGTGGGCTTTTTTTTCTACTTGTCTTCTCTATTGAATTCTATGGGGGGAATACGTGAACGCGCATGCAATTTGGCTGTTTGGATTACGCGGGTTAATGCACGCGAAAAATAAGTTATTTTGCAACTTTAATACCTGCGCAACCCCAAATGTGAAAAAGCCATAATGTGTGCAGTGTTTTCGCAGCTGCAAAAAAACAGATTTGTCACACAACTTGTAATCTTGTCCTCAGTGATATATAACAAAAGAGTAATTACTATATATGTGTATTAACAAGTAAATAGCACACCCAACATCTTCCCATTGAGGTTTCCCCGTGTTGTCTCATCGACTTCAGCAGTGCGGTGGCCTCCAAACCCACCCCCAAACACAGATTCTATGACAGACTGGGAGCTTGACATCATCTACAAATACATATCATGCCCAACTGTATTTAAAGTATACCATCTGAGCTGTACACATTTATTTACTGCAATACATGCAACAAATACAAAATTAGCTGGACAATGAATATCACTAAATGTTCTAATAAGACTGAACTTTATATTGGAATTGAAACTCTTACTCTCACAATTAAGATAGAGATGTTTAAAATCAAATATTGCAAAACAAGTACTTCATAAAATAATAAATTGCAGTAAGTATTATAAATATTTGTTATAAAGGTTACAGCAATGTATTACAGAACATTGAGATTAGATCTCTTGGGTAAGCATTTAAGCAATTTTCATCTGACGGTTGGACAAGGTGCACTATTAAGAGAAAACCACTTCTTGTACAATGCTGCTCCCTGCTCATGCACAGCCAGTTAGGCTAGAGCAGGGGCTGTCAATCATCCTGATCAGATCAGTAGTATTGAAATCATTCACACTTTAGGTTTAAGACTGCAGCAACTTAACTAGGGACTCTGAAGCTTCCTTCTAAGCTTAATAAATTGAGCCCATAGTAGTCTTTAAAGATTGCACTGACTTTCTAAGTAACTATCCTAATAATAGTATTGTTGTAATGAACTTTTTTTTTAAAGTATTGTTCTCTACATATTTAAATTAAATTAGTAAACCAATAACAAACTTCAGTCTGTGTATATAATGTAATACAATATTAAACCATTAACTGCTAGACCACATTAAAGATAAAAATATTGAGCCATATATATATGCTCAGAATCTGTATAATGAGCCAGCTTGTTTGAAATATGTTAACACATTATACTTGTTACATGATATCTGAAGTAGGCTTGGGCTTTTTTTTTAATCTGATAAATACATCATTATAATTCATTACTTAACAGTAGAAGAGTCATAACATTAGGCCTTCATAATCATTTTAAATGACTTATCAGGTCGCAAAATGGCTAATCTTGTGCGTTATGAGTTTCTACAATTCAATCAATCTGCTCAATGGGTACACACATATTTAATTTTTCACATGCTTAGAATTCCCATTTACATAATTATTTCCATTATCAATAAAACCTACAACAGAGGTTTAAAATTGTCTTCATTCATTCTTGAAGTTTCATTGAAATTTATGACTTTTTATTGTATTTATTAACCTATTTGTCTAACATTGTCTAATATTGAAAGTGGCTCCACACATGGCAAAAGTTTAAATAACACATTTTAATTAATTACTCATTAGTTATTAATGTAAACCAACAACTAACATTTGAAGGTGGCAGCAAAAAGAACCTTGTCAAAGATTCTCAAATACAGCTTTGACGGAAACAGAAAAGGGAAAACTGAATCTCTTACTTTTTACAACAATCTCCCATGTTTCTTTGGTAAGCTTCCTGCCTTGGGCAATTTTTGATTTGATTTGATTAAGTTAATTTAATTATAGATCTTTTCAATAATTATTCTGAAAAAATGTATGCATTATGCATCAGCGAAGATTATATAAGTTATTGTTCATAGCAAAACATACATTTTTATGGTGTTTTATGGTGTTCTGAATCTTATTTTATTATGGATTTAGGTAACTATTTTATTGTTGGTAAAAGGGACACTCAAATCAAATTGCATTGCATTGTCTTTTTATTATGCAGTTATTAATTATTCAATTGTACTGTGTTTAGTGCTCCTTTACTATGAGTTTTGTTTATATGGGAGCAAAGCAGCTTGCACAGTTGCTGCCTCATTTGTTCCTTAGATTTAACCCTTCCTCTGTCTCCTCCCCCTTAAAAGTGTACTCTCTCTTATGCTTTTCTGGATCCTTTTGTTCATGTATCCCCTTTATCTACTTGACATCTTCTATGTTCAACAGTCACATTTTCTTCTAACACATAATTATCCAGAATTGTATATATCTAGAACAATTTTTAATGTGTTAGTTAAGATTGAGGATTGGAAAATTATTTAATACTTTCATTAAAATAGCGAATGATGTCCATATCTAGTCATTCTAAATGAATTCCAAAGGTTTTCTAACTATTCAACATGTGCTTTCCTACACAACTCTTAAAGGGACAAAAAAATCTTAACTTTTATGGTTCAGATGAACTGTTCAATGGATTTCTGTTATCAAATTTACTTTGTTTAGTATAGTTTGTTTAAAAAAAGTATACCTAAGTAGGCTCAGCAGCAGGAAAACACTACTGGGAGCTAGGTAGTGATTGGTGGCTGAACACTTATGCCCTCATTGGCTCGCTTAACTGCTTCCAGTAGTGCATTGCTGCTCTGAAGCAGATTGTATGTGTTTCATTCCTGCAAATAGGTAAAACATACCTATATGTAAGCAATAATACAGTAAAAAAAGCACTAATACATTGGGACATTTTGGTTTTGCAAAATCCCTTTAACTTTGAATAAGGATTGAAAAAAAAACTCCAGTGCAAGTTTATTGTTAATGTTACATTTAAATATTCAAATGTTACATTATTTCTATAGAAGCTTTCAAATAAAATAAATGTGAGGAGGAATATGTGTCTTTCCAATAAAATCCCACAATGCATACAACTGTTGATCCTTAATTAAAATTAACATTCTCTTCTCTTACTCATGTTATGCACAAACACTAACTCTATCATTCTCTCTTTCAAAATTTAACTTACTCTACTTGCACAAATGTAAAATAATAGTGTGTCTTATGCGAAACTGCTAATTCTATCTATTGGGTACTTATAGAGCACAAACTAATCACCCGTGAGGGTCTCAAGGTGCTAAGGGAAGAGGATAGGAGGAGAGGGGGGAGGGGTGGGCGTTCAGTCAAAGAGCCAGGTTTTGAGGCCTTTCTGAACTTTGTAAGGGAGGTGGAATGTCTGAGGTGCAGCTGGAGGGTGTTCCATGTCTAAGCTGCCATGTGGGAGAAGGATCTTCTGCCCGCTGTGGATTTGCTGATGTGGAGGATGACTGCGAGTGCTTGGTCGTCCAACCAGAGTTGTCTGGAGGGGGTGTAGAAATTTACGCAGTGGTTGATGTATTCAGGTCCGATGTTGTGTAGAGCCTTGAACGCGTGGGTAAGGAGCTTGAAGGTGATTCTCTTGTTGATGGGGAGCCAGTGAAGGTTCCTTAGGTGTTTGGTTATGGGGCATTGGTGAGGGATGTCGAGGATGAGTCTGGCTGAGGTGTTCTAGATAGGTTGGAGTCTCTTTTGGAGTTTGATGGCGGCGCCGGCATAAAGTACATTGCCATAGTCCAACCAGCTGATGAGGGCATGGGTGACTGTTTTCTTGGTTTCGGTAGGGATCTACTTGAAGATTTTCCATAGCAGGTAGAGAATGTGGAAGCATGTTGAGGTGATGGCATTGATTTGTCAGTCCATGGATAGTGAAGAGTCCAGGATGAAGCCTAGATTTCATGCATGGTCGGTTGGGGTTGGAGGGTGACCGAGGGCTGTGGGCCACCAGGAGTCGTCCCATGCAGATTTATTGGGTCAGAGGAGGAGGACTTCGGTTTTGTCTGTGCTCAGTTTGAGCCAGTTGTCATTAATTCAGGTGGCAACTGCTGTTAGGCCTTCATGGATGTTCTTTTTGGTGGTGGTGGTATCTCAGGTGAGTGAGATGATTAACTGTGTGTCGTCAGCAAAGGAGACAATGTTGAGGTTGTGGCGTCGGACGATGGCGGCGAGAGGGGCCATGTAGATGTTGAAGAGGGTGGGGCTAAGCGAAAAGCCTTGCGATACACTGCTGTTGACTGGTGCGGGTTTGGAGGAGAAGGGCGGGAGTCTGACTTTCTGGGTCCTGCCTGTGAGGAAGAAGGTGATCCATTCCAGGACTTTGCAGTGGATGTCGGCGTCATGTTCAGGTCCAATGTTGTGTAGAGCCTTGAACGCGTGGGTAAGGAGCTTGAAGGTGATTCTCTTGTTGATGAGGAGCCAGTAAAGGTTCCTCAGATGTTTGGTTATGGGGCATTGGTGAGGGATGTCGAGGATGAGTCTGGCTGAGGTTTTCTAAATAGGTTGGAGTCTCTTTTGTAGTTTGATGGCCATGCCGGCATAAAGTACATTGCCGTAGTCCAACCGGCTGCTGACGAGGGCGTGGGTGACTGTTTTCTTGGTTTCGGTAGGGATCTACTTGAAGATTTTCCATAGCAGGTAGAGAATGTGGAATCATGTTGAGGTGATGGCATTGAGTTGTCAGTCCATGGAGAGTGAAGAGTCCAGGATGAAGCCTAGATTTCATGCATGGTCGGTTGGGGTTGGAGGGTGACCGAGGGCTGTGGGCCACCAGGAGTCGTCCCATGCAGATTTATTGGGTCAGAGGAGGAGGACTTCGGTTTTGTCTGTGTTCAGTTTGAGCCAGTTGTCATTCATTCAGGTGGCAACTGCTGTTAGGCCTTCGTGGATGTTCTTTTTGGTGGTGGTGGTATCTCAGGTGTGTGAGATGATTAACTGTGTGTCGTCGGCAAAGGAGATGATGTTGAGGTTGTGGCGTCGGACGATGGCGGCAAGAGGGGCCATGTAGATGTTGAAGAGGGTGGGGCTAAGTGAAGAGCCTTGTGATACACCGCAGTTGACTGGTGCGGGTTTGGAGGAGAAGGGCGGGAGTCTGACTTTCTGGGTCCTGCGGATGTCGGCATCATGTAGGTGGGTGCAGAGGGTGCTGTGGTCGACAGTGTCGAATGCGGCTGAGAGGTCTAGGAGGATGAGGACGGCGGTTTCTCCTTTGTTGAGCATGGCGCAGATGTCTGTGGTGGCGAGGAGGGCTGCCTCTGTGCTGTGGTTGCTTCTGAAACTGGATTAGGAGTGGTCCAGGGTGTGGTTGGCCTCAATGTCATCAATAAGTTGCAAGTTGATAGACTTCTCTATGACTTTTGCTGGGAAGGGGAGTAGAGAGATGGGACTGTAGTTATTCAGGTCCGTGGGGTCTGCTGAGGGTTTCTTCAGCAGGGGTTTCAGTTCTGAATGCTTCCAGACATCCAGGAAGGTGCTGGTTTTGATGGAGCAGTTGATGGTGCGGCGGAGTTCAGGTGAGATGGTGTCGCTTGCTTTGTTGAATATGTGATGGGGGCATGGGTCTGAGGGTGTGCCGGAGTGGATGGATTCCATTACTCTGAGGGTGTCGTTTGTGGTGAGGGGGCTCCCGATAGTCCATGTGGGGGGTGAATTTGGGTGGGGTGTCGGTGGGTGTGGGGGTGAATTTGGGAGGGGTGTCAGTGGGTGAAGGGGGGTGGTGGTGGAGGTTGACTTATGAGGTGTGAAACTGTCATAGATCTTGCAAGGATCTTGCGGTGGAAGTGTGCAGCGAGGGTATCGCAGAGATCCTGGGAGGGTGGGATGTCGGTGGTGTTGCTGTTGGGCTTGGAGAATTCCTTCATGACTGAGAACAACTCCTTGCTATTGTGTGTGTTAGAGTTGATTCTGTCTTGGATGGCTGTTTTTTTGACATTTTTTTATGAGGTGGTGGTGGGTGGTGATTGCTTTCTTGAAGGCAGCTTTTTCCAAAAGGGTCTTGCTGGATCTCCAGGTTCTTACCAATCGTCTGCAGTGGCGTTTGGAGTCCTGAAGGGCCGGGGTGAACCAGCTGACCTTGTTGATGGTTTGGCGGCTGGATGGTTTCCTGAGGGGGGCAAGGGTGTTGGAGCAGTCTGTAATCCAGCGGTGGAAATTGTGGGTGCAGGAGTTGGCATCTGTGAGGGTAGGTGGGGAGGATTTGTTTAGGGTGCGGTGCAGTTGGTCTTGGGTGATGGTGTTCCAGTTTCTGCAGGGTGGGTGGTACTGACAGAGGTGGGTGGTGGGTTTGTCGAAGGAGAAGTTTATGCAGTGGTGGTCAGTCCAGAGGAGTTTGGTGATGTGATTGACTGAGATGTGGTTGCCTGCGGAGAAGATTGGGTGGAGGGCATGGCAGGCTGCGTGGGTTGGGTAGTTTACGAGTTGCTTCAGTCCAATGGTTCCAAGGTTTTTCAGAAGGGTGGAGGTGTTGTGATCATTGGGGTTTAATGTAGTAGTGAAAGACAGCACCTTTTTTCTGTCTGGGGCACAGGAAAGGGTTAGCTAAACCCTAATATCAAATCCAAAAAAGGTATTTTCCAGCCTCCAGTAAAATTTAAAAGACCTTTATTGTTTCCTTGCAGGGTCCATCATACAAACAACATTTCAAACCACAACTTGGTTCTTAATCATGTCTTGATTAAGAAACAAGTTGTGGTTTGAAACGTTTGTTTGTATGATGGACCCTGCAAGGAAACAATAAAGGTCTTTTAAATTTTACTGGAGGCTGGAAAATACCTTTTTTGGATGTGATCATTGGGGTTGTCAAGATGAAAGTTGAGGTCACAGAGGAGGATTTAGTCCATTGAGGCGAGGGCATGGGGTGTGATTTGGTTGGTGATGAAGTCGCAGAAGGCGGGACAAGGTCCAGGAGGTCTGTAGATGAGGGTGCCACAGAGGGTGGTTTTTGGGGTTGACCTGGATCTTGAAGTGCAGGTGATCCAGGACTGGTGAGTGGTCGTTGGAGCTGGTTGTGACTTGTATGATGTGTTTGTGGATGATGGCAATGCCTCCTCCAGGTCTGTTGCTGCGATCTTTGTGGCAGATCTTGTAGCAGTCAGGTATTGCAGTGGTGATGTCCGGCACTGATGCGTAGTTCAGCCAGGTCTCAGTGAGGAAGGTGACATCTGGGGAGTTGGAGTCTAGCAGGTTCCAGATTTCGAAGGTGTGCTTGTGGATGGAGCGGGTGTTGAGGAGGGTGCAGTTGAGGTAGTTGCAGCTGTTCTTGTGTGGGTTAGTTGGTTGGGTTGTGGTCCGGAGGGAGGGGAATGAGCAGTTGCAGCAGGTGAAGGGTCTGAAGATGTTGGTCAGGGATGTGTAGTGGCAGGCGGACAATCTATTGGTGTTGAGCGCATGGAGGGTGCTGGCGTCATAATGGTAGCGGTTTATGGAGCCAGGGTTCATGGCGTTGGGTGTGGTCGAGGCACGGATGGGTGCTGATGGGCTTGCAAAGCGAGCAGCATTAAATACAGCAGGAAGGTGGACGGGCTAGTTAGCTGGGTGGCTGGAGTGGGGGTAAGTGCTAAAAGAAAACAGAGATCAACAAAAATACAACAAAAATACAGAAGGAGAAGGGAGAGAAGACTTACTTCAGTGGTGCTGGGAGCACCATTAAATACAGCAGAAAGGTGGGCTGGCTGGTTAGCTGGCAGGCTGGAGTGGGGGTAGGTGCTAAAAGAAAACAGAGAGCAACAAAAATACAGCAAAATACAGAGGGAGAAGGGAGAGAAGACTTACTTCATTGGTGCTGGGAGCACCATTAATTGTATCATACTGTAGGGAAATGGCATGTTGGAATTTGTGTTTTTATTATCAAGACCATATTGTAGCTGGCTGATCATGGTAGGAAAACATCTTATATTTCCCAGTTTTTTTAAAAAAAAAATATTAAATTGAATCTAATACTAATATTGAAAGTGAGAAAATATATATTTAATTCTGCAATTAGTTAGATTGATTAAAGGACCACTCAATGCAGTAGAATTACATATTTAACAAGTGCATGATACAAAGAGAATGCAAAATTACCTACTCTGAATTTCAAATAAGCAGTCATTTTTTTTTCTGGCAAATTTATTTTTTCTCCCATTTGCTGGCCCCTGTATCATGTGACAGACATCAGCCAATCACAGATTAGTATACTTATATCTTGTGAGCTTCTGCACATGCTCAGCAGGATTTTGTTCCCCAAAAAGTCTAAATATAAAAAGATTGTGCACTATTCAATAATGGAAGTAAATTGGAAAGTCTCTTAAAACTGCATGCTCTATCTGAATCATATTTTATTTTGACTTGAGTGTCCCTTTAACATTTTCTGCATTGAGGAGAATGTGGACATATGGTTCACTTACTACCTGTATGCTGATAATGTGCCCATAAGCATAAAGATAAGGAGATTCATTCTGCTTGCAAGTGTAAAAAGACACAGGCACTTCCAAATACCTGGACAGGGCTCTCTACTGTAGACTTTATTTTGGCTTCTATTTAGATAGGTATGTAACCCAATTGTTTGAAAGAGCAGAACTCATGTATTTATTTTAAATGAGGGTTAGCATAGCTACCAAGTGATTACTATAAAATTGAGATCACCTACACCACTATACACCAAGGAAGTGTGGGTGTGGTGTTTTAATAGATCTCCCTTATCTCCACTCATACTATCTAGAGGAACATGAGATTTCAAACTGGAAAGAATGTGATCCTGTCTTTTCAATTAAGAAATTATTTCACCTCTGGATGCAAATGATCAACCTGACTTATTCTATGACTTCACAACATGTAATATCATTGTGTGCAATTCTAATTATAACTCTCTTTCTACTATCATATATTCTAATAAAATCACTTAATCTACAAATATTATACAATCCCTCTGATATTATATGTAGACTATAAGTCTATACCCATCTTCTTTACCTCACTTCATGGTCCTTTACCATGCACCTTGTCACTAAGACCAAATCTTCTCACAGCCCTATATGAACAATATAGAGATAATGATAAATTAACAATTTATGTCCTAAATTGACTGCTACAAAATCACCCTGTCCGTCTGCTCACCCTACTAACCCACACATTATATACTATTATTTATCCATTGCCAAACTTCCATTACATAGTCTCTACAATTATTCCTTAAGCCCCTCTGTTTAAAATGTCATATTACCTAGATTATTCTTTTCTGACACCTTCATTTATAAACAATAGTAATCCTTGATCTACCATAAAACTATAAATTCTATTAAATTGTTATCTACAATGTAAACATCAGCATATAAACATATATAAAGCTCTTGTTAGTTGCATGGCTTTTAAAGGGATAGTTAATCCCAAAAATATCTCCCCTTTAAATTATTCCCAATGATCCTTTTTACCTGCTAGAGTGTATTAAATTGGTTACAAGTAGCTCCTTTACTCCTATTTTAGCATTTGAAATAGCTGATATAGTCTGTGGTATAGCCACCTATACTGAAAGTTTTGATACTAGAGTATATGCTATTGAAAAGCCAGAGGTGTAACTAGAAACCACAGGGCCCAGGTGCAAGAATCTAAGAAGGGCCCCCCACCCCCCACACCCAAAAAAGTGAATTTGATACATATCTTTTTTTTTTATTTATTTTTTTACTTTTAACACAGAAAAAAAAATGTGAATCAGATTACATATCTGCAAAAGGAGGTACCCTGTGCCCACAGTCTGTGAAATGGTCTGACCCCCTATTACTGTATATAGTGACACTGTTTAACCCACCAGTACTGTATATAGTGAGTCAGTGACACAGTCTGTAATCTGTTGGTGAGATGGCTGGCCTGACCCTACCCGCCCCAGTACTTTATAAAGTGACCACAGTAGTCTGTGACATGGTCCAGCCCCCCGTACTATATATAAGGGTACTGTATAGACTGACACTGTTTACCCCCTGCCCCCCCATGCTGTAATAACAAGGTCTGTAATTTGCTGGTTCCACAAACATACACACACAGTCACATAAATACATACACACACAAACACAGTCACATACATACATACACACACACACATAAACATCAGGTAAAACAGAAATTCTAACCCTTGTAGTCAGAGACACTAGTGAAGCATCATGTCACACTCACATGATATCAGTGCAGGCAGTGGCAGGTCAATGTTTTTTATTGTAAAAATATATATATATATTTTTGAAGCTGGGCCCCCACCCTTGGGGGCCCAGTCGCAATTGCGACCTCTGCAGCCCCTGTAGTTTTGCCCCTGTGAAAAGCCTAAGTAAACACAGCCAGCAGAATAAGTTACACTCTCAGAGTGATGCAGGATAGTTAAAGGGCCATGATACCCACATTTTTTCTTTCATGATTTAGAAAGAGAATGCATTTTTAAACATCTTTCTAATTTACTTCTATTATCTAATTTGTTTTATTCTCTTGATATTCTTTGCTGAAAAGCATATTTAGATATGCTCAGCAGCTGCTGATTGGTTGCTGCACATAGAAGCATCGTGTGATTGGCTCACCCATGCGCATTACCTTTTCTTCAAATAAGGATATCTAAAAAATGAAGCAAAATAAATAATAGAAGTACATTGTAATGTTGTTTAAATTTGTATGTTCTATCTGAATCATGAAAGAAAGATTTTGGGTTTAGTGGCCCTTTAAGTAATAAAATGATAATTTTCCATTGTTCTCTCTATGTATTGAGCTTTGGTGTTCCAGACAAATATGAGATAAGGAAGCAAGTCTGTGTAAACAAAGTTATAATATAATAAGATCTGATATTACCTTTAAGTTCAACCCATTGTAATAGGTTGTGGTTTCAAAGCACAAAACCAGCTACTTCATATACTCAAATAAACCTGAAAATGCAATTTCTCAAATATGTTATACTCTGCAGCTGGTATAACAAGTCATTTAAAATACATTAATGGAAAACAATGTTTACAGTGTACTGTCCCTTTAAATACTTTTGCATCAGTATGGATCCTATTTTTATCATGTTTTAGTTTACAAATGACTTGCATGTCTATTGTATAGCTCTACATATGTTATACCTATAACAGGATAATTTTAATACATACCATTTAAAGAGACATTAGTGTATTGTTTTATAATGCATTTGCATGTATATGCAATTATGCATTGCAAAACATAGGAACAACAGTTCAGATGTGTAAACAACAGTATATAGGACATACTATATGCAAGGTTTGCAAACGTATTTGTGAGTATTTAAATGATATTGAGAATTAAGTGCACTGTTCAGCTTTGGCTTCTTTTTTTATTTCTGAACATCAAGGCTCTACCACCGATTTCAAATGGTGTGTTATTGAGAAAGTTAGTCGACCACCAAGAGGTGGTGATGTTCACTGTTCAGTCACTTCTTGCAAAAAGAGATGCCTTCTAGATATTTAATCTTAGAAATTGGGTTTCCTTAGGTTTCAATTTTAAGGCTAACATTAT
This sequence comes from Bombina bombina, assembly GCF_027579735.1. Classification (NCBI taxonomy): domain Eukaryota; kingdom Metazoa; phylum Chordata; class Amphibia; order Anura; family Bombinatoridae; genus Bombina; species Bombina bombina. The sequence continues at coordinate 662,548,580 of NC_069499.1, forward strand.
TAATTTTTTGCAGTGATGCTATATATATTCAATTATTGGTATTATAACCATGAGGCATATATCAAGTCTTGTTTACCTATTATAATCATTGCTAGTGAAGTTTGTACCAAAATGTTTGAGTGTGATTTATTTATGCATCTTACCAAAATCTATAAATGTAATTTGTTTATGCATCTTGCCTTGGTTATTATTAGCATTGTGTACCTTTTATAAATAGAGATGTATGAACTGTAACAGATATTAATATTTGTGGTCTTCATGTTGGTAATATATGAGATTTGTATATGACTTTAATTTTTCAATTATTGAAGTGTTGCCATTCAGTTTGCAGTTGTGATCTTAATACCTGTTGGTAGGTGTTAGGAGATACAGGTCTATGAGCAAGGCAATGCTTAGCCAAAATGCATAAGATCTATCTCCTACCCTACGGACGTCTGTTGTTGTTTTTTAAATCATAATCTTTTATTGAGGTTTTTATAAGATACATTGTGTAATACATAATCAGATACAACAATATTCAGAAGACCGGATACTTTCTAAATACTGTATCTTAAAGTATATAGTTAATAGTGTAATAGTTATTGATCTGCATGTTATCTGAAGATATAGTTAGTTTAACAATGAACATTACAAAATAATAATATCCTGCTTCTTAGTTGTAGACATACAATAACATGAGAGTGATTACCTCCACTCAGGATGCACAAAGTAGATTAACATTATAAACAAAAAATGAACTATAAGTCTACATGAAGATTAAGCGCATATAAAGGAAACCTCATTTTCTTTAGTAGGTATTCCTCACAAGATAAGACGGTCACTCTTGGACCTAGCTACTTTAATGGTATAAAGGGGAGGAAGATTAGCAATTAAGGTGGCCACTCTTGGGCCTTAGCTTGTACATAAAGAAAAGTCAGCTTCTGAAAAAAGGTCTCTCTTGTATCTAATCAATATAATTAGGCTAGATGGGGAAGAACTAGCAACTGAAAACGTCTTAATTAGTAATAATTAGATAAGAAGTTGTATGATCAAAATTACTGCCAATCATGCCGTAACTACAGCAAATTATAGGATGAAGGCCACCAAAATCCTTAGTGAGACATTGATTATGGTATTGAAGGAAATATCCCTTCTATTGCTGACCTAGTCCATTTTGGGTCGCTTGGAGGAAGGACACGACTGACAAACAGCCTGCTTTTGGAGAGAGACTGTCAGGTATCATAACCACTATACCTTTAAGACCCAGTGCAGACTCACTCCTTTCCCTATTTAAGGCTCCTCCTTATGATATCTCATTGCTTAGTATTGCAGTAATCTTTCCTAGATCCTCTGTGAACCTATGCCATCCTGTGAACGCTGTTCACAAACCTCTGAACTCCTGAGAAACTTAACATTGAAACTCCTATCTCTGTTGTCTTGTATTATTTTAAGGCAACTTATCGTTTTTCCTGTGTTCTACATTTAAAGTTGAGAGGACTCTGCTTTATCTCTCTGCCGCACTCCGGTTACAGCTACCGCTCTCCTTGCCTGTCAGCTCACAGCAGTGTTCTACGGGAACGCGGTGACGTCATCCGCCAGCTTCACATTACCGCTGATAGCAACAGCTCCTATTCCCTGCTCACTTCCTCAGCTTGTGGCGAGTTTTGCTTCACGCTCCTGCTTGGTAAGCACTGCTCTAGTTTGATCCTCTGAGCTACCGCAGAACATTATATCTTTGCCTTACTCTCCTAAAAAGAAATCTAAACTTATATGTGTGCCAATATTATTTGTTCTGATCCTCTCACTTTCATAAGTTTTTCTCAGTGTGTGGCAGCCATATTTTGTTTTCTCTTGCAAGAGTCTGAATATTATAAACATTACACTGCATACAACTCTTATATCAGGATTGTTTTCAACTACCCCTGCTGCTTTATTTTTTCCTTCCACAGTGTCAACCCTGACACATGTGGCAGCCATAGGGGAAATGTGGGAAACTGCACCTGTATATTAAAATTGTATTGTGTGATTACTGAGTAATACATTGTTGCGCAGGATCACCATGTGTATCCCATACTCTTCACTAATACAATACACCCTATTTAATACTGTCATATCCTAGCAGTTGTGGTTCTAAAGCACCTGATGTTACATTCTTATTTAAGCTCTTTAAATTTTAGTTCCCTTGACATACTCTTGACATAATACTAAGCCAATTAACATGGACCCAGCTGGGATGAATACACATATTCAGAACCTCACTCAGAGGGTTGATCTGCTTACAGAGGCCTTGAATACCCTCAAAGTGGAGAATGATACTATGAAAACTTACATCCGGGATGTTGTGGATAAAAGGGTCCCCTTACTGGAGCCCCAGGTTAGTACTCCAGAGAAATTTAATGGTGATCGCTCTCAATATAGGGATTTTAAGAATGCCTGTTTGCTCATGTTTTCTTTGAAACCCCATACCTATCTAAATGATAGAGCTAGAGTATTAACTGTTATTTCCTATTTGAGGGGTGAGCCACGCACCTGGGCTAACTCTTATTTTGAAAGTAACGATGAGATTCTTAATTCATTAGAAAATTTCTTTACTGCCATGGGCACCCTATACGAAGATCCATACAAACAGCTCACCGCAGAAAACGCTATGAGAAACTTAAAACAGAAGAAAAGAATAGTCGAAGACTATATAACAGACTTTAAAAAATGGGCCAAAGACTCACAGTGGAACAACCTGTCTCTGAGAAATCAGTTTAGGTTGGGCCTATCAGATGGCATAAAAGATGAGCTCTCTCGCACTGACTTACCCCAAACCCTAGAAGAATTGATGTCTCTCAGTATTACCATCGACAGGCGTCTTAGAGAGAGACAACAGGAACGCTCCTACCATGATAGCTATCCTAAAAAACAAAACATAACTGCTGTGAGTAAATCTTCTTCCGAACCTATGGATATAGGTTTCATTAAAGGCCCCCTTTCCTCTGAGGAGAAGATCAGGCGTAGGGCTAACAACTTATGTTTATATTGTGCCTGCGACAGTCACACTGTTAGAGATTGCCCATCCTTGCAGAAACAGAACAAGGGTAAGACTATCATTCAACCTTTTTGTTGTACCACTCAGCTCTTACCTGATCCATACTTACACTTGTCTCTTCTCTTGCAGTGGGACTCCCATCGGGTCAACGCTACCGCGATCATTGATTCGGGAGCAACAGCTTCCTATATTGATAGTGTATTTACTCAAAAAAATAAAATACCTGTAGTCAAAAAGAAGTCTCCTGTCTTATTAAGAGGTATTGACGGTACTCCTATCCCCACTGGTCCCGTCGAATATCAGACTATCCCTTTACTTATCACCTCCACCGGCCATCATAGGGAATATTTTACTTTTGATATCATTCCCTCTCCTATTGCACCTATTGTTTTAGGTATAAATTGGCTTTGTACTCATAACCCCCAAATAGATTGGAACTCACTTACCCTTGATTTCAATTCAAAGTTTTGTCTGTCTACTTGTTTCCCTACAACTGTTCTTCATACATCTGCACTTCCTGAGGATCCTCAGATCCCTGCTGTTTACCAGGACTTTGCAGATGTTTTCAGTAAAGCAGAGTCTGAAAATTTACCACCCCATAGAAAATATGATTGCCCTATAGAGATCATTCCAGGGTCTGAAATCCCTACAGGGCATATCTATCCTCTATCCAATCCAGAACTCTTACATTTAAAGACTTACCTAGACGAAAACCTTAAGAAGGGTTTTATTCGCCCCTCTACCTCTCCAGCTAGTGCAGGAATTTTCTTCGTGAAAAATAAGGATGGTACTCTTAGACCCATTATCGATTATCGTCAACTTAACAAGGTTACTATAAAAAACCGTTACCCCTTACCCCTTATTCCTGAGTTAATAGAGAGGTTAGAGGGCGCAAAATTCTTTACCAAACTGGATTTGAGGGGTGCCTATAACCTCATCCGTATAAGAGCTGGCGATGAGTGGCTGACGGCATTTCGAACCCGATATGGTTTGTTCGAATATGTCGTCATGCCTTTTGGGCTCTGTAACGCGCCCGCAACTTTTCAGCACCTCATCAATGATATCTTTAGAGATATTTTAGATATTTTCATTGTTATATATCTTGACGATATTTTAATTTACTCCAAAACATTTGAAGAACATATCTCTCATGTTAGACAAGTACTTTCTAGACTAAGAGGTAACCACTTATATGCCAAGGCAGAAAAATGCCTTTTCAATACACAGTCTATATCCTTTCTCGGTTATGAGATTACTCCCAAAGGTATCTGTATGGAAAACAAAAAGGTTGAAGCAGTCTTAAACTGGCCCATACCAAAAAACGTACGTCAGGTTCAATCTTTTATGGGTTTTGCAAATTTTTATCGCAAGTTTATCAAAAACTTCTCTAAGATATCTCTACCTCTCACTACGCTGACAAAAGCAAATACATCGTTTAAGTGGACCCCACAAGCACAACACGCTTTTGATTTACTTAAACAGATGTTCACTTCAGCTCCCATACTCCGTTTTCCTGATCCTAATTTACAGTTTGTACTGGAGGTAGACGCTTCCAACCATGCTATTGGAGCTGTTCTCTCACAGAGAGAGAGTTTGAAAAAACCCCTTCATCCTGTCGCCTTTTATTCTAGAACTCTAAACTCTGCAGAACAAAATTACCCTATTGGTGATAAAGAACTTTTAGCTATAAAACTGTCTTTAGAACATTGGCGACACCTTCTTGAAGGCACTTCAGTGCCAACACTCATTTATACGGATCACAGAAACCTCCAGTATTTAAAATCCACTAGAACACTCTCGGCCAGACAGGTTCGCTGGAATCTTTTTTTTTCACGCTTCAATTTTCTGATAACCTACAGACCAGCAACAAAAAACCAAAAGGCCGATGCCCTTTCGAGAATTGGAGGCCATCCCAGTTCTCCATCAACCCTTCGCTCAGTGATTCCAGAAAACAATTTCATCTCTTTTACAACAGATATGACACCCTTACTTAAAAAGGAACAAACTTTGGATTCCACAAAACCATTACAACTTCTACAAAAGAACTCTCAAGGTCTGTATACTCATGACACAAAATTATATGTCCCTCCTACTCTCAGACCTTCATTTCTCCGATCTATTCATGACAGTTTTTTAGCTGGTCATCCAGGTTTGCGCAAAACGCAGGAATTGGCAAATAGGACCCACTGGTGGCCAACCATCTCTGCCGATGTCAGAAATTATGTAAGCTCTTGTACAACCTGTTCTGTTTCCAAGAGGGATAAACATTCCCCTTATGGTCTCCTTTTACCTTTACCAACTCCAAAGAAACCTTGGGCTGAAATTGCCCTAGATTTCATCGTGGATTTACCTCTATCATCAAAAAACAATACTATATTAGTGGTTGTCGATCTATTCACGAAGATGTCTCATTTTATTGCTTTCCCCAAACTTCCTACTGCTCTAGAGACAGTTCACTTACTCATTGAACATGTTATTAAACTACATGGCTTACCCATATCTATACTTAGTGACAGAGGAACTCAATTCTCTAGTAAACTTTGGCACCAATTCTGCAAGACTTTCTCAGTTGAAAGGAAACTGACAACTGCCTATCACCCCCAATGCAATGGACAGACCGAGAGATGTAATCAATGGTTAGAACAATTCCTAAGATTATATTGTTCCAACAACCAAAATTCTTGGTCTGATTACCTCCCCTATGCAGAGTTTTGTTACAACAATACTATCCATTCCACCACTGGTATCACACCATTCTTTGCAAATTACGGCTTTCACCCAAACTTCCATTTATTTCAAAACTCTGCCACGTCATCCCCCACTATATATGAGTTGTCTGACAACATATCAGCTAACTTCAAAACTATTGAATCTGCTATAAACAGCGCAAAAGAAGTATACAAACGGTATTATGACCGCCGTAGACGTCCTCCTCCTCAGTATAAGGAAGGTGACCTGGTTTGGCTCTCCACCAAACATTTACGTCTCAATACTCCTTCAAAAAAGATGTCTCCTCTATACATCGGTCCATACCCAGTATTACATATCATAAATGCTAATGCAATACGTCTCAAATTACCATCTACCCTCAAAATTCATCCAACGTTCCACGTCTCACTTATCAAGCCCTACAGAGAAGTTAGAGACCCCATTACTTCGGTACTGCAACCACCAGTTACTATAGACCCTACTGTGGAGTACGAGGTACACACTATTTTGGATTCACGAATTAGACGTGGTCACCTAGAATACCTCATTCATTGGAAAGGATACTCGCACGATGAGGATTCCTGGGAACCAGCTTGCAACATTTCGGCTCCACGTTTAATTACACTTTTCCATCAGCGACATCCAGATCGCCCGAAGCTTTGAGCCCCAGAGTGGCTCCTTGAAGGGGGGATTCTGTCAGGTATCATAACCACTATACCTTTAAGACCCAGTGCAGACTCACTCCTTTCCCTATTTAAGGCTCCTCCTTATGATATCTCATTGCTTAGTATTGCAGTAATCTTTCCTAGATCCTCTGTGAACCTATGCCATCCTGTGAACGCTGTTCACAAACCTCTGAACTCCTGAGAAACTTAACATTGAAACTCCTATCTCTGTTGTCTTGTATTATTTTAAGGCAACTTATCGTTTTTCCTGTGTTCTACATTTAAAGTTGAGAGGACTCTGCTTTATCTCTCTGCCGCACTCCGGTTACAGCTACCGCTCTCCTTGCCTGTCAGCTCACAGCAGTGTTCTACGGGAACGCGGTGACGTCATCCGCCAGCTTCACATTACCGCTGATAGCAACAGCTCCTATTCCCTGCTCACTTCCTCAGCTTGTGGCGAGTTTTGCTTCACGCTCCTGCTTGGTAAGCACTGCTCTAGTTTGATCCTCTGAGCTACCGCAGAACATTATATCTTTGCCTTACTCTCCTAAAAAGAAATCTAAACTTATATGTGTGCCAATATTATTTGTTCTGATCCTCTCACTTTCATAAGTTTTTCTCAGTGTGTGGCAGCCATATTTTGTTTTCTCTTGCAAGAGTCTGAATATTATAAACATTACACTGCATACAACTCTTATATCAGGATTGTTTTCAACTACCCCTGCTGCTTTATTTTTTCCTTCCACAGTGTCAACCCTGACACATGTGGCAGCCATAGGGGAAATGTGGGAAACTGCACCTGTATATTAAAATTGTATTGTGTGATTACTGAGTAATACATTGTTGCGCAGGATCACCATGTGTATCCCATACTCTTCACTAATACAATACACCCTATTTAATACTGTCATATCCTAGCAGTTGTGGTTCTAAAGCACCTGATGTTACATTCTTATTTAAGCTCTTTAAATTTTAGTTCCCTTGACATACTCTTGACAGAGACATAACAGGCAACTGAGGAGTCTCAAATGAATATGGTTGTTAACCTAAATTGGTATGTTTTTTTCAAATAATATACTAGAGATTAGGGGTATTGGCAAGAATAAAAGCATATTATGGGGCATATTTATCAAGCTCCGTACGGAGCTTGATGCCCCGTGTCTCCGGCGAGCCTTCGGGCTTGTCAGAAACAGAAGTTATGAAGCAGCGGTCTAAAGACCAATGCTCCATAACCTGTCCACCTGCTCTGAGGCGGTGGACATAAATAGACAGAAATCAACCCGATCGAATACGATCGGGTTGATTGACATCCTCTGCTAGCGGTCGATTGGTTGCGAACTGCTGGTGCAATGTTTAAAGCTGAGAGCGTATGCTGTCAGCATTTATCAATGTGCAGCGGACATGATCCGCTATATTGGATCATGTCCGCTCGCACAATCATAAATATGCTCCTATATCACTAGTCCATCTCAATATAATATATCTTTATGTTAGTGGATATTAGGCAAGTATAAAGCGAAATCTGACTGCATTCAAGGGTAATGAGGATGGGTTTAAATACTATGTTATGAGTAATGTACAGTTAGACTAACACATTTTTAGTTATCTGAACCCTGCACCTAAGCTTAATGTTTTTAACTTATTTAAGCTGCTAGCAATTGGTAAGGAGAACAACTTATTGGGTACATATTAACATTAATGACTAAAGTCAACTTATTAAAGGAAAAGGATAACTGTTTCACAAAAACACACTGGAATATTACATAAGTGATAGTTAGGTAACCTTTGAGAAAGTATGCAAGTTCAGTATTTTTGCATAGCCATGAATAGGGACAGAAAAGTAAGAACTAGCACAACCTTATATATCTAAGCAATATAGTATTATAACAGGACATAGCATCGTAATGAAACCCTGCAAACTATTCACATGGGAGGATATGGCAGTATAAAACCTGAATGCCATGATGGTCTACTTGTGAATATGATAAGGAATTTACTCATGCCCACTCAGATCCAGTCTGTCCAGACTCTGCCAGTATTAAGTATAAGATATTATGAAACTCGTCCTTAGCGAAAGTAGAAAAACAAAACAACATAGGCCTTCTCAGTTCACTATAGGCTTAACCCACACCAATTTTTAGGATAGTGTTGTTTTTTTGTGCTCTTTTTTTTTATAGTAGTTCGGGAATCCAACTTGCTGAGGTAGCTATGGTGTCAGGTGGTGGAGTCACAAACGATCCAGTACACTTCAGGTAAAGCTTTATGGGTCTCAGTTTGCTTGTGCTGAGGTTGTCTTGTGCTGTTCTATCCACTGTGTATATACCTGTTCTGGGTGTTGGGTGAGTCCCATTGGGCTCCCGAGAAGGTGGCCGCACATTCCCGAGTGCCATATGGTATAGTGATCCCACTTCATCCGTCATTGAGGTTGGGACCCTTCAGTATTATTCCAGGCTGGTATCCTCGAGGAGATAGACACCATTTCTGCCTTTTGGATGACCAGTGGGAGGTTCAATAACTCTGCGTGGAACAGGGTGGGCAGTGTTGGTATAGTCTGTGTAGGGCTTAAGATCTCATGAAAGTCCTCATTTAATAATGGTTGCAGGTTATTGTAGGAGGGTCAAGAGGTTGACAAAATTCTCCTCCATCCGTCTCTTAATGTTCCCTAATAGGGCCTGCAAAGTGCTATAGAATTCCTCAGGGCTCATCATTGTTAAGTGCTGTATGTAGCTAGCGTGGTCTAAGGTTCTTAGCTGCGGTGGCTTTCAAGAAGGGTGGCCATTAACATTAGCAGTAATAGCAGATCAAGAGCTGCTAGGCCCGGAGTACCGCGGGGGTGTTGAGGGCTCGAGTGTAGACCACAACAGGCTAGATCGGGTCCCAGTTGGTAGAAGGGGACAACTCTTACATGAGGCGAACCAGCAAGGAATGATGTTGATAACGCTTGTGAATAAGATGCTAGATGGTATAAGTCTGTCTAGATAATCAGTGAATTATTGGGAGTAGTCTGGGGCCTTCATAATTTGCGACCTGCCATGGCTGCTTCGGCTTTTATGTTTTGGCATTTCTACTAATAAAGCAAATGGAATTTACCTTCATTCCTGCCTGTCTTGTTTGCTGAAAATATAGGAAAAGACATGTTTTAAAATTATTTAAAGAGACAGGAAAGTCAAAATAAAACTTAAATTTATTACCAAGAGCATGACATTTTTTAACAACTTTCAAATTTAATTCAATTATTAATTTTGTTTAATTTTCTTGGTATCCTTTGTTAAAGAGTAATCCTAGGTGAGCTCAAGAGTTTGCACTTGTCTTACGACATCTGGCAACAGTACTTGCAACATTGTTTATAGCAATGTAATACATAAATACAAACACTGCTGCCATAGACTGCTATAGACATCTGCACATTCCTAAGCTCTTATTAGCCTGCCTAGGTTAGTTTTCAACAAATGATACAAAGAATACAAATTAAATTTGATAATAGAAATAAAAGGGAAAGCTGTTTAAAATGCCATGCTCTATGCACCTGGGAACAGTAAAAGGTGTGCCAGCTCAGAGGGTCATGCACAAACCCCCGCAATCAATCATGAACAAAAAGAGCAGCAACACCAATATCTTTAATCTAGAAACCTGTTTAAAGATATTGGTGGTGCTGCTCTCTCTGCTCATTGTTTAATTTATTCTGGTACATGAGCTTGTGCTCATTCACCATGAATACAAGTTGTTTATGCCAAATTCTGACCCTATCTTCTACATGTCGCAACAGCAACCAAGATTCATCAGAGCAGGTAACATTTTTCCATTCTTTTACTGTGCAGTTTTAGTGAGTCTGTTGCCACTGTAGCTTCCGCTTCCTGTTGTTAAGTGAGAGCAATGGATAGCAGTGTGGTCTTCTGCTCCTGTAGCCCATCCATTTCAAGGTTCGATGTGTTGTGTATTCAGAGATGCTGTTATGCATAGCACCCTTCCTTGTAACATGAGGTTATTCCATTTATTGTTGTCTTCCTGTCATCTTGAATCATTTTCACTCTCACTATTGCTGCTCACTGGATAATTGTTGTTTTCTGCACAATTCTTTGTAAACTCTAGAGACTAATGTGCATAAAAATTCTAAAGATCAGCACTTTCTGAGATACTCAAACCAATCCATGTGGCATTCCATGGTAAACAAATTTCTTCTACATTCTGATGTTTAATTTGATCAACAATTGCACCACTTGCCTATATCTGTATGCTATTATGCACTTAAAGGGACAGTTAACTCAATTTGTTTTCTCCTCTTTAAATTGTTTCCAATTGTTTCTATACTGGAGTCTATGCTATTGATAAACCTATGTAAACACATCCAGCAGAAGAAATTACATTCCAAGTGGGGTGCAGGATAGTTAGTAATAAAACGTTTATTTTCCATTGTTCTCTCTAGGGGGGGGGGGGGATTTTATAATCAGTGGATGCTGCTTATTCCGCCTGAAGTTTCCAGGTATCCAGAAACATGAGATAAGAAGCAGCGTTTATAAGATACCCCTGCTAGAGGCTGGTTGGCCGCAAATGTGCAGGGGGCGGCATTGCATAAGCATTTCACAAGAAATGCTTGTGCAATGTTAATTAAATGCATTTAGCGTTGTCGGGTGGGCCGGACATGATTCGCTACAGTGAATCATGTCCACTCGACATTTAATAAATTGATCCCTAAGTAATGAGCTTTGGTTTTCCAGACAAATATCAGATAAGGAAGCAAGTGTGTGTACACAAAGTAATAACATAATGAGATCTGATATTACCTACAAGCTCAACCCATTTCAATAGGTTGTTGTTTAAAAGAACAAAACTTGATACTTCATATACACAAATAAACCTGAAAATGCAATTTCTCATACATTTTATACTTTGCAGCTGGTCTAACAAGTCATTGAAAATACATTAAGGGAAAAACTATTTTACAGTATACTGTCCCTTTAATGAGCAGTTGTACCTGATAAAATGGTCACTGAATATATATATATATATATATATATATATATATATATATATATATATATATATATATATATATATATATATATATATATATATATATGTGTATGTTAGTTACTATCTAGATAGCATTGATGTTAATGCTTGAAATGTATTAAATATTTTTGATGTAGTTCTGAAAGCAAATTATCAACAAATTGCCATGGTTCATATTTCTTCAACTATAAGCAAATATGCAATTCTATAATTTTTTCTGTAAGGTAAATAAATCACATAACATTTTCAAAGACATTGCCAATACCATTCCATGCATCACTGGCCTAAGGAAGGTGTGAGAGGTAATATATATATATTTAATTCTCATATAATTATTGCAATATGCTGAATATAAGGATAAAACAGATGACCAATAAAAGATCTCTAATACAACTTTGATTAAATACTGTAAATTCTCCATATTTCAGTTTTATCTTGAATCTTTTTATTTTAATGATTTTCTTTGCGGGAGAAAATACTAGCTGGCTTGGAAAGCCTTGTAGATGGATAAGGTTAAAAGTCAGCTCACACACAGACATTTTCACCTCTAAAATGTTTTGAAGGGGAGAGAGGCTCATGGCTAATTTACTGAGTGATGACTAGTGACACAATGATAAATGGTGATAGCCAAAGCTGCTTGCATGTGCAATGCAGTATTTTAGAACGGTCAATGAAGTCTAGTTGTGGTGTTGTCCGACAAGATCATTCATACAAAGCTGTCCTTTTCAATATAAAATGGTTATCAAACAGTTTCACAGTATCCTATTTAAAACCCACAATTTTTCATTCACTCTTTACAGTATTAAAATAGGCTAAAAAGATTTTCAATTATTAAGTTTTTTTTTCTCCACATGGTAACTCAAAAGGATGTAAAAGCCCAGTTAAACCTGATTTTACAACAGCATCATTTTTAAAGAGACATAAAACACAAAATGTTTCTGTTGTGATTTAGACAAAGGCATGGATTTATCAAGTCGTCAACCGCAAATACGCTGGAATTCCGCAGCGTATTTGTGGCGAGCCTGATTCGCCTTAGTTATCAAACCCTACAGACTGGCAAAAGTAGAATTTAGTGATGTAACATACCATCCGTCCGACACAGATCGATGCTTACATCACTACAGATGTTCCGAACGCAAGTTTGGCACTATCTGACTACTTTTGCTAGTTATCAAATAACTAGCAGGTATGCTCGGCACTTTTCCGGCCTAGCGTACCTGGTTTTCAATCCGTCACCCTGGAGGCGGCGGATGCAATAGGAATCAATGGGAGTCGGAAAGCAGCGAGAGCTCATGTTCGCTGCTGCCCATTATCCCATTGATTCCTATGGTAATGTCTACACCTAACACCCTAACATGTACCACAAGTCTAAACACCCCTAATCTGCCCCCCCTACACTGCAGCAACCTACATTATACTTAAAAACCCCTAAACCGCCGCCCCGGACCCTGCCGCAACTAAATAAAGTGTTTAACCCCTAAACCACCGCTCCTAGAGCCCACTGCCACCTACATTATATTTATTAACCCCTAATCTTCCACCCCCTACACCGCCGCCACCTACATTATATTTATTAACCCCTAATCTGCCCCCCCTACACCGTCGCCACCTACATTATATTTATTAACCCCTAATCTGCTCCCCCTACACCGCCACCACTATATTAAATGTATTAACCCCTAAACCTAAGTCTAACACTAACCCTAACACCTCATAACTTAAATATAATTTAAATAAATCGAACTAAATTATTCCTATTTAAAAGTAAATACTTACCTATAAAATAAACCCTAAGATAGCTACAATATAACTAATAGTTACATTGTAGCTATTTTAGGATTTATTTTTATTTTACAGGCAACTTTATATTTATTTTAACTAGCTACAATAGTTATTAAATAATTATTAACTATTTAATAAATACCTAATTAAAATAAATACAAAAGTACCTGTAAAATAAAACCTAACCTAAGTTACAATTACACCTAACACTACACTATAATTAAATTAATTACCTACATTAACTACAATTAACTACAATTAAATAAAATTAAATAAAATTAAATAAAATTATCTAAAGTACAAAAAACCCCCACTAAATTACAGAAAATAATAAAATAATTAGAAGATTTTTAAACTAATTACACCTACTCTAATCCCACTAACAAAATGAAAAAGCCCCCCAAAATAAAAAAGCCCTACCCTATACTAAATTACAAATAGCCCTTAAAAGGGCTTTTTGCAGGGCATTGCCCCGAAGTAATCAGCTCTTTTATCTGAAAAAAAAGTACAATACCCCCCCAACATTAAAACCCCACCACCCACACACCCAACCCTACTCTAAAACCCACCCAATCCCCCTTAATAAAACCTAACACTAACCCCTTGAAGTCCTCAACGTAGCCGGGCAAAGTAGTGCTCCAGACGGGCAGAAGTCTTCATCCAAGCTGGGCAGAAGAGGTCCTCCAGACGGGCAGAAGCCTTCATCCAGGAGGCATCTTCTATCTTCATCCATCCGGCGTGGAGCGGCTCCATCTTCAAGACGCGGAGCATTCTCTTCCATCAACGTCGACTGTAGAATGAAGGTTCCTTTAAATGACATCATCCAAGATGGCGTCCCTTCAATTCCGATTGCCTGATAGAATTCTATCAGCCAATCGGAAATTATGGTAGGAAAAATCCTATTGGTTGATGTAATCAGCCAATAGGATTGAAGTTCAATCCTATTGGCTGATCCAATCAGCCAATAGGATTGAGCTTGCATTCTATTGGCTGATTGGTTCAGCCAATAGGATTGAAGTTCAATCCTATTGGCTGATTGCATCAACCAATAGGATTTTTCCTACCTTAATCCCGATTGGCTTCATTCTACAGACGACATCGATGGAAGAGGATATCTTGAAGATGGAGCCGCTCCGCGCCGGATGAATGAAGATAGAAGATGCCCCCTGGAGGAAGACCTCTGCCTGTCTGGAGGACCTCTTCTGCCCGACTTGGATGAAGACTCCTGCCCATCTGGAGGACCACTTCGCCCGGCTTTGTTGAGGACTTCGGCCCGGTTGGGTGAAGACGTCTCAAGGTAGGGTGATATTCAAAGGTTAGTGTTAGGTTTTATTAAGGGGGGATAGGGTGGGTACTTTTTTCAGGTAAAAGAGCTGATTACTTTGGGGCAACGCCCCGCAAAAAGCCCTTTTAAGGGCTATTTGTAATTTATTGTAGGGTAGGGCTTTTTATATTTTGGGGGGCTTTTATATTTTGTTAGTGGGATTAGAGTAGGTGTAATTAGTTTAAAAAGCTTGTAATTATTTTTATTATTTTCTGTAATTTAGTGTTTGTTTTTGTACTTTAGATAATTTTATTTAATTGTATTTAATTGTAGTTAATTGTAGTTAATGTTGGTAATTAATGTAATTATAGTGTAGTGTTAGGTGTAATTGTAACTTAGGTTAGGTTTTATTTTACAGGTACTTTTATATTTATTTTAACTAGGCAGTTATTAAATAGTTAATAATTATTTAATAACTATTGTAGCTAATTAAAATAAATACAAAGTTACCTGTAAAATAAAAATAAATCCTAAGATAGCTACAATGTAACTATTAGTTATATTGTAGCTATCTTACAGCTAGATTTAGAGTTTGGCGGCCAAAGGGGTGCGTTAGCTACGCATGCTTTTTTTCTCCCGCACCTTTTAAATACTGCTGGTATTTAGAGTTCACAGAATGGCTGGGTTTTCAGTGCGTTAGGCTACAAAAAGGGAGCGTAGAGCATAATTTAACGCCACTGCAACTCTAGATACCAGCGGTGCTTACGGACGCGGCCAGCTTCAAAAACGTGCTCGTGCACGATTCCCCCATAGAAAACAATGGGGCTGTTTGAGCTGAAAAAAAACCTAACACCTGCAAAAAAAGCCGCGTTCAGCTCCTAACGCAGCCCCATTGTTTTCTATGGGGAAACACTTCCTACGTCTGCACCTAACACTCTAACATGAACCCCGAGTCTAAACACCCCTAACCTTACATTTATTAACCCCTAATCTGCCGCCCCCGCTATCGCTGACACCTGCATATTTTTTTTAAACCCTAATCTGCCGCTCCGTATACCGCCACTACCTACATTATCCCTATGTACCCCTAATCTGCTGCCCCTAACACCGCCGACCCCTATATTATATTTATTAACCCCTAATCTGCCCCCCACAACGTCGCCACCAGCTACCTACAATAATTAACCCCTAATCTGCAGATCAGAGCTCACCGCTACTATAATAAATGTATTAACCCCTAAAGCTAAGTCTAACCCTAACACTAACACCCCCCTAAGTTAAATATAATTTTTTTTTTTTTTTTTTTAAATAAATTTTTTATTTGAGGGGAAACATAAGATACAAAGATATCATACAAATGTGACATATTCAAAGATACAAACAAGAGGTGATAGTGATAACAACTAATGTGAAGTCAAGAGTATCATTATAGACAATATTCCAATGTTGCATGATAGTTCGAATAACCTTTTCCTCAGTTTTATATTAATAAAGGACATTTCAACAATTGTGAAGGTAAGTGGGGATATATGCTCTCATAGGGTAGTCTCAGATAAGGTAATGGGGTAATGAATGGAGAAAAAAATAAAAAAAAACACAGGAGAGAGACAGCACTAAAAGAAAATAAATAAATAAATGGATGAATAAGTAAATAGAATATTGAGTCAGAAAAGAAGGTGGCGGGTAGGGGAAAATAGTGAGAGAGAATGAGTTAAATGTTACATTAGTGGCAAGTTATCTCAGAAAGAAGCGGCCAGGGTCAAGTTAATGTCATGCTGGATTAATTGGAGAATTTTTCCCACCAGGGAGCCCAAGTTGCATGGTAAAAATCTAGTTTATCTAGGGCTGAATGGGAGTAAGCTTCCATTTTCGATACGTAATTGACTGTAGCTATAATCTGCGAGGTGTTGGGAGGAGAAAGTTGTTTCCATGCTTTAGCGATTTCTAACTTAGTGGCCATCATCAGGTAGATGGATAGAGCTTTATGTGTGGGGGTGAGTGCTGGGAAGTTGAGGTGGAGCAAGCCAATTTGGGGACTAAGTTGAAAAATTATGCCTAGGGAGTGTAGTAGGTTAGTTACCCAGAGCCAAACAGAGGAGAGTCTGGGGCAAAACCACCAGATATGTGCCTGGGTTCCAAGTTGACCACAGCCTCTCCAGCAGGCAGGAGAATGAGAATTAAATATCCTATGAAGGGTTACTGGGACTAGGTGCCAACGGACCGCGATTTTGTAATGGAGTTCCCATAGGGATGTGCAATGTAACAGCTTTCTAGTGGACTTAAGTTCTCTATACCAGGAGTCGGCGTCGGCCGTGAAGTTGAGTTCGGTTTCCCAAGCTATAAATTGTGAGACTTTTGGTTGAGAGGAGGGGTCTAGTAGTATCTCATAGTGGAATGATAAGGTACCTTTGATCTTGTGCGGTAAGGACCATCGCTGTTCCCATTTTGTATGAGTTCTTATGTGCTCCCTAGGGAATCCCCACGATCTGACTATGGAAGAGAGTCGAAAGGCCTCAAATTGTAATTGGGCTGGAACCCGGAATTTATTACAAATCGATGTATGAGACATACCACCAGAATGATCATAGAGATCAATAACACGGTCAGCTCCCAAGGAGGACCAAGAATGTACATGAGTATCAGGTAAACAAAAAAGAACACTAGCTATAGTTTGGCATGGGGAAGGGTGAGGAGCAATCGAATTCAAATGTCTAGTCTGATCCCAAAACTTAAGAGTGTCCAGAATCACCGGGTGTGTGGTAGAAAGATTTTCCCAATAATGAGAGGGAATCCAGGGAAGGTCTATCAATCTCACTCCCAAAGGGAGAAGGGACTGTTCAAAATCCCTCCATAGGGCAGAGCTATCAGTGCAACCCCATTCAATCAAATGGGTTAAGCGTGCAGCTTGATAGTAAAGAATGATGTTAGGCATACCCAGGCCCCCTCTGTCACAAGGTCTTTGGAGGGTTTGTCTCGACGTACGAGGTCTCTT
The DNA here is from genome assembly GCF_027579735.1 of Bombina bombina. NCBI lineage: Eukaryota > Metazoa > Chordata > Amphibia > Anura > Bombinatoridae > Bombina > Bombina bombina. The sequence goes on from NC_069499.1 coordinate 662,566,015, forward strand.
GCCTTTCCAAACATAGTTGGTGATAAGGCTCTGAAGCTTATTTAGAAGTGGACGAGGCAGGTTAAGTGGGATTGTGCAAAATAGGTAAATGAGCTTTGGGATATAGGACATTTTAATGGCCGCGATTCTGCCAGTCCAGGATATATCTCGGAGATCCCATGAGTCTAATAGTTTTTTCCAGTCAGGGAGTCTCTCTGTAAAATTCTTAAGGATAACTGTGGAGACATTGGAGGAAAGATGAACACCTAGTAATTTTAGGGAGTGGGGGGACCACTGGAACTTGTATCTTTTGCGTAGAGTGATGAGATCCTGAGGTGTAACATTAATGTATAAAGCCTGGGTTTTGGCCAGGTTTAGTTTATAATAGCTTATGGTCCTGAACTTAGAGATGAGTTTGAAGACAGCGGGGAGCGACCTAAGTGGATCAGTGAGCAAGAGAGTTACATCATCCGCGTATAGAGAGATGGTGTGTTGACGGGGACTAACTGGGAAGCCGGAGATATTCGGATCTATTCTAATGGCTTGTGCTAGCGGCTCGATGGAAAAGGCGAACAGGAGCGGGGACAGGGGGCAGCCCTGTCTCGTCCCGTTGGTGATATCAAAACTATTGGATTGAAAACCTATTCCCTTAACCCTGGCAGATGGACTAGAGTATAAAGCCTGAATCGCGACAATAAATTTTTCCGGAATTCCAAAGGCTCGTAGAGTTTCCCATAAGTACTCCCACCTCACCCTGTCAAAGGCTTTCTCAGCGTCCAATGACAGGGCTAGCGTGGGGGCATCTCCCTTAGCACTTTCCAGCAGTATGTCTAAGATGCGCCGAGTGGCGTCAGGTCCTTCTCTTCGGGGGATAAAACCCACTTGATCCGGGTGTATCAGAGTGGGGGTGATTTGGGCAAGCCAGTTTGCTAATATCTTGGCGTAGAGTTTAGTATCGATATTAAGCAAGGAGATCGGGCGGTAGCTCACGCAGTCTTGGGGGTCTTTACCTGCTTTTAATATAGTGGTAATGGAGGCCTCAAGGAACTCCTTTCGGAAACTTCCTTTGCTGAACACTTCGTTGAATACTTTGCAGAGAATCGGAGAGATTTGAGGTGAAAAGGATTTATAAAATTGACTCGTGAAACCATCCGGGCCCGGGGACTTCGCAGTTTTAAGGTCTCTAACGGCCAAGGTGACTTCCTCAAGAGAAACAGGAGAAATAAGAGCCATTGTATCCATTTGATCTATTTGGGGGAGGCCTAGGGAAGCGAGGTATCTGCGTATACTAGCTGGGTTAAGAATTTTTGTAGAGTCCGAGGAGTCTAAATTATACAGTTGGTGATAGAAATGTCTAAAGGCCTCTCCTATATCAGCTGGAGAAGTTACACAGCCAGTAGGGGTGTTTATGGAGGTGATTTTGGCTTGCGCTGTCCGATTTCTCAGCTTTCTGGCTAATAAAGTAGAGACTTTATTATTATTATGGTAATAAACTTGTTTAAGTTTATCTAACAAACGTTGAGTTTCATCAACCTCCAAGTCTTTTATCTGTTTGGAGATCTCCAAGAGTTGATCACTTACTATAGCTGAGTAGGAGTTAGAGAGTTCGAGCTTCAGGGTTCTGTGTTGACAATTAAGAGATGCAAGCGTGGTACCTCGCGCTTTCTTAATCTGGTTATGCTTGCTGATAAAGAAACCTCTGAGATATGCCTTGAGAGTAGCCCAAAGCACCTCCTCAGAAAGAAGAGGAGTTCGATTGATACTTAGAAAGGTGTTGAGCGTTGATAGAGTCTCCACCTTGATCCAGGGAATGGTGACCAAGAAATCTCTGAGGCGCCACGTCAAACCTACAGCGTTCGAGGGGAGGTTACCTATTTCGATTATCAGGGACTCGTGGTCCGACCACGAGATCACTGATATCGTTGCGTCTGAAACCGTGCCCAAGAGATGTGAGCTTAAGAAAAAGAGATCAATCCGAGTATGGGATTTATGGGGAGCTGAGTAGAAAGTGTGATCTCGACTATTCGGGTGAATCGCTCTCCATACGTCATAGAGATCATACTGCTTAATTAGGTTTTGGAAGGCATTAGAAAGCGGGCGTAGTGTCCTCTCTGATGTGGAGATCGGGGGACCTGTTCTATCCACTAGGGGGTTCCAGATAAGGTTAAAATCTCCTCCTAAGATCAGTTCCCCTTGGGTCACAGCCGAAACCGACTCTAGTAGTAATCTAAGAAATCGAATTTGTCCTGAGTTGGGTGCGTATATATTTACCAATGTAAATAATTTGTGATTGAGTTTACAAATTAAAATTATAAAGCGTGCTTGGGTGTTTTTTTCTACATAGATCTCTTCATACAAGATAGAAGAGCTAATCAAAATAGCGACCCCTCTAGTTTTAGAGTGAAAGGACGAGGTGACTACTATAGGAAATTTCCTATATGTATGTGTGAAATCTGTGCTAGATAGCCAATGTGTCTCCTGGATAAAAGCTACGTCAATTTTGTTACGTGAAAGCATAGTAAGCAGTAAACTACGTTTGGTCGGGGAGTTAAGTCCTTGGGAGTTAAGGGTTAGAAACTTCAATTCTGACATTGTGGAAACTAGACTATTTTTCTCCAAGTTCTAATTTAGATAACTACGAGAGAGAGTGATGTTCAAAAGAAATAATTCTTATTAATTATGAAGAGCCCACTTAAATAAGTTAAGGGAGAGGGAAGCAGCGGGCAAAAGCCGCTCGAATTGGGGGGTAAAGGGGAAGTGGGGGGGGAGCAACGGGAGGCTAGAGTTGCTTAGTTTAGAGACTTTTAATGAAAATGTTACGTGGCGTAGAAAAAAAAAAAAAAAAAAAGGTGCAGACCTTAAAGTGTAAGAAAGGGGTAAGGAGGAGAATAAAGAGGAATCTGAAAGGGGGGTTCACAAAAGGAGGGGGCTTAGAGTTAATTACGGTGATGTAGGGATAATGGAGGCTGTTGCTGAGAAAGATCTAGAATAATAAGGTCTCTAACGAGACTTATATGAGTTAGCGATAGGGGGGTGAGACGGTGGGATTAGTATATGTGGAGTACAGAGAAACAGTAATAGAAAGAGCCGAGAGGGGAGGGGGGTGCCTGACTAAGGCTCCACTTCACTTGAGGGGTTGGAGTAAGGGAGGGAGAAAACGATCTAAGGAAAACAGTATTGAGCAGGAACTGTAATTATGGGGAAGGGTAGACTTGCCCAATACTAACAGAGTGTGATACAGCAACCATAAATAACGTTTCAAACATTGTAATCACTTCAAATATAACATATAAAACAGGGTAAGAGTGCACCAAAACAGTAATGTCATAAGGAGAACTTCATTAAAGAATTTACTACATTTCTGAACTAAACAAACATAGACTTATAAAATAGCATCACAGTGATGTATAGATCCGGGGGGCAGTTCCACCTAATGTGTTTCAGTGACATTGGAATAGGAACTTAGAAAATTGGAACTAATATGTAGGGGGTGAAGCGTGTATTAGCTCAATGGGTGCGATCGGTTTATCTTACTGTGGTATACATGGAGTGGAGAAATGTGGATGGGTCATGAGGGTACAGGGGCCAAATATAGGTATAGACCACTTTTCAGATAGTTCAAAATGATAAATATATATATATATTTTCTATGGTAGATGGTGGTCAGTATCAGTTAGACGATTAGAGACTAGAGTAAATACTGCCACAAACATGGTTATCTACTAATATTAAAAGAGGGGGATAAATCTCCAAAGATTAATATAGAGTATCCATAATCGGTGGGTTGTAAGAGCTAGGGCGTGTGTCATGAGGAAAGTACTTAAGATAAATTCCTAAGATAAGGGTAGATTATGTTAATAAGTATATGCAAACGGTAAGCATACTCGGATTAGAGCTGCGAGAGGGCTCGAAGAATGGAGATAAGGATTGAATAGGTAGGTTGTGGGTAGTGTAGAGTGGCTAGGTATACCAATATGGTGTAAACTACAACACAATAAACAACAAAACATATAAGCAAGATGAAGAATACCAGTTTTTAACAAATATGAAGTACATTTACATTACCCATCCATCCTCTCCAAGTCTCTGTTAGCTGAGAGTCCAAGGGAAATAAACAAAGTCTTTGAGAGGGGAACATCAGGAGGGAGAGGAGGGCAGAAATAACACATGAATATGGATAATGAGAGGGGGGTAGTCCGGTAGTTAGAGTACCTTGTAAGATTTCTCAAGGTGAGTCCCAGCATATTGTGGATTGAGACCTTCTATTCACATCTGGGGTCTCTTCGGGGGTGGAGGTGGTGAGAGTCCTCCCCTAGAGGACTGAAAACTGAAAGCTTGTTGTTGAGATCGCCAGGGGGCTGCTGAGGGATTGAGCTCCTTAGAGGTATCCTGGTGGGCAGAGGGAAGGTTGTCAGCTGTAAGAAGTTTCAGGGACTGTAGAATCTGGAAGCCTTGCTCAAGAGTAGTGATGGTATAAGAGGAATCATGGAATTGAAAAAATATGTGAACAGGGAAGCCCCATCTGTATTTGATGCCGTTGTTGCGAAGGCATTGGGTGACTTGGTGGAAGAGTCTTCTTCTAGACAGAGTATGGGTAGAGAGGTCTGGAAAAATCTTTATGTCCTGGAATGGGTCTTTCAAGGTCTTATTCTGGAATGAAGCCCTGAGGACCCTTTCTTTAAATGTAAAGTAATGTAACCGCACAATTACATCTCTGGGGGATCCCATGGGTGCGTTCCGTGGTCTAAGAACTCGATGAGCTCTGTCAATAAGGCTTTCCTGAGGGGGGGTAGGGCCAAGAAGCTCTGTGAAGAGGGATTGTAGATGAGTTGGTAGCTCCGTCGGGTTAACTTCCTCAGAAATACCTCTTATTCTGAGGTTGTTCCGGCGTGATCTGTCCTCCTGATCTGCCAGTTTGGTCTCCAGACCAGATATCATTTCAGCAAGTGATTGGGCGTAAGTTAACAGGTTGGAATGGTCGACATGTAGATCTTCTTGTTTCTTTTCCAGAGAATCTGTTCTCTCCCCTAATAGGGAGATATCCCTCTTCAACTCAGAAACCGAAACTTTGAGCTCTTGCTTCAGAGAAGTGTAGTGTGAGTCCATTTTGTTTGATAGATCTTTAATGGATTCGAGAATTGGAGAGGAGGGGTGTGAAACCCTTTCTGCAGAGAGTGAGAGAGGTCGAGAGGAATCCTTGGTGGAAATGATGGAGTCTCTCGAGTCGTCATCCGATAGGTCCTGGTCAAATGTATTCTTGTGTGAGAAATGAGCTGAGAGAGTCCGTTTTGGCATGTTCCCATGCTTCTGTTTCTTTCTCTGTGAGTGGGCCATCTTACTCATAATGTACCCAACAAATTGGACGTTCAGTCGACAGATTCTGACCTTGATTTCAGTAAGGTATCGTGGAGCAGAGAGTGCCTAGCCTAACATGGGAAAATGAGCTGTTAGTGAAAAATCAGGTGCGCAGGCTGGTTGTGGTCTCTCACTGACACTGCTTTATTCCTTCTCTGAGACCATACAGATTTTGATTGAAGGTGTCCTGTGGGGGGTCCATATGTCAGATGGCTCTCTCCCCGGGGGATTGCTCTCTGCCGAGCGAGTAAGGAGAGGGAAGTATGGGGTATGACCCGTGGGCACAGTGGGCCGACGGGAAAGGGGGGGGAGAGAGGTCTGATGTGTATATCAGCAGCTAGCTTCACCTTATGGAACAAAGGAGTAACAGAGTCAATATGAAGATGTAAATGGCTGTGGGGGATAGAAAAAGATCAAGGGGAGGTCAGTCAGGATTTAAAAATTCCCACAGGTGGTATATCAGATAGAGATCCAGTCAGTATGCCAGGCTTAGAAGAGTTAACAATCCTCAATAGTGCTAAATACTATGGTGACCTTTGAATGAAAGCCTTACAGACAAAAGAGGCAGCAGGTAAACTCCTGTGAGTGTTGCACTTCCTGAGCAAATGGGGAACTTGCAGTAGTAAAGGGGAATAAAAAGAAAATAATGCCTCTCCTAATGTGATGCTGAGGGGTGTTGATAAAGCCAGCAATCTGGATAAATGCTGGTAAAGTTTGAAGTGTGGATTTTTCTGGCCCTTGTCTTATGGCGCTGTGTGCTGATGTTAGTGGCATATGGAGGTGAGCTAACAGCAGGTTAGATCACAGAGAGGTAGCTTAGATATGAATAATGTATAAAGCCCCACTGTGGTTTATCCACTAGTTAATGGAGTGTCAGCAGCTCTTATAGTAGAGTTTTCAAGAAGGAGCTGTGGTTGTAGCCTGAGCTTATTAAGCAGGGTAAATAACCTGTTATCTATAGTGTGTAAAATGCAGGCTTATCTCACGTGTGAGTTATTTAACATGAAGGCTGGATCTGCTGCAGTTTCAACAGACTTGCTGGAATGAATATTGTATATAGCCACACTAAAAATAAATAGCTAGGTAATGGAGCATTAGGGGACTTTATAGTGGAATTTTCAGGACAAATTCAGTGGTTGCAGCCTGGTCTTATCTGGCCGGGAGAGTAGCCTGGTAACAGATATAGGGGTTATGGAGTTTAGTCCCACGTGGGAACTGCTTACCCTGTGCGCAATGACTATGGTCGTTCCTGCAGGCCCCACAAGTCGGAGAGCTGAGATGGAGGTTCCGGTGAGCCCAAAGACATGTCTCGGTCTGAGTCAGGACACTCTGTGTGTCCAATAAAGCAGGAGAGAGGAGTAAGGTATTAGCGCTGCAATAGGGAAACACCCGGCCGGTATTAGGAGAGAGAGGGCTACTTTCTAACTCACTCCAAGTAGTTGCGGTCACCTGATGACCGTGCGTGGTAGGTCGAGGATACTGGTATGTGGTAGCGCTGCCCCTGGGGTTTGAGATGGGAGCAGTAGGTCAGGGGTGATGACTCCGGAGAGTTGGATGCAGTCTGAGCTCCACAAAGTTGCCGATCCGGAAGTCTGTAGTTAAGAGCGCCACAGGGACGTGTGGCGCAGCAAAAAATTTCCCAAGTAGATTAGGATATCTGGGGGTCTGTGAGAGATCCGGGTTGGCAAATTGCAGGGTGAAAGTCCCAAAGGTTAGAGAAGTAGGGTGGGATAGATAAAAATAACTTTTATGGGGTAAAAAGAATAAAAAAACAAAGTTGGTCTGCAGAGCTCTTCTTTAGTGCGACCACTTCCTAGACTGGCAAACTCCGCCTCAGTTAAATATAATTTTTATCTAACTAAATAAATTAACTCTTATTAAATAAATTATTCCTATTTAAATCTAAATACTTACCTGTAAAATAAACCCTAATATAGCTACAATATAAATTATAATTATATTGTAGCTATTTTAGGATTAATATTTATTTTACAGGCAACTTTGTATTTATTTTAACCAGGTACAATAGCTATTAAATAGTTAATAACTATTTAATAGCTACCTAGTTAAAATAATTACAAAATTACCTGTAAAATAAATCCTAACCTAAGTTACAATTAAACCTAACAATACACTATCAATAAATAAATTAAATAAACTACCTACAATTATCTACAATTAAACCTAACACTACACTATCAATAAATAAATTAAATAAAATTCCTACAAATAAATACAATTAAATAAACTAACTAAAGTACAAAAAATAAAAAAGAACTAAGTTACAAAAATAAAAAAAATATTTACAAACATTAGAAAAAAATTACAACAATTTTAAACTAATTACACCTACTCTAAGCCCCCTAATAAAATAACAAAGACCCCCAAAATAAAAAAAATGCCCTACCCTATTCTAAAATTAAAATAGAAAAGCTCTTTTACCTTACCAGCCCTTAAAAGGGCCATTTGCGGGGCATGCCCCAAAGAATTCAGCTCTATTGCCTGGAGAAAAAAAACATACAATACCCCCCCCCCCAACATTACAACCCACCACCCACATACCCCTAATCTAACCCAAACCCCCTTTAAATAAACCTAACACTAAGCCCCTGAAGATCATCCTACCTTATCTTCACCACACCGGGTATCACACCGATCTGTCCTGGCTCCGATGTCTTGATCCAAGCCCAAGCGGGGGGCTGAAGACATCCATCCTCCGGCTGAAGCCTTGATCCAAGCGGGCAGAAGAGGACATCCGGACCGGCAAACATCTTCATCCAAGCCGCATCTTCTATGTTCTTCCATCCGATGATGACCGGCTCCATCTTGAAGACCGGATCCATCCTCTTCTTCCGACGACTAGACACCGAATGAAGGTTCCTTTAAGGGATGTCATCCAAGATGGCGTCCCTCGAATTCCGATTGGCTGATAGGATTCTAAGGTAGGAAAATTAAGGTAAGAAAATTCTGATTGGCTGATGGAATCAGCCAATCAGAATCAAGTTCAATCCGATTGGCTGAACCGATCAGCCAATCAGATTGAGCTCGCATTCTATTGGCTGATCGGAACAGCTAATAGAATAATAGGATTTATTTTCCAGGTAATTTTGTAATTATTTTAACTAGGTAGCTATTAAATAGTTATTAACTATTTAATAGCTATTGTACCTGGTTAAAATAATTACAAAGTTGCCTGTAAAATAAATATTAATCCTAAAATAGCTACAATATAATTATTATTTATATTGTAGCTATATTAGGGTTTATTTTACAGGTAAGTATTTAGCTTTAAATAGGAATAATTTATTTAATAAGAGTTAATTTATTTTGTTAGATTTAAATGATATTTAACTTAGGGGGGTGTTAGTGTTAGGGTTAGACTTAGCTTTAGGGGTTAATACATTTATTAGAGTAGCGGTGAGGTCCGGTCGGCAGATTATGGGTTAATAATTGTAGGTAGGTGGAGGCGACGTTGTGGGGGCAGATTAGGGGTTAATAAATATAATATATATTGGTCGACTGTGTTAGGGGCAGCAGATTAGGGGTACATAGGGATAACGTAGGTACGGAGCGTAGAGCATATTTAACGCAGCTTCAACTCTCGATACCAGAGTTGCTTACGGACGGGGCCAGCCTCAAAAACGTGCTCGTGCACGATTCCCCCATAGGAAACAATGGGGCTGTTTGAGCTGAAAAAAAACCTAACACCTGCAAAAAAGCCGCGTTCAGCTCCTAACGCAGCCCCATTGTTTGCTATGGGGAAACACTTCCTACGTCTGCACCTAACACCCTAACATGTACCCCGAGTCTAAACACCCCTAGCCTTACACTTATTAACCCCTAATCTGCCGCCCCTGCTATCGCTGACCCCTGCATATTATTTTTCACCTCTAATCTGCCGCTCCGTAAACCGCCGCTACTTACATTATCCTTATGTACCCCTAATCTGCTGCCCCTAACACCGCCGACCCCTATATTATATTTATAAACCCCTAATCTGCCCCCCACAACGTCGCCTCCACCTGCCTACACTTATTAACCCCTAATCTGCCGAGCGGACCGCACCGCTATCATAATAAAGTTATAAACCCCTAATCCACCTCAATAACCCTATAATAAATAGTATTAACCCCTAATCTGCCCTCCCTTACATCGCCGACACCTAACTTCAATTATTAACCCCTAATCTGCCGACTGGAGCTCACCACTATTCTAATAAATGTATTAACCCCTAAAGCTAAGTCTAACCCTAACACTAACACCCCCCTAACTTAAATATAATTTAAATCTAACAAAATTAATTAACTCTTATTAAATAAATTATTCCTATTTAAAGCTAAATACTTACCTGTAAAATAAATCCTAATATAGCTACAATATAAATTATAATTATATTATAGCTATTTTAGGATTAATATTTATTTTACATGTAACTTTGTATTTATATTAACCAGGTACAATAGCTATTAAATAGTTAAGAACTATTTAATAGCTAAAATAGTTAAAATAATTACAAAATTACCTGTAAAATAAATCCTAACCTAAGTTACAATTAAACCTAACACTATACTATCATTAAATTAATTAAATTAAATACCTACAATTACCTACAATTAAACCTAACACTACACTATCAATACATCAATTAAATACAATACCTACAAATAACTACAATGAAATAAACTAACTAAAGTACAAAAAATAAAAAAGAACTAAGTTACAAAAAATAAAAAAATATTTACAAACATAAGAAAAATATTACAACAATTTTAAACTAATTACACCTACACTAAGCCCCCTAATAAAATAACAAAGACCCCCAAAATAAAAAATGCCCTACCCTATTCTAAATTACTAAAGTTCAAAGCTCTTTTACCTTACCAGCCCTGAACAGGGCCCTTTGCGGGGCATGCCCCAAGAAGTTCAGCTCTTTTGCCTGTAAAAAAAAACATACAATGCCCCCCCCCAACATTACAACCCACCACCCACATACCCCTAATCTAACCCAAACCCCCCTTAAATAAACCTAACACTAAGCCCCTGAAGATCATCCTACCTTGTCTTCACCTCACCGGGTATCACCGATCGGTCCTGGCTCCAAAATCTTCATCCATCCCAAGCAGGGGCTGGTGATCCATCATCCGGTGGCTGAAGAGGTCCAGAAGAGGCTCCAAAGTCTTCATCCTATCCGGGAAGAAGAGTAGATCCGGACCGGCAACCATCATCTTCCAAGCGGCATCTTCTATCTTCATCCGATGAGGACCGGCTCCATCCTGAAGACCTCCACCGCAGACCCATCTTCATCCGGCGACGTCCAACTGAAGAATGATGGAACAGCCAATAGAATGCAAGCTTAATCTGATTGGCTGATTGGATCAGCCAATCGGATTGAACTTGATTCTGATTGGCTGATTCCATCAGCCAATCAGAATATTCCTACCTTAATTCCGATTGGCTGATAGAATCCTATCAGCCAATCGGAATTTGAGGGACGCCATCTTGGATGACGTCCCTTAAAGGAACCGTCATTCTTCAGTTGGACGTCACCAGATGAAGATGGGTCCGCGGTAGAGGTCTTCAGGATGGAGCCGGTCCTCATCGGATGAAGATAGAAGATGCCGCTTGGAAGATGATGGTTGCCGGTCCGGATCTACTCTTCTTCCCGGATAGGATGAAGACTTTGGAGCCTCTTCTGGACCTCTTCAGCCACCGGATGATGGATCACCAGCCCCCACTTGGGTTGGATGAAGATTTTGGAGCCAGGACCGATCGGTGATACCCAGTGAGGTGAAGACAAGGTAGGATGATCTTCAGGGGCTTAGTGTTAGGTTTATTTAAGGTGGGTTTGAGTTAGATTAGGGGTATGTGGGTGGTGGGTTGTAATGTTGGGGGGGGTATTGTATGTTTTTTTTTACAGGCAAAAGAGCTGAACTTCTTGGGGCATGCCCCGCAAAGGGCCCTGTTCAGGGCTGGTAAGGTAAAAGAGCTTTGAACTTTAGTAATTTAGAATAGGGTAGGGCATTTTTTATTTTGGGGGTCTTTGTTATTTTATTAGGGGGCTTAGAGTAGGTGTAATTAGTTTAAAATTGTTGTAATATTTTTCTTATGTTTGTAAATATTTTTTTATTTTTTGTAGCTTAGTTCTTTTTTATTTTTTGTACCTTAGTTAGTTTATTTCATTGTAGTTATTTGTAGGTATTGTATTTAATTAATGTATTGATAGTGTAGTGTTAGGTTTAATTGTAGGTAATTGTATGTATTTTATTTAATTAATTTAATGATAGTATAGTGTTAGGTTTAATTGTAACTTAGGTTAGGATTTATTTTACAGGTAATTTTGTAATTATTTTAACTATTTTAGCTATTAAATAGTTCTTAACTATTTAATAGCTATTGTACCTGGTTAAAATAAATACAAAGTTACCTGTAAAATAAATATTAATCCTAAAATAGCTATAATATAATTATAATTTATATTGTAGCTATATTAGGGTTTATTTTACAGGTAAGTATTTAGCTTTAAATAGGAATAATTTATTTAATAAGAGTTAATTAATTTCGTTAGATTTAAATTATATTTACGTTAGGGGGGTGTTAGTGTTAGGGTTAGACTTAGCTTTAGGGGTTAATACATTTATTAGAATAGCGGTGAGCTCCAGTCGGCAGATTAGGGGTTAATAATTGAAGTTAGGTGTCGGCGATGTTAGGGAGGGCAGATTAGGGGTTAATACTATTTATTATAGGGTTAGTGAGGCGGATAAGGGGTTAATAACTTTATTATAGTAGCGGTGCGGTCCGCTCGGCAGATTAGGGGTTAATAAGTGTAGGCAGGTGGAGGCGACGTTGAGGGGGGCAGATTAGGGGTTAATAAATATAATATAGGGGTCGGTCGACGGTGTTAGGTGCAGCAGATTAGGGGTACATAAGTATAACGTAGGTGGCGGCGCTTTGCGGTCGGCAGGTTAGGGGTTAATTATTGTAGGTATCTGGCTGCGACATTGTGGGGGGCAGGTTAGGGGTTAATAAATATAATATAGGGGTCGGCGGTGTTAGGGGCAGCAGATTAGGGGTACATAGGTGGCGGTCGGCAGATTAGGGGTTAAAAAAATTTAATAGAGTGGCGGCGATGTTGGGGATCCTCGGTTTAGGGGTACATAGGTAGTTTATGGGTGTTAGTGTACTTTAAAGTACAGTAGTTAAGAGCTTTATGAACCGGCGTTACCCCAGAAAGCTCTTAACTACTGACTTTTTTCTGCGGCTGGAGTTTTGTCGTTAGAATTCTAACTCTCACTTCAGACATGACTCTAAATACCGGAGTTAGAAAAATCCCATTGAAAAGATAGGATACGCAATTTACGTAAGGGGATCTGCGGTATGGAAAAGTCGTGGCTGAAAAGTGAGCGTTAGACCCTTTTTTTAATGACTCCAAATACCGGAGGTAGCCTAAAACCAGCGTTAGGAGCCTCTAACGCTGGTTTTCACGGCTACCGCCCAACTCTAAATCTAGGCCTTAGGAAGTGTTTCCCCATAGGAAACAATGGGGCTGCGTTAGGAGCTTAACGCTGCTTTTTTGCAGGTGTTAGGTTTTTTTTCAGCTCAAACTGCCCCGTTGTTTCCTATGGGGGAATCATGCACGAGCACGTTTTTGAAGCTGGCCGCGTCCGTAAGCACCGCTGGTATCGAGAGTTGCAGTGGCGGTAAATTATGCTCTACGCTCCCTTTTTGGAGCCTAACGCACTGAAAACGCAGCCATTCTGTGAACTCTAAATACCAGCGGTATTTAAAAGGTGCTGGGAAACAAAAGCATGCGTTAGCTACGTGGGTCGTTACCTACAAAACTCTAAATCTAGCCGATAGAGAGTTTCTTACAGTTATATTTGGCATTATCTCTTTTCTGTGCGCCTTTATCTAGGCTGTTAGTCTATGCTATTTTTCTAGCTTTCTAGTTTTTATGTTCTATCAGTGTTCTATGGCCCAAAAGTGGCATTATATCCATGAGCCTATTACTAATTGTCACAATCTTGGGGGTCCAAAAGTGACCTCAACTGTCCTAAGGAGGTAGGAAAATAAAGGTTTAAGTTTGATATTTTTTGTTTTTGCCCACAGGTACTGCTTGGTTAGTTGGCTAGATTGTTATGATTCATTTTTCCTTGTATCGGATATATTTTCGGTAATTTTTTGCATGTATGTCAAGTGATTATCATAGATCATACTGCCTGTAACATATCCTGACCTTGCTTAAGTTTTGTACCTGTATGTTTCCTTCTTCAACCTTTAATAAAAAAAAATATTTAAGAAAAAAAAAAAATGCAATAGCAGTCTGAATTTCAAATTTGAAAGTTAGTTTAATTTTCCTTACGCCTGAATCATGTGACAGTCATCAGCCAATCACAAAATGCATTTACTTATGCACTGTGAATTCTTGCACATTCTCATTAGGAGCTGGTTCCTCAGACCATGTGCATATAATAATACTATGTATATTTTGATAATGGTATTGGGAAGTTGTTTAAAATTGCATGCTCTCTCAGTTAACTTTTGACTTTAATGCTCCTTTAAAGGGACAGAAAACCCCCACAATTTTCTTTATGATACAGATAGAACATACAATTTTAAACAACTTTCCAAGTTACTTCTATTATCAAATTTGCTTCATTCTCTTGTTATCTTTTGCTGAAGGAACAGCATTGCACTAAAGCCAATCACAAGAAACAAATGTGCGCAGACACCAATCAGCAGCTAGTTCTCACTAGTGTAGGATATGTGCATATTCTTTTATAACAAGGGTTCCCTAGAGAACAAAGCACATTTGAAATTAGAAGTGAATTTAAAAGTGTCTTAAAATTACAAGTTCTGTTTGAATCATGCAAGTTTAATTTTGACTTTCCTATCCCTTTAAGCCTAAAGTGAGTACTGATATTTAAACAATCCTTAGCAAATAATGAGTATTTATTATAGGGTAGTGGAAAGTGTTAAAGGTCATGGTGCCTTTGGTGCTTTAATAGGAGCAAGTTTTGGGGGATAAGTACCTTTTTTGGCTTAAAAAAATAGTTCTGCTTAAAAAAACTGTCTCTTCACTTTCAGCTACTTAACTCCTGCTAGACGACAGGTCAGAAAAAGACAGAGAAAAGAACTAGTTCATCAGTGTTGTCACTGGCTTGGATATGTTAAAGTTTACCTGGTTTTTAAAGTTAGAAGCGCAATAATACTGCATAGCAACGTTTTACTGTATTCATTAAGAAAGCATTTTATTTCACACAATGTTAACAAATTATTGTGGAACTATAAATGTCAACAGCCGCCACTGCTAAAACTATCAATTTGAATCAATTGCAGATTGAAATGAATTGTTTTAACAATTTCATTTCTATTGATTTACAGATTTCTAAACAGTTTACTTTCTGTAACAACCATACACATGTAGAAGATCAATCTGTGAATGCTGCAGAGATATTTATGAAAGTGCTAAAAGTGCTAAGAATCATGAGAAAACTTAAAAGGAATTCCTAGTGTGATTTTTTTTAACAGCCCACTTACAGACAAAATACATTTTAAATAGCATAACATTAAAAATAAGAATTCAAGAAAATAAAGAATATTTTTTATTTAAGAATGATATCTATAAATACATTATTTTGCCTTATTTAAAAAGTCCTACAAGATCAAATCTTGTATGTTCTTGGATAAATCAGTATATTACATTTACGTCATCATCTTGGCATGAACATAAAGGGACATGAAACCCAAAACTTTTCTTTCAACAATTTTAAAACAACTTTCAATTTTACTTCTGTTATCAATTTTGCTTCATTCTTTTGTTATCCTTCATTGAAAGAGCATCAATGTGCTACTGGGAGCTAGCTGAACACACCTGTAAGCCAATTACAAGAGGCATATATGTGCAGCCAACAATCAGCAGCTAGCTTCAAGCTCATGAGCCTACCTAGGTATTCTTTTCATAAAAGGATGCCAAGAGAATTAAGCAATTTTGATAATAGAAGTCAATTGGAAAGTTATGATATGCTATATCTGAATCATGAAAGAAAAAAATTGGATTTTATGTCCCATTAAGGAAATATCTTTTAACGAGTCGTTGAAGATCCAAAGTAATATTTAATTTAAATGAATCACAGTTAATGTTTATGAACACAGATCAGTATATAGTGCAGTGATTATAGTACAGAAGATAATACATTCATAGAAATAGTCACAAAATAAGCTGCCAAAGTATTAGCGCCTGACGATCTAAAGCTCTAAATCTACATAATTCTACACTCTCTTCTGAGTGCATCATGTTGCTGTTATATATGACACATCAAGATTGACAATTTTTTGGGGGCATCATTTGTTTTTTTTTGTTGCATATTTTTTTTGGCATTGCTGTTCCTATCTATTTTCCCTGATTTCTTGTTTTTATTTTCCAGTTTGATCCTTAGAAGTAGATTTATCATACCCCGGGAGGACATGATTGGTTATAGCGAATCATGTCCCCCTGTATCGATAAATGCAGACAGCATACGCTGTCGGCATTTAACATTGCATAAGCAGATAACTGCTTGTGCAATGCCACCCCTGCAGATTCACGGAAGGGGATGTCAATCAAACCGATTGTATACGATCGGGAGGATTGCTGTCCGCCAACTCAGAGCTGGCGGACGAGTTAAGGAGAAGCGGACTTAAGACCAATGCTTCTTAACTCCTGTTTCCTGCGAGCCTGAAGGTTCACGTGGAAACAGAGGCATCAGGGACAATACGGGGCATGATAAATCCGTCCATTAGACTGATTTGCTTACTATGCTTTGCCTGACTACAGTTTCTGATTTTCATATTGTCCATTTTTCTTTACTTTGCACTTTTTCTGGCCTTCAACAAATTTATCATAATGACAAAAGTAAAATACTCAAATCCTAAAACCCTTTGTAATTTCAAGATAGTAGAAAAGTTTTACAAAAATTTCTGTGCTATGTTCTAAGGATGTATATTCTGTTTGTGCCCACTTCTAAAAGCGTAATAAAGGATGCATGAACATAGAAAAGTTATTGCAGCACAGAATTATTACGTTGTCCTTAAATATTTCAAAACTGGTCGCCATGTGTTCAGCCTGCAATAGATTAAATTATTTTATTGAACAGCTGCTATGTCCTCACAATCATCTGTGCACAGCATTGAAGATGGTATTTGCAACAGCATGAACACAAGCATTGTTTTATTTTGCTCAGCAAGCCAAATAAATGCTGCCATTTACACTGGTTAATGGTTGCCTCACACAGGTCTTAGTCAAGTCAAAGAGGGTGACAGATTGATATTTCAAAGATGACCCATTTCAAACACTAGAAATTCATAGTCCTTGTTCATCGGATTTTATTTCTTTTCATTTATGTTCTTTAAGTTTTAATGTCAGCTTTTCAATAGTATATTCATTACATTTTGAAAGAAATATAGTAGAGTTTTAGTGAAATCATTTATTAGCAGAAAAAGAAATATTGTTCACAGTCATAATACCAGAACGGTTACAAAATTTCCCACATAAAAAGAAAAGCAATATTTTTTAGATGAGTATCCTGTACCTACTTATTATATGATATAATAGAGCTTGACTATGCTAAATATAATGTTTAGTACAAAAAATGAAAACATGTTTTCATTCCTATAGGTACAAGAAAGACAGGACCAGTTTGGTATATACCTAAAACGAGTACACTAGCAATATACATGAAATTACATTTTTCTACTGTTCCCAAAGAGCTTGGAATGCATTATATGAGATTCACAACAATGACCCTCCTCAATGCTCATATTTTTCTTGATATGCATGTAGGCTCATTTATATCTGTGCTTCATTAGCCCTAACAAGAAAGATAAGGTAAATATACTCAATTTGCTTTTCAAGTGTTGTGTCCATAAACCTGCAAAACAATGCAAATGTATTGGGGATCACCTGAAAATTAGAGAAGTGTTGTGACCTCCTCATTTGAAAGAAGTGAATATCCTATTTCACACAAGGGTTTCAGACCTCTTTAAATAAATTAGAGGGGCAGATAGGGATTATTTGGTAGCCTCCATTACTAGAAATCACAAGGTGATCAACATTTTTTACAGTGATCACCTGCATCCTCATTTAACAGAAGGGAATCTACTCTTTCAAATGAAGGGCCACTTGTCCCTCTAGCCCAAATGGTGGTGTGTGTGTGTGTGTGTGTGTGGTGGGGGGTAATAAGTATTTCCCTAGACTCCCCACTGCATCAGGTTAAACAGTACTTAAAGTGCTGATGTAGATAATTGCCATTTTTACTGTGATCATCTGCATTTTACAGGGTCATGCAAGTTATTTAAATGAGGGTTCACTTGTCACTTTAAGAGACAGCTGAGATATGTGCTTTTAAAGCCACCCTGCCCCCAGCCCTATGCACACAGCAAGGAATTCCATAACTTAGCTGGGAGTTGCAGGGGCTTAATGATGTTACTGACTATTTCTGAAACGGGCAGGAATAGGTAAGGAAAATGCAGTTTCCTTTCCAGGCTGCAGTGTGGAGGGTTCCCAGGATCAAAACTAGAATGGGGACCCTCCAGGATAAAAGTGTGAAGTCATGATCCACAAACGGCAGCGGATGTGCATGTTGACAAAGGGTTAAAATAATATCAACAATAGAAAGTGTGTTTTAAGATTGCAAGTGTGTTTTAAGATTGCAGAAACTTTAAAACTATTTTACTTATGCATTCAAACTATTACATCTTAAACCTCTAAAGAAAAACTTATACATTTCACCATGAACTAAGGTTTACTGGCAAATATTCATAATGGTCTTAAGGTACTAAGCAGAGCATCCTACTTTTGAACCCTTGTGGGGAAGAGCCTGCTTTCTGTAATGAAAGAAGCAGAGGTCACCATCAATTGACTGTGCAGACATACAGTGTCAGTTGCCCGTTCAATGTGAAACTGAGTGGACAGGTTCCCATGTCAGAAAAAGTACGCTGCCCCCATTTAACATTGCACAATTCATTGATTGTGAAATGTCGGCCCCTGCTTGCACTCAGTCAGTCGTGCAAGAGGGGGCTGTCAATCATCCTAATACGATACATTTAGGGGTCGATTTATCAAAGCTGAGGCGGAGAGGGGCGCATATAAGCGCCCCTGTCCGCCTCAGCTCGCCTCTGGCGGGGAGAATTTCCCCGGAGGAATTTACCATTGCATGCGAGTGCTATTTTGCGCTTGCATGCAATCCCGCCCCCTGCCCACGCACAGCCAATCATGCGCTGTCAATCTCTTCGGTCGGACTCTACCAAGGAGATTGAATTTCGCCACTGTCTGATGAACGCTGCTTGTTAAATACAGCATGCAGGTTCTCTTGTGATAACCTGCAGCCGTAGGGTTTCAAAGGCTGGCGAAAGCCTTTGATAAATCGAACCCTTAAGGATGACTAAAGTGTCGCAGAGAGGTTAAGTAGCAACGGTATTGAGACCACCATGGATATTATCATTTATTATATCCTATAATATAAAAGGCCAAGTGTGTTTGTCTGAAGCTGTCATGTGCAGTAGAGACAGCACAAGGACAAACACACCTGGCCTTACCTGACATGCTGTTTGCGGCGGTGGGGCGAAAGTGGGCGGGGCAGGGCAGGAGCATGGGCATGGCCGGAAGGAGCGTGGGCATGGGCGTAGCCTGGCATGACCGGCGTGGTTGGGGCGTGATTGGGCATGGTGGGGGCGTGGCTGGGCGTGGTCGGCTTAAGAGAGAGGGGAGAGAATGATAATGGAGGGCCCTCTAGTGGGCCTGTAACAACATTAACGGATTACCAACTTGAAGTCTGGAGGATGCTAGATTGTGTTTGTTACAATGTTGCATGTGTGGAGGTGGGTGTTTGTGCTTACCTTTATAGGGTCCTGCAGCAGTGATACCGGCCTCTTCCTTTTCCAGACTTCAAGGAGAAAGTTTCTTCATGTCCTGTGTAGAGCTTGGATAATGGATAGAGCCAGGAGGAAGGCGATGCCACCGAAGAGATACCGTGAAGTGGTGGAGATGACGGCCAGGAAGAAGAGACCTGCAAGAGGAAGAGAGGAGCATTTTTCCGATGAGGCGGTACCCCCCACACCCCAAAAAACACCCCCTTGTAGACATTTTAATAAAGGAAGGAAGGCAGGGGGTGGGGAGGCAGGCTCCAGGATACAGGCCCAGGGTACTGGGGGTGAAGGGGTAGGCCCAGGCCCTATACAGCAGCTCCTTTCATCAGGTTTAGATCAGGGTGGCCCCAGTGGTAGTCAGGCTGGCCCCCAAGTAAGTCTGGTGTGTCAGGCAGAGCAGGGGGGATGGTCAGGGGGGGCCAGTACCAATCCATTGCCTACCTTGCCACCGACAGCCATGGTGGCTGTCTTGGCCCTTGCTCAATTTCTGGTTTCAGTGATGGGCCCGACCGGCCACAATCAGGGTCAGGAGGCTCCAGGGTTGGCTAGCGAGGTGGATGGCGGGTCACGGCCTAGCGTGCAGGCCAGATAGTGAAGTGAGTCAGGCCACTCCCCCTCACATGGCGGATCCCACGAGACTTCTCCCTCGAGATCTTCAAGGGAGGAGGATCATGGCCTCCATCTTGGGAGGAGGGGCAAAGGCCCAGATCTCGGCCCACGTGACTGGAGCACCCAAGGTAACTTGGGGAGTCTACGGATCACTGATGGGGCCTTAAAAGGATCGGGGCAGGTATCTGGGGCACCAGGGCACTTACCGGGTTCCAGATTAGGTGGCATGTATGTAGTGGGAGGGCCGGATAGCCCATGGAGAACTACTGATGGGGGTGTAAGGAGTATGGTAGGCCCAAGAGAGAGTTCAAGGGTCCAGGATGATGTGTGCGGATGCATGGTGCTCCCAGGATCAATGGCTGTTACTTGGAGGATGAATACAAGGGATGAGTCTGTGCAGTTGGGGGCTGGGCATGCAGGGATGATGCATGCGGGTATGCATGGTGCCCAGTATGGCACAAGGGGGCACGTTACACATGGTGAACAGATGCTTAGGCCTAATGCAGGTCAGGGTGCTGGTATGCATGCTCAAGCTGGTGGAGTCACAGAGGATATCATAAGGAGGGCAGTGGAGGCTGCGTTGCGTGAAGTGGGCAGGCCTCAAGCCCCCACCCCCGGGTTCAGTGGGCATGCCAGGGAGTGGTCAGGGCAAGAGGAGATCATCAGGAGGGCTGTTTCAGCAGCTTTGGGGATGAATGTTGGGGGATATCAGGGGGATACGATTGCGAGTTCCTCTTTTGAGGCCTCATTCGTGGACCGGAGTACTCCCCAAATTGCTTTGTCTCCACAGGTTCGAGAAAAAAGAGTCAACAGCTATGGCAACCGGAGCATCAAGTGCACTGGTGGTTAAAGGGCCCAGCAGAGAGCAGGAAGGGGAACAGCCATCGGACTGTGAGTACTATGCACCTGACATTACAGACGCTGACACAGGGTCATCCACTAGTGGGTCAGGCTCAGAAAGTGGGGAGGACTTTTTGTTAGTGGCTAAGGGCAAGCGGACAATGTTTAGGTGGATTAAAAAAATGGCAGCTTGGCAGGCAAAGGCTAAGGCTGGGGTTCCAGGTTTGGTGGAGGTGTCAGCGAGGGGCATCAGGGCCAGGGGGCATCATGCCCGCTGCGGGGCAGGTTCCAGTGTCATCCACTGTGGGTCAGGCTTAGAAAGTGGGGAGGACTTGGTGTTAGTGGCTAAGGGCCAGTGGAGAAGGTTTATGTGGATTAAAAAATTGGCAACTGGGCAGGCAAAGGCTAATGCTGGGGTTCCAGGTTTGGTGGAAGTGCCAGCGGAGGCGTCAGGGCCAGGGGGCATCACGCCCACTGTGGGGCAGGTTCCAAGGAAGGTGGCTGCTCAGGGGGATACCTATCCCTGTCTGGTGCACTCCCTGTATGGCCATTTCAAGATGAAGATCATTAAGAAAATTAAGAAGGGGCAAAACGTGAACATATTCAAGCTCTCTCTGGATGCTTTTAGAGCTATGAAAAGGGCAACAGACGGCACGTGCCCTAAGAAGGTGCGCAGGCCATAGACCTATGAGGAATTGTTAAAATGTTTCAGGGTTTTGGCTGTTTGTTACATAGATAGGTGGCCCCTGCAGGGGCATAACTTATTCAGGTATTAGGATACCATAGAGGATATCCATACTAGATTTAAGGAAGGGGCATGGCGTGAATACAACATGGCTTTTCATAGAAAGATGGTGGGCAATCCTTTATTGCATTTTGGTACACAGGACATGCACCTATGGTCAAAACTGGGGTTAGAGGGGGGTTCCCCCTCTCCAGTGCCAGCGCGGCAGGGGGCAGCATGTCAGGGACCCCGACTAAAAAGGTGGGGTAGGGAGTGCTGGAAATTACAGGACAGGCAATGTGATAGGGGGAGCAGATGCTCCTTTCATCACATATGCAAGTTCAGAACTGGTCCCCAACCGGGAGTCGAGTGTGGTAAAAGAAAGGAGCAGGGACATGACAGACCAGGTCCCAAGCCGGAAGTTGGTGTCAAGGGCCCCAACCCTGCTTAAGCTGGCAGCCATGGGAACATGGCTGGCAAATTACCCCGACCAGGATGCAGCACAGTTGCTCTGGTCAGGGTTGGAAGGGGGGTTTCGGATTCCAGTGCTAGGCAAGGTTGTGGGGTCTGTGGTACATAGGAATTTAAAGATGGCATACGAATTCCCGCAGGTGGTCAGGGAGAAATTGGCAAAGAAGGTGGCAATGGGCAGGGTGTCTGGCCCGTTTGCAGCCCCCTTTTGCTGACCTTGTGGTCTCCCCGCTTGGTGTTGTGCCCAAGAAGGAGGCAGGGAAGTTCAGGTTGATCCATCACCTGTCATTCCCAAAAGAGGAGTAAGTAAATGATGCTATTGACCCATAGCTGAGCTCGGTGCATTATCAGTCTTTCAACGATGCAATGGAGATAGTCAGGGCATGCGGCCCGGGGGCTCTTATGGCAAAGTTGGACACTGAGTCTGCTTTCTGACTGCTGCCGTTACACCCGTCAGCATTCAGGCTGATGGGGATGAAGTTTGAGGGAGCTTACTACGTGGACAGATGTTTACCAATGGGGTGTTCATTGTCCTGTTCCCTATTTGAGTGCTTTAATTAAGTTCATTCCTCCACTGGGTGGTGCAGAAGGCATCTGGGGGTGGGTCGGTGGCCCACTACCTGGATGATTTTCTGTTGGTCGGGAGAGCAGGTTGCACTGAGTGTGAACAGCTCATGGAGGTAACTGTTGAAGGTTGGGAAGGCATCCTCCCCTTAATCAGAGCATCATTAGCGCCAAAGACTTGGAATGCTTACATGAGCCACTGGAAAAAATGGGAGGCATTCTGTCATCAGAAAGGTGTACAGGTACAGATGGCATCACAGGTGAAGGTACTTGAATGGTTAGCAGTTTTGAGGCAGGAAGGGATTAGTAGAGTAGGTGCGGGAGGCAGATTGTCCGCGATAGCCTTCTTCAACAAAGCATTGGGGAATGTTGATCACTCAAGAGCATTTTTAGTCAGGCAGGTCCTGAAGGGGTGGGTTAGGGTGGACCCCCATCTGGATGATCGGAGGGAACCTATCACACCACTTCGTTGGAGTTGACATTGGAGTTAAACTTGGTATACACATCGGAGTATGAAAAATTACTTTTCAGGGCAGCTTTTGCTTTAGCATTTGTGGGGGCACTACGCTTGGGTGAGTTGGTAGCTTTGTCTAAGGAGAATGGTTCAAGGGGAATCCAAGCGGACCACATCCGTTCGGCGGATGAGGGCTGCTCTTGTTAGTGCCTAGGTTGAAGACAGACCAGGAGGGCAAAGGGACTTGGTTGCCCCTTGCGAAGCAGGATTTCATTGAATGTAGTCCTGTGCGCTGCGTGGAGGACTTAAGTAAAGTGAGGCATGTGGGCTCTCAACAATTCCTTGTTCATGAGGATGGTAGTGCCTTGTCGGTATTCCAGTTCCGTAGGGTCCTCGCCAAGGTGGCGGAAAGGGCGGGGTTTGATCCTAAAAGGATCGCGCCGCATTTATTTCGGATCGGAACTGCTATCAGCGCTGCTGCACAAGGCGCTTCCCCACAGGTAATTAAATGCATAGGGCAATAGAAGTTGGGCCGATATAAAACGTACATCAGGCCAACGCAAGACATATATATTAAAAAAAACAACACAAGGGGTGTTTTGGTGGCGATACAAATCTTCGCGGTTAGGAGGATTTGTTTAGTTAAAGCTCTAGTTGGGACAAGAACGGTGGGGTCTGTCAAAGGGGGGCTGTCGAAAAGGGTTAATGTGGTTTACTCCTGTTTTGCCAGGTACAATAGGTGAAAATTCCCCTCCGGTTCGTGTGTGGATAGTAGGCCACTCTTATTTCCACTGGGTATCCATCAGGGCGTTGCGGTCTCCGGAAGTTCAGCAACGTCCAGGGCCAACTTCCGCTGGTTAGGGAGCAGGGGCCTTACATTGGAAGTTTTGCCAGCTCTTCTGCAAGAGGCACACAGGATGTGGGGGCAGCCTAACATCATTGTGCTGTACCTGGGGGGAATGACTTGGGTTCGGTGCCCATTTTGGACCTCATTAAGAGGATGGCAACTGACTTAAAGTGGGTGCAGACCTGGCTCAGTGATGTAAGGCTGGGATGGTCCAATGTAGTTTCTCGGCTGCAGTGGAGGCATATAGTGACCCAGAAAGCAGCATACAACGTGAGGAAAAAAGTCAACAGGGAGATGAGTAGGATGGTCACGGCCCTGTGGGGCTTCATAATCAGACACGAGGCAATTACAGCTGACAAAAAGGACCTATTTTGCCCTGATGGGGTCCAACTAAAGGACGTTGGGCTGTAATTGTTCTTAAAGGACATCAGAAGTGCGCTGTTAAGGATAATTTAAGGGACCACGCGGGTGCGGGTGACTTTTAAAGTCTCATTCGGCCACAAAAAAAAAAGGTTATACAATTGATTAAGTTATTTGGTAATATGTAGATAATAGGTTCCTGTTGGCTTGGTGTGGCGGCAAGAGTATGCCTAGCTCTTGTGGTGGGTGGTCAAGGCCCTGGGGAGTGGGCACGGGAAGAGAAGAGTGACAGTCTAAAAAAGGCAAGGGATACGGCCAATAGGTGCGGTCTAGGGGTCCTCTCCCTTGCGGATGCAGGCCGAAGATCTCTAAACATCACAGCTCTCTCTCTGTGCCATTGGACGTGAACAGCCGGGTATCACACTGCAAACATCGAAAGGGGCCTTGTCCGTCTGCTAGTAGGGGCTAGGTTAGGGTTAGATGTTGCAACCGATTTGTTTTATGATGAACTTGTTTTCAAGTTTAAAGTTAATATATGTTTGAGTGCCTAAGAATAATAATAAAGAATATTTAGGCACTAGTTAATAGTTTATTTAACAACAATGTTGTCTGATCTTATTTTTATCTAAGGTTATACAAGAGTATGTAGGACGGAATAGGTGGTTTATACCTTAATAGAAAGAGAGGGGGAGACACAAAAAGAGATAGGAAATAGCTAAATAGAGGGGGAAGAGCAGAAGAGAGGGGAAAGAGCAAAATAGAGGGAAGAGAGAAAAAAAGAGAGGGGGGAAAGAGAGAGCAAAATAGAGGGGGAGAGAGAAAATAAGAGGGGGAAAGAGAGAGAGCAAAAGAGAGGGGAAGAGAGAGGACAAAAGAAAGGGGGGAAAGAGAGCAAAAAGAGAGAGGGGGAATAGAGAGGGGGGAGAGAGAGCAAAAGAGATGGATGGAGAGAGAGTAAAGAGAGGGGAAAGAGCAAAAGAGAGGTGGGAGAGAGAGCAAAAGAGAGGGGAAATAGCAAAATAGAGGGAAGAGAGAGAAAAAGAGAGGGGGGGAGAGAGAGCAAAAGAGAGGGGGGAGAGAGAGCAATAGAGAGGATGTGAGAGAGAAAAAGAGAGGGAGAGAGAGCAAAAGAGAGGGGGAAGAGAGAGCAATAGAGAGGGGGAGAGAGACAGAGCAAAAAAGAGGGGGGAGAGAGGGGTAAGAGAGAGAGCAAAAGAGAGGGGGGAGAGAGAGCAAAAGAGATGGATGGATAGAAAGAGCAAAAGAGAGGGATGGAGAGAGAGAGCAAAAAAAAGGGGAGAGAGACAGAGCAAAAGTGAGAGTGAGAGCACAAAAGAGAGGGGGAGAGAGAGCGCAAAAGAGAGGAGGGAGAGAGAGAGCGCGCAAAAGAAAGGGGGAAAGAGAGAGCACAAAAGAGACGGGGAGAGAGAGAGTGCAAAAGAGAGGAGGAGAGAGAGAGCGCAGAAGAGAGGGGGAGAGAGAGAGCACAAAAGAGAGGGGAGAGAGAGAGCACAAAAGAGAGGGGGAGAGAGAGCGCTCAAAAGAGGGGGGAGAGAGCACAAAAGAGAGAGAGAACGCAAAAGAGAGGGGGGAGAGAGAGAGCATAAAAGAGAGGGGGAGAGAGAGCACAAAAGAGAGGGGGAGAGAGAGCAAATGAGAGGGGGGAGAGAGAGCAAAATAGAGATGGAGTTAGAGAGAGCGCAAAAGAGAGGGGGAGAGAGCGCAAAAGAGAGGGGGAGAGAAAGCAAAAGAGAGGGGGGAGAGAGAGCAATAGAGAGGGGGGAGAGAGAGCAAAAGAGGGACGAGAGAGAGCAAAAGAGAGGTGGAGCGAGAGAGAGCGCAAAAGAGAGGGGGAGTGAGCACAAAAGAGAGGGGAGAGAGCACAAAAGAGAGGGGGAGAGAGCACAAAAGATAGGGGGAGAGAGAGAGCAAGGGGTGGGACCGCTGTACTGCAAAAAATGGCCCGTGTAAACGGGCTTTAGGACTAGTATGTATATAAAAAGATAAAAAATTGCAGATATTTTTTTTCCCCCTCCCCTTCTACCTCTACCTCTGATCATACTACTCCCTCTCTTTTTCCCTTTTTTCTCTCTCTAGCTACAGCTGACTGCTGTGCATCGATAGTTCGTTGCACGCCAGGAAGCGAGTATAATGTTTGATGTTTATAAGTATGACATATAGTATATAATAAAAGTTTGGTTAATATAAGAGGTACACTATCAACTTCATAATAACACTATGGAACATATCTGTGGGTCGCCAGATACTTACCAATAAATTTGTCTCACGATGAGATTTGAAATGCACGTGACCTAATGTATGCACGTTTGACAGCTAAGCAATTCTGTTCATTTTAATTTTGCCTACGTGGCAACAGATGTAGTTGCATCTTAAAGAATTATATGTTTTCGACTGTATTTACCCCTACATTTTGTAATTGGTGTACTATCTATATTTATGCTTATATATTGTATTGTATATTATGAGTCAATAAAGAAAATTTTGAAAAAATAAATAAAAAATTGCAGAGATGAATGCTCATAATTAAATGTTCAGATTACAATAGGAACTTAATTTATAAGGCCATATTTATCAAGCTGCTCCATAACCTGTCTGCCTGCTCTAAGGTGGTGGACAGACATCGCCAGAAATCATCAATACGATTGGGTTGATTGACAACCCCTGCTAGCGACCGATTGGCCACGAATCTGCAGATGGTGGCATTGCACCAGTAGTTCACAAGAACTGCTGGTGCAATGATAAATGCCGACAGCATATGCTGTCAGCATTTATCGATGTGCAGCGGACATGATCCGCAATATCGGATCATGCCCGCTCGCATATTAATAAATAGGCCCCATAGTCTCATACTGGAACATTTATCCCTTAGATCAAGTGTACTTTGTGTGTAAAAATAATCTTTTGGAAGCATATGATAACAGGAAATGGAATTTTTTCGGAATGTATTTATTTATTTTTTTCCTTTAAAGCCAGATGCATTATATACAGCTTTTTTTCTGTATAGGCAGAAGGCTCAGAGAGTTTATAAGGCAAAATATATTGAACAAGTTCTAAAACTAGTGTTTAAAGAAACATAAGACTCAAATTTAATTCAATTTAATGGACTAGATTACAAATGGATTGCAAACATATTAGCATTATTTTGCATTAACAGTGCTTGAGCATAATCATTACAGCTTGTATTTTAGTATTCGTATAACTAAAGTTCAACTTTTTTTTTTTTTTAACTCTCCAGTGCAAGATAATATCTGAATGCAAGATAGGGGATGCACCACAAAAATCATTCCCTTTATTGCTTGAGTGCTAAGTAGATGGAATGCAAACATTCTGCGTAAGTAGGGGAGTTCTTTATGTATTTCTGTGCTTTTCTATTTTAATGAAACTTAAGCATTAAAGACTTCGCACATACACACACATATAAACACACATACACATATTTAAACACACATACAGACATATATTAACACATACACACATATAAACACACATTCATGCATTGAAATAAACTTTGGAAAGAAAGATTGCAAAAATAAATATTCACAACTTGTAGACCTTGATAATATACATGTACTTAATACAGGTAGTTGTGCTTAAGCATAGTAAACAAATTAGCTCACATAAGACTAGATTACGAGTTGTGCGTTAGGCTTAAAAAGCAGCGTTGGCCGGTCTTGCAGGTACAGGTGTATTGCTCACTTTTTTGGCCAGACTTGGAAATACCGCAAATCCACTTACGTAAATTGTGTATCATCTTTTTTCAATGGGACTTGCATAGCGCCGGTATTACGAGTCTGACAAAAAGTGAGCGGTACACCCTCTCCTGTCAAGACTGGTACCGCATTTTAAAGTCAGTAGTTAAGAGTTTTACACTACAACGCCGAAGCATAAAACTCAATCAGATATTTCCTACCTTAATTCAGATTGGCTGATAGAATCCTATCAGCCAATCGGATATCGAGGGACGCCATCTTGGATGACGTCCCTTAAAGGAACCTTCATTCGTCGTTCAGTTGTCAGTTGAAGAGGATGGCTCTGCGTCGGCTCCTTTGAAGATGGCTCAGCTCCGCTCCGGATGGATGAAGATTGAAGACGCCACCTGGATGAAGACATCTACCGGATGAAGGACCTCCTCTGTGCACCTTGGATGAAGATTTTGGCCCGGTTGGGTGAAGACGGCTCCAGGTAGGGTGATCTTCAGGGGGTTAGTGTTAGGTTTTTTTAAGGGGGTTTTGGGTGGGTTAGAGTAGGGGTATGTGGGTGGTGGGTTTTAATGTTGGGGGGGGTTGTATTTTTTTTTACAGGTAAAAGAGCTGATTACTTTGGGGCAATGCCCCGCAAAAAGCCCTTTTAAGGGCTGGTAAAAGAGCTGGTTACTTTGTAATTTAAACTAGGGTAGGGCATTTATTATTTTATTAGGGGGCTTAGATTAGGTGTAATTAGTTTAAACTTCTTGTAATATTTTTTTTTTCTGTAATTTAGTGTTTGTTTGTTTTTGTACTATAGCTTAGTTTATTTAATTTAATTACATTTTAGGTAATTGTAGGTAATATATTTAATTTATTTAATGATAGTGTAGTGTTAGGTTTAATTGTAACTTAGGTTAGGATTTATTTTACAGGTAATTGTGTAAGTATTTTAGCTAGGTAGCTATTAAATAGTTATTAACTATTTAATAGCTATTGTACCTAGTTAAAATAAATACAAAGTTGCCTGTAAAATAAAAATAAATCCTAAAATAGCTACAATATAATTATTTGTTATATTGTAGATATCTTAGGGTTTATTTTACAGGTAAGTATATAGTTTTAAATAGGAATAATTTAGTTAATAATAGTAAGTTTTATTTAGATTTATTAAAATAATATTAAAGTTAGGGGGGTGTTAGTGTTAGACTTAGGTTTAGGGGTTAATGAGTTTAATGTAGGTTGCGGCGGTGTAGTGGGGGCAGGATAGGGGTTAATAACTTTAATATAGGTGGTGGTGGGCTCCGGGTGCAGCGGTTTAGGGGTTAAACAATTTATTTAGTTGCGGCGGGGTCCGAGATCCGCAGGATAGGGGTTAATAACTTGAATATAGGTGGCAGCGGTGTAGTGGGGGGCAGGATAGGGGTTAATAGGTATAATGTAGGTGGCGGCGGGGTCCGGGAGCGGCGGTTTAGGGGTTAATACATTTATTATATTTGTGGCGGGGTCCAGGAGCGGCGGTTTAGGGGGTAATAACTTTATTTAGTTGTGGGGGGCTCCGGGAGCGGCGGTTTAGGGGGTAAAACAGTGCAGTTTAGTGTGGGTGCTATCAAAAAAGTTTAGTGACAGGCTATCAAAAAAGCTGCAAAGAAGCCGATGAGCAGCGAGATCGATGACTGTCAGTTAACAACAGTCCGCTGCTCATCGCTCCGTACTTGGTGCGCGGCTTCTTGACAGATTTTTTGATAACTTTGGCGAACATATTCAGGTCCAAGCGGCAATGGTAGGCGAGATTAGGCGAGTGTATTGTGCCGGCGAATGCAGGAAAGTAGACGGCTTCATAACTAGAGGCCAATGTGGCTATTAGTTATATTGTAGCTAGTTTTAAATAGGAATAATGTAGTTAATGATAATAATTTTATTTAGATTTATTTAAATTATATTTAAGTTAGGGGGTGTTAGGTTTAGGGTTATACTTAGGTTTAGGGGTTAATAAATTTAGAATAGTGGCGGCGACGTTGGGGGCGGCAGATTAGGGGTTAATAAATGTAGGTAGGTTGCGGCGACATTGGGGAAGGCAGATTAGGGGTTAATAAATATATTGTAGGTGTTGGCAATGTTGGGGGTATCAGATTAGGGATTCATAAGTATAATGTAGGTGGCAGCGGTGTCCGGAGCGGCAGATTAGGGGTTAATAATATAATGTAGGTTGCGGCGATGTTGGGGGCGGCAGATTAGGGGTTAATAAGTGTAAGATTAGGGGTGTTTAGACTCAGGGTTCATGTTAGGGTGTTAGGTGTAAACATAAATTTTATTTCCCCATAGGAATCAATGGGGCTGCATTAAGGAGCTTTACGCTGCTTTTTTGCAGGTGTTAGACTTTTTTCAGTCGGCTCTCCCTGTTGATTCCTATGGGGGAATCGTGCACAAGCACGTTACACCAGCTCACCGCTAACGTAAGCAGTGCTGGTATTGGAGTGCGGTAATGAGCTAAATTTTGATCAATGCTTACTTCTTGTCTGGTTGGTAAAAACCCGTAATACCAGCGCTGTCTGTAAGTGAGCGGTGAGCATAAACTGCTCGTTAGCACCGCATAGCCTCTAACACAAAACTCGTAATCTAGGTGATAGTTAACCCTCTAAGGGCCAGATTATGAGTAGAGCGCTATTTAGCTCTTTCTCTAGAGTACAGGGTCAGGTTGTGCTGGTATTACTTTTGAATGTAAAAAGTTATCGCTCTTGCGCTAATCCGACGTGCGCAAAAAGCCGAACTAACAATATAGCACACGCGATAACCTATTCCCCCATAGCAGTCAATGGAGCAAAAATAGTGGGGAACTAATACCCTACCCGCGCGCTAACCCAAGCCCATATTCTCATGTGCACTACTAACCCAACATGAAAATACAGTGGATATAAAAAGTCTACACACCCCTGTTAAAATGTCAGGTTTATGTGATGTAAAAAAATGAGACAAAGATAAATCATTTCAGAACTTTTTCCACCTTAAATGTGACCTATAAACTGTACAACTCAATTGAAAAACAAACTGAAATCTTTTAGGTAAAGGGAAATAAAAAACTAAAATAATATGGTTGCATAAGTGTGAACACCCTTAAACTAATACTTTATTGAAGCACCTTTTGATTTTATTACAGCACTCAGTCTTTTTGGGTATGAGTTTTTCAGCATGGCACATCTTGACTTGGCAAGATTTGCCCACTCTTCTTTGCAAAAACACTCTAAATCTGTCAGAATGCGAGGGCATCTCCTGTGCACAGCCCTCTTCAGATCACCCCATAGATTTTGAATTGGATTCAGGTCTGGGCTCTTGCTGGGCCATCCCAAAACTTTAATCTTCTTCTGGTGAAGCCATTCCTTTGTTGATTTGGATGTATGCTTTGGGTCGTTGTCATGCTGGAAGATGAAGTTCCTCTTCATGTTCAGCTTTCTAGCAGAAGCCTGAAGGTTTTGTGCCAATTTTGTATGGTATTTGGAACTGTTCATTATTCCCTTTACCTTGACTAAGGCCCCAGTTCCAGCTGAAGAAAAACAGCCTCAAAGCATGATGCTGACACCACCATGCTTCGCTGTGGGTATGGTGTTCTTTTGGTGATATGCAGTGTTGTTTTTGCGCCAAACATATATTTTGGAGTTATGCCCAAAAAGTTCAACTTTGGTTTCATCAGACCAGAACACCTTTTGCAACATGCTTTTGGGAAAACTTCAGATGTCTTTTTGCAAAATTTAGCTGGGCTTGGATGTTTTTTTTTTTTGTAAGAAAAGGCTTCCATCTTGCCACTCTACCCCATAGTCCAGACAAATGAAGAATACAGGCGATTGTTGTCACATGTACCACACAGCCAGTACTTGCCAGATATTCCTGCAGCTCCTTTAATGTTGCTGTAGGCCTCTTGGCAGCCTCCCAGACCAGTTTTCTTCTCGTCTTTTCATCAGTTTTGGAGGGACATCCAGTTCTTGGTAATGTCATTGTTGCACCATATTTTCTTCACTTGATGATGACTGTCTTCACTGTGTTCCATGGTATATCTAATGCATTGGAAATTCTTTTGTACCCTTCTCCTGACTGATACCTTTTAACAATGAGATCCCTCTGATGCTTTAATAGCTCTCTGCGGACCATGGCTTTTGCTGTAGGATGCGACTAACAAAATGTCAGGAAAGACCTACTAGAACAGTTGAACTTTATTTGGGGTTAATCAGAGGCACTTTAAATGTTGACAGGTGTGTACTGACTCCTATTTAACATGATTTTGAATGTGATTGCTTAATTCTGAACACAGCTACATCCCCAGTTATAAAAGGGTATTCACACTTATGCAACAATATTATTTTATTTTTTTATTTTTATTTCCCTTAGATATGTGCAGCGGTGAAAAATGCGGTTCGGATCGATTCGGTCCGATTCGAATTTCGGTTCGGATCGATTTGAATTCGGAAGAAATCAAATTAATTCATTTCGGATTCATTCGGATTCTTTAGGATTCGTAAAAAAAAATTTGGTTCGATTCGATTCGCTTCGAAACGATTCGGAATTTCTGGATTTCGGTAAGTGTTAAGGGGATATGCTGTGTATTACACTAATATACTGTACAATACTAGTGTAATACACAGCCATCCGAATCCATCCGAATCTACCGAATAAATTTGAATTGATTTGGATTTATTCGTTAGATTTGGCACTACCGCAATTCGGAAATTCGAATCGATCCGAATCTCAGAATTCGACAAATTTGTTCGAATTTCGATTCGGACCGAATCGAATCGCACATGTCTAATTTCCCTTTACCTAAAAGATTTCAGTCTGTTTTTCAATTGAGTTGTACAGTTTATAGGTCACATTAAAGGTGGAAAAAGTTCTGAAATGATTTATCTTTGTCTCATTTCTTTACATCACAGAAACCTGACATTTTAACAGGGGTGTGTATACTTTTTTTATCCACTGTATGTATATTTTACATTCCAATGTTTTGCTCATAGCAGAATATGTTCTATTTATTCATAAATGCTGTACACATATATATATATATATATATATATATATATATATATATATATATATATATATATATATATATATATATATATATATATATATATATATATATACAGTATATATATATATATTCTGTATATATATATATATATATATATATATATTCTGTATATATATATATATATATATATATATATATATATATATATATATATATATGTAATTTTAGTACAATATATCTATCGCTATATATATAGATAATTACATATAGGTATAGATATATACAGATATATTTGGAATAATCTATTTTAAAAAATTTTAAAATACTTTTGCTATGTGCAGCATATTGGAATGTGATTTTTTTACAGTAAATACGCATTACAAACACTTTATTAAAAATGAATATTGCATAAATATGATTTTACATATTTTCATCTACTTAACTACAATGGACTCCAATGCATATACTATATATTTATATATATCAGGGAGAAAGAATAAAAGGTTTGCGCTGCCTAGCATATAAATACATGTAATTAAAAATGCAATTAATATAAATAACAATTAGTAGTGTGCAAATAATGAAATAAAACACCACATATATTATTTTAAAACAGTTAATAATCCCAAAGTAGAAAAATGGGAGAATAAAAAAATAAAAATAAAATCCTCAAACACATAGGTAAAATCACATAGAAAGTTCATATGAGTCTTGATGTTCTTAATTCATCCGATCCCCCTATGGGTGTGCACTTACTTGAATCAACCTCAATCTGTATGAGGTAAGTAAAGACGTAATCACTTGTCAGTTCACACTCTCTGGAAAAGCCACTTGTATGGAGTGAGGCCGCACCTTTAAATCTTGGAATATCCACAGGTAAAAAACTTTCAAATCCTCTATCCTTGGAGTGAGGTAGAATTTCAATTTGGTGTCATGGAAATATAAACAAAAGGACACTAATAGTGCATTAACCTTTTTATTTTATAACATACAAACACCAGTAGATTAAACCTACTCACAAGTAAGCCCTCAATAAATGAGGTAAATGAACAGCGTAAAAACATGTATAGGCAAATAACAGCAGCTGTGAAGAGTTCAATCGGTAGCAGCAATAGAAAACCTTACGCGTTTCAAAGGCATATATGACTTTCGTCTGCCTTCTTCATCAAAGGTATGTGTTTGCTACGGAAATTGCGTGTCTATTTACAGACACCAAGCGTGATTACGTGATATGGGCGGATCTCCCTGTCACTATAGAGATCGTTGTAAGCAAATGTAACTTTATGTGAATCTTGTAAGAATACAAAATGACAATTTAAAAATGGCGTATTTAAAAGATCATATGTTGGGATTATTAAAAAAAAAACGGACAAATTGTCAACTCACTGCAAGAGGATAATACACTCATGTAACATTTGAATATACCTATCATAAGTACACAAGGAGTATATGTGATATTATATTAAGGTGTCAGAGTGAGGAGGTGATAGGGAACGCCTCCTCAGACAAAGAGAAACATATTGGATCCACCTATTCAATACTATGGTTCCATATGGCCTTAATAAGGACATTGATATTGCTGCTTTTTTATAAAAAAATACATATTTTTCACAAAACATTCCCCTATACTTCTAAATATATATCTTTTAAAGGTTTTTAATATATATATATATATATATATATATATATATATATATATACGTTATCAAAAATAATTTTAATAACCAATTATGTCTAGTATTATGCGATTTTGGTATAATAAGACTTTATCTTATTTAATTGAATGAGTATGCCACAGCCTGAGATTAAAATCTTATACTGTGATATAAAATAAAAATTTTTTTTTATTATTATTCATATATTCTTCACGTTTTTATCATGAGTGTATAATCTCTTGGTAGGGAGTATATATTTACCCTTTATTAAGTGTTTTTATTCTTATTATGTTTCATGATATTAATTTAGATATACCTTTTTTATGATTTTTTTCTGTTCCTACTTTGCTATGAAATCCTGTATACCTATTGCAATCTTTTATCTTATAAAAAAGATACATGTTTTGTATGCTTACTGTAATTATTTAAAACCTTCATGTATCAGATATCCTATGTTATTATTATTAATTAATATATTTTTTATGTCCCCCCTTTCTTAATATAATATCACACTTTGAAACGCGTAAGGTTTTCTATTGCTGCTACCGATTGAACTCTTCACAGCTGCTGTTATTTGCCTATACATGTTTTTACGCTGTTCATTTACCTCATCTATTAAGGGCTTACTTGTGAGTAGGTTTAATCTACTGGTGTTTGTATGTTATAAAAGAAAAAGGTTAATGCACTATTAGTGTCCTTTTGTTTATATTTCCATGACACCAAATTGAAATTCTACCTCACTCCAAGGATAGAGGATTTGAAAGTTTTTTACCTGTGGATATTCCAAGGTTTAAAGGTGCTGCCTCACTCCATACAAGTGGCTTTTCCAGACAGTGTGAACTGACAAGTGATTACGTCTATACTTACCTCATACAGATTGAGGTTGATTCAAGTAAGTGCACACCCATAGGGGGATCGGATGAATTAAGAATATCAAGACTCATATAAACTTTCTATGTGATTTTACCTATGTGTTTAAGGATTTTCTTTTTATTCTTTTATTCTCCCATTTTTCTACTTTGGGATTATTAACTGTTTTAAAATAATATATGTGGTGTTTTATTTCATTATTTGCACACTACTAACTGTTATTTATATTAATTGCATTTTTAATTACATGTATTTATATGCTAGGCAGCGCAAACCATTTATTCTTTCTCCCTGATTTTTTACATAGAAGGGTGATACAGATAATCTCCCTTCGCTTTAGGTTAGCAGCAGCCATTTGCATACACAGAATTCATTATCTGTTATCTTTTTATATATTTTAAGGGTTCATTTGTCATATCCCTTTATCTGGAGCGCTAGTGGACCCAGAGCTTCCTGGAAATTCTTCTAGGATTCTACTTGTATATACTTGTATGTGTATATGTATATATATATATATATATATATATATATACAGTATATAATAGTCTATATATGTCTACATATCTATATATGTGTTTATATGTGTATATATGTCTGTAAATATGTGTATACACTAATGTATATCAGAAAGAAGGAGAAACTCCAAAAGCTAGATATCGATGAGCGATAAAGTTATAAAATAGTATAGGCTAGAATACAACACTATGCAAAGCACTTATGTAAAACAGTAATAGAAGCATTTATTGGGTATACGTTAATAGTCCACACATAAATTGTGCATTAACAAACTCACAAATTGCTGACAGACACAGGCAAAAATTACGTCAACTGACGCATTTCACGCTGATTGGCGCTTTCTCAAAGAGAAAGCGCCAACCGGCGTGAAACGCGTCAGTTGACGTCATTTTTGCCTGTGTCTATCAGCAATTCGTGAGTTTGTTAATGCACAATTTATGTATTCACAAAAAATACATTTGAAATAATAACTTAAGCTAAAAAAATATCTTAACAATTGCTTTATATAATTAAGGGAAAGGTACGAGGGGAAGTGAGATAATACTTTGTTTAAATAAGTCTTGCTTGGTATCAGCAACGATTCCCACTGTGTAGTCACTAAATGCTACTTCTTCTTTTTTTTAAATAAAAAACTACACTACACTTAAATTTTAGGGCATTTGGGGCACATTTTGAAAATTAACCAGAGATCTGATCTCTGGTTAATTTTTGGAGTGCTAATTGCTACCGCAAGCTTGCAGTAGCAATAACAAGCCACTTGTAAAGGCTGGTTATTTATTGCCCATTTACGGGCATGCAATAAATTATCTCCTCACTTGTAATCTAGCCCTTAGTGGGTTAACTATGTAAGTTAACACATACATACACACATATATATATATATATATATATATATATATATATATATATATATATATATATATATATATATATATATATATATATATATATATATATATATATACACTTTGACCACTTCCCAGTCCTGCCCCATGGCATAAATCATATCACTTTAATTCTAACTTTATAATATTCTTTTATTTTTTAAACCATTGTTTCCTAAGAATTATGCCAGCATAAAAATGAAACCCCTTATTTCCAAAGCATTTAATGTGTTTTGTTATGCAAACTAGCACATGATAATGGTGTAATTCAGGTCTCAAAAAGCACATCAACTTAGAGTGGTATTTTAAATTGTACTTGACCACAACATTAGCCACTTGTAATATGAGCGTAATGTGTGTATGTGTGTAATCTTGTGATTTCAAGGGGTTTATTGTCCCTTTATGGATAGTTATGAAACTTATTGCTAATGCATGTTTAAGGAACAATAGGACTGTGCCAATTTAAAGGGAGAGATTAAATCTATATGTGTTACAATATTTGTAAGAGTAGAAGAAATGGAGGTCACCAGTTGTGAGGGAAGAGAAAAATGGGGTGAGGGGTTAGATGGCAGATATCTTGTCCTCTGTAATAGGTTCAAATGACCCATGTTTGAGGTTAAGAAAATCTTGGCTGTTATAATAATAATTCTTCTCTAATAGAATCTATTTTATTGTAAAAGTGGTTAGCAAAGTGTTGTGTTGAAATGGAGTAATCAACAGTAGGAGTATGCAAAGAGAAGTAATAAAGCAGAGACAGGGCCGGTGCCAATAGAGGCAGATAAGGGTACCCTTGCAGGAGAGGGGCCCAATTTAGTGCATGACACCATTTTTTTAATGTGTATAATTATTTTATTGCTGCTATAGTAAGGGACATATGTGGCGGCAGAAAGGCTAGAATAGGTGTGGATCTGAAGAAAAGGGAGGAAAAGAGTACAGCTCAGCCAGAATATATACTGTCTATCTATCTATCTATCTATCTATCTATCTATCTATCTATCTATATATAGTAGATGTGGAACAAAGCACTCACTGGTCTTGAAATATATTTAAACTTGAGTTTTATTTGGAGTGAAATTTCATGGTGCTCACCCCTTCATAAGACCAACAACAGTTAATAGAGTGACAAACAATATAAAGGCATTAGGTCCCTCCCACCACCAGAAAAACTGCCAAGGGGTTACCCTGGCAACATATACCCCCAATAATAAAACACCTGTTAAAAAAAATAAAACACATACCAAATAAGTACAGTATAGGTGAATCAATATACCCTATGTGTATCATACAAAAAATGGTAAGCCCAAGAAAATCACTGGCTCTGTTACAGGGGCCATGCAGCCTGTCAGGTAAATAGAGGGAGAGTATCCACCCCCAATGATGTCATCATGACATCATTGCCATGCCCCTAATGTGATTGTGACTATTAAACTTGTTACAATACACTTAAAGTGTTTACAAGCATTGATAAACAACTGAAACACTTCAGTACAGGTAGAAATATCATATATGGTGTAGGAAGTATACCATAGTGATGCATATTGTCTAACTACACAAATATCACTTAACAAGGGACAGGATCAGAAGTAGAACTGGTCAGTACTGTCAATAAACCTATAATTAAAGGTACAAGATAACATATATTGCCTATCCTGAGTAGCCCTATTTGAGGAAACTTGATAGCAGATGTACTGTACTATGTTAGCGACATGTGTGCAAACAAGGGCAGGGCCATGGGTAGTACTGTATCTCATAAATCAACTTATCTATACATATAAAACTATAAAAGTATAAATTTGCCTCTCAACCACAATACACACAGACTTAGCAAGCCTAGAGGAAATGGAACAGTTATATTAAACAGCATATAAAGGGCCGCATAACACCTTCAGTGAGCCCGACCAATAGGTCCAGTGTCGAAAATACATATCAATGAATACCATGTCACATAGCTCAAGATATGCATCAACAGTACCTACAAGAAACCATGTAAAACATTGAAAAATACACTGTCATAGGAAGCAATGCCAGTCCACTCCTGTATATATTGTGTCCAATTTAAAGATCCATCGTGTTTCCAATTGCAGCAACCGTTTATTCCTATCACCCCCTCTCAATGAGCTGTAATCATAGATCTTTCACAGTGTGTCCTTGCTCCAAAAAGTGCCTTGCCACCGGTTGGTCACTCTCCCGTTCTTCAATCGCTGTGCGAATCGCACTGCAGTGGTTCGCCATCCTTTTCTTGATGTCATACGACATTTTCCCTATATAAAATAGCCCACAAATGCAGCTTAGCTTGTAGATCACATATGGAGTAGTACATGTCAGGAAATGATTGATCTGGAATCGCTTATTCGTATGGGGTGCTTAAAGTTATTAATCTGAATCATAGAGTGGCAATTTACACAACCATGAGTCCTTTTTGTAGCAGTGTTGGGGGTCTGTTAGTACCAGCATATCGCATAGACTCCTACCACGTTTAAATGCCACTTTTAGGGGTCTGTATCACTCATACGGGAGGGATCCATTGCTCTTAATTACATGCCAGTGTTGTTTCACTGCTGTCCCCAGGTTTCTTAATTGTGGGCAATATGTGGTAACGAAATTGACCCTCTGTGTGTCATCCTGTGGTTTCTCTGTAAACATTAGTTCTTGCTGTGTGGTTACTTCAACCATTCTCCTTGCCGTGGTTACATCGCCATTCTTATATCCTCTTGCCCCAAATTTTGCTTCTATTTGGTCTAGCTGTAGCAGTTTCTGTGCTTCTGAGGAGTTGTTCCTGGCCACCCATAGCATCTGTGCCCTTGGGATGTTTTTAATAAGTGGTCTTGGATGGCAGCTGGTGGCATGTAGGATAGAATTCCTATCTGTGGTTTTATGAAATAGTGTAGTACCCAATCTGTCAGTATCCTTATAGATCCGTAGGTCAAGAAAGTCGATTGTTGTAATTTTTAGCTTAGTCGGGCACTTCGAGTTGTTAAGTTTGTCAGTTACTTCATGTAGAGCCTGTAATTCATCCCTCCATATCAACAGAATATTGTAGATATACCGCCGGTAGAACACCACCTTGGACTGTTGGTATATCTGTAGAACCTTTTCCTCAATGTGTTCCATGAAAAGGTTGGCAAACGCTGGTGCCATATTGGATCCCATAGCCATACCGGTTAGCTAGAGGTAATAGTTCTTCTCAAAGCGGAAATGTTTGCTTGTCAAACATAATGTAAGGAGTTGTTTAATGAACTTGGCTGGTGGACCAACATATGGATATTTCTTTAAGCAATTGAGGATCACCTCTATGCCCTCATCCTGAGGGATCACCGTGTATAGGCTAGTAATGTCCATACTCACTAGGAGGTCTTCATCTGTAACATCAGTGATTTGTGATAGCACCTCAATGAGTGCCCATGAATCTCTGAGATAAAACTTCATATTCCTTACCATTGGTTGTAGTATATGGTCAAGAAAAATCGCCAGTGGCTGTAGTAAAGAGTCTCTCGCTGATACTATGGGTCGGCCCGGTGGGGACATAAGATCCTTGTGGATTTTCGGTAAGGTGTACATGATAGGTCATACTGGATGGTCCACTGTCAGCCAGCGCTTTGTGTTAGTATCAATCCATCCACTGGCAAATGCATTGCAGATTATTGTGTCAATCTTTTGTTTCAGTCTGATGGTGGCATCCCCAGAGAGAATTCTATATGTATGTGTGTCAAAAAGTTGTTTCAGGATCTCGTCCTTATATTTATGATAGTCCTGGATAACAACTGCTCCACCCTTATCAGCTGAACTAAACACAATCCCAGTGTACCTTGACAATTGGGTCTCACAATTAAAAAAACATGGGGGCAGCA
This sequence comes from Bombina bombina, assembly GCF_027579735.1. Classification (NCBI taxonomy): domain Eukaryota; kingdom Metazoa; phylum Chordata; class Amphibia; order Anura; family Bombinatoridae; genus Bombina; species Bombina bombina. The sequence goes on from NC_069499.1 coordinate 662,606,614, forward strand.
CTGAAACAACACTGGCATGTAATTAAGAGCGATGGATCCCTCCTGTATGAGCGATACGGACCCCCAAGAGTGGCATTTAAACGTGGTAGGAGTCTACATGATATGCTGGTACTAACAGACCCCCAACACTGCTACAAAAAGGACTCATGGTTACAGACCACTAAGAAGGCCTCATATAGATGCCTGAGTTGTGTTACTTGCCACTCTGTTATTCAGGGTAATAACTTTAATCACTCCCATACGAATAAGCGATTCCAGATCAAACATTTCCTGACATGTACTACCCCATATGTGATCTACATGCTAAGCTGCATTTGTGGGCTATTTTATATAGGGAAAATGTCGGATGACATCAAGAAAAAGATGGCTAACCACCGCAGTGTGATTCGCACAGCGATTGAAAAACGGGAGAGTGACCAACCGGTGGCAAGACACTGTTGGAGCAAGGACACACTATGAAAGGTGTACGATTCCAGCTCATTGATCATATACGATCATATACCTGCCCTACCTAGAGGGGGTGATAGGAATTAACAGTTGCTGCAATTGGAAGCACGATAGATCTTTAAATTGGACACAATACATCCTACAGGTTTGAATGCAGGAGTGGACTGGCATTTCTTACCATGACAGTGTATTTTTCAATGTTTTACATGGTTTCTTGTAGGTACTGTTGATGCCTATCTTGAGCTTTGTGACACAGTATTCATTGATATGTATTTTCCACTCTAGACCTATTGGCCGGGCTCACTGAAGGTGTTATGTGGCCCCATATATGCTGTTTAATTTAACTGAGTGAGGCATGTTCCATTTCCTCTAGCCTTGCTAATCTGTGTGTATTGTGGTTGGGAGGCAAATTTATACTTTTATAGTGTTATATGTATAGATAAGTTAATTTATAGGATACAGTACTACCCAAGGCCCTGCCCTTGTTTGCACACATGTCACTAACATAGTACAGTACATCTGCTATCTAGTTTCCCCAAATAGGGCTACTGAGGCGATATATGTTATCTTGTACCTTTAATCATAGGTTTATTGACAGTACTGACCAGTTCTACCTCTGATCCTGTCCCTTGTTTAGTGACATTTTTGTGTAGTTAGACAATATGCATCACTAGGGTGTATTTCCTACTCCATATATGATATTTCTACCTGTACTTAAGTGTTTCAGTAGTTTATCAAAGCTTGTAACCATTTAAGTTTATTGTAACAAGTTTAATAGTCATGATCACATTAGGGGCGTGGCAATGGCATCATGATGATGTCATTGGGGCGGATACTCTCCCTCTATTTACCAGACAGGCTGCATGACCCCTGTAACAGAGCCAGTGATTTTCTTGTGATTTTCTTGGGCTTACCAGCGTAAGTACACTACAATTATCTAATTAAGTGATTTGCTTCATTAGCCTTGCTAGTCTCTCAGTACTTGTGAGCCACTCTACATTAGGCATTAGCATGATTTTACCATATATAGGATTTTCAGTGCTAACAGTGGTGTCTTTTGCCTAATGTGCAATACAAGTGAATAATTTTGATACACAGAACTGCTTTGTTTGTATCCATATCTAAGACAGATTGTTGCATATTTCGCTCAGCACTAAGAATGGGTTATGTATATATTGTATATATTTTTTTGTATGATACACATAGGGTATATTGATTCACCTATACTGTATTTATTTGGTATGTGTTTTATTTTTTTAACAGGTGCGTGTTATATTACTGGGAGTGTATGTTGCCAGGGTAACCCCTTGGCGTTTTTTCTGGTGGTAGGAGGGGCCTAATGCCTTTATATTGTTTGTCACTCTATTCACTATTGTTGGTCTTATGAAGGGGTGAACACCCTAAAACATCACTGCAAATAAAACTCAAGTTTAAATATATTTCAAGACCAATGAGTGCTTTGTTCCACATCTACTATCTACCTGCTTCTTAGCACCCTGGCATTTGAATACAGTCAGTGTGAGTGCACTTAACCTACCTCATATATATACAGTGTATATATATATATATATATATATATATATATATATACAGTGTATATATATATATATATATATATATATATATATATACAGTATATATATATATATATATATATAATCTAAAGAATTGTGCATTATCACATGACTATTATCTGTATCATTTGCATACATACCTAACCTATACATTAAGGTGTATATATGGCTATAATCATTATACAGCACAACATGTCCTATTTCAGCGTTTAGATACTTGATATAATAATATAGTGGTCTGTGTTCATTTTCAGTGTATAACTTTTCAACATCATTATGCAGCACAGAGTGCTAACCATAGGTGAATAGGGGCCCATATCATTATACAGGACAGCCTGTTCTATTTTGTAGTGTATGAACCCTCAACATAATTATGCAGCATATATGCTATCAGTGTATAGGTACTCTACATTAGTGTATAAATGTTTATTATCATCACTTTACAGTGACACATGTCTAAAATAAGTTTGAGTTGCGTCCCCTGGTCAGAACTTGTCAGTACTCTACTGCAAGTTAATCTGATCTGTTGTAATGCTTGAAAAAAATATATTTCTGAGAAAAGTTATCAAGATGTATTCACAGCTTCTGCAAACTTGCAGTTTAGGTTTGCAAAAGTAAGTCTGCAAACACAAACTTCCTAGGTGAGATAAATCATCTTAAACTCACTTGTTTGACAGGGTGCTTGACAGGCCCTGCTCTCACCCAGTTGGTTGCCCAAGAGAAGGGGCAGAATTGAGAAAGAGGGGAGCCCTTCTGCAGTCTTAAATTTTGCTGAGTGGCAATTGCATGAGGACAGATTCTCTGCTTTCCCTAAACCATAAATATACATTAATTGATTAAAAAAAATGACCAGTGATATAAATGGTTTTAACAACTAAGCAATGCCACAGTAAAAAAGTTAACAAACTCATTATATTTAAACATTCACACCTAGATTACATGTTTTGCGCTATAGAGGGTGTGAAACGAACGCAACAAAAGTTGCGTTATTTCACTCTCCATAGCGCTGCCATTATGAGTTTCCGAAAAGCCTCCTTGTGCGTGTGATATGGTAGTGATAAGCTCCATACCACACAAAAGCCAAGGACTGCTTTGACATGCTTGTGCGCGCTTTCTCCATAGACATCAATGGGGAGAGAGTGTTAGAAAAAAAACACCTGAAGCGCGGAATGAAAAGCTCCGTAACGCAACCCCATTGATTTCTATGGGGGAAAAAAAGTTATGTTTAAACCTAATACCCTAACATAAACCCCAAGTCTAAATACCCCTAATCTGCTGCCCCCGACATCCCCCCAATGGGTAGCTTAGGTTTTTGTTAGAGTTAGGTTTTTTTAGTTTGGGGGGGTTGGTTGGGTGGTGGGTTTTACTGTTGGGGGGTCTTTGTATTTTTTTTTCAGGTAAAAGAGCTGATTTCATTAGGGCAATGCCCTACAAAAGGCCCTTTTAAGGGCTATTGGTAGTTTATTGTAGGCTAGGTTTTTTTGGGGGGGGGATTATTTTTATAGGGTTATTAGATTAGGTGTAATTGATTTTATTTTTGATAATTTCGTTTGTTATTTTTCGTAATTTAGTGTTTGTTATTTTTCGTAATTTAGTATTTTTTATTTTTTGTAATTTTAGACTTAATTTTTTTAATGCGTGATTTAGTTTTTTTTTTAATTGGTAGTTATTTTAATTTTAGTATAATAGTTTAGTATAATAGTTATGCTAGGTAAATTGTTAGTTTAAACTTGGGGTTCAAAGGTTAATAGGTTTATTTAGCAGTGGTGATGTGGGGGGCTGGTGTTTTAGGGGTTAATAGGTTTAGTTAGTGGCAGTGGTGTCGGGGAGCGACGGAATAGGGTTTAATAACTTTATTATAGTGGCGGGGATGTGAACGGGTGGCAGACTAGGGGTTAATAAGTTTTAAATAGTCTTTACGATGCGGGAGGGCCTCAGTTTAGGGGTTAATAGGTAGTTTATGGGTATTAGTGTACTTTGAAACAGTTTAGTTATGAGTTTTGTGAAACATTTTTGTTACACAAAATCCATAACTACTGCTCTCAGATGGCGGTATGGATCGTGTTGGTATAGACTGTAACGCAAGCATTTCAGCCTCACTGCACAACCTGTAATACCGGCGCTATGGAAAACCCACACAAAAACTTCATTTTTTTGAGTGCGGGATTGACGTTGCGTTACAGGCTAAAATGCTTGCGGTATAGCTATAGCGACACGACTCGTAATGGCTGCGTTACTGGTTTTATGCTGAAATTGCCATTTTTTCAGCGTTAAAACCATAACGCACAACTTGTAATCTAGCCGTCATTTAGGTAGATGCAATATATCCTTATATCAAATGCTGAGCACAATTTCGCAGTTCCTAATTGCATAAAATACATAATAAAATACAATCACAAAGGAAAACATGTTCACAGTGAAGATTTTAATTGTTTTAAACTATTTTATTTGAATAATGGAACAGAAAAAACATAGATTGTAAATACTGTTCACTTGTTTGATTAATACCTTAGAAAACTAATTAGAAAAATTGTAATCTGTTCATTTTGCAAATGAAGTAAAACTGAAATTAAATTATTTTAACAGATAACTTAGTAACAATATGCTCAGTTAGACAGAAAAGAAAATGTTTTACAGCATTTTCCCAAAGTTTTAATTAACATTGGAGAACATTTGTCAATATAAAATAGGTTATTATAACATAACGTTAGGTTGTGTGTTGCTATATACAATGCACAATATAATTAAACCCAGTTTAATTAAATATTAAAACCAATTTCTCTGCCACATCTGCAGGGTACAATTTTTTTTCTTTTTTTTTTAATAAGCAATAGAGAAATGCATTACTAACTTAAGAAAATGACAATTTATGTTAGTGTTATTATGATAAATAATCTTCCGATAAACAATTGAATACCTCGATTTCATTAGAGTATGTGATAAAGTGCATATGCCATAGTACAAACAACAGACTGTTACAGGATATAGTGATTGTTTTTCATTCAAATATTATAAAATGTTAAGAAATTTAGGAGAAATGGATCTTTTCTTCTTGTCTGATGTTTGTTAGGTGTAGATCCTTAAAGCTTAAGATATTTCTAAGGAGACCATTGACTCATGCCTTGCACAGTATAATGCATTACTTTTTTTACTTTTTTCAGTATAGGAAAACATTATGGCCAGATTAGGAGTGACATGTTAACAGTTATGCGCCAGCGAAAATGGGTTTATTGAGGGTGTTATGCATGAGCACAATTGAAGTTAATGCACGTCTGGTTAGCGCAACCTCATTGCTTTGGTTAACTGTTTCTAAAAACAAAAACTTGTCACAAATCACATAAAAAATATATACGTAAAAGTACACTTACACTCATAATAACACCATCTAATAAAAATGTATATTTATATAAATGTGTGTGTGTGTAAATATATATATATATATATATATATATATATATATAAATACAATTTAAAATCACAGAGTAGTCCCAGCGCCGTATCAATTTCCGTGCTATCATTAGAATGTCACGTGTAAACTGGCCCTGTGTCTTTTTTCAATATTTCCTTAATGCATTTAATAATATATTTTTGTGTGAGCCCTATTGTTATGTATGCATCACCTTCAAATACTTAAAGAGACAGGAAACATTTTCTTTCATGATTTGGATAAAGCATACAATTTTAAACAACTTATATTATCAAATTTGCTTCCTTATCATTTTATATTTTGCTGAAGGAACAGAATTGCTCTAAGGGCAACTAGCTGAACACATCTAGTTAACCAAACACAAGAGACAAATGTGTGCAGGCACCAATCAGCAGCTAGCTCTCACTAGTGCAGGATATGTGCATGTTTTTTTCAACAAGGGAAAAAATAAGAACGAAGCACATTTGAAAATAGAAGTGAATTGCATGCTCTATCTGAATCCTGCAAGTTTAATTTTGACTTTCCTATCTCTTTAAATGAAGGAAACATCCCTTTGCAAGAGACACTGGGGCTTCACATTACTGACAAGATTTCTTATATAATATCACAGATATCACAGACCTCCAGATAACCAAGCCCTAAAAGATAAAAAAAATAAATCAACATTACAATTTAAAGGATACTTGGTTTCCTCACATTAATAAAAAGTTGTTTGCCCCTCCTTAAACATTTGTTTGTTTTTTGTGTGTGTGTGTCTCTGTGAGTGTGTGTGTGTGTGTCTGTGTGTGTATATGTGTGTGTGTTTGTGTATATGTGTGTTTTTGTGTGTGTATATGTGTGTATATGTGTGTGTGTGTATATATGTGTGTGTGTGTGTTTGTGTGTGTATAGGTGTGTGTATATGTGTGTTTAAGTGTTTGTGTCAGTGTGTCTGTGTGCGTGTGTGCGTGTGTACATACATGCTTCTGTTTGTGTAAGCTAGACAAAGTAAATAAATTAATTGGAAATATTTTTACTTCAGCTTTTATTATTATTTCACAATAAAATAAATACAATCTACTCAAAATTTATAGAATGTTTTTTTAATTAGTTTTGCTTAAATGGTTATGAAACCCAACTTTCTAATTAATCCTATTATCAAATTTTCTTCGTTCTCTTGGTATCTTTATTTTAAAAAGGAAGAATGTAAGCTTAGGAGCTGGCCTATTTTTGTTCAGCACCTGGGTAGCCCTTGCTGATTGGTGGCTACATTAATCTTAGTAATCTTACATTCCTGCTTTTTTAATAAAGATACCAAAAGAATGAAGAAAATTTATAAAGGATTAAATTAGAAAGTTGCGTAAAATTGCATGCTCTATCTGAATAACAAAAAAAATTGGGTTCATATCCCTTTAATTTATCAAAACAGTTGCATTCAAATAAACATGCAAATTTTTCATTAAAAGCAATATGATACAATGGTTATTTACTTTGAAACCAATATTAATTATCTTTTAATTTTTTAAGACAATATGTCCTATGCATCCATATATCTTAAATAACAGACTAATGTCTTATCTACTTAATGATTAAATAAATAAATGAAATAATTAGGGCAATATTGGGTCTTTGAATTTGTATGCGCGCAAGCTAAATTGCACTTGTATTACAAGTTGAAAGTAAATGTGAACGCTTGAGAGCTATTGTGATTTACGCTAGAATGATTACATCGACCTCAGAGGTCTGGTTATGTTTCGCCAAATAAAAAAGTTGCACAAAACACATCAAAAGTACATTACAAAGTACAGTTACACTCATAATAACACCATGTATTAAAAATTATTGATATAAAAAAAAAAAATATTGCACAGAAACGTTATAAAGGCTCAAAGAATATGAGATCTCAGATGTTAGAAAAAAAGCAGACAAAGGGCTTAACCATTTTCTAAATATGTATATGTCTGTAAATATATATATATATATATATATATATATATATATATATATATATATATATTTGTCTATATATGCATACATAAGTATATGTGTAAATATGTATTTACAGACATATATACATATAAATACATAAATACTTATGTATACATATATAGACATATACAGTATATAAGTGCATTTGAGTCCCTTGCTGTAAAATACATGAAAACATGGAAAAACCTATTTATGCAGTATGTAGTTACTATAAATATTTCACATTTCAATGTCCTGCACATAGCAGAATGTGTTCTATGTATTTCATTCTAAATAGATATTCCTATATACGGTATATCTATACTGTATATATCCATACCTACGTATATATAATCATATTTCTCTCTCTCCCTCTCTCTGTCTATATATATATATTAATATTTTTTTTTTTTTTTTGTTCAAATAATTTTTATTGAAAATTGGTACAATGACATATTATAAATAGTACATTAGCATAACAACAATATAGCAGCATAGTGTATTGTGTGATATTTGCATTTTAGCACTATCAAAGACCCAATTTTCTTAGAATTTTTGAAAATTATTAGTAACCGTATTGGTTGGAAAACAGTCGCCAAGAGAGGCAAAGTTAAGAAAGGGGTAGTAAGATTAGGAAAGGTGGGGAGGGGTAGATATAATTGCTGGTAAAGCTGTTATGGCTATTTATTCCTAAGAGGTTTATTAGAAATTTCAGGAGTTTTGATCCCAGATAAATTGAATGTTTAATATTGTGTCTGTTTTACCCTGGTAACAATAATGCATTTTCTCTAGAGTTAGGACATGTGATACTTCAGATCTCCATTGTGTAACAGTAGGTTTATCCTGTGTTTTCCATAGCCTAGGTATTAATCTTTTTGCACAGGTTATCATTAAGAGTAGAAGTTTTTTACGATAGTGACATGTAAGGTTTGGAATATGATTAAGAAGAACTATTTGTGGTGTTAGTGTGATGTCAGTACTTAGGGTTTTGTTAATGTGTCTTTCTATCATGAGCCAGTAATCTCCCAGTTTTGGGCACGTCCACCAAATGTGTGTTAGGGTTCCTATGTCACCACATCTTCTCCAACAACTGGATGAAGCTGAGGGGTAGATGATTCGTAGTCGTTGAGGGGTTAAATACCACCTGGCTAATATTTTATAGTTTAGTTCTGACAAAATTAGTGAGGAGGAGGAGGAATGGGTATGACGAAACCCCCGTTTCCAGGATTCAGGTTCTATCTCAGTGTTTAGTTCGTCAGACCATCTTACTAGGTATGTCGGGCATTTGTCAGGGAAGGAACCTCTGAGGAGTTTATATGTCTGCGAGAGGTGAGCTTTCATATTTTTCGGGTTGGTGCACAACTGCTCAAATTTAGTCATTGGTCTTAGGATTTCTACTCTGTGGGGGCTATGATCAATTGCATGTTTAATTTGTAAGTATGCATACCAGTTATGGAATGGAGGTCCTAGTTCTTCATTAAGTGAAAGTCTGTCCTTAATACCTTTATGAGTAGTTATTAGATATATTGGTAGGTTTAACAGGAGTCTGTTATCATTGACATGTGTGTGTAAGCTATGTTTCAAAAATATATGATACTGCAGGATAGGAGTTAGGGGGGATATTGGCGTTGATAGAGTATTTGAATGCGAGATTATCTCATCCCATATTGTTAGTGTGGTTTTGATATATTCATTGTGTTGTATCATGTGGGGCCTAGAGTCTTTAGGAATCCAGGGCATATCTCTCATGTGATTAGTTCGTAATAGATAGCTTTCTAATTGTATCCATATTTTTGAGGGTACAGAGTGGTTCCATGCCACAATTCTAGTTAGATGTGTCGCTTTATAGTAGTTCGTTAGGTTGGGGACATTTAGGCCTCCATCTTCTTTACTGAGGTATAGTGTGTGTTGGGCTATTCTTGGTCGTTTATATGACCAGATAAAGGAGTTTATCATCTTTTGTTGAGCTTGGAGGTAAGATTTAGGTATAGTCATAGGGAGGGTTTGGAATAGATACAGATATTTTGGAATTATCATCATTTTCACCGTGTTTATTCGACCTAACCATGATAGATGTCCCTGCTTATGCCATGATTCTAATGAGCTCTTGATTCTATTGTGGAGGGCAGTGTAGTTATCTGAGAATAGTTTGTGTGTGTCTTTGGGGATCACCAATCCTAGATATTTAAGTCTATCTGTCAATGTGAAATTTGTTAGTTGTGATATGGACTGTATTTCTTCAGCTGTTATGTTGATAGGTATTAGTCCTGATTTCTCCATATTAATGGAGAAGTTAGATATTGTTTTGTAATGTTCTAGTGTTTCTATAAGAGCTGGTAGGGATTCCTTTGGTGACTGTAGTGTGAGGATCACATCGTCGGCAAATAGGAGGCATTTCTGGGTAATGTTACCAAACTTTAAACCCTGAATGTGTGGGTTTTTCCTAATTTGTATCGCCAGGATTTCTACTGTAAGGGCAAATAGTAGTGGGGAAAGCGGGCATCCTTGGCGGGTGCCATTGGAAATAGGGAAAGGTTGTGAAATGGTGTTGTTTATTTTGACTTTGGCATTCGGATTGTGATATAGGGCCTGTACTCTAGTGATAAACTTTTCTGAAAAGCCGAATTTTGACAGGACGGACCACATAAATTGCCAGTCCACCCTGTCAAAAGCTTTCTCAGCATCGGTGGAGAGTAAAATTAATGGTGTACTGTTATAGGCTGCTTGGTGAATTGAGTGGAGCAATCTTATGGTATTGTCTTTTGCTTCTCGTCCTCTAATAAAGCCCACTTGATCAGGGTGTATTATATCCGGTAAAATCGTACTGAGACGGTTAGCTAAGATTTTCACGTAGATTTTTATATCAATGTTTATGAGTGAAATTGGCCTGTAATTTCCTACTATATCTTTGGGTTTGTCTGGCTTTGGGACGACTGTAATCATAGCCTCCAAGAGTGAGCTAGGAAGGGTAGTTCCACGGTCTATATCTGTGTAGAGTGAGAGAAGGTGTGGGCTAATTTGTTGTTGCAAAAGTTGATAGAACTTTGCGGTAAGGCCATCTGGGCCCGGTGATTTGCCGTTAGGTAGGGATTGTATTACTGAAACGATATCACGATGGGTAATAGGGGAGTCCAGTAATTGTTTATTTTCGTCAGTAATGATCGGAGTATCTACAGTGGTTAGGAATGTCATTACAGCCTCTTTTTTGTCTACTGTTGAAGTATCTTGTATATTGTATAGATTCGTGTAGTAGGATACAAATGCTTTTGTGATTTCTTCATTTGTATGAGTGCTTCTTCCTGTGTGATCTCTAATTGTTCTAATAAAGTTGGTGAGTCTACGTTTTTTGAGGGATCTGGCTAGCAATCGACCTGCCTTATTACTTTCTATAAAAAAACTTGGACTTAGTAGTCATCGCTCTCATATGGGCTTTCTGTATAAGGAAATTATTAAGGTTTTCTCTTGCCTTTGTTAAATTAATAAGGTTAGGGGCTGAGGTAGGGTCTGTTCTAAGAGCCGCCTCACAGGCGGATAATTCTCCGGTCAGGGTGGTGTATTGGGCCGTATGTTTTTTACGTTGTTGGGCATTGTGTTTCATGATAACTCCTCGAATGAAGCATTTGTAAGCCTCCCAGTTGTTTGCAGTGGAGGTATCTTCAGGTTTGTTTAGTAAGAAATATTCTTCAGTGTGTTTTCTGATATCTTCTACTGTTTCATGGTTAGTGAGTAAGTGATCGTTTAGTCTCCAGTTAAATGTGTTACGTGGCTTATCAGACCATTTAAAAATAGTTGTGACCATACTATGGTCTGACCATGAAGTGTGGGTGATCTTTGAATATATGAGAGATGAGAGAAGGGGTTGATCGCATAAAATATAGTCTAATCTGGAGTATGAGAGTTGTGGATGTGAAAAAAAGGTGTAATCTCTTTTATCTATGTGTACAATCCTCCAAGTGTCAAAAAGGTTAATGTTGTGCAGAGCTGAGCAGTTAGCTTTGAGGGTATTGTTCCGCAGATATGATCTCCCAGTTGAAGTATCTAAAGTTGGATTGAGAGGGAAGTTGAAGTCGCCCCCCACAATAATCGGCCCTTTAGCTGCATCAAGTATTAAATTGGTGAGATGTTTATAAAAATGTGGGGTAGGTTTGTTCGGAGCATATATGTTGACTAAAGTTACTGGGATTCCATAGCATAGGCCAATTAGAACCAAAATTCTACCTTCTTTGTCGGAGTGTTTATGTAGTAATTCAAAGTGAAAGTTTCGTCTGAATGAAATGCATACTCCATTTTTCTTTTGTGTACCAGAACTATAGAAGTGTTGATCAAAATATCTTTTAGATAACGTAGGTTCATGATTTTTCTTGAAATGTGTTTCTTGGGTCATTATTATGTCTATTTTTCTTTTATAGAAATCATGAAATGCAATTGACCTCTTCTCTGCTGATAGGAAACCTTTGACATTCTGTGTAGCTATGTGTATATTACCTGTTTTTGAATGAGCTGTTTGAGTCATCTTGGTATTTATACTATGTGATGGGTTAGATGGTATGTAGGGATTTTCCAGAACACTAGAGGGCGTTAGTTATATTTCTGTTCACAATCTAGAGATGTACAGGTCTTGGGAGGAGGTCTATGGGGAGGGAAGAGAGTTAGGTAAGACAAAGGGAGGGGAGGGGTAGAGTGTTAGAAGAGAATAGCAGTATAGATAAGGTTATGTATAGCAATAACAATATCAACCGTTTAAAAAATATAACACAGTAGTAATTCTTACAATAACTTCTTTCTCAAGTTTCAGGTGGGAGCTGTATTTTACAGACCGGGTGTTGGAAAAGTATGGGGCTGCTTAACAGTTCTACATTTAGCCTATTAATCGTCTACTGTCTGAGATCTTGTGTTTAGTAAGAACTCAGTAACAGGGGGAGGACTATATCTATTTTGCGATGGGATTACTAATTGTCTTGGACCTGATGTGGTCTACGTCTATATCTCTTTGAGTGGTCACTTTAATTCTTGCGCTAGTGATAATATTAGAAGTATTTTTCAAACTGAGGATTTTAGGAAAGTTTAGCAGTAGTTGTTAGACATATATCTATAGAAGTCTGCATGGGTTTGTACTATTCTTGTTTAGAGTCGTAAGATTAATCAGTAGTCGTTAGACTTTTAAGGTCGGGTTATGTGAGAGTGGGCTACAGTTTTGGTCCTCTAGTTATTTAAGTCCGGAAAGAAGCATGTGTTACTGCATCTTCACATGGTGCTAAATAAGTTAGAATATGTGAATGGAGTACTAGGGGGCTGCAATATCGGTATTTTGACCTTGCAGTAAAATGAAAAGCAACACCTATAACATAATATCTTTGAATCACATTGATTAACCTATAATAAAGTGATTTTAAACAAAACTGTGGTGGAATAGTAAACTTGATAAAGCATATTTAAAGAAACAAATCAACATAGAATGAATAAAACTCTGTTGTATCTCAAGTATATTCGTTTCATCTATATGAAAGTGTCTATATTTCCCTTTTAGGACCGTCTATTGAGTATTTGATGTGAGAGTGGTCTCTCATCTCTTTATAGATATAACTAAGAAGGACATTATTGTCAAGTTTCTATAATTGGACTATTAGGAATAATGGTGAATTATAGTTACAGGTAATACTAAATGGCCTTTTGCGTAAATGAGGTATCAGGGAACATCTATACGACCATTCAGGTATGATAATGAAGTGGTAGATAACATTAATAACAATAACAAAACAAAACATCATTCAAATCTATTGTTCAGTATATAGGAAGTTAAGTGCTAACTAAATTGTGAATTAGTTATAAACTTAAGAGAGTTCGTATAGATGTACTGGACAGTTTATAACGAGTAAGGCTGTTTTGTGTCTCAAGTGGATTAGTTTCTTCATCGTTAAGGCGTCCATATTTTTCTTATATGACCTTCTTACGTTTTTAATGGGAAAATAATTCTCTACCTCCTCTGGCCTGACCAAAGGAGGATAACAATACTAGACCATTTTAATTTAACTATGAGGTATATCAAAGTCTTAAAATTATAATGAAAACAGATGGATAATTATAGTTACTCATCTTAGAAAGCCTGAGTCCTCATTGTCCGCATTGTCCTGGGATATCTGCCTTCTTTTGGGCTGTTTGTCGTTGGTATCAGGTCCTGGTCTTCTTTGTGACTTGGGGTGATCTAGCTTGTCTTGTCGGATGTGAGGAGATGGTAGTTTCCCACTATCTGGTGGATTGATGTTCAATAGATTATAGAATTTGTTGGTATCTGCTAAGGAGGTGCATTCAATCTTCTTTCCATTTCTCATAACTATGATTGAGGTGGGGAAACCCCACCTATATGGGATGTGTAGTAACCGTAGATGAGATGTTAAAGGCTGAAAGTCTCTCCTTTTCTGAAGGGTCCTCTGGGATAGATCTTGAAATATTTGAATTTTGTGGCCTTTGAAATTTATGGTTTGTTTTTTCCTTGCGAGATTGTATATTTCTTCTTTCTGTCTGTAGTTTTGGAAGTGAACTACAATGTCTCTTGGAGGCATATCATCTGGAGGCTTTGGGCGAAGTGCCCTGTGTGCTCTGTCTAGGGAAATCTCCTCATTGTCTGTCTCATCATTCCCAAGGATCTCATTAAATAGAGCCTGTAGATAGTCTCTGATGTCATGGTTTGCAATCGTTTCAGGGATTCCTCGGAAGCGAAGATTCCCCCTTCTTGTACGATTTTCTAAATCATCGATTTTGTCTTCAAGGTCAGTTAGATATTGGCTTTGGTGTGTTTGGTTAGTAGTGAGTTTAGCCAGTTTTTGTGAGACCACGTATTCATGCTCTTCCAGAGTGTCTACTCTATGACCAAGGTCTGTTATCTCTTTTTTAAGATCTGCACATTCATCTTTAATACAGGATTTTACCTGTTCTATCAGGGCAGCCATTGCTTGGTAGGTGATTGGTGTGTCGTCTTCATGTAGTAGGTTAGAGGCTGGTCTGTCGTCTGTTTTGGACAGTGCATTATCTTGATCTGGATCTTCTGAGGTGGTGACTTGTAGATCATCAGCTTCCTTGCTTTTGGTATTAAGGTCCGCTGGTTTAAAAAAGGTGTGGACTGTGTTTTGGCTATTTTGTGGTGGTTTCTGCGGTTTATCCTGTCGGGTATTTTTCCTTTGTGACATAGTGACCTCTTTTGATGTTTGTTCTTTAGTATTGAAAAATTGGCACTGTACCTCCTGGGGGTTTGTGCCCTCACAGAGCGATCACGGGAAAAGGTAAAAAGGATATGACCCGTCACCACTTTAGTGTGACGGGAAAAGGGATGAAGGTAAGTGCCAGAGGTATATGTAGCAAAAGTGTTTTAATATGGCTGTTGTTGAGGTAATTTGTGGTGTGATTCGATTATATTATAGTTCTGTGGTACTTGGAAATTGGGTCCGTGGTGTTGCCTTGTTAGCTGTGTAATAAAAGTCTCTTGTGGAGTGTCACACTAAATCAATGACCTATCAGCTTGAAAGGTGCTGTTAGTGGGTATCAGGCCTTGAGCCTAGTTAGTAAGTGCGTCACAATATTTTTAACTGGTAGTCCTGCTTAGGCCTTTTATCCTCCTGTTTTTTCCCCTGGTGCTTTGGCCGTGTTAGACCGCTGCTGGTATATTTAAGCCCATTTTCAGTAGCTGCTGGGTAAATCAGGGCCTTATATGTTAAACTTTTTTGGCCGTATAAAAAAGGGAAGAGAAATAGCAGGTGCAGTTATAGATAAAGTAACTGCTGGAGTCGCTGTTAGTGGCTTTCGCCGGTCTTCTTACTATAAAGAGTTTTTTATGCACTTAGGTGCCCCTTGGTGTGATCAGCATATCGGGTGTTTTGGTGCGTGTGAAGTTGTAATCGGCTTTTTTGTACTCACCGATCTCTTCCTGAGTTGTTCTCTGTCTACGCTGTTGCAAGGGAGACAACAGCCGCTGATATTGTCAGTGTGAGCGGAGTTGCGATCTCCGGTCAGTGATATCTGGTGTTGGAGCGCTGGCCTAGGTTGATCTCCTCCGTGACTCCTGTTAGCTGCGTGATGCGCACAGGGTCAGTATCCTGGTGTGGGCCGCAAGTTTAGATGAGCCCGTTCTCGGCTAAGTGCGCTTTCCGGACATTTAGCTGAACTTAAATGTGACTGCTTTGGTAGTAGTTGTAGGTGTTAGTTATATAGTGCAAAAAAATTACTGATTTTAGGCTATTTCATGTTGTTACACCCGGTCTGATAACGGAGCTTCAGTGAAACGCAGCCATCCTGGTCGGCTGCTCGCTCCGCCCCCTTATATATTAATATTTTTATGTTCAGGTTACTGCAATTGAGGATATGTTTTCGGGTTAGTGCCAAAGTAGGTTGTTACGTTTTTTCCCACTTTTTTCTCCATTGACTTCTATGGGGAAATAGATTATCGCAGAAGCAATAATCTAAGTTCAGCTCTTTTCGTGCATCGGGTTAGCACGAGAGAGAGATAACTTTTTACTTTCAACTTGTAATACGAGCATAACCCGACGCACACAAAAACATTTACTTCTAGCGCTTCACTCGTAATCTGGCTCTAAATTACTTAATTGTTAATTAATTAAGAAACCCATATTTTAACAACAACATTAATGTGCAACCAAGCCTTTTAATACAGTTCAGGGGCAAAAGAAATTTTCTGAACTGAAATGGAAAACACAATTAAAAAATAGATAATGCTTAACATCACTGTTGCATTTAAGTGAGAAATAAGGTCATGGTGCAATTTATGTTTAAGATATTTTATGATGTCTTATTTTGAGTTAATAATCATCTAAAACATAACAATAGTATATCAGTTGGGAATATGGTGTTCCAGTCACAATAATAAAAAAACATAACAATAGTATATCAGTTGGGAATATGATGTTCCAGTAACAAAAAAAAATGTTGCCAGAAATAGATTATTAAATCGCAATGAATAACATTAATCAAGTTTAGATAAAAAAAAAAGTCTTAGGAAATATGTTGGCAGGTGCGAAAATCCACACCTGCAAATCTGATTTGAAAAAAAAAAAAATAACAAAGTTTTCTAAACTTTATTACTGAACTGTCAAGCTCTTAAAGCAGTTCTCTTACACTGGGGACAAAACTTTGGGAAATATATTCAACAGTGTTCACATAAACTGTTTTAAATTATAGGAATAATGCCAGATTTATACCTCCAAGACCCATATGATAAAGATAACTAGACACACACTGGATTTTCAACACACTTTTGTCTAGTGATGTCACTCTTAAAGGAACAGAACACAGAAAAGAAGACGTGCATCAAACAGTAGCTTCATGTTTGTTAGTCCCTTTAGTCAACCAAAAAGTTTTTGTTTCATTTTTCATTTTTTTTGTTATACACACACACATATATATATATATATATATATTTGCTACATAGTAGCTAAACAAAACCATGATATATTCAAAAAGGTTGTTGCCATACAACTATCAGATCACTAGGAATATGTATAAGCGTTGCAGAGAATGGAAGATAGGGAGGGCATTAGATGGGAAGGGATAGGGTCAAGCGGGCAGGTAGTGAGGCTTGAGGAAGATAGTAAGAAAGAAACTTAATTCTCAATGGCTGGATGGAAGATGCAAAGGGTGGCAGAGGGAGTAACTGGGCCTGTTATTGGAATATTGCAGGTTGGTGTTGGGATGTTGCTTTGGATAGTATGTGTTTTGTTTAAAAAGTAATCTGCCAGGTCTTGAGTACTAAAGACAGACGGGGGGGGGGGGGGTGGAGCAGGTGGGTAGACAAGAGAGTTAAAGGTCATTTAGGGTTTGAGGAAAGAGTAGATATGAGTGAAAATAAGTAGGTTTGCTTGGCTAAGAGGAAGGGCAGAAGTGTATGAGCGAAGTATAAACTTATAGTGTATGAAATCAGGTTTAGAGTGAATTTTTCTCCAGACACACTCAGCAGTATGGGAGCCGGGGCTGGAACTGATGGTGTGATGTTTTGCGAAGTTGGGGAGGGGCAAGTGTGTCTAGTGCCGAGACACACCTTTCTTGGCACTAGACACACTTTTTATTTACTTTACAAATAAAAATAACATTTTATCCTATGTGAAGAACATATGAATGTAAAATATGGACTACTCACCTCAGGTTAGCGATGCATGCCTACTGCTGTGTTGGGTTAGCAAGCTATTGATGTTAGTTTTTTTTTAAAGTTGCACTCTCCATAGTAGTCTATGTGGAGGAGTTAGCACGGTCACAAAATCCAAAGTCCAGAAGTTAGCGTGCATTGCTTTCGCTCATGTGCAATTTATTTTCAGCTTGTAACGTGCTCGTTAAAAGTTTACTTCTGGTGGTTCTGCCACTTGTAATTTGGCCCAATATGTACAAATTGGGGATGTGCATTGCAGCTTGTGTATAAACAATATTTCCTCTTGAAGTAATGCGTAACATCCCCAACTGGATAAAATAAAATGTGTGATAGTATCAAATGCATCGATATGCCCATTTTGATAATTTGTTCAGGTACAATGCTGTAAACTTGTGCTGTAGGTGGCAAGAAAACTGTTGCATTTCTTCTTGAATTTAATGTATTTTCCTCCTAATTTAAAAAAAAAATCCTGTATGAATGAGTCAGTATAACTGTGTTTTTTCCCCTAGTGGTATTAAACTGGAGAAAATATATATTGCAGTGTCATGTTTTATTGCACTGCTGATACAAAACATAGTATGTACCTTGTGTTAAGGGTTGGTAATAATGTGTATTGTAAATGGGATGGAAGAGTAGAGGAACTGGGTGGAAGAAAAAAATCATATAGGGACACTCAAGTCAATATAAACTTTTATGATTCAGATAGAGCATGAAGTTTTTAGACACTTTCCAATTTACTTCTATTATCACATTTATTTTTTTATTGGAAGAACCGATAAAGAAATTTTAATATAAGTGCAATAATTACTTTTCAATCACTTTATGCATTTATAGAGGGGTGGTTGCACTTAGAAGACTCACTTAAATATGCTGGGTCTGCTGTATTGATTACAAATACAGACTGCACTATCTCTTGAAAAAGTTGGGTTGGATCCCGACGAAACGCGTAGAGAAATTAACCAGCCAGTCTTTCCTATACTCCCTCAGACGCCAGGTCGGTGTGAAGCAACTTCCAGTCCCTTAGCTCTAATAACGATCCGGAAATGTTTGGAACTATACACAGGACAGGTCAGAACACTCTCTCTACCACCTACAGCACAAGCAGGAAGTGGTGATTTATATGTTATATATACATTGCTTATCTTATACACATTGTACGTGTGTTTTTATCTATGCGCTTATATGTTTTATTAATCACAGTTTTACTCTTAGAGTGGCGTGCGCTCTGTCTCCTTTTGTTTCCAATCTCTCTAGCCCTTGGAACCTGAGCCACAACATTCCAGTGTTTTGAAGCAGCAGCCACCCTTTATTTACCATTTGCCTTAAAGGATTTATCTTTCCCTTGTGAACTCTATGGCACTATTAAGGTTGTATGCTTGACCTATTTTAATATTTGATATGCATTTCATCTCTTGAATTTGTCCTGTTGTATCTGTATTTGTTTAATTATCTGTTGTATCTAATTCCAATTTATGCATATGTATTTTTGTATATATTGCTCAGGAATTTTCTTTTGAGAGAAGCGCAGCCTCTATTTCTTTTTTGTTTCACTTAAATATGAGTTGCAAAGCAAGCAATGAAAAAGAGTGCTAACCCCTCAATCGACATATGAGTGAATAAGTATATCTAGTCAAGTGTATTTAAAAAAAATTGGAACATTATAGCCATTCATAACGTCATTTTATTAAATAGAATAAAGACTCATTCATACTTAAAAACACTTAAATTCTGCCGCTCTGCAGATAAATAAAGCAATGTGTGAGAATATCCCTTCTCATCTCATAAGATGAGAGAAATTGTGTGTGGTAATAAACTATCGGCTAGATTTGAAGTTTTGTCGGTAACGACCCGAAAATCTAACGCCGGCTTTTTTCTGGCCGCACCATAAAAATAACTCTGGTATTGAGAGTCCACATAAAGGCTGCGTTAGGCTCCAAAAAAGGAGCGTAGAGCATATTTAACGCAGCTTCAACTCTCGATACCAGAGTTGCTTACGCAAGTGGCCAGCCTCAAAAACGTGCTTGTGCACGATTCTCCCATAGAAAACAATGGGGCTGTTTGAGCTGAAAAAACCCCTAACACCTGCAAAAAAGCCGCGTTCAGCTCCTAACGCAGCCCCATTGTTTGCTATGCGGAAACACTTCCTACGTCTGCACCTAACACTCTAACATGTACCCCGAGTCTAAACACCCCTAACCTTACACTTATTAACCCCTAATCTGCCGCCCCCGCTATCGCTGACCCCTGCATATTATTATCAACCCTTAATCTGCCGCTCCGTAAACCGCCGCTACTTACATTATCCCTATGTACCCCTAATCTGCTGCCCTAACATCGCTGACCCCTATATTATATTTATTAACCCCTAATCTGCCCCCCACAATGTCGCCTCCACCTGCCTACACTTATTAACCCCTAATCCGCCTCACTAACCCTATAATAAATAGTATTAACCCCTAATCTGCCCTCCCTAACATCGCCGACACCTAACTTCAATTATTAACCCCTAATCTGCCGACTGGAGCTCACCGCTATTCTAATAAATGTATTAACCCCTAAAGCTAAGTCTAACCCTAACACTAACACCCCCTAAGTTAAATATAATTTAAATCTAACGAAATTAATTAACTCTTATTAAATAAATTATTCCTATTTAAAGCTAAATACTTACCTGTAAAATAAATCCTATTATAGCTACAATATAAATTATAATTATATTATAGCTATTTTAGGATTTATATTTATTTTACAGGTAACTTTGTATTTATTTTAACCAGGTACAATAGCTATTAAATAGTTAAGAACTATTTAATAGCTAAAATAGTTAAAATAATTACAAAATTACCTGTAAAATAAATCCTAACCTAAGTTACAATTAAACCTAACACTACACTATCAATAAATTAATTAAATAAACTACCTACAATTACCTACAATTAACCTAACACTACACTATCAATAAATTCATTAAATACAATTCCTACAAATAAATACAATTAAATAAACTAGCTAAAGTACAAAAAATAAAAAAGAACTAAGTTACAAAAAATAAAAAAATATTTACAAACATAAGAAAAATATTACAACAATTTTAAACTAATTACACCTACTCTAAGCCCCCTAATAAAATAACAAAGCCCCACAAAATAAAAAAATGCCCTACCCTATTCTAAATTACTAAAGTTCAAAGCTCTTTTACCTTACCAGCCCTGAACTCGGCCCTTTGCGGGGCATGCCCCAAAGAATTCAGCTCTTTTGCCTGTAAAAAAAAACATACAATACCCCCCCCAACATTGCAACCCACCACCCACATACTCCTAATCTAACCCAAACCCCCCTTAAATAAACCTAACACTAAGCCCCTGAAGATCTTCCTACCTTATCTACACCATACCAGGTTCACCGATCCG
This sequence comes from Bombina bombina, assembly GCF_027579735.1. Classification (NCBI taxonomy): domain Eukaryota; kingdom Metazoa; phylum Chordata; class Amphibia; order Anura; family Bombinatoridae; genus Bombina; species Bombina bombina. The sequence continues at coordinate 662,627,566 of NC_069499.1, forward strand.
TCCTGAAGAGCTCCTCCGATGTCCTGATCCAAGCCCAAGCGGGGGGCTGAAGAGGTCCATGATCCGGCTGAAGTCTTCATCCAAGCGGGAGTTGAAGAGGTCCATGATCCGGATGAAGTCTTCATCCAAGCGGGAGCTGAAGAGGTCCATGATCCGGATGAAGTCTTCTATCAACGGCATCTTCAATCTTCTTTCTTCGGGAGCCATCATCTTCCATCCGACGCGGAACATCCTCTTCTCCCGACGCCTACTAGCCGAATGACGGTTCCTTTAAGGAACGTCATCCAAGATGGTGTCCCTCGAATTCCGATTGGCTGATAGGATTCTATCAGCCAATCGGAATTAAGGTAGGAATATTCTGATTGGCTGATGGAATCAGCCAATAAGAATCAAGTTCAATCCGATTGGCTGGTCCAATCAGCCAATCAGATTGAGCTCACATTCTATTGGCTGTTCCAATCAGCCAATAGAATGCAAGCTCAATCTGATTGGCTGATTGGATCAGCCAATCGGATTGAACTTGATTCTGATTGGCAAAAGGCAAAAGAGCTGAATTCTTTGGGGCATGCCCCGCAAAGGGCCCTGTTCAGGGCTGGTAAGGTAAAAGAGCTTTGAACTTTAGAAATTTAGAATAGGGTAGGGCATTTTTTTATTTTGGGGGCTTTGTTATTTTATTAGGGGGCTTAGAGTAGGTGTAATTAGTTTAAAATTGTTGTAATATTTTTCTTATGTTTGTAAATATTTTTTTATTTTTTGTAACTTAGTTCTTTTTTATTTTTTGTACTTTAGCTAGTTTATTTAATTGTATTTATTTGTAGGAATTGTATTTAATTAATTTATTGATAGTGTAGTGTTAGGTTAATTGTAGGTAATTGTAGGTAGTTTATTTAATTAATTTATTGATAGTGTAGTGTTAGGTTTAATTGTAACTTAGGTTAGGATTTATTTTACAGGTAATTTGTAATTATTTTAACTATTTTAGCTATTAAATAGTTCTTAACTATTTAATAGCTATTGTACCTGATTAAAATGAATACAAAGTTACCTGTAAAATAAATATAAATCCTAAAATAGCTATAATATAATTATAATTTATATTGTAGCTATAATAGGATTTATTTTACAGGTAAGTATTTAGCTTTAAATAGGAATAATTTATTTAATAAGAGTTAATTAATTTCGTTAGATTTAAATTATATTTAACTTAGGGGGGTGTTAGTGTTAGGGTTAGACTTTGCTTTAGGGGTTAATACATTTATTAGAATAGCGGTGAGCTCCAGTCGGCAGATTAGGGGTTAATGTTTGAAGTTAGGTGTCGGCGATGTTAGGGAGGGCAGATTAGGGGTTAATACTATTTATTATAGGGTTAGTGAGGCGGATTAGGGGTTAATAACTTTATTATAGTAGCGCTCAGGTCCGGTCGGCAGATTAGGGGTTAATAAGTGTAGGCAGGTGGAGGCGACATTGTGGGGGGCAGATTAGGGGTTACTAAATATAATATAGAGGTCAGCGATGTTAGGGCAGCAGATTAGGGGTACATAAGGATAACGTAGGTGGCGGCGCTTTGCGGTCGGCAGATTAGGGGTTAATAAGTGTAGGTAGGTGGAGGCGACGTTGTGGGGGCAGGTTAGGGGTTAATAAATATAATACAGGGGTCGGCGGTGTTAGGGGCAGCAGATTAGGGGTACATAAGTATAACGTAGGTGGCGGTCGGCAAAATAAGGTTAAAAAAATTTAATCGAGTGGCGGCGATGTGGGGGGACCTCGGTTTAGGGGTACATAGGTAGTTTATGGGTGTTAGTGTACTTTAGAGCACAGTAGTTAAGAGCTTTATAAACCGGCGTTAGCCCAGAAAGCTCTTAACTACTGACTTTTTTACTGCGGCTGGAGTTTTGTCGTTAGATGTCTAACGCTCACTTCAGACACGACTCTAAATACCGGAGTTAGAAAGATCCCATTGAAAAGATAGGATACGCAATTTACGTAAGGGGATCTGCGGTATGGAAAAGTCGCGGCTGAAAAGTGTGCGTTAGACCCTATTTTGAGTGACTCCAAATACCGGAGGTAGCCTAAAACCAGCGTTAGGAGCCTCTAACACTGGTTTTCACGGCTAACGCCAAACTCCAAATCTAGGCCTATATTAGTGCGGCAGCACCCGACATGAATAAAGGGGTAGATGAGACTAGTTATACTGCTGTTTGTGAAGCATAGCGGTATGATGAATATTTTTATAGTTGAGAGGATTAGATGCAACTTCTTAATTGTATAAGATAGTAGTGAAGTGCTTATATATTATGAATAAATATCATATTTACTTGTTCAACCAAACATGTCAGTCAATCATACAGTGAAAAAATCACGCAATATCACCTGCAGTTTTGTCTCAACTAAAATCCTTCTATAGCGAGAGTTATATTTAAAGATACCTTGCCCTGTGCTTATTACACACTTTTATACACCATTGCAGACATAATTTATATAGCCATTAGAGATGGGCAAATGTGTTTTATATTCAAAGTCGAATGTTAGAACGAATATTATTGTAGAAATTCGATTTACATAATAGAATGTTGATAAGAACAAATATTCTTAAAAATTCTATTATCAAATGTTATTTACAGTTTTTGAATGTGACTTTCAAATTCAAATGTGACTTTCAAATTCGAATGTGGCTTTCAAATTCAAATGTGACTTTCGAATTTGAATGTGACATTTGAATTTGAATGTGACATTTGAATTCGAATATTACATTTATAAAACAGTTGGAGACTAGAAATACTATTTCAAATTTGAATGTGACTTTCAAATTCCAATATTACATTAATAAAACAGTATTAGACTAGAAATACTATTTCAAATTTGAATGTCACATTCAAATTCAAATATTACATTTATAAAACACAGTATTAGACTAGAAATACTATTCTGAATGTGAATGTGACATTCAAATTCGAATGTAGCATTCAAATTTGAATATTACATTTATTAAACACAGTTGTAGACTAGAAATACTATTTCGAATTCGAATAATACATTTATTAAACACAGTTGTAGAATAGAAATACTATTTCGAATTCGAATAATACATTTATTAAACACAGTTGTAGACTAGAAATAATATTTAGAATTAAAATGTTACATTCAAATTTGAATGTTACATTCAAATTCAAAAGTTACATTTGAATTCGAATGGTACATTCGAATTTGAATATTAAATTTATTAAACAGAGTTGTAGACTAGAAATACTATTTCGAATTCGAATGCTACATTCTAATTTGAATGTAACATTCGAATTCGAATATTACATTTAAAAAACTGTATTAGACTAGAAATACTATTTAGAATTTGAATGTGACATTCAAATTCGAATGTAGCATTCAAATTTGAATATTACATTTATTAAACACAGTTGTAGACTAGAAATACTATTTTGAATTTGAATGTAACATTCAAATTCGAATGTACATTCAAATTAAATTATTACATTTCGAAATTGAATGAATACATAGCTCAACATTCTATTATTTGAACAAATATTTTTGAATTTTATTAAAACGAAAATTTGAAAACGAACAGTATTAGACTAGAAATACTATTTCAAATTTGAATGTGACATTCAAATTTGAAGGTAGCATTCAAATTTGAATATTACATTTATTAAACACAGTTGTAGACTAGAAATATTATTTTGAATTTGAATGCTACATTCGAATTTGAATGTCACATTCAAATTCGAATATTACATTTAAAAACAGTATTAGACTAGAAATACTATTTTGAATTCGAATGTGACATTCAAATTTGAATGTAGCATTCAAATTTGAATATTACATTTATTAACACAGTTGTAGACTAGAAATACTAATTTGAATTTGAATGTAAGATTCAAATTCGAATGTCACATTCAAATTCGAATATTACATTTCGAAATTGAATGAATACATAGCTAAACATTCTATTATTCGAACAAATATTTTTGAATTTTATTGAAAAATTTGAAAATGAAAATTCAAAAATAGAATGTTATATAAACATTCGAAATTTGATTAGAATGAACACATGTATCAAAATTATTTTTAAATTTCGAATTTATAGAAACATTCGCCCATCCCTAATAGCCATATAGTGGCGGTATGGCACAATAAGCAAATATTAGAGTTGCGGTCAGAGTAAGCTAGTTAAAAAAGTGACAGACAGATTCTCTAGAAATGGTCCCGACACATGTTTCGCTATCACACATCCTCAGAGGGGATACATGTCAGCCATTGGTTGGTCTTTTTATCAGTTCACAAGTCACTCCCCTTCTAAATGATTAGTTACATGAGGGGATTATTCACTTCTGGATAGGTTAATGTAAGCATCAATCAGGCGTAGGCAGCCAATAGTAATTGTATCAATTTGAATTTCTGTCTGGTCTTGCTTATCGATATTCGCTACATTATTACTGTATATACACATTTTTAGTGGATTTGCATGTTTTAAAACTTTAACAATTATGATCTGTGTTGGCAGACAGTATGTTTCCATTGCAGGACTCAGTAATATCGGAGTTAAGATGATTATATTCATCATTACTACTGCTTGTGCATTCTTCTAGAATAGATTCTGAATTAAATACTGGAGATGTTGGAGTGTGCCAAAAAATTGGCTTACTTACATATTACTATATATGTTTATATAATTATTAAACAAGAGCTAATAAGGCTTGTATTTGATTAAGATACAGAGGTATTTGTATTGTAGTTTAAACTCTTATAAATTAGAGTGTAAAGGTCAGTATTCATGCACACCTTATAATGTGAATGGTAAGGATTATACTAACATTTAGATTATATATGGTGTTTTACTAACATATACCTTATATATGCTTATACATACAGTTAGCAGTTATTGGGAATATGTAATTATATCCTTGTTGTCCGATCATCTATTGGTGGGTTGGGGATCCGCTCCGGAGTGGCAGTGAGCTCGCTAAAAAGGTACTAGAGAAGGATCACAGAGACCCACTAATTGGAGGTTGGACCGCCACCATTACTAGAACTGCAGGGAGCGCAGAGCAGTTACTTACCACAGACCACGGCCGGCCGGTGATCTGGGAGAAGCCCAGAGCTTAGTGTTTGGCTGAGTGGGGAGGCATCTGAGAGTGCAAGCAGAAATAAGTAGTCCGGAGCCAGACACCCCAAAGGAAGACTAGAAGCCACTGCAGAAGTCAAGCTTTGAAAAACTGCCAATCCTACCTACCCGCTATTGCGCTGTTCAAATTACAGCTGTTTCCTCCACATCTCAGAGGCAATCTGACACCTACCGATACCAGAGGTGCAGAGACGTCTCTGGCGAAACTAACGTCTCAAATCGGCTGTAACAGACTGGTAGAGGAGATACAGGGGATAGGCCACAACTCCAGGGCCCGAAAAAAGAACGGAGCTGATTGGAACAGACGGAGGCTTGAAAAAGAGGGCTCACTCTTACGGTATTACCGAGGAAGAGTTTGGTATCTGAAAGAGCCCAAAACGACCTCTTGGTGCTATTGTCTGTGACCTGGCCTGTTATTACTCCCATCTGCAGTGGAGGCTGTAACCATTTCTCACAAACCACAATGGAGGTGAATTGGCAAGCACCACGTAGAAGAGCTGACACCACATGGTGGCCCAGAGCACAGTAAGTTAGTGGATTTAAATATTACTGTGATAGTGAAGACGGGCCTGGGGACTCAGCAGGGATTTTTGGTGTAGCCGGGGCACAAGATCACATACAACGATCATAGCCCCCAATAGAGTAAGTTGAATTCAGTGGTTTATGAGGCCTCAAACAGACTAATATACAAAGGGGCAGGCTTGAGTAGCAATAAAAGTTAATGGACTAGTCCATAAAGACGAGTGCTATTTAAGGCCAAACTAGACAAGACACGCTTGGCTAGCACAGCAGAAAAAAGATCTGGTTCATAACACTACCAGCATAGAGAGACAGAAGAGCCCAGGAACACTCGTTAATTGCATAGCTCCCATGGGAGGGGTCAGACCCTTCTAGAATACTAGGCCACAGCTGGGACAGCAGTAAGGTTCCTCTGGAGTAGAAGGGGCTGGATCTCACCCACCCCCTCCATTTCCCGCTATTCTTAGTGGCAGTGGGTCATATCCCTGCAACACTTTTTCCGTCCTGGTCCAGTGGTGACGTGTTCCTCTGGGGGAGGTGAGATTGGTCGAACTAAGAGAGTCAGCAAATTAGCAGTATACAGAGAAACCTTTGACCTATTTACTCCCTGGGTCAACACATGCTTTAGACATAATAATGTACCCTTCTGCCTAAATGTGACCTAGGGGGTTGAGGGGGGAACACCATATAACAGTGTGGAGAAAGGCCTATTGCTGTATAGCTCTAGGAGAGCACGTACCAAACAGAGATATAGTAGTGTGGAAGGTTGAGACATCATGGCACACTCAAATAAGAAGAAACAGAAGCAACTGGATGGCCTTAAGAGGACTGTAGCTGATCACTTCCATAGCAAAGCTATCATTGACAGAGAGTGCTCAGATGATAAGTCCAGAGACTCACTACACAGCTTCCAAGACCACCCTGCTAACAGCCTGTCTGGATTACCAAGGCAAGCAGATAGCGATAACCCAGTGATGGAGTCCATTAAGGCTCTGTCTTCTAAAATGAACAATCACTATGCCTCGTTAAAAAGTGACATCAAAACTTCTGTGTCAGACTTAAAAAGGGACATAAGCGCTCTAGGAGAACGAACAGAATCAATTGAACGGAGGCAAGAGAACCTGTATTATCTTACTTGCAAAATCTGGCTGAACAGATAGCTGATTTAGAGACGAAACTGACGGATCTTGAGGACAGATCCCGCCACAACAATGTAAGAATCAGAGGGGTCCCAGAGGAGATCTCGGCGGCGGAACTTCCTTTTTTTCCTGATGGGCCTGTACAAGGCTCTCCTGGAGACTTTTCAAGATGCAGAAGCTATAATGGATAGAGTTCACAGAGCTCTAAGACCTAAAAGCGCATCCCAGGATCAACCAAGGGATGTGATCATCCGATTCCATTATTTTAATTTTAAAGAAAAACTCATCAGAGCAGCCTTCAGCGCAAAAACTCTTCCAGACCACTATTCCAATATACAGATATTCCAAGATTTATCAGCTCATACGCTATAAAAGAGAAGATCCTTTATGCCGGTGACACAGTCCTTGCAGAAAGCAGGAATTAAGTATCGATTGGGATTCCCTGTTAAGCAATTTTTCCAATATGACAACAAGTCACATATCATCTCTGATTTTGAGCAGGGCCTCAACTTGCTGAAAAAGTTACATTTGGAGACACACAATCCTGAACAAACTTCACCTAGTGGGACCACTGATGGCCTGCAGCTTCTGCTTGGGATCCTTTACATAAAAGGAGCTCTACATCAGTTAAAAGAAAAGAATTGGTACTTGTAAATACCCAGTCTAAAGTGAGAAAGGAGTAGGTCTTACCCTGCACCCTGGATAAGGTAATATTATATTAAACTGCAATTGTTTATATGTTTGATACCGTGGGATATGCTGTCACCCACAAACAAGGAGGTGGGAGGTGAAATAGACTTTGTCAGAGCTTGCAGCTAAATAATCCAGAGACTCACAATTCAAGGTGAGCCCATAGGGCTGAGAACTGTAAAGTTGGATTGATTGGAAATTTATTGAAATGTAATGTCTGTACTTTATAGAAAAATCTAAGTCTGTTGAGTGTGTAGTTTTCCCACTGCTCTAATTGTTTGAATGTTGCATATAGTACACTATGAAAAGGTTAGTCTTAGCTAATGAGGGGGGCAGAAGAGATCTTGCACAAACGTGAGATCTGGGGTCATAGTAAATCTAGCGATGTGCTCTGTTGCAATATTGTTGACTATTGCTCCCCTAGATAGAGTTTGCCTTGACATTATCTCCCTGGCAGGGTTAAAAGTGAGGAGTTAATTTTACAAGTAAAAATTAGAGTCATAAGTAATGGGCCAGTAGGGGACAATAAAGCCTATAGAGTGGTTATATTCAAACTCATAGAGAATATAAAAGATCTATCTGAGGTGCTATATGGTATGGGGCAATATAGGAATATAGGGCTCCCACATGATATATGGGCACATAGTAATAAATATGGCCTGGCCTTTATTAGCTACACATGCCAGTAAAAAGTAAGCTAGATCCTAAGTTACCCTTTAGAGGCAGTGGAGGGATGAACAGCAAAGAGTTCATAACCGCTTGGAACATGAGAGGGTTGCTAACTATAGGGTGAATTATATAAAGAAGGCCATTTAGTATGGTGAATCTTAAAATACCGCTCTACGCCCTTAGGATTTCTTACTGAAAAGTTAGATTGATTAAGCAGTAACTATGATGTTTGTGGGTGAGTTTATCATTAGTCTGGAGAGAGTGGATTGGTGTCACATGGTGAGATTTCTGCTGCCCACCTGGGTAAAATTATACTTATTTGAAATTGGATTACCTTATCTACACTGTGTTTATGTTTATGTTTGCATACGTTTGTATTTCACTAGGGGTGTTCACCCCCAACCAACCTCCCTCTTTTTCTCTTCTTGTTTTCCAATCATTTGGTACAACATTTATAGTTCATACTATAACTGGGAAGGTGGTAAACAGTCTTATCTTTTGCATATTACTACATTAGGAGTTCTCTTGATCTCTGCCACCCCCCCCCACCCCTTATCCCTCCATATACATCAAACAATATATTCTGCAACATTATATTTATACTGTGATTAGGTGGCTGCTGCACACCCCACCCCTTCATACACACCTAACAATATATTCAGTAGCATTATATTTATACTGTGATTAGGAGGTTGCTACACACCCAGTAATTAGACTGGGACCTACTAAGAGCAGTTTTGTTCCGCTAATTTGAGCCACATTTTGATTTATAACATAGCAATATATTATTAATGTATACTTTTATGGGTAGAACTTAGAGCTGCACCTCATCTCAATGCAACAAGTGCAAGTGTCATCCCTCTCCCCCCCTCTTTTTTTATCTCCATTCATTTTCTTCCCTCTCCCCTTTTACCCTCTGCTCCCCCGCACATCCCCCTTCATAACCCTTTAACCCTTTAAGTGCTAATGACGGCTCTAAGCCGTCACAGAGTTTCCCACTCTGGTGCTAATGACGGCTCAGAGCCACCACTAGCACTCTCCCACCTTGAGGAGATCTGGGGCTCCCACTCGCTCCTACACTGGTGATCGTGCCTGTAGAGTTACAGGCATCACCAGGGCTTCCCGTTTTGCGTGGTGACATCACCGCACAACTTTATTTATACTTAACAATGTTAAGTATAGGAGCAGCTATAGACCCCCAAGACCCACCATTGGAAAGGTAATCGCCTAACCTTTCAAACAGTGTAAGTCTTGGGGTCTGAAAAAAAAATGTCCCAAAAAAAAAATCTTAGCACCCAGGTGGGAAAGTGCTTAGCACTCAAAGGGTTAAATAAGAAAATTGGGAGACTTTAGATTATCAACACATTATACCCAGGGACTTAATACCCCCACTAAATGAAGCCTTCTACTCAATAGTTTTAGGAAAAACAACATAGACATAGCGTTTATACAAGAGACGCACTGGACGCAATAAAAAGATAGTACCTATTGTAATTACTCACAGGTTGTGGCGGCGTTGCTTGACACTAAGTCAAGGGGTGTGGCTATATTAATTAAAGACTCCCTCGCATTTGAGACAATTTATATCATTATAGTGCGCAAGATTAATAACATACCATTAACATTGGTAAATGTTTACGCCCCTACTCTGGCCAACTTAGGTTCCTGCAGAAACTCCTGAGATGGTTGTCCACTGTTAGGCAGGGAGAATTGGTATTAGGGGGCGACTTCAATTTAGTATGGGACCCGGTTATTGACAAACAACTCCCCCTAAGGGGGAGAGTAGGCAGATCGTCTGGGTCGCTCTATCGGGCCTTCCAGAACCTGATGGCCCAATATCAGTCATATGGCATGTGGAGGGCGTTGAATTTGGTAGAGAGGGATTTTACCTTTTATTCAAATCCTCATAAGTCCTACTCTAGGCTTGATACCTTCTTCACCTCTCCTAGGTTCCTGGATAGGATTACTCATTCTAAAATTCTTCCCTCAGACCATTAGGCAGTATTAGCAGATGTAGGTACTAGTTCTCATGTGACAGGGTTTTCTTGGAAGTTGGCTGACTGGTTATTGGGTACACCTGGGAAGAAAAAAGAGATTGACCATGTAATTGAGGACTTTTTTAATATTAATGATAATGGGGAGACCTCCATACAGACACTTCAAGGCATATATAAGGGGATATTTCCTTAAGCAGGAGGTAGTGGCTAGGAAAAGAAGGGGAGGTACACTGGCAGAGTTAACATGTCACCTTTGATGTCTCCAACGACAACTATGCAACAAATATTCACATCAGGTTAACAACCAGATTCAGACCACCAGAACCCAGATTCAAGACTTGGAGCTTTCGAGAGTGCAGAGAACACTAGAGAAATTCAAGCAGAGGCATTACTATAATAAAAACAAGGCAACCACCCACCTGGCCAACAAGCTCCGAAATAGGACAGCACAGTGTAGAATACTGTCACTGAGGGAGGATATAGGTGCAACTTCCCATAGGTATTAACAATCCCTCTATAACTTAGACCCCCTAGCTGGGGAGATTCACCCTGACAGGTCACAAATAAAGCAATATCTAGAGGTTCTTAAACTTCCAGCTCTAACACCAGAAAACAGGGACCAGCTGAGAGGCCCGGTTTCCCTAGAGGAGGTCACAAGAGACTTAAAAAATCTGAAACTGGGAAAGACCCGGACCCAGACGGATTTTCAGGTAGATTCTTTAAAAAATTTAGTGTGAGGCTGACCCCTATCATCCTTAGATTTTTTAATGAAATAGGCATGTTATGCAGGTTTCCAGTTGAGTTTCTTGAGGCTACCATCATCACTTTGTTGAAACCGGATAAAGATCCTCAAAACTGTAGTAGCTATAGACCAATTTCCCTAATCAACATTGACACTAAAAAATATACTCAAAAATCCTAGACAACAGATTAGCTACAGTGATTCCCTCCCTGATACATGGGGACCAGGTGGATTTTATCCCTGGAAGGAAGGTCCAAACAATACAATACAGATCATGCATACACTCACAGAGGCCAAAAGAAGGGGGGTCCCCCTCCTTGCTCTGTCATTGTATGTGGAGAAGGCCTTCGACAGAGTGAGATGGGATTACCTTTGGGAGGTATTAGAGGTATATGGGATTCCTAGGGAGTTCAGAGCAGCGGTACAGGCACTGTACTTGTCCCCCTCATCAAGAATTAGGGGGATGGACTTCTTGTCTCATAGGTTGGATATCTCAAATGGCACTCATCAGGGGTGCCCTCTGTAGCCACTTTTGTTTGCACTGGCAGTTGAGCCCCTGGCACAGGCAATTAGGCAGGCAGAAGACATTAAGGGTTTAGAGATCGGCAGTTACCAGCATAAAATCACCTTATTTGTGGACGATATTACTCTGCTATTAACATCCCCTCGTACTTCACTACCAGCAGTTATGTCTCTCTTGAAGTTCTTTGGTGACCTCATTTACTATAAGTTAAACTAAACAAAAACAGAAGTCCTGCACATAAACATTAAAACAGAATATTTGGTGTATCTCCAGGGTAAATATACATTTAATTTGTCAGCAGACTTTATTAAACATTTGGGAGTCTTTCTGGGACCAGACATTTCTGCTGTCATTACTAGAAATTTTACAGACATATTATCTGAGTTTAAGAAACTGCTGGATTCCTGGGAGTTTGCGGAAATAGCATGGACAGACAGAATTGCTTCCATAAAAATGTATTTTCTCCCCAAGATTACCTATTTGTTTAGGAGTATCCCAGTGCAGGTACCTAGAACTATATTAAATAAACTACAAGGCATGGTGACCAAGTATATATGGAAAGGGAAAAGCCATCATACATCTAGGAACATACTCCAGAGGCCAATTGGTAAGGGAGGGGCTGGCACTCCCGAATCTAATCTATTACCATGATGCAGCACATCTCATATCCTAGCTTGGGGTCACTTAGCGAGTTCCTATAGGTGGAAAGTCATTGAGCAAACTTTTTTACCTTGTTCTATAAGGCTTTCGGACTTGATATGGATCCCAACTCACTATAGACGGTGTATGGGAAATGATACCCCATACTGCTAGACAACTTGAATTTTTGGGATAAAGTTAAACATCTGTGCAGTGTTACTACTCATCCCTCGCCAATATATCGCATTAGGAGTATAATATGTTGTATGTTAGAAATACATAGCTCACTCTGGGATAGTTTGAATTGCTGTTGTATTGGGGACTTATATAAGAAAGATAGATCGATGAATCCACAAGAATTTATAGAAAAATTTAAATTACCCCAGAAATACCATGTTGAGGTATTTAGAATGTTTAGCCTCGTAAGAGCATGGGGTTTTCTGAGAGAGGGTCCGAGAGAGCTAACCAGATGGGAAAGCTACCTAAAGAGAGGAGGATGGGCAGGGGGAACTATGTCATTTAACTACTATTTTTTAACTGATGTCCAAATAGAATGCATATCAAAGCCTTAGAGAGCCTGGGAGATAGAGCTGGCTGTTTCAGTGGACACCGGCATCTGGAATAGAGAATTGGCCTTTACTAGGAAGGCTTTACACAGTTTGGCACTTAGAGAACTTCACTATAAAGTAGCGGTTAGGTGGCATTTGGTGCCGACATGATTGCATAAGATATATTCAAACTACTCTCCATTATGCTGGAGAAACTGTGGTCAATTGGGGTCTTGGACACACATATGGTGGGAATGTCCCAGAATTCGGCCTCCCTGGAGAAAGTGCTTTAAAATCCTGGGAGATTTAAGGTACAAAATTCCATACACATCCAAACAATAGAGTTGCAGCAAACGTGAAATATAGCAAGTTTATTCAGCACATAAAGTTTAAGAAAATGCAACATTTCAGGGAACTCCTTCCCTTAATCATGCAGATTAAGGGAAGGAGTTCCCGAAACATTGCATTTTCTTAAACTTTATGTGCTGAATAAACCTGCTATATTTCACGTTTGCTGCCACTCTATTGTTTGGATTTGTCAAAGTCTCTATCTGTAGGGAGTGGTGGTGTCCCTACGTGGCGTGCAGTGACCTGGGTGCTGGACTAAATTGTTTATTGTTGCAACATTCCATACACACTTATAATAGGTTTATTACACTTGACATTCCCGAGGATGGTATTACCTAGGAAACTGATTCTCATCTATTTTTTCACATCAGTGAAGCTAATCATAGCGAGAGTTTGGAAAAAGCCTTCACCACCTACGGTCCAGGAGGCCATTACCCAAATGAGATATACCCAAAAAATGGAAGAATATGCCTTTATAATTCAAGATACACTACAAGTGCACAATGAAACATGGTTTCAATGGAACAAAATGTTCCAGGGATAGAAATGCCTCTTTGGAAGGGGAGCGGATACTTATGATTAGGTCCCGGGATGCAGACTGATAGTGTCCCGCCTATCTTCCTTTCCCTTACCCTTTTTCCCTACCTCCCCTCCCCCCCTATTTTTTTTTCTTCTCCCCTATGCACTTCAGATAACATAAGATACCTAGCGAGATAAGAACATTTACTGTAGAGGTTTATATATCTAAATACTAAATCCTGAAAGAGATATCAGGAGATAAGAACATCAATTTATTTGTTACTACAGATTATCATTCTAGTATGTTAAAAGGGCTAGTATATATGTTTCTGTTCACAATTGTAATATTAATGTTAAGAGGTATTAGTCATGATGTCTAAAGACTTAAATTTGAGTTATAAACGAGGTACGGATGTGTGCATGAATTCAAGCAAATGAATAGGGTACTTGTATAAGTTCAGGAAAGGGATATTGCCCTAGTTAGGGAAAATATAAGTAGCACACTGTTTGATATGTATTAAATGTCAATCTGTTATGTATCAGTTTACTTGTACTATTTTATCTTTTTTGACACATGTTGTATGATTATGGTACCTTAATAAAAAGAAAAATTTTAATAAAAAAAAAATAGAATTGTGTTCATCATACATTATAATAATAATAAAAATAAGTGATATCACCTTAAATAGAGTGGTAGGACTCTGTATCTACAAAGTTTAAAGCTAAATGTGAGATGTAAATATGTATAAAGGGTACATATTTAAAGAGGAGGGATGGGAGTTAGGGTTTTACTTTTTTGCTGTGATTAACAATTAACATAAGGGAAATTGTGACTTAAGTAGAATGTGCCAGTTATCAAGTAGGTTCTGTACTAGTAGCAGGATCAATAATTATTGAGAAAAGGATTTATTTTATAAATAAAGTAATTGTTTTATTCATTGAGTCCCTTGGGTTTTAAAGTGTCAAGTAGGTATATCCATTTACACTCTGTATGTAAAAGTTATCTTTCTAAGTTCCCTCCTCTTATATCTAGGGGGAGAATTTTTTAATTACTGCATACGTAAGTTCTGCTGGTGTGCTAGAAGGAACAGTTTGAAAATGCTTTGCTATAGTTATTAGAGTTTTTTCTTTGTATTCATCTTTATTGGAAATTTTGTTATTATTAAGATGTTCTAGAATCCTAATCCTAACTTCCCTAGTCGTCATACCTACATATAATTTATTACACAAGCACGCAAGAACAGATTACTCCTGTGGATCTGCATGCATAATGTTGTTGTAGAGTATGTATCTTTCCAGTTTTGTCTCTTATTTGTTTAATTTTCATAACACAAGTTCATGCCTAGCTTTTTACTAATTGGTCTTTCAAATTTTGTGGTGTTTTGTATTTAGTGGTAATTCTATTGCCTATTGTGGAGGCTAAGGTAGGATCCCTTTGGAGGCTATGCCAATTTTGATTTATTATTTTGATTACCTCTTACATTTGAGGATTATATGTTTTGATTAGACGTGGACAGGATTTACTGTTAGTCTTAATTTTTGGTGTAGGTAATGTGTCTCAGATTTGATGTAAGGCTTTCATCTTGGCTGTCTTTACTGCTTTTTTGCTGTATCCCCTTTGGATCAATCTGTCCATCATTAGGATGCTCTATTGTAGATATATTTGTGAACTTGAGCAGTTTCTTCATAGTCTTAAAAATTCACCCTGTGAGATGGCTTTTAATGTACTTGAAGAGTGTGCACTAGTTTTATGCAATAATGTATTGGTTGACATCTCTTTTAAGTACATTTGAGTACTCATTGTGCCATCTGGGTTTTTAATAATTGTCAGAACTAGAAAATTTACTAATTGTAGATTAGATTGATATGTTAGCTTAATGTTTTTGTCATTAATATTTAGTGTTTGTATGAATGCTTCTAGATTTTCTTTAGTATCTTCCCATACAAAGAGCACATCATCAATGTATCTTACCCAGAGGGGTATTGATTTTGTATAATTGTCCATATTGTCTGTAAATACAGAGGAACAATTCTCAAAATCCAAAGAATAGTTTACCATACGTGGGGGCACAAGCGGCCCCATTGCTGTTCCCTGGATTTGTAGATAGTACTGATCCTTGAATGTAAAAACATTGTGGGATAATACAAATTTTAACATCTCTATAATGAATTTATTATGATCTTGATTGTTATTAATATTAGTGAATAAAACATATTGAATTGCTTTTATGCCTTATTCATGGTGAATACTGGTTATAATGATTCTACATCTATTGTGACTAGGCAGGTGTTTTCTGATAATCTCGTAACTACTGTAACACCTCCATGGTGTCACATACATTGGATGGTAACATTTTTAAGTATTTTCTTAATCTGAGATCTACATATTTACTTGCAGCTTCCGTTATGTTGTCATTACCAGACACTATTGGTCTGCCTGTGTAGTCCATCACATTTTTAGATACTTTCAGTTTAAAGTAAACAATTGCCATTTTGGCATTAGATTAAGTAAGGTAGTTGTTTTCGGTTTTTGTTATGATTCCATTTTCCATGCATTTAATACTAATTTATTATATTGTTCTGTATAACATTTGTATGGATTGAAAATTAGTTTTTTATAACATATTTTGTTTGTCAGTTGTCTGGCGGTTTAATCACTATGTCAGACCAAGTTTTGACCTCTTCTAATGCAAGTCTTTCAGATTTGGTTATATTTCTTGACCCTCTCATCGCTGGTAATTTGTCAATTTGGTTACATACAATTTTACAGAATGTTTGAACTTTAGCGGAGATTAATGGAGATGGAACAAAGCTTGATTTAGGTTTTACTTCTGCACGCCAGGTAGATTACTCTTTTTCAGAGGATTCATTTGAGTTTAATACATTTTCATTAGCTAAATCATCTAGATCCTGTAAGGATGATAATTTGTCTTTACTCCACTTAGTCTCATTTTTATCAGAGTATAATTTATTGAGAAGTAATTTTCTACAGAAAACATGAACATCCTTGAATAATTCAAATTTATTAAGATAGTTTGTAGGGTAAAATGTAAGGCCCTTTGAAAGAATACTTAAATGTTCTACAGTTAATTGGTGTGAAGATAAACTTATAACTCTTAGCTGTTGACTCTGATCTTGGTGAAGAGACTCATCTCTCTTCCTTGCAGATTGTCTGACAGAGCCCTGTTGTTTGCGCTTGTCTCTCATTGAAGTATTCTGGGTTGGAGGGGTTAGATTCTGGGTTGTCATAGAGTGCATCCTTGGGCCTATTATAGACTGCATTCTTGAGGCTGACGCTAAAAAAGATATAAAAGACCACCAAATTTGAACTACCAATTAGTAAAAAGCCGCTACATCTATAATCCTAAAAAAATCTTGACAGACCCAGGCATGTACCCATGTGGCACCTGTTCAGCATGTACTTGGTTTTTGAAAAATAAACAAATAACAGACAAAACTGGAAAGATACATACTCTACAACAGCATTACACATGCATTTCCACAGGAGTAATCTATGTTCTTACTTGCTTGTGTAATAAATTATATGTAGGTATGACGACTAGGGAAGTTTTTTATAATATCAAAAGATCCCATAAAGATTAGACCAGAGGAAAAATTCTAACAACAGTAGCAAAGCATTTTCAAACTGTACATTCTATCACACCAGCAGAACTCAAATATGCAGTAATTAAAAAAATCGCCCTATGCATAAGAGGAGGAAACTTATATATATACATTTAACATACAGAGTGTAAAATGATATACCTACTTGACACTTTAAAACCCAAGGGATTCAATGAATACAACAATTACTTTATTTATAAAAAAAAAGCCTTATACCAATTCACATTAATTACTGATCCTGTTACTAGTACAGAACCTACTTGATATCTGGCACATTCTACTTAAGTCACATTAAACCCTCAGACACAATTTCCCTTATGTAAATTGTTAACAACAGCAAAAAAGTCAAACCTTCACTCCCATCCCTCATCTCTAAATATTTCCCCTTTACACGTATTTACATCTCACATTTATCTTTAAACTTTGTAGATACAGAGTCCACTCACTCTAAGTCAATTTCAGTTATTTTTATTATTATTATAATGTATGACATACACAATTTTATTTTAATCCAGTCACTATATGAACAACAAACACAATATAAATTATCATCCACAAACCTAGAATAGAATTAAAAGCTAAAATGTCAGATTATGCATAAGTGACAATATCTCTTTAAGCAAATTTATACACAATAAATGATCAGACAAAAAGGATATAATCACATATTCCCAATAACTGCTAACTGTATGTATAAGTATATCTATGTTATATGTGAGTAAAACACCAAATATAATCGAAATGTCAGTATAATCCTAACCATTCACATTATAAGGTGTGCATGAATACTGACCTTTACACTCTAATATATAATAAAGTTCAAACTACAATACAAATACCTCTGTATCCTAATCAAATACACACCTTATCAGCTCTTGTTTAATAATTATATAAACATATGAAGTAATATGTAAATAAGCCATTTTTTGGCACACGCCAACATCTCCAGTATTTAATTCTGAATTTATTCTAGAGAATGCACAAGTAGTAGTAATGATGAATATAATCAGCTTAACTCCGATATTACTGAGTCATGCAATGGAAACATACTGTCTGCCAACACAGATCATAATTGTAAAAGTTTTAAAACATGCCAATACATTAAAAATGTGTATATAATAATGTAGCGAATATCGATAATCAAGACCGCACAGAAATTCAAATTGATACAATTGCTATTGGCTGTCTACTTTTGATTGATGCTTACATTAACCTATCCAGAAGTGAATAATCCCCTCATGTAACCAATCATTTAGAAGGGGAGTGACTTGTGAACTGATAAAAAGACCAAACCAATGACTGGCGCATATCCCCTCTGAGGAAGTGTGATAGTAAAACACGTGTCAGGGGACCGGTCCTAGAGAGTTTATCTCTCACTTTTTTAACTAGTTTACTATGACCGCAACTCTAATATTTGTATGTGTGTTTAGATAACATTATGGCATACCGCAACTATATGGTTATGCACAGCAGAAGGAGCGAATGCAACCGGAGCGCAATTAAGGCTAGGGGCTCCTGAAAGCAGAGCGCAAGGGGTTAACTGGGTGTTGTTACTAGGTAGGAGGGAGGAGACAGGTTAGGTTAGAAAGATAGGGGGAGGGTGAAGGGAGACAAAGGAAAGGGAGATTAGGAAAAAGGGGAAGTACTGAGAAAGATAGGTAATATAAGGAATAGAACAGCCACACTAACCTTTTTCTTGTTTCAACAGGAGGATGTTAATTTGCAGACTGGAACAATGTCGACAAGGGATCGCAAGATACCAAAGAAGTTCTTGACTGGAGATGTCACGTTGTGGAAGACAAGGGCGATCCAGGCTCACAGAAGATTGAAGAAGCTGGAAAAAGAAAAGATGGAGACGATTAGGGCAAGAGGAGAGAACAGGCCGTCGCAAGTGGAGGGGCTGGTGGAGCAGGTGATACCAGCTGAGATGAGCAGAATGGACAAGGTAGGTGCTGGGGCGAGTAGCAAGGAGGCGAACCTGCAGTTGGGGGAAAAAGGAAGGAAAGATTTTGGTATAAAAATATTGGATATGTGGACGCGCCTAATAAAGCCAGCGGATAGCATGGTGCAAAGACCACTAGCATTAGCATCAGCGAGGCCAGGAAAAATGGAAGGGAAGGAATGTTGGGCCTATAATGAGAAGCGGTGTGACAGGGGTAATGGGTGTAAATGCAGGCACATATGCAGGTATTGCGGGGGTTTCCACGCGGGGGCAGATTGTAGAAAGAGTGGCAGGGGGAATATCAAGCAGTTTTTTCGTGGCTCAGGGGGAAGCGGTAGTGGAGGAGCAATGGGGAATGGCCAGAACGCCATTGAAGGTAGATAGGTTAATAAAAGAGTTAGCAAATTATGATAATAGAGATGATAGGGCACTGCTGGAAAAGGGTTTAAAGGAGGGATTTGTAGTACCGGTAAGAAATGAGGTGTGTGGGGCGGGCAAATTTAAGAATTTAAAATCTGCAACAGAGTACCCGGCGGTACTGCAGGAAAAATTAGACAAATAGTTAAAATTGGGGAGGATGGCGGGACCATTTAATGAAATACCTATACAGGGTTTAGTCATATCACCGTTAGGGGTGGTACCCAAGAAAGAAAAAGGTAAATTTCATATGATACAACACCTGTCATATCCAAGAGGGAGGTCGGTAAATGATGCGATAGATAAGGCAGACGCGTCAGTAAAGTATCAGTCATTTAATTCGCCAGCAAATATGGTGAAAGAGGCAGGGAAGGGCGCATTAATGGCGAAAATAGACATAGAATCCACGTTTAGGCTGTTACTATTAAATCCGGCCAGTTTCAGGCTAATGGGGTGTAGATTTAACAAGAAATTTTATGTGGATATATGCTTGCCGATAGGATGCTCAGTATCATGCTCCATATTTGAGAAATTTAATACATTCCTCCATTGGTTGTTGGTAGCAAGAACAGGCTCGGATAGAATCGTGCATTACTTGGATGATTTAATGGTAGTGGGCCCAGCAATAGACGGCGCATGCGCAAGGCTAAAGAACCCGCTAGTCAGTATGCTGGGGGAACTAGGAGTCCCAGTAGCAGCAGAAAAATCAGAGGCACCTAGTCAGCGGTTGTCATTTTTAGGTAAAACGATAGATACAGTGAGAGAACAATACGAGCTGCCGGAAGAAAAGATAGAATACTTTAATTTTGGTATCCAATGTTGTTAAAACACAATATTGGGCTTTAATGTGATTGTTCTAGCTGTATTGCTAGATACTTAGCTATCGCAGTTGAAGAAAACCATTATTGTTACGATTGTGTTGTAATAAACACATTCTGAATCCAAACTTGTAAATTTGTTTTTGGTGATTAGGGGACCCTGCCTTCTACGGTTGGCGCTCTGATATTTCTTTTAGTCTTTTCATTTTCCCGTTGACCACTAGGGGTCAATCTATCTGAGCTAAGGGTCATTTTCAGCAGGCGCTTGGTGAATTGGTTTTAGGTTTTGGAAGAAAAGATAGAGAAGGCGCGACAACTAATAAAGGAAATGCTAGGGAGAAAGAAAGTAGCGCTAAGAGAAATGCAGAAGTTGCTGGGCGTGCTTAATTTCGCATGTAGGGTAATACTGGTAGGAAGAATATTTAAGAGAAGGTTGGAGTTGGGGACAGCAGGAGTAAAGAAACCCGAGCACCTGGTTAGGCTGACAGGGGAGATGAAAGAGGATATGAAAGTATGGGATACATTTTTAGTGGACTTCAATGGGGTCAGAATATGGCCTAAAGTAACAGCAGCAAGTGAATTGGAGCTTTACACAGATGCAGCTGGGAGTGTGGGTTTTGGTGCGTACATGCAAGGTAGATGGTGCGTGGGCAGGTGGCCAGTGGTGTGGGAAACCAGTGGTTGGGTGAAAAACATAGCACTGCTGGAGTTATTCCCAATAGTGGTAGCAGTAGAACTGTGGGGCAATTTGCTAGCAAATAAAAGTATTACATTCTGGTCAGATAATCAAGGAATAGTAGACACAGTTAATAACCTTTCGGCATCCTCAATGCCAGTAATAAAATATTTGCGATACCTGGTTCTAAAATGCCTGCAATTAAACATTTGTTTTAAAGCAAAACATATCCCAGAATACAATAATGTTATAGCGGACGCCCTGTCTAGATTTAAGTGGGAGGTATTTAGGGAGGCCGCGCCTGCAGCTAGAAAGGAAGGTGAAAGGTGCCCCATCTTTCTTTGGCAGATTGGGAGCGCATAGAGGGGATAAAGAAAATGGTGGAAAAATCATTGGCGCCAAGAACGTGGAGGGCATACGACACCTATTGGAAGCAGTGACTGCAGTTTAAGGGTGATGCAATAAGGGGATAGAGGAGTAGGTTCCTGGAATGGCTTTGGTCATTAAAAATGAAAGGCATGAAGAAAGGGCAGGTTGGCATAGCGGTAGCAGGGGTGTCTTTCTTTGCAAAATTAAGAGATAGGGAGGACGTGACAAAATCATTTATAGTTAGAAAGGTTTTAAAAGCATGGCAGGCGGGCGAAGTCAAGAAATTGGACGACAGGGAACCAATTACGGAAGATAGGTTAGAGAGGATGATACCAGTGTTGGGTGAGGTCTGCAAAAGCAGGGAGGAAGCTAATCTATTTAAGGCAGCATTTGTCATGGCTTTCTGGGGGGCATTCAGGATAGGGGAATTAATAGCAGAAAATAAAACGGATAAGGTAAACGGGTTAGGGGTAACCGATGAGAAAGTTTATGATTATAACATAATGGTGCTGTTTAGAAAATCAAAAACGGACAGACAAGGAAAAGGAGTATGGGTGTCATTGAAGGGGATGGGGAGCAGCACATGCCCAGTGGTGGGGGTAAAAGAGATGTTAAGAGGAAGGCGCAAGGAGGGCAGGTTGTTTTTATGGCACATGGACGGGTCTAATTTAACTGTGTATCAATATAAAAGGGTTTTGGTCACAAAAGAACTGAGGTGGGGGCACCTGCAGTTCGCGCCGCATTCTTTCCGGATTGGGGCCGCAATTAGCCTACATCCGGATAAAAGGGGAATAAGAGCAGAAGGGGGAGGGGGGGGGGGACGGCAGGTACTTGAAGTAGAGTGGTGTTAAAGGTTTGCATTGAGATGCATAAGATGGTTAGGGAAAAGGGGAATGTGCTGGGGTGAGTTAGTCGCTACCATACAGCAGGCAAGGAAAAGGTGGGGCCCACCTGACGCGCTGCTAATACACTTGGGAGGCAACAATATAGGCGCATGCCCTTTAAAAGAATTGGCGGACAGCATAAAGGAGGTAATTAGCTGGTCAAAGGTTGCTTGGCCACAGGTGCAGGTTATATGGTCAAATATAATATCCAGGATACGATGGCGCAACACGGATACGCAAAGGGCAGGATATAGGTTACGGAGGCGAGTTAATCAGGTAGCAGCGAAGATAGTTAGGGATTCAGGAGGTAGGGTGCTGGAGCACCCCTTGATCGCAGCAAAACGAGAGGAGCTGTTTCGGGTGGATGGAGTGCACCTGAGCGAGGTTGGGAATGATCAGTTTCTGGAGAACATAAGGATGTTGGTAGCAGAGTTGGTACAGGTGAGGAAAGGTCACTAGGTTGGGTTGGCGGAAAAGGGAGCCTTTTTGGTGGCGGTGAAAATGGGTCTCACACGTGGGCGGGGCATCGAGGACGTGGGAGGATCCCGCTGCACATTTGGCTTGGGGGCTTGATCCGGTGGTCTAGCTGCTGGGCAGACTGTGCAGCAGGTTCTCTCGGGCAATTCCTCATGCCGCGCCACGGGGGGGGGGGGGGTGTTATGTGGTCATCCCCCCCGGAAACGTAGATCCATGTTCAGTTGAAATGCTTGGGTGAAAATGTTGGTAAAGGGAAGTTAAATGGACCATCTAAGCCTTATGCACAGCGGAAGGAGTTAATGCAACCGGAGTGCAATTAAGGCTAGGGGCTCCTGAAAGCAGAGCGCAAGGGGTTAACTGGGTGTTGTTACTAGGTAAGAGGAAGGAGGAGACAGGTTAGGTTAGAAAGATAGGGGAGGGTGAAGGGAGACAAAGGAAAGGGAGATTAGGAAAAAGGGGAAGTACTGAGAGATATAGGTAATATAAGGAATAGAACAGGAAGTAAGCCACACTAACCTTTTTCTTGTTTCCCTCCCACCCACCCTGCATTAGGTTCATTAAGAGAGGTCGAATCATAATCGGAGAGGTCACAAAAGGAAGAAGAGAGCAAGCAGACGCAGATATGGGCAGGATGCTGACCAATTGGTTGGATCTTTATAAGATCACCTGTGTTCCCTTAAAGGGACACTGTACCCAATTTTTTTCTTTTGTGATTCAGATAGAGCATGCAATTTTAAGCAACTTTCTAATTTACTTCTATTATCAATTTTTCTTTGTTCTCTTGATATCTTTATTTAAAAAAGAAGGCATCTAAGCTGAGGAGCCAGCAAATTTGTGGTTCAGAACCATGGACAGCAATTGTTTATTGGTGCTGCCCATACAGCAAGGACAACCCAGGTTGTTCACCAAAAATGGGCCGGCATCTAAACTTAAATTCTTGCTTTTCAAATAAACATACCAAGAGAATGAAGAAAATTTGATAATAGGAGTACATTAGAAAGTGGCTTCAAATTGCATGCTCTATCTGAATCACAAAAGAAAAAATTTGGGTACAGTGTCCCTTTAAGGAAAGAGATAGCTGCAGCTGAGGTTAAGCGGGTGACACAAATCGGTCTATGCTAACCAGAGGCATTAAGATTCATCAGCTACTAGGAGCCGGAAAAGAGATAAGGTGGAGAGCGGTGAAAACGGGTCTCACACGTGGGTGGGGCATCGAGGACGCGGGAGGATCCCGCTGCACATTCGGCTTGGGGCCGTGATCCAGTGGTCTAGCTGCTGGGCAGACTGTGCAGCGGGTTCTCTTGGGCAATTCCTTGTTCCGCGCCATGGGGGGGTGTTATGTGGTCATCCCCCCCGAAAACGTAGACCCATGTTCAGTTGAAATGCTTGGGCATTTGTGTTGATTGATGGTATTGAAATGCCAATAATTGATTTATGGCTCTCTTGTCTGATTTTGGCTACAATACAAAATCAGCTTAAATAAAGTGACCTTCCCATTTTTTATTGGCAAACCCTGTTGTTGCGTATTTATTTCAGGTATTAAAGGGGGAACAAGGGTTAGGGTTATGGTGATTAAGGTACTGGGTGAAAGTGTTGGTAAAGGGAAGTTAAATGGACCATCTAAGCCTTATATAAATTATGTCTGCAATGGTGTATGAAAGTGAGTAATAAGCACAGGGCAAAGGTATCTTTACATATAGCACCCACTAAAGAAGGAGTTTAGTTGAGATGAAACTGCAGGAGATATTGTGTGATTCCATCACTGTATGATTGACTGACATGTTTGGTTGAGTGAGCAAATATGATATTTACTGTTACTATATAAGTACTTTGCTAGTATATTATACATTTAAGAACTTGCATCTGATCCTCTCAACTATAAAAATATTCATCGAAACGCTATGCTCCACATACAGCAGTATAACTAGTCTCATCTACCCTCCTTTATTCATGTCGGGTGCTGCAGCACTAATATAGTTTATTACCACACTCCATTTCTCTCATCTCATGAGATAAGGGATATTCTCCAACATTGCTTTATTTATTTGCAGAGCAGCAGAGTTTAAGAGTTTTTAACTATGAATGAGTCTTTATTCTATTTAATAAAATTACGTTACGAATCGCTATAATTTACCAATTTTTTTTAAATACACTTGACTAAATATATTTATTCACTCATATGTCAATTGAGGGGTTAGCACTCTTTTTTGTTGCCTGCTTTGCAACTAATATTTAAGTATATGTATACTAGTCTGTGATTTGCTGATGTCTGTCACATGAAATAGGGGGATGGGAAATGGGAGGAAAAATAAATTTGCCTGAAATTATGTTATTGCATTGTTTTTTTATCATGCGCTTGTTAGTTATACAGATCTACTGTATTTAGTGGTCCTTTAAAGTGTCTAAATTCCAAGTTAAAATTCTTAACAGTTGACTGACACTTGTCAAATATGTATTTCTAAACACAACCTTTTGGATCAAAATGTTAAGTCTTGAATAAGAAGAATACGTGTTTGCCCTTGTATGTAGCTTCTTATCTGTAATGCTAAAGAACAGGGATGTATAGTTTATTGTAGAATATATTCAGATTCAAATAAAGATAGGAGATGTATTAGCTTAAAAACTTTTAGTGGAAAATTTGAACATAAACTATACACTTACTGCATGCAAGGACAACTAGAAAAAATACCCTGCTACTTAACCTATTCATTTAACAAAAGCAGGCTATTTTTTTTTTTGTCTGAAAGCTTATTATTTTTATTATTTGAATTTGAATTTCCATACTTTTTTAACGTTGTTATAAATAATCACTAAAATGGATATCATATTTGAATATAAATTTGGATCAACCTACTGTCTATGAGGCGCATTTATCAAACTCCGTATGGAGCTTGTGGCCCCGTGTTTCTGGCGAGTCTTCAGACTCTCCAGAAACCGCAGTTATGAAGCAGCGGTCTAAAGACCGCTGCTCCATAACCCTGTCTGCCTGCTCTGAGCAGGCGGACAGGAATCGCCATAATTCAACCTGATGAAGTATGATCGGGTTGATTGACACCTCCTTTGATACATAGGCCCCTATATCTCAAAATTTAAAATTTAAAAAAAAAAAAAAAAAAAATGTGTCATATTCATTTTTTTTTCATCATGACATATTCAGAACATTACATAAATACTATGATATGCATGCTCAATTCTTTAGAAATCTCTTTTATCTCAAAACTTCAAATTTCAAAATGTTATCTGATGAATATGACACTAAAATAATGATGTAATATTTATGTGCAGAAAAAATTAATTAATTGAACTTTAAAACAACATTTACATTCATTCATTTTTTGCAAATTTATATTTTCATTTCATGAACAGTAAAATAGGCTAAATATTATATATTTAGTGTATTTTTACTGACCTTCACAGGCATTGAAATATTCTCTTGAAGCTAACTGAATGTTATGGTCTATTGTGTTCAACAATAATGAGCACTACCTTAATAGAACACATTTATTGATTCAACTCCCCATTGCCAGCCCTTCCTTGTACACTTTGGAACATAACAATAGGGTTGAATATTCTATAACTATTTCCACATGATCACTCAGAGATATTGTAGTCTGAGAAGACTGTAAGTGGCAATGTCCTCTATAATTACATTGAAACCATAATATAAAAATATTAAGATGAAAATATCGTTAGGACTTTAGAGAATATATATCAAAATGAACACACCGGATTCTTTAGAGGACTTGGAAAAAACATCAGCATTCAGTTTGCTAAAGTATCTATTTTCCAAAAAAGATCTGATTATTGAAAAAATGAATTATATACTCTCACACACACACATACACACAAGCACACACACAAGCAAACACACTCACGTATACACACACTCCATTCATGCTACTCAATGAAGGAAATCTATTGTATAAATAAATTCATCATGCTCATAATTAAGGCCTTTGAGGTTGAAACGTTGCATGTTTTCTGTTGAATAAAGGTAATAACCTTTGAAGATATTTGTGGTGCTGTGGCTTTTTTATATGGACGGATGCTCTATATAATTGGGGAGTGCAGTAACCCCTGCTATGTGCACCTACCACAAGATTTGAACTAAGAAAGATTGTGTTCAGTGCTGGGCCTATTTATTATTTATGGATATCGTATGAATAAAGTTAGTTATTTGATAAACTAAATATGTAAAAAAAAAAAATTAAATACATTTTTTTTATTGAGGTTTTTTAGAGTGTATACAATTCAGGGCGTTATTAGGTGTTACTCTGTATAATATTTAACTATGAAGTAGGTCTAATAGCAACAATTATATTGTATATTATATTGTATATTAAGAATTTCTGGGAAAAAGCAAGCAGGGATACTTGCCTAGATGTGCTAATTTCCTATGTAAATATTTACATTGATTTAATGCAGCAACCAGAAATCTATCTCCTACTGATGAGTTCCAAAAAGAACGAAACAGGCTTGTCTAGTGAGTGATTTCTGGTTTGCTGTAATAATCCTGTTAAAAGGATCGCTGTGTCAAAACAGTATTTTGAAGCAAAAATACTGAGAATTTGCATATTTTACCCACAATTCTCTTGTGCATTGGTAACATTGTATATTAAGAATTTCTGGGGAAAAGCAAGCAGGGATACTTGCCTAGATGTGCTAATTTCCTATGCAAATATTTACATTGATTTTATTTAAAACTAAATACTTACCTATAAAATAAATCCTAAGCTAGCTACAATATAACTAATAGTTACATTGTAGCTTTCTTAGTGTTTATTTTTATTTTACAGTCAAGTTTGTATTTATTTTAACTAGGTAGAATAGGTATTCAATAGTTATTAACTATTTAATAACTACCTAGCTAAATTAAACACAAATTGACCTGTAAAATAAAAACTAACCTAAGTTACACTAACACCTAACACTACACTACAATTAAATAAATTACATAAATTAAATACAATTAAATAAATTAAATTAATTTAGCTAAATCACAAAAAAACCCACCCCAACTAATTACACCTAATCTAATAGCCCTATTAAAATAAAAAAGCCCCCCCCCGAAATAAAAAAAAAAAAAAACTAGCCTAAACTAAACTACCAATAGCCCTTAAACAGGCCTTTTGCGGGGCATTGCGCCAAAGAAATCAGATCTTTTCCCTGTAAAAAAAAATACAAATACCCCCCAACAGTAAAACCCACCACCCACACAACCAACCCCCCAAATAAAATACTAACTAAATAAACCTAAGCTCCCCATTGCCCTGAAAAGGGCATTTGGATGGGCATTGCCCTTAAAATGGCATTTAGCTCTATTGCAGGCCCAAAGCCCTGACCTAAAAAATAAACCCACCCAATACACTCTTAAAAAAATCCTAACATTAACCCCCGAAGATTAACTTACCTGGAGAAGTCTTCTTCGAAGCGGCAAGATATCCTCAATGAAGCCGGCAGAAGTGGTCCTCCAGATAGGTAGAAGTGGTCCTCCAGACGGGCAAAAGTTTTCATCCAGACGGCATCTTCTATATTCATCCTTCCGGCGCGGAGCGGGTCCATCTTCAAGACATCTGACACGGAGCATCCTCTTCAAACAACGGCTTCTTCGTAATGAATATCTCTTTAAGTGACGTCATCCAAGATGACGTCCCTTAGATTCCGATTGGCTGATAGAATTCTATCAGCCAATCGGAATTAAGGTAGAAAAAATCCTATTGGCTGATGCAATCAGCCAATAGGCTTGAAATTCAATCCTATTGGCTAATCCAATCAGCAAATAGGATTGAGCTTGCATTCTATTGATTGATTGGAACAGGCAATCTAATGCCAGCTCAATCCTATTGGCTGATTCTATCAGCCAATCGGAATCTGAGGGACTCCATCTTGGATGACGTCACTTAAAGAGATATTCATTATGAAGAAGCCGTCGTTTGAAAAGGATGCTCCGTGTCGGATGTCTTGAAGACGGAGCCGCTCCGCATCAGAAGGATGAAGATAGAAGATTCCATCTGGATGAAGACTTCTGCCCATCTGGAGGATCACTTCTTTTAAGGGCAATGCCCATCCAAATGCCCTTTTCAAGGCAATGGGGAGCTTAGGTTTTTTTAGTTAGTATTTTATTTGGGGGGGTTGGTTGTGTGGGTGGTGGGTTTTACTGTTGGGGGGTTGTTTGTATCTTTTTTTTCAGGTAAAAGAGCTGATTTCTTTTGGGCAATGCCCCACAAAAGGCCCTTTTAAGGGCTATTGGTAGTTAAGTTTAGGCTTGGGTTTTTTTTTATTTTGGTGGGGCTTTTTTTATTTTGATAGGGCTATTAGATTAGGTGTAATTAGTTTAAAGATCTGTAATTTGTTTTTTATTTTCTGTAATTTAGTGGGGGGGGGTTGTAATTTAGCTCATTTAATTTAATGTATTTAATGTAGGTAATTTATTTAATTGTAGTGTAGTGTTAGGTGTTAGTGTAACTTAGGTTAGGTTTTATTTTACAGGTAAATTTCTATTTATTTTAGCTAGGTAGTTATTAAATAGTTAATAACTATTTAATAACTAATCTACCTAGTTAAAATAAATACAAACTGGCCTGTAAAATAAAAATAAACCATAAGATAGCTACAATGTAACTATTAGTTATATTGTAGCTAGCTTAGGGTTTTTTTTTATAGGTAAGTATTTAGTTTTAAATAGGAATAATGTAGTTAATGATAGTAATTTTATTTTGATTTATATAAATTATATTTCAATTAAGGTTTGTTAGGGTTAGGGTTAGACTTAGGTTTAGGGGATAATAAATTTAATATAGTGGCGGCGACATTGGGGGCGGCAGATTAGGGGTTAATAAGTGTAGGTAGGATGCGGCGACATTGGGAGCAGCAGATTAGGGGTTAATAAATATAATGTAGGTGTCGGCGATGTTGGGAGAAGCAGATTAGGGGTTAATAAGTATAATGTAGGTGGTGGCGATGTCCGGAGCGGCAGATTAGGGGTTAATAAGAATAATGTAGGTGTTGGCAATGTCGGGGTCGGAAGATTAGGGGTTAATAAGTGTAAGGTTAGGGGTGTTTAGACTCGGGGTTCATGTTAGGGTGTTAGGTGTAAACATTAAAAGTGTTTCCCTTATAGGAATCAATGGGGCTGCGTTACTGAGATTTACGCTGCTTTTTGGCAGGTGTTCGGCTTTTTCTCAGCCGGCTCTCCCCATTGATGTCTATGGGGAAATCGTGCACAAGCACGTATAACCGCAGTGCTGGTATTGGAGTGCGGTATGGAGCTCAATTTTACTCTTCGCTCACTTCTTGCCTTTTAACGCCGGGTTTGTAAAAACCTGTAATACCAGTGCTTCAGGTAAGTGAGTGGTGAGAAAAAACTGTTAGTTAGCACCGCACAGCTCCTAACGCAAAACTCGTATTCTAGGTGAAAGTGTGGTAAATCTCATGACTTAGGGATATAAACATACACCTATATTACGAGTTTTGTGTTAGAGGGTGTGCGGTGCTCACCGCTCACTTAAAAACAGCGCTGGTATTACGAGTTTTGACAAACCAGACAAGAAGTGAGCATTGAGCAAAATTTTGCTCATTACCACACTCCAATACCAGCACTGCTTACATTAGCGGTGAGCTGTTGTAACATGCTCGTACACGATTTCCCAATAGGAATCAACGGGGAGAGCCGGCTGAAAAAAGTCTAACACCTGCAAAAAAACAGCGTAAAGCTCCTTAGCGCAGCCCCATTGATTCCTATGGGGAAATACATTTTATGAAAACAGTTCAGTAGCGAGGTCTCTACCTGGAAAGACTACATATCTAGCACTCAAAGGGTTAATATAGATTAAATCATCTTGGATGACTAAACATTATTGTATAACGGCAACTAAGGTAACTGCAATGGCTAAAATATAACTTTTATTAAACAACTGTACATAAAAACAATTTTGAAGAAAAAATAAAGAAAAAATACAAAGTTAAAAACACACTCAAGAGCTACTGAGATCAAATGACCCCATTAAAGTTGGCTGAAATTATCCTATTGGCATACCCCAACTTAGAAATCTGCTTGTGTTATCCTATGTCAGAAAGTTGGATTGTATGTATTAATTGTGAAAGTATACACTGTACTGTGATATATAATATATTAGAGAATAGAAAAGAGTATGCTCCTTGTAGTAGAGCTAAATCCACACTGTATACGGACACATACTGCTGATTGGCGGAGCTGTGTAAGTTAGATTCACACTATAGTAAAATCGTCTACTCGTGTGTATGACTTAACACATTCCTCTCACTTAAAATTCAGTGAAAGGTTAAACAATAGACAATTGCTATGATATGCTTAATTCAGCTATAAAAGCTAATATATAAACTGCAGTTTTTACAGTTTAAGGGACAGTCTACACCAAAAATGTTCTTATTTAAAAAGATAGATAATCCCTTTATTACCCATTCCCCATTTTTGCATAACCAATACAGTTATATTAATATACTTTTTACCTCTGTGATTACCTTGTATCTAAGCCTTTGCAGACAGCCTCCTTATCTAAGTGCCTTTGACAGACATGCAGTGTAGTCAATCAGTGAAGACTCCTAAATAACTTCACGGGAGTGAGCACAATGTTATCTATATGACACATGTGAACTACCACAGTCTAACTGGGAAAAACTTTCAAAATGCTCTGAGCTAGGAGGCGGTTTTCAACTGTTTAGAAATCAGTTTGAGCCTAGCTAGGTTTAGCTTTTCAAAAATACCACCAAGGGAACAAAGCAAATTTGATGATAAAAGTAAATTGGAAAGTTGTTTAAAATTGCATGCCCTATCTGAATCATGAAAGTTTAGTTTTGATGTTACTGTCCCTTTTAATATGAATCTATTGTTCTAGTTAAATTAAGCTTTCACAGCTATTACGGCATGTCATTCAAGTTTATTAAATAACATGAATTATTTCACATCCATTGATTATAAAAATGTTCTGTTTAGTATAAAAAACTGCCGTAAATTTCTTATGACCCGACTTGGCTACTATACACAGTTACACTGTTCCACTTTAGTAAAGTTGTTAAGAATGTATCTAGTCTGTAAAGAAGATGGCGTTCTGCCAGGTGGTTAAGCAAACCTGGGAGGTAATATATACCCCTCAAATTAAATGCGTTACAAAATGCAGACTGTAGTGTGTCTTATACTGATAACGGTTAGAGTTAATAACTCCTTGGTTAATTCATTAGGCTGTTACTATGGATACTAGCAAATGATGTTGTATGGAGGAGCTGCCGAGTTTAAGTTCACAGCTTATAATCATAAGCTTGCTAAATATAAATGCTTACAAATACAACTCCTTATTTGATTTGTTTAACTGCTGCATAGTACACTAGGAATTAAATAATGCTACATATAGGAGCTGCCAAGTTTGGGTTCACAGATTGTCATGGTTACTTTGATAAGCATAAATATCTGCTTAGCACATAAGAAAGCGTTGTAGCTGGCCAGCATTAGTTCTAAGCACTAACGTGTATATATAAATAGCAATAGATCGGATCTGTTCATGTAACACTCGTAGTAGTTAATGCGGCTTAAGTGTTATTAACTGGATTTTCTCTAAGCAAATTGATTAATACATTAACGCCCGGTTTAATTATAGTTGTAGCATTGAGCCGTGTAGTATATGAAACTCACTACAGTTCCCCATATTCAAGCAGTATGTCACACCTTCCCGGTATTGTCACTGAGGACTCTCCAATCACATGTCGATTACTGGCTGTGTGAAGGCTCATAGGCTATCTCAGGTGTATAGTTGTGTTGTTATGGAAACCGCTTGAGACACCTTGACTCCCATAAATCAATCTGTCATCTCAGATAATATTCTAATAGCGATATTATACTCGTAGGATCTGCTGAAATGTTATCTATGGTATATTAGTTAAGTTATGTATAACTATTGCTGATACCGTGTACTGTGTTGGGCTAATGCTATCTTGTACAAAACATAGTGACTGAGCAGTTGATGTGCTCTTGTGTGTATTAATCAAAAATAAATTACCCATAACGAATTGTATTCCTAATAGTGTATATATGCAATTATGCGCAAGTGTGTACTGTGAAATTAAGGTGAAAGAAATTTTGTTAGTCATAATCTGCACTGGTTTGATATCCTTATTTCTCATTATAATCTGCACTGTGAGTGACTAGTATTGAAAGTGCAGATATTGTTTAAAAATAAATTTATGAAGTGTCAGGTGAGAAATGTGTTTAAGAAATCTAGTGCTTAAAACAAACAAAAATTATTAAATAATAAAGAAATGAAAAATGTGAAATGTGATTAGAAGGGGGAAAAAACCTTGGGGGGGGGGGAGGAACGGGGATGGGGGGAAATTGGAGATAACAAATCTAGCATATTAGATATTTACATTTCAACAATGAATGCTAAATATTTATTACTTTCATTAATTAATACTGAGATGTAAGAGGCACTTGTGGGTTGTTTCACTACATCTAAAATTAATAACAGGGAGCCCACCACTGTCTATTTAAGATGAACCTCCTAATTCCCAATACTATTCCAATGACTGGTTTGAAATGCAACAGGAGTAAGAGGTTAAATAGCTGTCATCTATGATGGAATCTACAGTTCCTGAGTATTAGGCTTAGGGTGGATTGAATTAATTATATGTGCATTCATAGAGTCCAAAAGAGATTACCAGCATTATAACTGCTTATAAGAAAGATGAGAAGTTGTTATGCTCATTACGGCCTGATGGTTGTACTGAATTCATTAAGAAAATCCATTTGCTTTCTGCTTGTAACATCTTATTTTCAAGATTTCCTCCTCTAATTCCAAGTTTGATTTTTTTGTAACCCAAAACACTTTACATCACTTTACATCACTTTGTCTACAGTTATGTTTGTCCAAGAAGTGTCTTGCAACTGAGGTTATCTGTTTGCCTGCTTCAAGGTCTTTAACTGCATTTTTTATGTTTCGAAGGCGTTCTTGCAATAGAATGCGGATTGGGATCAGCCAATCGGATTGAACTTGAATCTGAATGGATCAGCCAATCAGATTTTTCCTACATTAATTCCGATTGGCTGATAGAATCCTATCAGCCAATCGGAATTCGAGGGACGCAATCTTGGATGACGTCATTTAAAGGAATATTCATTCGGCGAGTAGGTGTCGGTGAATGAAGATGGCTCCGCGTCGGCTGCTTTGAAGATGGCTCTGCAACACTCCGGATGGATGAAGATTGAAGACGCCACCTGGATGAAGACTTCTATTGGATGGAAGACCTCTTCAGCACCCCTTGGATAAAGACTTCGGCCGCTGCGGATGTCCTCTTCTGTTCCATCGGTGGTCGTCTGGCTGAAGACGGCTAAAGGTAGGATGATCTTAAGGGGGGTAGTGTGTTAGGTTTATTTAAGGGGGTTTGGGTTAGAGTAGGGGTATGTGGGTGGTGGGTTTTAATGTTGGGGGGGTTGTATTTTTTTTAACATGCAAAAGAGCTGAATACTTTGGGGCATGCCCCGCAAAAGGCCATTTTAAGGGCTGGTAAGGTAATAGAGCTGTTAACTTTCGTAATTTAGAATAGGGTAGGGCATTTTTTTTATTTTGGGGGGCTTTGTAATTTTATTAGGAGGCTTAGATTAGGTGTAATTAGCTTAAAAATCTTGTAATATTTTTTTATTTTTTGTAACTTATTTTTTTTATTTTTTGTACTTTAGTTAGTTTATTTAATTGTATTTAATTGTAGGTATTTGTAGATAATACTTTGGGGCATGCCCCGCAAAAGGCCCTTTTAAGGGCTGGTAAGGTAATAGAGCTGTTAACTTTCGTAATTTAGAATAGGGTAGGGCATTTTTTTTTATTTTGGGGGGCTTTGTAATTTTATTAGGGGGCTTAGATTAGGTGTAATTAGCTTAAAAATCTTGTAATATTTTTTTATTTTTTGTAACTTATTTTTTTTTATTTTTTGTACTTTAGTTAGTTTATTTAATTGTATTTAATTGTAGGTATTTGTAGATAATTAATTTAAATTATTTAATGATATTGTAGTGTTAGGTTTAATTGTAACTTAGGTTAGGATTTATTTTACAGGCAATTTTGTATTTCTTTTAGCTAGGTAGTTATTAAATAGTTAATAACTATTTAATAACTATTCTACCTAGTTAAAATAAATACAAATTTGCCTGTAAAATAAAAATAAATCCTAAAATAGCTACAATATAATTATTAGTAATATTGTAGCTATATTAGGGTTTATTTTATAGGTAAGTATTTAGTTTTAAATAGGAATAATTTATTTAATGATAGTGTAGTGTTAGGTGTAATTGTAAATTAGGTTAGTTGTTATTTTACAGGTAAATTTGTCTTTAATTTAACTAGGTAGCTATTAAATAGTTCATAACTATTTAATAGCTATTGTGCCTAGTTAAAATAAATTCAAATTTGCCTGTAAAATAAAAATAAATCCTAAAATAGCTACAATATAATTATTAGTAATATTGTAGCTATATTAGGGTTTATTTTAAAGGTAAGTATTTAGTTTTTAATAGGAATAACTAATTTAATAAGAGTGATATTTATTTAGATTTATTTAATTAATATTTAATTTAGGGGGGTGTTAGGGTTAGGGTTAGACTTAGGTTTAGGGGTTAATAATTTTATTATAGGTTGCGGCGGTATAGGGGGGCAGGATAGGGGTTAATAAATTTATTATTGGTGGGGGCGGGGTCCGGGAGTGGCGGTTTAGGGGTTAAACAATTTAGTTGCGGCGGGGTACGGGATCTGCAGGATAGGGGTTAATAAATTTATTATAGGTGGCGGCGGTATAGAGGGGGCAGGATAGGGGTTAATAGGTATTATGTAGGTGGCGGCGGGGTTCGGGAGCGGCAGTTTAGGGGTTAATCAGTTTATTAGAGTGGCGATGGGCTCCGGGAGCGGCGGTTTAGGGGTTAATACATTTATTACAGGGAGTGCAGAATTATTAGGCAAATTAGTATTTTGACCACATCATCCTCTTTATGTATGTTGTCTTACTCCAAGCTGTATAGGCTCGAAAGCCTACTACCAATTAAGCATATTAGGTGATGTGCATCTCTGTAATGAGAAGGGGTGTGGTCTAATGACATCAACACCCTATATCAGGTGTGCATAATTATTAGGCAACTTCCTTTCCTTTGGCAAAATGGGTCAAAAGAAGGACTTGACAGGCTCAGAAAAGTCAAAAATAGTGAGATATCTTGCAGAGAGATGCAGCACTCTTAAAACTGCAAAGCTTCTGAAGCGTGATCATCGAACAATCAAGCGTTTCATTCAAAATAGTCAACAGGGTCGCAAGAAGCGTGTGGAAAAACCAAGGCGCAAAATAACTGCCCATGAACTGAGAAAAGTCAAGCGTGCAGCTGCCAAGATGCCACTTGCCACCAGTTTGGCCATATTTCAGAGCTGCAACATCACTGGAGTGCCCAAAAGCACAAGGTGTGCAATACTCAGAGACATGGCCAAGGTAAGAAAGGCTGAAAGACGACCACCACTGAACAAGACACACAAGCTGAAACATCAAGACTGGGCCAAGAAATATCTCAAGACTGATTTTTCTAAGGTTTTATGGACTGATGAAATGAGAGTGAGTCTTGATGGGCCAGATGGATGGGCCCGTGGCTGGATTGCTAAAGGGCAGAGAGCTCCAGTCCGACTCAGACGCCAGCAAGGTGGAGATGGAGTACTGGTTTGGGCAGGTATCATCAAAGATGAGCTTGTGGGGCCTTTTCGGATTGAGGATGGAGTCAAGCTCAACTCCCAGTCCTACTGCCAGTTTCTGGAAGACACCTTCTTCAAGCAGTGGTACAGGAAGAAGTCTGCATCCTTCAAGAAAAACATGATTTTCATGCAGGACAATGCTCCATCACACGCGTCCAAGTTCTCCACAGCGTGGCTGGCAAGAAAGGGTATAAAAGAAGAAAATATAATGACATGGCCTCCTTGTTCACCTGATCTGAACCCCATTGAGAACCTGTGGTCCATCATCAAATGTGAGATTTACAAGGAGGGAAAACAGTACACCTCTCTGAACAGTGTCTGGGAGGCTGTGGTTGCTGCTGCACGCAATGTTGATGGTGAACAGATAAAAACACTGACAGAATCCATGGATGGCAGGCTTTTGAGTGTCCTTGCAAAGAAAGGTGGCTATATTGGTCACTGATTTGTTTTTGTTTTGTTTTTGAATGTCAGAAATGTATATTTGTGAATGTTGAGATGTTATATTGGTTTCACTGGTAAAAATAAATAATTGAAATGGGTATATATTTGTTTTTTGTTAAGTTGCCTAATAATTATGCACAGTAATAGTCACCTGCACACACAGATATCCCCCTAAAATAGCTATAACTAAAAACAAACTAAAAACTACTTCCAAAACTATTCAGCTTTGATATTAATGAGTTTTTTGGGTTCATTGAGAACATGGTTGTTGTTCAATAATAAAATTAATCCTCAAAAATACAACTTGCCTAATAATTCAGCACTCCCTGTATAGTTGCGGTGGGGTCTAGGAGCAACGGT
The DNA here is from genome assembly GCF_027579735.1 of Bombina bombina. Lineage (NCBI taxonomy): Eukaryota > Metazoa > Chordata > Amphibia > Anura > Bombinatoridae > Bombina > Bombina bombina. The sequence continues at coordinate 662,664,783 of NC_069499.1, forward strand.
TTAGGGGTTAATAACTTTATTTAGTTGAGGGGGGCTCCGGGGGCACCGCTATAGGGGGTAAAACAGTGTAGTTTAGTGTGGGTGCTTAGTGACAGCTTATCAATAAAGCTGGGAAAAAGCCAAAGAGCAGCGAGATCGGATGAGTGATAACTATCACAGTCCGCTGCTCATCGTCCCGTACTTGGTGCGCGGCTTTTTTACAGCTTTTTTGATAACTTTGGCGAGCTTATTCAGGTCCACAGCGGCGATGGTAGGCGAGCTTAGGCGGGCGTATTGGGCATGTAAGTAGACACGTTGATAACTAGAGGCCCATGAATGCACATATAATTAATTCAATCCATCCTAAGCCTAATACCCAGGGGTTGTAGATTAGTGATGTCACAAATAGTTCGCCGGCGAATAGTTCCCTGCGAACATAGCATGTTCGCGTTCGTTGCGGCGGGCGAACATATGCGATGTTCGATCCACCCCCTATTCGTCATCATTGAGTAAACTTTGACCCTGTATCTCACAGTCTGCAGACACATTCCAGCCAATCAGCAGCAGACCCTCCCTCCCAGACCCTCCCAGCTCCTGAACAGCAGCCATTTTAGATTCATTCGGAAGCTGCATTGTTAGTGAGAGAAGGGACAGTGTAGCTGCTGGTGATTTAATAGGGAAATTGATAGCTAGGCTAGTGTATTCAGTGTCCACTACAGCCCTTTTTAGGGCTAGAACATCATTTTTCCCCCCCTGTGTAATCTAATTGCAGTTGCCTGCCTGCCAAGCCACTTGCCCAGTGGCACCACTCATATCTGGTGTAAAAGTAGTGTAAATTAAAAAAAAAAAAAACTTTTTTGACTGTGAAACATCAGTCTGCTTGTGTAATCTAATTGCAGTTGCTTGCCTGCCAGCGTGTGTGCCAGGCCCACTTGCCCAGTGCCACCACTCATAACTGGTGTAACAGTAGTGTAAAATAAAAAAAAAAAAACATCAGTCTGCTAGTGTAATCTAATTGCAGTTGCCTGCATGCCAGTATTTGTGCCAGGCTCACAGCGTATACTGTGCCCACTTGCCCAATGCCCCCACTCATATCTGGTGTAACAGTAGTGTAAATTTAAAAAAAAAAACTTTTTTGCTTGTGAAACATCAGACTGCTTGTGTAATCTAATTGCAGTTGCCTGCCTGCCAGCGTGTGTGCCAGGCTTTTGGACTGTGAAACATCAGTCTGCTTTTTTGTGTCAGGCTCACAGCGTATACTGTGCCCACTTGCCCAGTGCCACCACTCATATCTTGTATAATAGTAGTGTAAGTGTACATTTAAAAACAAAAAAAACTTTTTGGACTGTGAAACATCAGCCTGCTTTTTTGTTTCAGGCTCACAGCTTATACTGGGCCCACTTGCCCAGTGCCACCACTCATATCTTGTTTAATAGTAGTGTAAGTGTACATTAAAAAAAAAGGCAATTCCCAACCTGTACTCTATTGTGCAAAAGGAAGTAACCTTACCATGGGTCCCAGCCCGCACGTCTTGTAATTCTCTGTCTCGGAAATTATCTATCTATAAAATCTATCTATTTATCTATCAAATCTATCTATCTATTTTATCTATCAAATGTATCTATTGCATCTACTGATCTATCTATCTAATCTATCTATCTATCTATCTATCTATCTATCTATCTATCTATCTATCTATCAAATCTATCTATCTTGTGGCCGGACTGACCAAGCATCTTTTTCCATCTCCCGGTTCCTAAAATCCATGCCATATACACGTCCCCTGCTAGGGGACGTAACATGGATTAAACTGAAAAGAATAGTACTACTTAATACACCACTCATATCTGGTGGCACAGTAGATTGCACGCGCAGTGCCCCAAATTTGAAGTAGAAGGACCGACCAAGCATCTTTTTCCATCTCCCGGTTCCTAAAATCCATGCCATATACACGTCCCCTGATAGGGGACACTGCAGTGGAAGGTACCCGGCCGATATTTCAATACACAAAAGGCAATCCCCAACCTGTACTCAATTGTGCAAAAGGAAGTAACCTTACCATGGGTCACAGACCGCACGTCTTGTAATTCTCTGTCTGGGAAATTATCTATCTATCAAATCTATCTATTTATCTATCAAATCTATCTATCTATCAAATCTATCTATCTCATGGCCAGACCGACCAAGCATCTTTTTCCATCTTCCAGTTCCTAAAATCCATGCCATATACATGTTCCCTAATAGGGGACGTAACAGGTATTAAACTGATAAGAATAGTACTACTTAACACACCACTCCACACAGAAGATTGCATGTGCAGTGCCCCAAATTTGAAGTAGGAGGATGACCAAGCATCTTTTTACATCTCCTGGTTCCTAAAATCCATGCCATATACACGTCCCCTGGGGCCGCAACTGCCTCTGGGAACCTTACCATGGGTCCCAGACCGCACGTCTTGTAATTCTCTGTCTGGGAAATTATCTATCTATCAAATCTATCTATTTATCTATCAAATCTATCTATCTATCTATCGTATCTATCAAATGTATCTATTGCATCTATTGATCTATCTATCTAATCTATGTATCTATCTATCAAATCTATCTATCTCATGGCTGGACTGTTATCTGACATCTACGTGTATTTCATCCAAATGTCCGTCGGCCAAATGTCCGTCAGCTAAAAGTCCGGCCACGATTGCACGCGCAGTGCCCCAAATTTGAAGTAGGAGGACCGACCAAGCATCTTTTTCCATCTCCCGGTTCCTAAAATCAATGCCATATACACGTCCCCTGATAGGGGACGTAACAGCGATTAAACTGATAGGAATAGTACTACTTAACACACCTTATAATAATGCAGAGAGAGGCAATGCAGAGAGAGAAGTCTGAAGAAGAGGAGTCAGAGGAGGAAGGTGGCTTTGAGGAGGTGGAAGACCAAACACAGCAGGCATCCCAGGGGGCTTGTTGTCACCTTTCGGGGACCCTTGGTGTTGTACGTGGCTGGGTGGAGGAAGAGACCTTCAATGACATTAGTTAGGACAAGGAACGAGACATGGCTAGCTTGGTATCCAACCTTGTGCAAATGGGGAGTTTGCAGTTATGCAAATGGACTGTTTGCGGTTGTTTGCGGTGCGTTAAACGGGGAGTTTGGTCTGTCACTGTGAAGCGGGCATAACCCTTACACTACCTGATCGATACAACATCATACCTGATGTTTTAAAGCACGTTATTCCAAACAATTTAGGAATGTTAGGTGATTTCTGCCCTTTATGGCTTAAAACCAGACTCTGCATCAACTATGTAATTTTCCGTGGGAGTTTTGCCATGGATCCCCTCCGGCATGCCACAGTCCAGGTGTTAGTACCCTTGAAACAACTTTTCCATCACTATTGTGGCCAGAAAGAGTCCCTGTGGGTTTTAAAGTTTGCCTGCCTATTGAAGTCAATGGCGGTTCGCCCGGTTTGCCCTGTTCGCGAACGGAAAATTTTAGGTTTGCGCCATCACTATTGTAGATTCCATCATAGATGACAGCTATTTAACCTTTTACTCTTGTTGCATTTCAAACCAGTCCTTGGAATAGTATTGCGAATTAGGAGGTTCATCTTAAATAGACAGTGGTGGGCTCCCTGTTATTAATTTTAGATGTAGTAAAATAACCCACAAGTGACTCTCTTACATCTCAGTATTAATGAATGAAAGTAATGAATATTTAGAATTCATTGTTGAAATGTAAAAATCTAATATGCTAGATTTGTTATCTCCAGTTTTGTCCCCCCCCATCCCCGTTCCCCCCCCCCCCAGGGGGGTTTTCCCCCTTCTTATCACATTTCACATTTTTAATTTCTTTATTATTTAATAATTTTTGTTTGTTTTAAGCACTAGTTTTCTTAAACACATTTCACACCTGACACTTCATAAATTTATTTTTAAACAATATCTGCACTTTCAATACTAGTCACTCACAGTGCAGATTATAATGAGAAATAAGGATATCAAACCAGTGCAGATTATGACTAACAAAATTTCTTTCACCTTAATTTCACAGTACACACTTGCGCATAATTGCATATATACACTATTAGGGAATACAATTCATTTTGGGTAATTTATTTTTGATTAATACACACAAGGGCACATCAACTGCTCAGTCACTATGTTTTGTACAAGATAGCATTAGCCAACACAGTACACGGTATCAGCAATAGTTATACATAACTTAACTAATATACCGTAGATAACATTTCAGCAGATCCTACGAATATAATATCGCTATTAGAATATTATCTGAGATGATAGATTGATTTATGGTAGTCAAGGTGTCTCAAGCGGTTTCCATAACAACACAACTATACACCTGAGATAGCCTATGATCCTTCACACAGCCAGTAATCGACATGTGATTGAAGAGTCCCCAGTGACGATACCGGGAAGGTGTGACATATTCTCATTTATAAGCCAGTGAGTGAGCGGCGCGCTCACCCTTTGAAAAAGCCGTTAGGGTGAAACATGTTCAGACGTTAGGTTAATGGTGAGGTGTCCTGGAGCTCCTGTGTTTTTAGTTTGCCTCAGGGAACTTTAATACATAATGTTGGTTGAATTCTGTTACTACATACCCTCGTAATTATTTAAATTTTAATCTGCCTTTTTTATGTCAAGGATTTGACACACTCTATTTACACTGCTTGAATATGGGGAACTGTAGTGAGTTTCATATACTACACGGCTCAATGCTACAACTATAATTAAACCGGGCGTTAATGTATTAATCAATTTGCTTAGAGAAAATCCAGTTCATAACACTTAAGCCGCATTAACTACTATGAGTGTTACAAGAACAGATCCGATCTATTGCTATTTATATATACACGTTAGTGCTTAGAACTAATGCTGGCCAGCTACAACGCTTTCTTATGTGCTAAGCAGACATTTATGCTTAGCAAAGTAACAATGACAATCTGTGAACCCAAACTTGGCAGCTCCTATATGTAGCATTATTTAATTCCTAGTGTACTATGCAGCAGTTAAACAAATCAAATAAGGAGTTGTATTTGTAAGCTTTTATATTTAGCAAGCTTATGATTATAAGCTGTGAACTTAAACTCGGCAGCTCCTCCATACAACATCATTTGCTAGTATCCATAGTAGCAGCCTAATGAATTAACCAAGGAGTTATTAACTCTAACCGTTATCAGTATAAGACACACTACAGTCTGCATTTTGTAACGCATTTAATTTGAGGGGTATATATTACCTCCCAGGTTTGCTTAACCACCTGGCAGAAGGCCATCTTCTTTACAGACTAGATACATTCTTAACAACTTTACTAAAGTGGAACAGTGGAACTGTGTATAGTAGCCAAGTCGGGTCATAAGAAATTTATAAGGTGAGGAGGCTGCATTCCTTTGCCCAATACATATATAACACCCAAAAAACCATAACCCCACGATCCCCGTTTCTCTTATCTAATTCTTATCTAAAATAAAAACACAGACACAGTAGTTATGGCGAAATGTGGAAAGGTCACGATTTTATTACTTAATTGAATTTTGCCACCTTTAACTATATCTTGCAAAATTCAGCCATAAATCAACTCAATAAAACACCAAATAATGTCCTTGCATTAAAACCAGAATTTTGGGAACCACGCCTAGGGGGGTGTAACCACTACCCCCCCCCCCTGGCAGGGCAGCTTGGAGAAGGGAGAACCCACGGCATAGCCCTCCCCCTAGATAGACCACCAGATCACCCCACAGGGCTGGGTATGCCGCGGGATCCTCCCACCTCCCCTTCTGCCCCGCCCATGTGTCGTGCACAAACTTCACCGCTTGCTGCGATTGTATGCTCAATACTATGTCAAAAACAGCTGCCGTTTTCTATCCTCCAGTCAGCATAGACCGCCAGGTCACCTGCTGCCCTTCGGTTGCGCTGTGTTCTTCCCCTTATTGAGGAGCACGGGCGGTCTTACTGCGACTCAACCAATTAGTCAACGTCCTGCCCTTAGCCGTGCAAGTACTGCCTTCTCACGTGACCTCTCCGGTTATTGCATCGTGCTCTGCTGCGTCTAGGGTGGGAGGGTGGGAAACAAAGAAAAAAGGTTAGTGAATCCCTCCTGCACTCCCCTTCCTTATAACACCTTTACCTCCAGTTCCACCCCTGTCCCTACTCCTGACCAATGTCTGCTCTCCTTATCTCATGCCTCTACCCCCCACCTGGCACACCTAGATCACCCTTTGTTCTCTCCCAGCAGCCCCTCCCTTATGACGTTCCCCTCACATACGCTCCATGCACTAGTTTAAGGTGAGGAGGCTGCATTCCTTTGCCCAATACATATATAACACCCAAAAAACCATAACCCCACGATCCCCGTTTCTCTTATCTAATTCTTATCTAAAATAAAAACACAGACACAGTAGTTATGGCGAAATGTGGAAAGGTCACGATTTTATTACTTAATTGAATTTTGCCACCTTTAACTATATCTTGCAAAATTCAGCCATAAATCAACTCAATAAAACACCAAATAATGCCCTTGCATTAAAACCAGAATTTTGGGAACCACGCCTAGGGGGGTGTAACCACTACCCCCCCTGGCAGGGCAGCTTGGAGAAGGGAGAACCCACGGCATAGCCCTCCCCCTAGATAGACCACCGGATCACCCCACAGGGCTGGGTATGCCGCGGGATCCTCCCTCCTCCCCTTCTGCCCCGCCCACGTGTCGTGCACAAACTTCACCGCCACCAAAAGAGCCCCTCTTTCGGCCCACCATTCTCCGCCATTCGTGACCTTTCCTTACCTCCACCAGCTCTTGGCACATCCCTCTGATGTCCGCCAGCATGTGGTCATTCCCCTCATCCATGAGGTGTACTCCATCCCGTCTGAGCAGCTCCTCCTTTTTAGCTGTTATCAATGGGTGCTCTACTACTCCGCCCCCTATCTCCTTCATTACCTTCGCTGCTACCTGATTCACCTTTCTCCTTGATCTATACTTACTCGTATACGAGTTCCTTCAGTACAAGCTTGACACTATGTTGGACCATATCACCAGCACTGATGGCCCTGCTACCTTTAACCATCTCATTCCTTCTGCCACTTTCTCTTCTGGCTCTCTGAGCGGGTATGCTCCTATATTGTTTTCCCCGAGGTGTATACTCAGGGCATCAGGACATCCCTATCTTAACCTTGCCTGCTGTACTGTTGGCACTAACTCATCCCACCTTATCCCTCTTTTGCCTATCCATATGATGCTAGCTTCCTTATGCAAAAAACCTATGTGTACCCCTTGCCCTGACGCTGCTGCCCTAGCCTGCGCCCAATAAACGTAGGAATGCCCCACTATCCAGACTCTTAATGTTTTGCCTGTAATAAAACAAATTTCACATGTTAGTAACTATTCATCTGTGCTTTTCCAAACCTCACCGCACACCAAACCAACACAGCAATAATAATACCATCTTATCTATACCCCTCCTGCCTTACTTTCTCGCATCCTAATGTATGACTTATTGGCTGCCGTTTTCCATCTCCCCAGTTTTTTATCTGTTCCTCTGAACCGCCTCTGCTCTCTGCAGCGGTTGCCGCACCTATTCTAAAGGAGTGTGGTGCAAAGTATGCACTCCCCCACCCTAGCTTCCTCACCACCCTTTGCAGTACGCTCTTGAATTTAAAGTTTGTTACCTCCGACCCATCCGCATGCCGCAGGAATGTTCGCGCTTTGCCCCTTTGAGTTGCTAGATAACTTTTCACACAGGCCACCGGGCACAGTGTCCCTCCTGTCCCTACCATATTCAACCATGCCCCTTTTCCTTCTGTATCTGTCTTGGATCGTCTTACAAATACCAGCACTGCTTCCTCCCCGCATCTCACGTCCCCTGTTCCTACTCCCCCTTTTCCTACCTTCCTGTTTTTTGGCAGCAGCTCCCCTATCCTCATTGCTCTGTGGAAAGCCACTATGAATGCTGTCCTGAAAATTATCACCTCATCTGTGCTTGCGCAAACCCCTGACAATACCCCTACCATTCTTTCTAATCTATCTTCTGTTACTGGTTCCCTCCTATCTGTTACCTTCTCCTCATCTCTCCCCCATGCCCTCACAATCTTTTTCACTATGAACTTCTTAGTCCAATCTATTCCACCATATAGCTGCAGGCAATATGCTATCCCCGCTTGCACTGATCCTAACTGCTCTTTTTTAACCCCTTCTCTCCTTAGCTCCATCAACCTTTCTAGGAATCTTCCTTCCTCCCCTTCTCGTGTCCCCTTCCTATACTTGCACCATAGTTCCCCATATTTTCTGTAAACCGCCCATTTACTTGGTGCCAGGGCCTTCAACGAGTTCCTTGATTCCGTCTATCCGTTGCCAATCTGCCAAAGAAGTCCAGGGCAACATTCACCTTCTTGTCTGGCATTGGGGGCTAGACCCTAAACTTCTCCCATTTAAAACGGGATAGCGTGTCCGCCATTACATTTCTGAAACCCGGAATATGTTTGGCCCTGATACAGATGTTATGCTTTAAACATTTCAGACCCAAATACCTTAGGTACCTAATTACTGGTAGCGATGATGCCGATAGAAGGTTGATGACCTCTACCACTACCCTGTTGTCCGACCAACAGATTAAATTTCTATTTGCCAACTCCTCGCCCCATAAGTCTATTGCTACCACTAAGGGGAATAGCTCCAGCAGTTCCAAGTTCTTAACCAAATCCATTTCCTTCCATCTTTCTGGTCACCCTCCTGCGCACCACTTTCCCCCTTTCCATAAAAAACTCAAGCTCCTCCGATAGAATTTCCTTCTCCCAAAGCCTCACCCCATTAAACTGGATCAAGAATGAATCCCACACTTTGAGATCTTCCTTCAATTATTTGGTTATTCTGATTTTATGTTCTGGCTTCTTTATTCCACAGGTACTCAACTCCAATCTTCTCTTAAATACTCTGCCCACTCGTATAACCTTACACGCAAAGTTCAAAAATTCCTAGGATATTCCTAGGATATTCCTAGTGATATTTTTCTACTCCCTACAATTTCCCTTATCAGATCCCTGGCCTTTTTCCCCTTCTCCTCTGGTAACTCGCATTGGCCCTTCACGGAATCTATGACTATACCTAGCAAGACTAGCTTGGTACAAGGCCCCTCTGTCTTCTCCATAGCTACCAGTACTCCCAAAATTTTCCAACATTTGCAAATAATTCACCTTTAACCTTTCACAATCGTTAGCTCCAGCTAAGCCCATCCACAAAAAAAAAAAATCATCTAAATAGTGAACAACATTGCCCATACCAGACTTCTTAATGCTTAACCAATGCAAAAAAGAACTAAACGAAATTGAACACCCTATGGGTAAACTTTTATCAACATAATAGTTGCCATTAAAACTTACAACCCCTTAATTTAAAACTCTCTGGGTTAAGGGGCAACAAACAAAATGCTGAATCTATGTCAATTTTTAATAACAAAGCTCCCTTACCCAAAGCCCGCACCATATGCACTGCCCTGCCAAAAGACTGGTATTCAACAAATGAATCCTTTTTAGCTATTGCATCATTTACTGACCGTCCCCTGGGGTAAGATAGGTGTTGGATCATCCTGTACTTGCCCTACTAAATCCTCACTCGTTTTTTCTTTAAATGTGCCTGCCATCCTCCCTAATTTTACCTCCTTGTCCAATTTCTCTTGCAGCAAACTGGTACCACAAAACCCTTAGACAAACTATGCTCTAGAAATTTTCTATCCTCTATGTTCTCATATGCCTGTAGTTCCTGTAACAACCTATCTTCAGAGGTGTTTTGGCCAACCCCCAATCCAACTCCACTACTGGTATTACCCTGCCCTTGAAAGGAATACCTGGGCCTATTCACGTTGCCCCTTTTACAATCCACACCAGAGTGACTTCCGTTACAATATCTACACACATGCCTATATTTACAGGAATTCCCTCTATCACACCTCTTATCGTAAAGACAAAATTATTTTTCTGCCATTGCATGGTGTTTATCAGCTTATATCCCCTATGCAACCCCTCCTCCTAGGACATTACGCATATTAATTAATCAATCCAGGAGAAGCATGACCCTTTGAAACTGTAAACCTGTCTTATCTAACTTCTAAACAATGCTTAAAACAACAATCCACCCCTTACTTCCCTTTGCTAGCAAAGTAACCTCCTTAAACTGTTCCCTTAGTATTCTGTCAGTACACTGTACTAAGGAATTTAAACTTTAGTTTTTCATTCCCTGCAATCCCATTAATTTATAACCTTCCCTTCTCCCGACTGATTTTCTTTAGTTAATAATAATAAAGACCGACACAAAAGTTTGGCGTTCTCTCCCCTCCATTAGATATTTTGTTCATTAGAATATCTTGGAGGTGTATTCAATAAATATTAGTACAATTTAGGAGTGCCCTCCTAATGAGATTATTTATGGATTATAAATACCAATAATTAATTACAATAATAATTTTTTTGTCAGCAATACCTCCAATTCATATAGTAGAATCTTAGCAGTGCACCCCAGAAAATTGTTATATAATCTTAGTAGCGCACTCCAAAATAATACAATTGAGATATCTAGCAATTAATGACAATACGATTATTATCAAATATTAATATTTAAACCCAAATAAAATATTTCCTAATTTCTGAACAGGTTTTTTTTTTTTTTTTAATTTTATAAACACAGTGATTATATTTATGCAGTAAATAGAATATTGATTATGACCAGATACATATTAATTGATTTTTACCATATTAAAATTATAATATAAAGCAAGGTATAGAAATATTAATATTAATTAATATTCAATGAAATCGCCTGTATCCTGGATATGGTCACCATATTATTAGGAATTAAAGGGACACCGAACTAAAACCCCCTCCCCCGTGACTTAGACAGGGCATGCAACCCCCTAATCTACTCCCCCCATTAAATGCACACGCCCTCCTGCTATCCCTATCCAAAAAAGAAGGCATCTAAGCTTTTTTTTTTTTTTTTTTTTTTTTATTTATAATTCAGAACTTTGAACAGCACTTTTTATTGGTGGAAAAATTTATCACCAATCAGCAAGGACAACCCAGGTTGTTCACCAACAATGGGCCGGCATCTAAACTTACATTCTTGCATTTCACATAAAGATACCAAGAGAACAAAGAAAACCCTACTATAGGAGCGAACCAGAGCAGCCGGCCAAAATCTCATGCCCCATCCGAATCACGAAAGAAAAAACCCGGGCCCAGCGTCCCCAGAACCATAAATAAAACTAATAAACTATAAATATCACAATTTAATGCTACTAGATATAACAATTATAATTAGCCAGTAACAATAACCAATTCGGCATATGGCTTATTTAACAACATTTAGCTAGCAAATGTCCAAACCGAATAGAATTCCTGGCGGTATAATATAGCTATCTAACCAAAATAGTCTTACATGACTTAAATAATCAATCAGAGCAATGTATACCTTACTAACAGATAAATATATAAACCAATACAGCCTAATAAGTCTGATCTAGCCACAATACCATTTTAAAAACATTACCAGAGACTAAAATTTTAACTTATGCTAAAAATACAAAAAAAAAAAAAAATTCACAATGCTAGGATAATTATTATATAGGATACACTAATATATTAATATAAATTTATAGACATAACAATACACATTTAAATCACAGCTTCGGCTATGCTATTGCTATAAAGAAAGCTTAAGCAGTAGTACAATTTTATACGTTACCAGCAGCAATTTAGCAATGATTGAGCTTTCAACATCCAAAGTTCTTTCCCAAACAAAGAAAAAAGGTTAGTGACTCCCTCCTGCACTCCCCTTCCTTATAACACCTTTACCTCCAGTTCCACCCCTGTCCCTAGTCCTGACCAATGTCTGCTCTCCTTATCTCATGCCTCTACCCCCCACCTGGCACACCTAGATCACCCTTTGTTCTCTCCCAGCAGCCCCTCCCTTATGACGTTCCCCTCACATACGCTCCATGCACTAGTTTTACAGTGTATATACTAAACAGAACATTTTTATAATCAATGGATGTGAAATAATTAATGTTATTTCATAAACTTGAATGACATGCCGTAATAGCTGTGAAAGCTTAATTTAACTAGAACAATAGATTCATATTAAACTGTAAAAACTGCAGTTTATATATTAGCTTTTATAGCTGAATTAAGCATATCATAGCAATTGTCTATTGTTTAACCTTTCACTGAATTTTAAGTGAGAGGAATGTGTTAAGTCATACACACGAGTAGACGATTTTACTATAGTGTGAATCTAACTTACACAGCTCCGCCAATCAGCCGTATGTGTCCGTATACAGTGTGGATTTAGCTCTACTACAAGGAGCGTACTCTTTTCTATTCGCTAATATATTATATATCACAGTACAGTGTATACTTTCACAATTAATACATACAATCCAACTTTCTGACATAGGATAACACAAGCAGATTTCTAAGTTGGGGTATGCCAATAGGATAATTTCAGCCAACTTTAATGGGGTCATTTGATCTCAGTAGCTCCTGTGTGCGTTTTAACTTTGTATTTTTTCTTTAAAATTGTTTTTATGTACAGTTGTTTAATAAAAGTTATATTTTAACGTCAAGCAACCCTTGCTCACTCAGCCATTGCAGTTACCTTAGTTGCCGTTATACAATAATATTTAGTCATCCAAGATGATTTAATCTATATTAACCCTTTGAGTGCTAGATATGTAGTCTTTCCAAGTAGAGACCTCTGTACTGAACTGTTTTCATTAAACTATAACTACATAGCACCTACCCTATCCAATATATGTACACACAGGGATTAGGTCCCAAACTGACTGATTTGGAAATAGTGGGTTAATAACCAGTTAGATAGTGCCGTTGTTCCTCCTTGTTTAGAAATACATTTTATGTCTACACCTAATACCCTAACATGAACCCCGAGTCTAAACACCCCTAATCTTACACTTATTAACCCCTAATCTGCCACCCCCGACATCGCCGACACCTACATTATTCTTATCAACCCCTAATCTGCCACTCCGTACACCGCCACCACCTACATTATACTTATGAACCCCCTAATCTGTTGCCCCCAACATCGCCGAATCCTACATCATATTTATTAACCCCTACTCTGCCGCCCCCAATGTCGCCGCCACCTACCTACACTTATTAACCCCTAATCTGCCACCCCCAACATCCCCGCCACTATAATAAACATATTAACCCCTAAACCGCCACACTGCCGCCTCGCAAACATTAGTTAAATATTATTAACCCCTAATCTGCCGGCCCTAACATCGCCGCCACTATACTAAATGTATTAACCCCTAAACCTAAGTCTAACCCTAACACCCCCTAATTTAAATATAATTAAAAGAAATCTAAATAAAAATCCCTATCATTAAGTAAATCATTCCTATTTAAAACTAAATACTTACCTATAAAATAAACCCTAAACTAGCTATAATATAACTAATAGTTACATTGTAGCTATTTTAGGATTTATTTTTATTTTACAGCCAATATAATGCCAGCTCAATCTTATTGGCTGATTGCATTGCAAAGAGGATGCTCCGCGTCGGATGTCTTGAAGATGGACCCACTCCGCGCCGGATGGATGAAAATAGAAGATGCCGTCTTGATGAAAACTTCTGCCCGTCTGGAGGACCACTTCGCCCGGCTTGGATGAAGACTTCTCCCGGCTTCGTTGAGGACTTCGGCCTGATTGGATGAAAACTTCTCCCGGTAAGGTGATCTTCAAGGGGTGTGTTAGGTTTTTTTTAAGGGGGTATTGGGTGGGTTTTAGAGTAGGGTTGGTTGTGTGGGTGGTGGGTTTTAATGTTGGGAGGGGATTTGTAAATTTTTTTTACAGCTTAAAGAGCTGATTACTTTGGGGCAATGCCCCGCAAAAGGCCCTTTTAAGGTCTATTTTTAATTTAGTGTAGGGTAGGACTTTTTTTATTTTGGGGGGGCTTTTTTATTTTGTTAAGGGGATTAGATTAGGTGTAATTAGTTTAAAAATCTTGTAATTTGTTTATTATTTTCTGTAATTTAGTGTTTGTTTTTTTGTACTTTAGATAAAAAATTTTAATTGTATTTAATTTTATTTAATTTAGGGAAATAATTTAATTATAGTGTAGTGTTAGGTGTAATTGTAACTTAGGTTAGGTTTTATTTTACAGGTAACTTTGTATTTATTTTAGCTAGGTAGTTATTAAATAGTTAATAACTATTTAATAACTATTCTACCTAGTTAAAATAAATACAAACTTGCCTGTAAAATAAAAATAAATCCTAAGATAGCTACAATGTAACTATTAGTTATATTGTAGCTAGCTTAGGGCTTATTTTATAGGTAAGTATTTAGTTTTAAATAGGAATTATTTAGTTAATTATAGGAATTTTTATTTAGATTTCTTTTAATTATATTTAAGTTAGGGGGTGTTAGGGTTAGGTTTAGACTTAGATTTAGGGGTTAATAACTTTAGTATAGTGGCGGCGATGTTGGGGACGGCAGATTAGGGGTTAATAAATGTAGGTAGATGTCGGCGATGTTAGGGACGGCAGATTAGGGGTTAATAATATTTTAGTGTTTGCGATGCGGGAGGGCCTCGGTTTAGTGGTTAATAGGTATTTTATGGGTGTTAGTGTACTTTTTAGTACTTTAGTTAAGAGTTTTATGCTACAGCATTGTAGTGTAAAACTCTTAACTACTGACTTTAAAATGCGTTACCAGTCTTGACAGGAGAGGGTGTACCGCTCACTTTTTGTCAGACTCGTAATACCGGCGCTATGCAAGTCCCATTGAAAAAAGAGAATACGCAATTTACGTAAGTGGATTTGCGGTATTTCCAAGTCTGCCCAAAAAAGTGAGCGGTACACCTGTACCTGCAAGACTCGTAATACCAGTGGGCGTTAAAAAGCAGCGTTAGGACCTCTTAACGCTGCTTTTTTTAAACGCAAAACCCGTAATCTAGCCAATAGTTTCCCTACCGCAATGGAAACATATTCGAACAACGAAACCAAACTAAGTAAAAAAAGGTTAGTGAAACATAGGTTAATGGTTAATTTGTTATTACAAGATAAACTGCTTTAATACTGTAACCCTGTGTGCATATACTACATCCACACATCTTCTAGCATTTGCCAGAGGTATACATCATAGAGTTAGCTAAAGATACAATACCCAGTTTAGAGTTTGTATCATGCCTAGAAAGTTAAGATACATGCGGTTAGTTAGACACTCGAGTGAAACCTAGAGGAAGGTGGTATTATTATGATTTAGGTAGCTCTATAGTTAATTTGAGCATTTCTGCTTCACAGTAGATGAAGCACCTTGCATACAAGGCTAAATAAAAAGGCTCCTATGAATATTATCTTAGGAAACCAGCACTGCAACAAATGAATGAGTAGTGTTGCCTAAAAAAAGGAACATTGAGCTTCCAAATATCAATTGTTATCACATGGAGTAGCACATGTAAACATCTAGTTATTCAGGGGGTAAATATAGGGCTAGATTTATGAAAGCCATTCTCCTTTAAATCCCGTCCAAAATAGCGCATACGACCTGATCGTCATATTCATCACAGCACTCTGCGCCTATAATTGTGCAAATCTGAAAGAAACTTCTTCGCACTCCGATTGCATTCGCCTAGGCGCACAGGCGCACTCCAGAGTGCAACAATATACATTAGTAATAGGCATAATTTAACAGTCCGACCTACAAATATGCCCAGTTTCTTATTTATTATTGCTTTGCGCCCATAGGGAACTGCAATTTCGGCTTCAATTGCGTGCTGTATATTTCGCCATACAGACTGAGGCGAACACCATTATAATACATGCTTTTACATCTTGTGATGCAGTACTTTCTTCTTTTAAGTAATTTTTCAAAGGTTCAGCGCCAAGAAGAGACTGTTATTGCCAGAAATTTGCGCTTCCTCTGGCGCATATGGGTACCAACAGTTTTATATATATATCGATATATTGATATATTTATTTTTGCAATCTTAAATTATCAACATATGGCAAAAACAGCACAGAAACATTATATAATATAAAACATAATTTATGCTTACCTGATAAATTCCTTTCTTCTGTTGTGCGATCAGTCCACGGGTCATCATTACTTCTGGGATATAACTCCTCCCCAACAGGAAATGCAAGAGGATTCACCCAGCAGAGCTGATATAGCTCCTCCCCTCTACGTCAGTCCCAGTCATTCGACCAAGAATCAACGAGAAAGGAGTAACCAAGGGTGAAGTGGTGACTGGAGTATAATTTAAAAAATATTTACCTGCCTTAAAAAACAGGGCGGGCCGTGGACTGATCGCACAACAGAAGAAAGGAATTTATCAGGTAAGCATAAATTATGTTTTCTTCTGTTATGTGCGATCAGTCCACGGGTCATCATTACTTCTGGGATACCAATACCAAAGCAAAAGTACACGGATGACGGGAGGGATAGGCAGGCTCATTATATAGAAGGAACCACTGCCTGAAGAACCTTTCTCCCAAAAATAGCCTCCGAAGAAGCAAAAGTGTCAAATTTGTAAAATTTGGAAAAAGTATGAAGCGAAGACCAAGTTGCAGCCTTGCAAATCTGTTCAACAGAGGCCTCATTCTTAAAGGCCCAAGTGGAAGCCACAGCTCTAGTGGAGTGAGCTGTAATTCTTTCAGGAGGCTGCTGTCCAGCAGTCTCATAGGCTAAACGTATTATGCTACGAAGCCAGAAAGAGAGAGAGGTAGCAGAAGCTTTTTGACCTCTCCTCTGTCCAGAATAAACGACAAACAAGGAAGAAGTTTGGCGAAAATTTTTAGTTGCCTGCAAGTAGAACTTGAGGGCACGAACTACATCCAGATTGTGTAGAAGACGTTCCTTCTTTGAAGAAGGATTTGGACACAAGGATGGAACAACAATCTCTTGATTGATATTCCTGTTAGTAACTACCTTAGGTAAGAACCCAGGTTTAGTACGCAGAACTACCTTGTCTGAGTGAAAGATCAGATAAGGAGAATCACAATGTAGGGCTGATAACTCAGAGACTCTTCGAGCCGAGGAAATAGCCATTAAAAATAGAACTTTCCACGATAACAATTTTATATCAATGGAATGAAGGGGTTCAAATGGAACACCTTGTAAAACGTTAAGAACTAAGTTTAAACTCCATGGCGGAGCAACGGCTTTAAACACAGGCTTGATCCTAGCTAAAGCTTGACAAAAAGCCTGGACGTCTGGATTTTCTGACAGACGCCTGTGCAACAAGATGGACAGAGCTGAAATCTGTCCCTTTAATGAACTAGCCGATAAACCCTTTTCTAGACCTTCTTGTAGAAAGGACAATATCCTAGGGATCCTAACCTTACTCCAGGAGTAACGTTTGGATTCGCACCAGTATAGGTATTTGCGCCATATTTTATGGTAAATCTTTCTGGTAACAGGCTTCCTAGCCTGGATCAGGGTATCAATAACCGACTCAGAAAAACCACGCTTTGATAAAATCAAGCGTTCAATTTCCAAGCAGTCAGTTTCAGAGAAGTTAGATTTTGATGTTTGAATGGACCCTGTATCAGAAGGTCCTGTCTCAGAGGTAGAGACCAAGGCGGACAGGATGACATGTCCACTAGATCTGCATACCAAGTCCTGCGTGGCCATGCAGGCGCTATTAGAATCACAGATGCTCTCTCTTGTTTGATTTTCGCAATCAATCGAGGAAGCAGCGGGAAGGGTGGAAACACATAAGCCATCCCGAAGTTCCAAG
The DNA here is from genome assembly GCF_027579735.1 of Bombina bombina. Lineage (NCBI taxonomy): Eukaryota > Metazoa > Chordata > Amphibia > Anura > Bombinatoridae > Bombina > Bombina bombina. The sequence goes on from NC_069499.1 coordinate 662,682,529, forward strand.
GTGCTGTCAAAGCATCTATCAGAACCGCTTCCGGATCCCTGGATCTGGACCCGTAGTGAGGAAGTTTGGCGTTCTGGCGAGACGCCATGAGATCTATCTCTGGTTTGCCCCAACGTCGAAGTATTTGGGCAAAAATCTCCGGATGAAGTTCCCACTCTCCCGGATGAAAAGTCTGGCGACTCAAGAAATCCGCCTCCCAGTTCTCCACTCCCGGGATGTGGATTGCTGACAGGTGGCAAGAGTGAGACTCTGCCCAGCGAATTATCTTTGATACTTCCATCATTGCTAGGGAGCTTCTTGTCCCTCCCTGATGGTTGATGTAAGCTACAGTCGTGATATTGTCCGACTGAAACCTGATGAACCCCTGAGTTGTTAATTGGGGCCAAGCTAGAAGGGCATTGAGAACTGCCCTCAATTCCAGAATGTTTATTGGAAGGAGACTCTCCTCCTGATTCCATAATCCCTGAGTCTTCAGAGAATTCCAGACAGCGCCCCAACCTAGTAGGCTGGCGTCTGTTGTTACGATTGTCCAGTCTGGCCTGCTGAATGGCATCCCCCTGGACAGGTGTGGCCGATAAAGCCACCATAGAAGAGAATTTCTGGTCTCTTGATTCAGATTCAGGGTAGGGGACAAATCTGAGTAATCCCCATTCCACTGACTTAGCATGCACAATTGCAGCGGTCTGAGGTGTAGGCGTGCAAAAGGTACTATGTCCATTGCCGCTACCATTAAGCCGATCACCTCCATGCATTGAGCCACTGACGGGTGTTGAATGGAATGAAGGACACGGCATGCATCCTGAAGCCTTGTTAACCTGTCTTCTGTCAGGTAAATCTTCATTTCTACAGAATCTATAAGAGTCCCCAAGAATGGAACTCTTGTGAGAGGAAAAAGAGAACTTTTCTTTTCGTTCACTTTCCATCCATGCGACCTTAGAAATGCCAGAACTAACTCTGTATGAGACTTGGCAGTTTGAAAGCTTGAAGCTTGTATTAGAATGTCGTCTAGGTACGGAGCTACCGAAATCCCTCGCGGTCTTAGTACCGCCAGAAGGGCGCCCAGAACCTTTGTGAAGATTCTTGGGGCCGTAGCCAATCCGAATGGAAGAGCTACAAACTGGTAGTGCCTGTCTAGGAAGGCAAACCGTAGATACCGTTGATGATCTTTGTGAATCGGTATGTGAAGGTAAGCATCTTTTAAATCCACTGTGGTCATGTACTGACCCTTTTGGATCATAGGTAAGATTGTCCGAATAGTTTCCATTTTGAACGATGGAACTCTTAGGAATTTGTTTAGAATCTTTAAATCTAAGATTGGCCTGAAAGTTCCCTCTTTTTTGGGAACCACAAACAGGTTTGAGTAGAACCCTTGTCCTTGTTCCGACCGCGGAACTGGATGGATCACTCCCATTAATAACAGATCTTGTACACAGCGTAGAAACGCTTCTTTCTTTATCTGGTTTGTTGACAACCTTGACAGATGAAATCTCCCTTTTGGGGGAGATAATTTGAAGTCTAGAAGGTATCCCTGAGATATGATCTCCAGCGCCCAGGGATCCTGAACATCTCTTGCCCAGGCCTGAGCGAAGAGAGAAAGTCTGCCCCCCACTAGATCCGGTCCCGGATCGGGGGCTCTCGGTTCATGCTGTCTTTGGGGCAGCAGCAGGTTTCCTGGTCTGTTTGCCCTTATTCCAGGACTGGTTAGGTTTCCAGCCTTGTCTGTAACGAGCAACAGCTCCTTCCTGTTTTGGTGCAGTGGAGGTTGACGCTGCTCCAGGTTTGAAATTCCGAAAGGAACGAAAATTAGACTGTCTAGCCTTAGCTTTGGCTTTGTCTTGAGGTAGGGCGTGGCCCTTACCTCCTGTAATGTCAGCGATAATTTCTTTCAACCCGGGCCCAAATAAAGACTGCCCCTTGAAAGGTATATTAAGTAATTTAGACTTAGAAGTAACATCAGCTGACCAGGATTTTAGCCACAGTGCTCTACGTGCCTGTATGGCGAATCCAGAGTTCTTAGCCGTAAGTTTAGTTAAATGTACTACGGCCTCCGAAATGAATGAATTGGCTAGTTTAAGGACTCTAAGCCTGTCCATAATGTCGTCTAGCGTAGACGAACTAAGGTTCTCTTCCAGAGACTCAATCCAAAATGCTGCCGCAGCCGTAATCGGCGCGATACATGCAAGGGGTTGCAATATAAAACCTTGTTGAACAAACATTTTCTTAAGGTAACCCTCTAATTTTTTATCCATTGGATCTGAAAAAGCACAGCTATCCTCCACCGGGATAGTGGTACGCTTAGCTAAAGTAGAAACTGCTCCCTCCACCTTAGGGACCGTTTGCCATAAGTCCCGAGTAGTGGCGTCTATTGGAAACATCTTTCTAAATATTGGAGGGGGTGAGAACGGCACACCGGGTCTATCCCACTCCTTAGTAACAATTTCAGTTAATCTCTTAGGTATAGGAAAAACGTCAGTACTCGCCGGTACCGCAAAGTATTTATCCAACCTACACATTTTCTCTGGTATTGCAACGGTGTTACAATCATTGAGAGCTGCTAAGACCTCCCCTAGTAATGCACGGAGGTTCTCCAATTTAAATTTAAAATTTGAAATATCTGAATCCAATCTGTTTGGATCAGAACCGTCACCCACAGAATGAAGCTCTCCGTCCTCATGCTCTGCAAGCTGTGACGCAGTATCAGACATGGCCCTAGTATTGTCAGCGCACTCTGTTCTCACCCCAGAGTGATCACGCTTGCCTCTTAGTTCTGGTAATTTAGACAAAACTTCAGTCATAACAGTAGCCATATCATGTAATGTTATCTGTAATGGCCGCCCAGATGTATTAGGCGCCATAATATCACTCACCTCCCGGGCGGGAGATGCAGGTACTGCCGCGTGAGGCGAGTTAGTCGGCATAACTCTTCCCTCGCAGTTTGGTGAAATTTGTTCACATTGTACAAATTGACTTTTATTTAAAGTAGCATCAATACAGTTAGTACATAAATTTCTATTGGGCTCCACCTTGGCATTGGAACAAATGACACAGATATTCTCTGAGTCAGACATGTTTAACACACTAGCAATAACTTGCAACCTGGTTATAATCTTTTTTAGCAAAAACGTACTGTGCCTCAAAGAGGTACTTTAACGATTAAATGACAGTTGAGATAATGAACTGAAACAGTTATAGCATCAAGTTTAAAATAACACAACTTTTAGCAAAGGTTTGTTCCCATTAGTAAATAACTAAATTTGACATAAAAAATTATAGAGTAACGTTTTTATTCACAGTCAATAAAAATTCTCACAGCTCTGCTGAGAGAATGTACCTCCCTTCAAAGAAGTTTGAAGACCCCTGAGATCTGTCAGTGAACCGGATCATGCAGGAAATATAATAGTAGCTGACTGGAATTTTTTGATGCGTAGCAAAAGAGCGCCAAAACGGCCCCTCCCTCTCACACACAGCAGTGAGGAGAAACGAAACTGTCACAATTTAAAGCAGACAACTGCCAAGTGGAAAATAATGCCCAAACATTTATTTACTCAGTACCTCAGCAATGTAAACGATTCTACATTCCAGCAAAAACGTTTAACATGACAATATTTATTAAAAGGATTAGTGACCTTTAACAGAGTAGTTCCGGTGAAAAACCATTCCCAGAATACTGAAGTGTATACATACATGTCATTATAACGGTATAGCAGGATTTTTTCATCAATTCCATTCAGAAAATAAAAACTGCTACATACCTCAATGCAGATTCATCTGCCCGCTGTCCCCTGATCTGAAGCCTTTACCTCCCTCAGATGGCCGAGAACAGCAATATGATCTTAACTACTCCGGTTAAAATCATAGTAATAAACTCTGGTAGATTCTTCTTCAAACTCTGCCAGAGAAGTAATAACACGCTCCGGTGCTATTGTAAAATAACAAACTTTTGATTGAAGTCATAAAAACTAAGTATAATCACCATAGTCCTCTCACACATCCTATCTAGTCGTTGGGTGCAAGAGAATGACTGGGACTGACGTAGAGGGGAGGAGCTATATCAGCTCTGCTGGGTGAATCCTCTTGCATTTCCTGTTGGGGAGGAGTTATATCCCAGAAGTAATGATGACCCGTGGACTGATCGCACATAACAGAAGAATACTGTGATAAATAGAGAGTAAACAGGGAGTAAATGCTTTTTCCAACAGGCGCAATTTATCATTATTACGCCCCAGCTCACCTGCACAAAGTTACATCTATTTTTTTGATAAATTCAGGGGCACATGTGTGCTTCTCCGGAGGCGAGCTGGGGCGCAGTTACAGACGAGGCACATACAGAGTTCGCCTAGCCTTTGATGAATCTAGCCCATAGTATTTTTCTTGGGTCATAAGCTTAGGTAGGCAGAGAGAAAAATCAACTTTTTAACACAAATAAGTAACAGCTACATAAATAGTGAGATATTATACAGAAAGTACATGTAGTATTACTCTTAACTCATGAATATAAATAGCCAGACCTAAGCATCAGTTATATAACACAGTTAATTAATAGCTAGAGAAATGTCTAGCTCTCTATGAATAAAAATAACAGTGTAGTAAATAACATAGCGGCATGGTAGTTAGTTCATAAGCCCATCTGCAGTGTTAGATGAGGTCTACAGACTACAAAGATTTACCATATGTTGTGGAGGATGCAGTACCTAGTAGAGTCCAGCATTCTGTGCCCTAGAGGATACGGGTGACATGCTATCTTGGCCGCCGACGGCATATCACGCCGTGTACAATAATAAAATTGTAGTAGACCGATATAAGACTGGTGTACTAAAGCAGCACTCCATAGTGGTGAACAAAATAGTTAGAAACTTCAGCTTTGTCCAAACTCATAACTAATACAAGGTATAACTCTGATGAAACAGACTTATTTTGAAAAGGCTAGCTAAGTCGATAGCAGTATTACTAATAACTATATTGGGCTAGACTGTAAGTGTTTTGCTTATAGGAGTTGTTTCTTATATTAATTATAGCAGGATATGTGTTATGGAGCCAACTCTATTGGTTAATATTTTTCTTGGGGAGTGTGAATGGGAATCTACACTACACTACATCCATCATATAATTGTAGTAGTGCAGTCTCTGTTCCATTTCAGTACATTATAGGATAATATTAAAAACATAATTTATGCTTACCTGATAAATTTATTTCTCTTGTAGTGTATCCAGTCCACGGATCATCCATTACTTATGGGATATTAACTGCTCCCCAACAGGAAGTGCAAGAGGATTCACCCAGCAGAGCTGCTATATAGCTCCTCCCCTAACTGCCATTACCAGTCATTCGACTGAAAACATGCAGAGAAAGGAAAACCATAGGGTACAGTGGTGACTGTAGTTTAATGGAAAAATTACCTGCCTTAAAGTGACAGGGCGGGCCGTGGACTGGATACACTACAAGAGAAATAAATTTATCAGGTAAGCATAAATTATGTTTTCTCTTGTTAAGTGTATCCAGTCCACGGATCATCCATTACTTATGGGATACCAATACCAAAGCTAAAGTACACGGATGACGGGAGGGACAGGCAGGCTCTTTATACGGAAGGAACCACTGCCTGAAGAACCTTTCTCCCAAAAACAGCCTCCGAAGAAGCAAAAGTGTTAAATTTTTTAAAATTTTGAAAAAGTATGAAGAGAAGACCAAGTTGCAGCCTTGCAAATCTGTTCAACAGAAGCCTCATTCTTAAAGGCCCAAGTGGAAGCCACAGCTCTAGTAGAATGTGCTGTAATTCTTTCAGGAGGCTGCTGTCCAGCAGTCTCATAGGCTAACCGTATTATGCTACGAAGCCAAAAGGAGAGAGAGGTAGCCGAAGCTTTTTGACCTCTCCTCTGACCAGAATAAACGACAAACAGGGAAGACGTTTGTCGAAAATCCTTAGTTGCCTGTAGATAAAATTTCAGGGCACGGACTACATCTAGATTGTGTAGCAGACGTTCCTTTTTCGAAGAAGGATTAGGACACAAAGATGGAACCACAATCTCTTGATTGATATTCCTGTTAGTGACCACCTTAGGTAGGAACCCAGGTTTAGTACGCAGAACTACCTTGTCTGAATGAAAAATCAGATAAGGAGAATCACAATGTAAGGCAGATAACTCAGAGACTCTTCAAGCCGAGGAAATCGCCATTAAAAACAGAACTTTCCAAGATAACAACTTGATATCAATGGAATGAAGGGGTTCAAACGGAACCCCCTGTAAAACATTAAGAACTAAGTTCAAACTCCATGGTGGAGCAACAGTTTTAAACACAGGCTTGATCCTAGCTAAAGCCTGACAAAAAGCTTGAACGTCCGGAACTTCTGACAGACGTTTGTGTAAAAGAATGGACAGAGCTGAAATCTGTCCCTTTAAGGAACTAGCGGATAAACCCTTTTCTAAACCTTCTTGTAGAAAAGACAATATCCTCGGAATCCTAACCTTACTCCATGAGTAACTCTTGGATTCGCACCAATATAAGTATTTGCGCCATATCTTATGGTAAATCTTTCTGGTAACAGGCTTCCTAGCCTGTATTAAGGTATCAATAACTGACTCAGAAAAACCACATTTTGATAAAATCAAGCGTTCAATTTCCAAGCAGTCAGCTTCAGAGAAATTAGATTTTGATGTTTGAAGGGACCCTGGATCAGAAGGTCCTGTTTCAGAGGTAGCGACCAAGGTGGACAGGATGACATGTCCACTAGATCTGCATACCAAGTCCTGCGTGGCCATGCAGGCGCTATTAGAATCACTGATGCTCTCTCCTGTTTGATTCTGGCAATCAATCGAGGAAGCATCGGGAAGGGTGGAAACACATAAGCCATCCCGAAGGTCCAAGGTGCTGTCAAAGCATCTATCAGAACCGCTCCCGGATCCCTGGATCTGGACCCGTAACGAGGAAGCTTGGAGTTCTGTCGAGACGCCATGAGATCTATCTCTGGTTTGCCCCAACGTCGAAGTATTTGGGCAAAGACCTCCGGATGAAGTTCCCACTCCCCCGGATGAAAAGTCTGACGACTTAAGAAATCCGCCTCCCAGTTCTCCACTCCCGGGATGTGGATTGCTGACAGGTGGCAAGAGTGAGACTCTGCCCAGCGAATTATCTTTGATACTTCCATCATTGCTAGGGAGCTTCTTGTCCCTCCCTGATGGTTGATGTAAGCTACAGTCGTGATGTTGTCCGACTGAAACCTGATGAACCCCCAAGTTGTTAACTGGGGCCAAGCCAGAAGGGCATTGAGTACTGCTCTCAATTCCAGAATGTTTATTGGTAGGAGACTCTCCTCCTGATTCCATTGTCCCTGAGCCTTCAGAGAATTCCAGACAGCGCCCCAACCTAGTAGGCTGGCGTCTGTTGTTACAATTGTCCAGTCCGGCCTGCTGAATGGCATCCCCCTGGACAGATGTGGCCGAGAAAGCCACCATAGAAGAGAATTTCTGGTCTCTTGATCCAGATTCAGAGTAGGGGACAAGTCTGAGTAATCCCCATTCCACTGACTTAGCATGCACATTTCCCTCTTTTTTGGGAACCACAAACAGATTTGAGTAAAACCCTTGTCCTTGTTCCGACCGCGGAACCGGATGGATCACTCCCATTAATAAAAGATCTAATACGCAGCTTAGAAACGCCTCTTTCTTTATTTGGTTTGTTGACAACCTTGACAGATGAAATCTCCCTCTTGGGGGAGAGAATTTGAAGTCTAGAAGGTATCCCTGAGATATGATCTCTAACGCCCAGGGATCCTGGACATCTCTTGCCCAAGCCTGGGCGAAGAGAGAAAGTCTGCCCCCCACTAGATCCGTTCCCGGATCGGGGGCCCTCGATTCATGCTGTCTTAGGGGCAGCAGCAGGTTTCCTGGCCTGCTTGCCCTTGTTCCAGGACTGGTTAGGTCTCCAGCCTTGTCTGTAGCGAGCAACAGCTCCTTCCTGTTTTGGTGCAGAGGAAGTTGATGCTGCTCCTGCTTTGAAATTACGAAAGGAACGAAAATTAGACTGTCTAGCCTTAGGTTTGGCTCTGTCTTGAGGCAGGGCATGGCCTTTACCTCCTGTAATGTCAGCGATAATTTCTTTCAACCCGGGCCCGAATAAGGTCTGCCCTTTGAAAGGTATATTAAGCAATTTAGATTTAGAAGTAACGTCAGCTGACCAGGATTTTAGCCACAGTGCTCTGCGTGCCTGAATGGCGAATCCGGAATTCTTAGCCGTAAGTTTAGTTAAATGTACTACGGCATCTGAAATAAATGAGTTAGCTAACTTAAGGGCTTTAAGCTTGTGTGTAATCTCATCTAATGGAGCTGATTCAAGTGTCTCTTCCAGAGACTCAAACCAAAATGCTGCTGCAGCCGTGACAGGCGCAATGCATGCAAGAGGTTGCAATATAAAACCTTGTTGAACAAACATTTTCTTAAGGTAACCCTCTAACTTTTTATCCATTGGATCTGAAAAGGCACAGCTATCCTCCACCGGGATAGTGGTACGCTTAGCTAAAGTAGAAACTGCTCCCTCCACCTTAGGGACCGTTTGCCATAAGTCCCGTGTGGTGGCGTCTATTGGAAACATCTTTCTAAATATCGGAGGGGGTGAGAACGGCACACCGGGTCTATCCCACTCCTTAGTAACAATTTCAGTAAGTCTCTTAGGTATAGGAAAAACGTCAGTACTCGCCGGTACCGCAAAATATTTATCCAACCTACACATTTTCTCTGGTATTGCAACTGTGTTACAATCATTCAGAGCCGCTAACACCTCCCCTAGTAATACACGGAGGTTTTCCAGCTTAAATTTAAAATTTGAAATATCTGAATCCAGTTTGTTTGGATCAGAACCGTCACCCGCAGAATGAAGCTCTCCGTCCTCATGTTCTGCAAATTGTGACGCAGTGTCTGACATGGCCCTAATATTATCAGCGCACTCTGTTCTCACCCCAGAGTGATCACGCTTACCTCTTAGTTCTGGTAATTTAGCCAAAACTTCAGTCATAACAGTAGCCATATCCTGTAATGTGATTTGTAATGGCCGTCCAGATGTACTCGGCGCTACAATATCACGCACCTCCCGAGCGGGAGATGCAGGTACTGACACGTGAGGCGAGTTAGTCGGCATAACTCTCCCCTCGTTGTTTGGTGAAATATGTTCAATTTGTACAGATTGACTTTTATTTAAAGTAGCATCAATACAGTTAGTACATAAATTTCTATTGGGCTCCACTTTGGCTTTAGCACATATAGCACAGATATCTTCCTCTGAATCAGACATGTTTAACACACTAGCAAATAAACTAGCAACTTGGAAATACTTTTCAAGTAATTTACTATAATATGAAAACGTACTGTGCCTATAAGAAGCACAGAAAAAGTTATGACAGTTGAAAATTAATAAACTGAAAAGTTATAGCATCAAATCTTTGTAAAAAACACAATTTTAGCAAAGGATTGCTCCCATTAGCAAAGGATAACTAACCCTGATAGCAGAAAAAAAAATAAAAAAAAAATACAGAAATAAACGTTTTTTTTTTTATCACAGTCAACTACAATCTCACAGCTCTGCTGTGAGTGATTACCTGCCTCAAAACAAGTTTTGAAGACCCCTGAGTTCTGTAGAGATGAACCGGATCATGCAGGGAAGACAATAAACTTCTGACTGAATTTTTTGATGCGTAGCAAAAGCACCAAAAAAGGCCCCTCCCCCTCACACATAACAGTGAGAGAGATCAGTAAACTGTCATAAATTAAATAAAACGACTGCCAAGTGGAAAAAAATAGTGCCCAAAACATTTTTTCACCCAGTACCTCAGAAAATTAAACGATTTTACATGCCAGCAAAAAACGTTTAACATTAATAAATTGAGTGTTATTAAAAAGCCTGTTGCTAGTCCCTGCAAATTAGGCTAAAGTTTTATGCATACAGTATAATTCCAGTGAAGTGCCATTCCCCAGTATATTGAAATGTAAAATATACATACATGACAGCCTGATACCAGTTGCTGCTACTGCATTTAAGGCTGAGTTTACATTATATCGGTATGGCAGAATTTTCTCATCAATTCCATTGTCAGAAAATAATAAGCTGCTACATACCTCTTTGCAGATTAATCTGCCCGCTGTCCCCTGATCTGAAGTTTACCTCTCCTCAGATGGCCGAGAAACAGCAATATGATCTTAACTACTCCGGCTAAAATCATAGAAAAACTCAGGTAGATTCTTCTTCAAATTCTACCAGAGAAGGAATAACACAGTCCGGTGCTATTATAAAATAACAAACTTTTGATTGAAGGTATGAAACTAAGTATAATCACCACAGTCCTCTCACACATCCTATCTATTCGTTGGGTGCAAGAGAATGACTGGTAATGGCAGTTAGGGGAGGAGCTATATAGCAGCTCTGCTGGGTGAATCTTCTTGCACTTCCTGTTGGGGAGCAGTTAATATCCCATAAGTAATGGATGATCCGTGGACTGGATACACTTAACAAGAGAAACCATCTATTTGCCCTTAAATAAATAACATCTATGCCTTAGGAGTAAGTCTAAGGCAGATGTTTAAGATCTATTGGGGGGTATCATTGCAGAACAATATATAAAATGGCAGAGATAATTTTTGAGTGAGACTGGTTTCTCTATATATTCATTTGTCGAGTGGCAAGTTGCATACTTGATAATAGGATTGGCCATATATGCTATCTGATTAACTTGAGAGAAGCAGGATATTGGTATATACTGGGAGACCTGCTAGTTTCTAAGCAATTCAATTACCTTTTATTGTTGAGATATATAAATAGCTTATATAAATAGCTCTGGGTAATAATACTGTAATATGATGTTACTGTAAGATTCTCAGTATGCCAGATTGTAAGTGTTATGTAAAGTTAGAATAATTCAAAGTGTAGTAAGTGTTCAGATACAAAACTCAGTAAACATTTAACATATAAATCAAACAGTCATAAACTTATTAAACAACAATGTTGACATTAGAAACCCATATGGCTATAATGGTGTTGATAGTTGTCTATAGTTGTAAGTTTGGTAGAGGAGAGTCCTAGGTACACTGAGGATTTATCTCCCACTCACTTCAAAGTTCCCTGCTGCTTTAACCGACTCCGACTGCGTTAGGGAAACAGCAGAAGGGACATTCAGCATACTTTGTATTCAACCATGTTCACTGTTCACCTCTAATGACGATTTCAGTGCTGGCAATCCAACTCTCCGTATTGGGATGTAAATTACTAGTTGGAGGGGAGGCATTAGTGAACTGCTGTTGTTCATCACTGACACTTGGATCTTTTTTAAATGGAGCTGGTGGAATATAGCTCCTCTTCATTATGGATCTTGCAGCTGTGCTTAGGAAAGTATCAGGTGAGGGAAGCTTCATGTGGGCCTGCGGTGTGCACATTCTTAATCTCGAAGAGATAACTGCCTCTTCTTTGTCTAAGGAAGAAGTTTGCAAGCTATCGCCTAGATTTAGAGTTCTGCGTTAGCCGTCAAAACCAGTGTTAGGGGGTCCTAACGCTGGTATTTAGAGTTTTGTAGGTAAGGGTCTAACGCTCACTTTGCAGCCGCGACTTTTCCATACCGCAGATCCCCCTACGCCATTTGCGTATCCTATCTTTTCAATGGGATCTTTCTAACGCCAGTATTTAGAGTCTTGGCTGAAGTGAGAGTTAGAAATCTAACAACAAGACTCCAGCCGCAGAGAAAAGCCAGGAGTAAAGAGCTTTCTGGGCTAACGCCGGTTTATAAAGCTCTTAACTACTGTGCTCTAAAGTATACTAACACCCCCCACATCGCCGCCACTCTAATAAAATTTTTTAACCCCTAATCTGTCGACCGCACACCGCCGCAACCAACGTTATCCCTATGTACCCCTAATCTGCTGCCCCTAACACCGCCGCCCCTATATTATATTTATTAACCCCTAATCTGCCCCCCCCAAAGTTGCCGCCCCTTACCTACAATTATTAACCCCTAATCTGCCGACCGGACCTCACCGCTACTATAATAAAGTTATTAACCCCTAATCCGCATCACTCCCGCCTCAACAACCCTATAATAAATAGTATTAACCCCTAATCTGCCCTCCCTAACATCACCGACACCTAACTTCAAGTATCAACCCCTAATCTGCCGACCGTACCTCGCCGCTACTCTATTAAATTTATTAACCACTAAAGCTAAGTCTAACCCTAACCCTAACACCCCCCTAAGTTAAATATAATTTTTATCTAACGAAATGAAAAAAAAATATTATTAAATAAATTATTCCTATTTAAAGCTAAATACTTACCTGTAAAATAAATCCTAACCTAAGTTACAATTAAACCTAACACTACACTATCAATAAATTAATTAAATAAAATACCTACAATTATCTACAATTAAACCTAACACTACACTATCAATAAATTAATTACATAAAATACCTACAAATAAATACAATTAAATATTTAGCTTTAAATAGGAATAATTTATTTAATAAGATTTATTTTATTTCGTTAGATAAAAATTATATTTAATTTAGGGGGGTGTTAGAGTTAGACTTAGCTTTAGGGGTTAATAAATTTAATAGAGTAGCAGTGAGGTCCGGTCGGCAGATTAGGGATTAATACTTGAAGTTAGGTGTCGGTGATGTTAGGGAGGGCAGATTAGGGGTTAATACTATTTATTATAGGGTTATTGAGGCGGGAGTGAGGCGGATTAGGGGTTAATAACTTTATTATAGTAGCGGTGATGTCCGGTCGGCAGATTAGGGGTTAATAAGTGTAGGTAGGTGGCGGCAACGTTGGGGGTGGCAGATTAGGAGTTAATAAATATAATATAGGGGTCGGCAGCGTTAGGGGCAGCAGATTAGGGGTACATAGGGATAACGTAGGTGGCGGCGGTGTACAGAGCGGCAGATTAGGGGTTAAAAAAATATGCAGGGGTCAGCGATAGCGGGGGCGGCAGATTAGGGGTTAATAAGTGTATGGTTAGGGGTGTTTAGACTCGGGGTTCATGTTAGGGTGTTAGGTGCAGACATAGGAAGTGTTTCCACATAGGAAACAATGAGGCTGCGTTAGGAGCTGAACGCTGCTTTTTTGCAGGTGTTAGGTTTTTCCAGCTCAAACGGCCCCATTGTTTCCTATGGGGGAAATCGTGCACTAGCACGTTTTTTAAGCTGGCCGCATCCGTAAGCACCGCTGTTATTTAGAGATGCCTGTACGCTCCCTTTTTGGAGCCTAACGCAGCCCTTCTGTGAACTCTAAATACCAGCGGTAATTAAAAGGTGCGGGAGAAAAAAAGCATGCGTAGCTAACGCACCCCTTTGGCTGCAGAACTCTAAATCTAGCGGTATGTTTCTTGCTCTCACAAGGATCTTGCTCTAAGCACTCAGGCTCTGGCTGAGATGTGGGTACTCTTGTGTTAAGCTGTGATTTCTTGTAGTTCACAGTAGGATCTATGTCCTCCACCATTTCAGGTATTGAGTCATCCTCCCCTGTAAATATTAGATTTTCAAAGCTGTGATACATCTTCTCATCAAATTCATTAAGCAATACTTGGACCTGTTTGTAGAAGTCTTCCATATTTGGTTATGTAGTAGAGAGTCCCGTATATATCAAGCTATATCTACAAAGCAACAGTCACTTCTGCCTCATGGTCATTCCAATCGGCTTAGATCCAAGTAACGGTCATATTAGATGTTTAAAACTTCGTCAGATAGGTCTTTAGAAAGGTTACTCTCCCCGTTCCTGTATATAGATCTTATCTGTTGGGGAAGGTAAATACCCTCTAGATATATCGGCCTCTAGTTATCAAGCCATCAACCTCAAATACGTTGGAATTCCGCAGCGTATTTGTGGCGAGGTTGATTCGCTGTAGTTATCAAGTACTACAGCCCAACAAAAGTAGAATATAGTGACGTAAGCAACGATCCGCCAAACTCAGTCCGACACAGATCGATTCTTACGTCACTCCAGATGTTCCGAATTCAAGTTCGGCACAATCTGACTACTTTTGGGAGTTATCAAAAACCTAGCAGGTACACTCTGCACTTTTCCGGCCCAGCGTACCTGGTTTTCAATCCGCCTCCCTGGAGGTGGCGGATCCCATAGGAATCAATGGGAGTCTGACCATAGCGAAAGCTTATGTTCGCTGCTGCCCGACATCCCATTGATTCCTATGGGAAGTGTGTACACCTAACACCCTAACATGTACCCCGAGTCTAAACACCCCTAATCTGCCCCCCTACACCGCCGCCACCTATATTAAACATGTTAACCCCTAAACCGCTGCTCCCAGACCCCGCCACAACTATAATAAATATGTTAACCCCTAAACTGCCGCTCCCGGACCCCTCCGCCACCTACAAAATACCTATTAACCCCTATCCTGCCCCCCATACACCGCAGCCACCTATAATAAATGTATTAACCCCTATCCTGCCCCCCTACACCGCTGCCACCTATAATAAATTTATTAACACCTATCCTGCCCCCCCTACACCGCCGCCACCTATAATAAATGTATTAACCCCTATCCTGCACCCCCTACACCGCCGCCACTATAATAAAATGATTAACCCCTAAACCTAAGTCAAACCCTAACCCTAACACCCCCCTAACTTAAATATTAATTAAATACATCTAAAGAAATATTATTCTTATTAACTAAATTAATCCTATTTAAAACTAAATACTTAGATTTAAAATAAACCCTAATATAGCTACAATCTAACTAATAATTATACTGTAGCTATTTTAGGATTTATATTTATTTTACAGACAACTTTGTATTTATTTTAACTAGGTACAATAGTTATTAAATAGTTATTAACTATTTAATAACTACTTAGCTAAAAGAAATACAAAATTACCTGTAAAATAAATCCTAACATAAGTTACAATTAAACCTAACACTACACTATCATTAAATAAATTAAATTAATTAACTACAAGTAGCTACAATTAAATACAATTAAATAAACTAACTAATGTGCAAAAAATAAAAAAAACTAAGTTACAAAAAATAAAAAAAATATTACAAGATTTTTAAGCTAATTACACCTAATCTAAGCCCCCATAATAAAATAACAAAGCCCCCCAAAATAAAAAAATGCCCTACACTATTCTAAATTACAAAAGTTAACAGCTCTATTACCAGGGCCTTTTGTGGGGCATGCCCCAAAGTAATCAGCTCTTTTGCATATAAAAAAAAATACAACCCCCCCCAACATTAAAATCAGCCAATCAGATTGAGCTTGCATTCTATTGGCTGACCGGAACAGCCAATAGAATGCAAGCTCAATCTGATTGGCTGATTGGCTGATAGAATCCTATCAGTAAATCGGAATTCGAGGGACGCCATCTTGGATGACTTCACTTCAAGGAGTATCAATTCGTTGGGTAGGCATCGTTGGAAGAGGATGACTCTGCGTCGGCTCGTTTGATGAAGGCTCCGCTCTGGATGGATGAAGATTGAAGCCGCCGCATGGATGAAGACTTCTATCGGATGGAAGACCTCTTCTTCAGCGCCCCTTGGATAAAGACTTCGGCCGCTGCGGATGTCCTCTTCTGTTCCATCAGTGGTCTGCTGGCTGAAGATGACTCAATGTAGGGAGATCTTCAGGGGGTTAGTGTTAGGTTTTTTTAAGGGGGGTTTGGGTGGGTTAGAGTAGGGGTATGTGGGTGGTGGGTTTTAATGTTGGGGGGGTTTGTATTTTTTTTTACATGCAAAAGAGCTGATTACTTTTCGGCATGCCCCGCAAAAGGCCCTTTTAAGGGCTGGTAATAGAGCTGTTAACTTTTATAATTTAGAATAGGGTAGGGCGTTTTTTTATTTTGGGGGGCTTTGTTATTTTATTAGGGGGCTTAGATTAGGTGTAAT
Organism: Bombina bombina; assembly: GCF_027579735.1. Taxonomy (NCBI): domain Eukaryota; kingdom Metazoa; phylum Chordata; class Amphibia; order Anura; family Bombinatoridae; genus Bombina; species Bombina bombina. The sequence goes on from NC_069499.1 coordinate 662,698,410, forward strand.
TAGCTTAAAAATCTTGTAATATTTTTTTATTTTTTGTAATTTAGTTTTTATTATTTTTTGTAACTTAGGTTTTTTTTTGTACTTTAGTTAGTTTATTTAATTGTATTTAATTGTAGGTATTTGTAGTCAATTAATTGAATTTATTCAATGATAGTGTAGTGTTAGGTTTAATTGTAACTTAATTTAGGATTTATTTTACAGGTAAATTTGTATTTTTTTTAGCTAGGTAGTTATTAAATTGTTAATAACTATTTAATAGCTATTGTACCTAGTTAAAATAAATACAAAGTTACCTGTAAAATAAATATAAATCCTAAAATAGCTACAATGTAATTATTAATTACATTGTAGCTATATTAGGGTTTATTTTACAGGTAAGTATTTAGTTTTAAATAGGAATAATTTAGTTAATGATAGTGTAGTGTTAGGTGTAATTGTAACTTAGGTTAGTATTTTACTGGTAAATTTGTCTTTATTTTAACTAGGTAGCTATTAAATAGTTAATAACTATTTAATAATTATTGTACCTTGTTAAAATAAATTGAAATTTGCCTGTAAAATAAAAATAAATCCTCAAATAGCTACAATATAATTATTAGTTAGATTGTAGCTATATTAGGGTTTATTTTAAAGGTAAGTATTTAGTTTTAACTAGGAATAATTTAGTTAATAATAGTAATTTTATTTAGATTTATTTAATTAATATTTAAGTTAGGTGGTGTTAGGGTTAGACTTAGGTTTAGGGGTTCATAATTTTATTATAGGTTGCGGCGGTATAGGGGGGCAGGATAGGGGTTAATAGGTATAATGTAGGTGGCGGCGTCCGGGAGCGGCAGTTTAGGGGTTAATACATTTATTATAATTGCGGCGGGGTCTAGGAGAGGCATTTTAGGGGTTAATAACTTTATATAGTTGTGGGGGGCTCCAGGGGCGCCGGCATAGGGGGTAGAACAGTATAGTATAGTGTGAGTGCTTAGTGACAGGGGTATTAATAAAGCTGTAGAAAAGACGAAGAGCAGCGAGATCGATGTGTGATAACTATCACAGTCCGCTGCTCATTGCCCCATACTTAGTGCGCGGCTTTTGGACAGCTTTTTTAATAACTTTGGCGAACGTATTCAGGTCCGCGGCGGCGATGTGAGTCGAGCTTAGGCGGGCATATTGGGCCGGTGAATGCAAGCAAATTACGGAGCTTGATAACTAGAGGCCATCTTGTCATCTATCTATCTTCTAATAGTGAAAGTCTCTATGACCATTTATCATTAGCTGTAGTCTGTTTCTTTAAGCAAGATAGCATCTGAGGTAGTGATGGTACAGTTACAATTACAGTGTTAGGCCTTGATACAAGTGCTCCAGCTCACTTTTTACAGAGGGCTAATTGCCGTTCTTAACTATCCCTCAGGAGTAAAGGTGATTGAGGGCAGTCGCCAACTGTGTGGGATAAGATTCTAGTTTTCTTCTTTGACTTATTGGGATCAGAGAGATACTCTTGTGTGTTGTGTACCTGCTTGTTTTTACCAGGATTCGTTTATACTCACATGCGATCCAGATGTCTGTGACTCCCAGTAGAAGTAATGTTCCAGCCGCTGTTGCTGAATTGGTGTCTGCAGCCTTTTCCGCTAAAGATTGGCACCATAATTCTGCCTTTCAATAGGGAGCATTAGCATTTTACAGCCATCAGCGTTTGTGATTGGCTCTGCGCCCCCCAAATATGTAAATATTTTAAAGCCTTTAGGAAATCAACCAACTTAACAAGTATGTTTAATAGAAATATTTCAGCATACAGCTACAATATGTGAGTTCTCAGACTTCATTTTCATTCTAGCTGTCTATCTTTCTTTCACTCCAACAACACAGCTGAAAATGGAAAAAAAGTTAACAACAATATAAAAAAATTTAAGAAGAGTCACTAGCTGATGTGTTAATGCCCTTCTGGCTACTTGTATATCCATTTTTGCCTTCAGAGGTAATAAATGCACATTTTATGTTTTTTACAGTAGATGTTTGCATAAAATACATAATCAATGGCATTAAATAATTATTTTAAGTAAAGGCAGTGAGTTGCGATTCCCATTGTAATTAATGGAGATTCATTTATCTCAAAATATATTTACTTCCAGTTCTCAAAGCAAAAAAATTATATTACTGTCAAGGATATAAGCATAACAAAAACACCCTAAAAACTTTACAAGACAAAGTAATTACAGCAATGAAAAATACACCCTCTATGAAGCTGTCTACTTTAGCATCAGATCAATAGATAACTTAGAAAAAGTACAAGAAAAAAAAAAGAAAAAGAAATTAGACAACTTTGTCAGCTTTGCAATAAGCTATGAGGTAACATACTTCACAAGGACAATATAGCCTTTATTAATTCTACATACTTGGCAGAGGTTTAGTTGAAAAATCCCAGTCATGACCCTGGAATGCCAATGGCTTCCATTTTTTTTTGTTTTAACTTGTTTATTTATATCCAGCCTTGAGTGCGATAAAACTCCAATACAATTTTTGCGCCTCGCAGGGCCAGTTATTTCATATTAAACAGTCATATGAAAAATACATAGAAGAGTAACAAAAACAAAAAAGGATAAAAAAAAGAAGTGAGGAACATCCATAGTGAGCTGCACCCTCTGCTGAAGGTTTTTCTCTTTTTTTTTTTTTTTCCAATTTACAATCTTCACTAAACATCTTGATATTCTAAGCATTCTACTAAAAAGTTACCTGCGTGAAAGAAAAAAAATATATATATATGAATAAATACATAAATACTTCCAAGGGGGGAAGGTAAAAAAAAAAAAAAAAACCAAAATAAGTGGTTCAATCACCAGATTCCCAACAGTACTAGATCAGTGTTTCTAAATGGGTATATTAAGTGATCAATTTCCATGGGGGGAAGAGATTTTATGAATACCGACCATTTTACAAAGAACGCCTTAACATCTTCATCACTCTGCAAGTCAGTGTCCACTTGTTCAATCATACATTGTTTCTTTAGGCAATTTTTGATTTCTTTTACGCTCGAATAGCTCCGGTCTTCCATTTTTTTAAGATTAGATATCTACCTGCTAATATTATCGAATTAACAATCTTAATTTTATTGGGAAGTAATTCCCCATTGTGGGCTAAGAAAACTACCTTTACTGGTGAGAGAGACGGAGAGGGGAGACCCAGCGTATTTACCATCCAGAACTGAACCTTTAGCCAGAAGTTTCTTATTTTTGGGCACTCCCAGAACATATGTACTAAATTAGCTAAAGACAGAGAACATTTTGGGCAAATATTAAAGCAAGAGTTTGCGCACTGTGACCCCTTCTTCGGTGTAAAATATGACATATGGAGGAGCTTAACTTGCTCCTTCCTCCATGTTGAAGAAAGAGTTGCCCTAGCGGCCGCTTGAATTGAAGAAGTAATTACAGTGGTTTCAAGGGTTTCAGTTCTTAACATATTGGCCCATTTATCTCTAATTTTTTCGATTGTTTCTGAGCCTTTAATAGAGACCAAATTTTGATAGATATAAGAGATTTATGTGAAGCCATTTTTAACTAATAAAAGCCAATTCTCTATATTTCCCCAGGACCAGTCCCAGCCATAATCCGCTGAAAGACTGGCAGCATAATGTCTTGCCTGTAGGTAGGCGAAAAGGTTTTTGTTGGGGATATGAAATTCTTCTTTTAGAGAGTTAAAAGTTCTAATACATTTATTCTCAAAGTCTAATAATTGATGGACATATACAAGCCCTTCATTTTCCCATTGCAGGAAGAGAGCCGATTGCATACCAGCTTGAAACTGCGGATTGTTTAGTAATGGATTAAATCTTGATACCCTAGAATCTATAGATAGTAGATTAAAAACCTTTTTCCACATGAGAAGTGGATTGCATATTGACCTCATTTTTTTTATTTCTAAAAAGAGCAGATTTTTATTACAGTGAATTAGAGCCCTTAAGTCGATTGGATATGTTATATTAGATTCCAACTCTATATTTGTAATGTAATTACTACTAGTTAACCAGTCTACTATAATACGGGCTAAAAATACCTGATTGTATGTGCGTAAGTCAGGAAGAGATAGTCCTCCAAATTTCATAGGTAAAGCTAATTTGACTAAGGAAATTCTGGGTTTTTTATTCTGCCAGATGAACAAACGTAGAGCTGAGTTAAACAAGAGAATGTCCTTAGATTTAAGAATTAATTTAGTGTTTTGAAGAACATATAGTATTTTTGGTAAAAGAGTCATTTTTTATAAGGCTATACGGCCAGATAGAGAGAGGGGAAGCATCTGCCAGTTTTTGAATGCTTCTTTTACTTTTTTGAGAACCGAAGTTATATTCAGATCATACCAATTATCAGGGTTACCAGATTTCCATATACCTAAGTACTTAACTGAGTCCTGAACAATACTGAAAGGAATTTCTGTAACAGAGTGCTTTGATTGTTTAATCAAGAGTAACTCTGATTTTGTAGTATTGACCCTGTAACCTGAAAATGATCCAAATTGATCAATTATTTTAAGCAGTTTGGGAATATTTCTAGAAGTATTTGAAACATATATTAGCACGTCAACCACATAGAGTGCTATTCACATCTCCTTCTTATTGATCCTAATTCCTTCTAGTTGTTGCCGAATTAAGATGGCCAGTGGTTCAATTGCCAAATCAAATAGAAGTGGGGAGAGAGGGCACCCCTGCCTAGTTCCTCTGCCTAATTTTATGTCTCGAGATAAGTCCCCATTTACTATAATTTTAGTTGAGGCATTTTTATATAAATTGTTAAAAAAACGAAGGAAGTTGCCACCCAGCCCAAATTCCTTCAAAGTGAAGGACAGATGGTCATAATGCACTGAATCAAATGCCTTTTCAGCATCAATAAAAATAATGGCCTTGTCAGGGGCATCCTCTTCACCCTTGTTCCCCAAATCTCCCATTACTTTAAAGTGTTCTATAGTAAGAAATAGTTCCCTGATTTTAGCAGAAGAATTACGTTTCGTTAGGAACCCAGCTTGATCTATATGGATAATATTGGGAAGGAGAGTTTGAAGCCTCCTTGCCAGAATCGTCATTAATATCTTATAGTCTGTGTTTAATAGTGCTATGGGTCGATAGAATTCTTTTCTCGTAGGGTCTTTTCCTGTTTTTAATATAAGAGCTGTATTTGAGGCAACAAAGTCTGGTGATGGGGTTAAGCCTTTAACATATAAGTCATTAAATAGTGCGGTTAAATGGATTGTTATTTCCGGAGCCAAAATTTTATATAATTCATTTGGAAGGGCATCAGGCCCTGGAGCTTTATTCAAAGCTAGATTTTGAATAGTAGACAAAGTTTCTTGTTCAGTAATTTTTTTTTTTTTTTTTTTTATAAATATTTTTTTTATTGAGGTTAAATAAAGCGTTACAGATATAGACACCCATGAACAGAAATTCCAATAAAACATACAAACTTAATATAAAGGTACAGTAGAGATGTGAGTCTATTACAGTTCTAGATATAAATTCTATAGATCTTTGGAGCAGTGTGGACATTATGCTTACAGGGCTTATGATGTAGTCGGCTATTCTACCAGCCAGTGATAGGATAGACCAGGCTACCATAAAAAGCTAGTAGAAGGGAATAATAGTCTAAAATAAACTAACTTAGCATGTCCAAAAGGCTTTTATATAGGGTGAAATGAAACCTCTTTTTTATATTCTAAGAAGAATAAAAAAAGGTCCCCGTTTTGCAATGGGAAATATGAACTAGTTTAACTAGTAGGAAAGAAGAACTAGGGGCAAAAGGGGGAGTTGGCAGTATGTATATTAGTGTGGGGGGGGGTATCTCAGCGGGCAAGAGCCGCTCTAGCTGGGACAAGGGGGAGGGGAGGGGGAGGGCGGAGCCAGTAGCGATGTTAGAGTGGAGGGCAATTAAAGGATACAGATGTTGTGAGTAGTACCGAATTTAACCTTTAAGATAGCATAATAAGAGATATCCAGAAACAGATACCACACAATATATCAGTGCCCTCACAGTTAAAGTACACATAGGATGAGGATAATCTGAGACACTGAGTACAGGTGGACACGGGATAGCCCTATAACTATACAGCACTCCAGTGGATTCATCATTAGGCATGGGAAGGGTAAGCTAACAGGATGAGCTAGTATATAGTCAGATTCCCCTCTTGAAACGTAGGGTTACAAGGGATATATGCTGCAATCTATTGTGGATCGGAATGAGCGAAATATAAAAACATTACCCAGTCCACTGAAGCGTTGCCTGACATACAGATGGCTAGATGACACAATATTCCTAAACATGTAGAAATTCACAGAATAAGTAAATGGACTCAGCACATTAGTGCAGCCATAAAGCACTGTGATGTAAAGTATAGAAGGGGTTACGTATTTGTAGGAGAGTTATGGGGCATAAAAGTTGCAGTTATAGTTATAACTAAAATGAAATAACTGGGTACATGTAGTAGTAAGATCGAAAATCATCATGAGGTCAGTGGTCATAGGGGCGTTTAGTAGACCAGCACAGTCCCTGTCCTAGCCAAAGATGTGCAATATATAGTGGTTAAATCTGTCTAGTCTGTCCCGGCCGCAGACAGCCAGACAGTAACACCATGTGCTAGCGAAGTTACACAATTAGCCACTCTAGGGTAATACTAATAGAAGTATCAAAGCTTTTCTAGTGGACATAAAGACGGTGAAGGGATGTTCCCTAATGTGCCAAGTAGTCGTGCCCTACATAGCTCAGATGCTTCTCACCTAGCTCTACAGTGTGTAGAATATACAATAGAATTGAGCAAGCCAGCAATAACCCGTTTCTGAAGTTACATTAAAGACATGCATAATTGACAGCAATATCTGAGACCTTATCTATGTTGCATGCATACACTAGCAGAGAAGTCATTGTTAGAGGTTAATATCTACCCAAAATTATAAGCATACTGGTATGCCCAAGTATAAGAACAGTGCTACACTTTCTTTTAGTGTGTCTCTTGTAAAGGAAGAGCTCATGCTAATGTTTAGAAGAGACTAAGTGGGGTATATATGGAGAAAATAAGAAGGCTGCTTGCCCAGATAACTCCCATTAAGCCAACCATATGTTATGTACAATAAATGTCAACTAGCAGATTTTATAACACCATAATATGTCCAAACAGGCAAACATTCAAATATGTAAAACATCCAGAGCTTTGAACTGTTTAAAACTTGATAATAAAGTAAATGAACTACAGTTATTATGGGATCTTGCAGTACTTTTAGCAGGAGATCTCAAGAGCTGAGTGACTGTCGGGAGACTCAGTGCAGACCTCATCTGCAGCATTAATAACGGAGTCTCATGCTGTAACTGTGCGAGCGCATTTAGGTCAGTGGGAGTGAAGGCTGTGGACCTGCGATATATTGGGCTCGGTACTATATCTGTGACCCATGTACTATCGCTATCTGCCCAGGTATCTAAACAGCGGCCAGAGAGACTGGAAGCTATGACCATGGGAATGTTCACTTTGGGGATCAGCTTACTTATGTATTATATAACAGGAACAAATTAAAACCTTGTTGGTAGAAAATTAATAACTAACTATCTTAAGCAGGTGAGTAACTGGATACCTCGTAAAGGGATAATAAACAATGCCACTCTTATATAACGTAATATCAAAGTGTAGTTAGGTGAGTAGCATAAACAAGATTAATAAAGGCGCTGTGTAAAACAAATAACCGGGCACATTTCTCTCTATGCAATGACGCTGTTGTGAGTGAAACATTGATAGGATTAATAACAAGGGGAGAGGAACAGTCAGTAAAACCAATATACATGTCTAAACCTAAGGAAATGAGTAACCCTGTACCCTGTACAAACTAACTGACACTGTCCTCTTGATCAGCCAATACCCCTCCGGAGTATGCAGTCAGATCGGTATGCGTAGCACAAATCCTTGTGTGGTGAATAAAGAAAGCACAGTTCCATCAGTCTCACAGGTGTGGGGGCTAATAGCCATAATAGATAAGGAGTGTCCTGTCAGTTAGTCTCTTTTCTATGAGCTAGGAAGTCTGCAGAAGGATTGGGAAGTGAGCGAGGGTCTGTAGCTCCTTCTCCTACAGGCGCTGGGGTAATCTCACCTATGTGTCGTTTACATGTAGCCAAGGTAGGGATCTCTATCTCTAAGTCATCTCGATCAGACGTATCAAGGGTGGGAATTATCCAAGGGGTAGTAGTTAAGGTGTTACATCGTCGGTTCTCCTCTGACTCCTGTGCTATGAGGTCATCGTCAGGCTGTGTGCACACCTCGTGCAGTGATTGAGTGAGATCGGCAAACTGCTTGCACATTTTCATTTCTAGCCGTGTAAACATAAGGCTAATAGTGTCCCAGAATAGCTGTGTGTCCATGTTGGGGTACAAATATGGGCAATAGATGTGGAAAGTTTGCATGTATTAAAGCAATGCCCGCTCTTATGTTACCTAGTTACCGGGAGTTAGAGAGTGTCTGCCCCCTCAGGTCTCAGCGATTCAGCTTCCCTCAGAACGGTTGCTCGTAGGAGTCTAAGCTTGAACAGTGCATGAGGCAGTTGTCAAACTTTAATAGTGACACAAAATACTGTGATTCAGTGACTTAATGAGGTATCCCTTCTCCATTATGCTGATTTAGGTGCGTTTACAGCCTAGACAAAATGGCGCCTGTCAGCGCTTCTCTTTTTCGTTTACTGCTTTTCCCTGATATCAGCATGTGTCTTAAGCCTCGACACAACTCCACTCTGCTCCATGTAGCTTTAGGACTTAAAGGTGATACCCTGCGAAGTAGTAGACCAGAGTTGTGACTTATCTTTTAGCTCAGTGATACGGAGCTTTAGAGAGATGCAGCCGTTCTGGAGTCCTGCTAGGCTCCGCCCCCCTTGTTCAGTAATTTTAAACATCTGGGGGTTTTCCGTTTCTCTCGTTCAGGGATTGCCTGGTATATTGGACTGTACTGTGCTTTTTATTCAGGGCTAGAATGATATACTACATGAAATTTATTCTCTGTGAAAGAGTCATGTTGAGCAAAAAGAAATTAATATGAAAAAAGAGAGAAGGGAGTGTAAACACAATACGTACACCCAAAGGTCTAGAAAAACAGCACTCAGCCACTAAAATACAAAAAAGAGGAGGGACATTTTGTTTTAATATTACTCATACAGGGAGTGCAGAATTATTAGGCAAGTTGTATTTTTGAGGATTATTTTTATTATTGAACAACAACCATGTTCTCAATAAACCCAAAAAACTCATTAATATCAAAGCTGAATAGTTTTGGAAGTAGTTTTTAGTTTGTTTTTAGTTATAGCTATTTTAGGGGGATATCTGTGTGTGCAGGTGACTATTACTGTGCATAATTATTAGGCAACTTAACAAAAAACAAATATATACCCATTTCAATTATTTATTTTTACCAGTGAAACCAATATAACATCTCAACATTCACAAATATACATTTCTGACATTCAAAAACAAAACAAAAACAAATCAGTGACCAATATAGCCACCTTGCTTTGCAAGGACACTCAAAAGCCTGCCATCCATGGATTCTGTCAGTGTTTTGATCTGTTCACCATCAACATTGCGTGCAGCAGCAACCACAGCCTCCCAGACACTGTTCAGAGAGGTGTACTGTTTTCCCTCCTTGTAAATCTCACATTTGATGATGAACCACAGGTTCTCAATGGGGTTCAGATCAGGTGAACAAGGAGGCCATGTCATTAGATTTTCTTCTTTTATACCCTTTCTTGCCAGCCACGCTGTGGAGTACTTGGACGCGTGTGATGGAGCATTCTCCTGCATGAAAATCATGTTTTTCTTGAAGGATGCAGACTTCTTCCTGTACCACTGCTTGAAGAAGGTGTCTTCCAGAAACTGGCAATAGGACTGGGAGTTGAGCTTGACTCCATCCTCAACCCGAAAAGGCCCCACAAGCTCATCTTTGATGATACCAGCCCAAACCAGTACTCCACCTCCACCTTGCTGGCGTCTAAGTCGGACTGGAGCTCTCTGCCCTTTACCAATCCAGCCACGGGCCCATCCATCTGGCCCATCAAGACTCACTCTCATTTCATCAGTCCATAAAACCTTAGAAAAATCAGTCTTGAGATATTTCTTGGCCCAGTCTTGACGTTTCAGCTTGTGTGTCTTGTTCAGTGGTGGTCGTCTTTCAGCCTTTCTTACCTTGGCCATGTCTCTGAGTATTGCACACCTTGTGCTTTTGGGCACTCCAGTGATGTTGCAGCTCTGAAATATGGCCAAACTGGTGGCAAGTGGCATCTTGGCATCTGCACGCTTGACTTTTCTCAGTTCATGGGCAGTTATTTTGCGCCTTGGTTTTCCCACACGCTTCTTGCGACCCTGTTGACTATTTTGAATGAAATGCTTGATTGTTCGATGATCACGCTTCAGAAGCTTTGCAATTTTAAGAGTGCTGCATCCCTCTGCAAGATATCTCACTATTTTTGACTTTTCTGAGCCTGTCAAGTCCTTCTTTTGACCCATTTTGCCAAAGGAAAGGAAGTTGCCTAATAATTATGCACACCTGATATAGGGTGTTGATGTCATTAGACCACACCCCTTCTCATTACAGAGATGCACATCACCTAATATGCTTAATTGGTAGTAGGCTTTCAAGCCTATACAGCTTGGAGTAAGACAACATGCATAAAGAGGATGATGTGGTCAAAATACTAATTTGCCTAATAATTCTGCACTCCCTGTAAAGTACTAGTGGTACTAAAACCTAAAACGGCACAACTCCAAATGCAATCTAACCCTACTCTACTACCCCCTCCTCTAAACTAAAACCTTTAAGCTACAAAAAAACTAAGTTACAGTAAATATAAAAATATGTTAAACAAATAAATAACTACAGTATCCAAAAAAAAAAAAAAAAAACATTATACCTAACACTAAACTACATGCCCCATAAAATAAAAAACCCTAAAAAAAAAACTTGTTTGGGGGTGTTACTTCTGGAAGGAATGGGGGACTGAAATAGAAATGTCCCCCATTCCTCCTTGAAGGTAGCACCCCAAAACAATTGGTATCCCATGGTGCCTCATCAAATTTCTGTCAATATACTAAAAGGGCGACTTGATCCTCTGCACCCTGCTCGTTCTGCACCCCTTCTAAGAAGCGGGGTGCCAGGGCTCAATTCCGGTCCGAAACTGAATTCAGGGAGCCCAGCTAGGTTTTGCCGGCCCTTCGGTGAATGGCCACCAGCTTTTTAGTGCATCTATGTGAAAAATTATTTAAACATTGATTATAACTTTAGCAACATAGCTTCATAGGTATAATGGGGAGGTTTATTACGGTATTTAGTATAATGTATTTTAGTAAGTTATTTTTTGACAGTAGGTAGTATGGGGGAATTAGCTGGGGCATTCCAGGGGAGTGTAGGTTAAGCATGATGTAAGTGTTTGTGGAATTGTCTCTGATTATACCTTAACCCTAGTAGAAGTTAGGATTTTAAACTTGGTCTTTGGGTTTGTTCCAAGGAAGATTTTGAGTTTTTTCGGACATAAATAGATATCAATAAAATCATTAAACATCTTATTTTGAAAACATATTTTCAATCATCAGAACCAACTAGTACTGGTGAAGGGAAATAATTAAATGGGAGCGACTCAAAGAAAAACAATGAGCTGTCTTTTAAAGAAGCATGTGACTTGCTAAATATACAAAATAGAGGAAAAGTAATCTTGACATTTCAGAAAAGAGCAGAGAAGGGCTTGGTGGATCTTAATAGTAAACAAATCACCAAGACTAAAAATCTAATCTAATGGAATTATCTTCAAAAAGGTACAGTCCCAGTGAGTGGCAAGATAACTCCTATTGAAATGGAGCTCGCTGGGCGAAGTTTACATTGAGTAGGGGGCACTTTTTAAAGATTAAATCCTGCAGCCAACATCAATAACATTGCGATGCTTGCAATCAATTATATTTTTGTATGCATTTGTTTTCCTAATAGAGTATTAAGTATTTTGAGAATTCGGTCGCAACCTCGCCTGTTTTTAATTTGCGAGAAAAAAACAGTGAGAACTGTAGGGTACTTTACAGAATTACCCTAGAATTAGAGAGAAAGTTTCATACATGCTCATGGAATGCCCTTATTCAGCATATTTTCTGATAAAACAAAAATTACATTTTGTATTTTATACTTACTTGTACATATTTCTATGTGGTTTTTGCACATCCAGTCTACTTAAATTATGATTTACGATGCGCACATTCAATACTATTTATTCCTGTGTAATTTACATACAAAGTTTATGTTTTTGATAAAATAGCATTTTTGGTGTACATTACGATTTTTGATGTACAATATCATTTTTCCTGTGTTTTTTTTAAGTGAATGGTTAAATTGTTTGTATGATTTTAAGTTATGATTTTATTGTATCGTACACTTTTGTAATGTATGCATCCCCTTTCCATACGAAAATGCAGAATACGCCACATAGCGAGACACCCTGGTTTTAGGGTAAAAACTGAATTTATAGAATTCCACCATGGAAATAGAAGGACTAGCAAGCATTCTAAAATAATCTTCCCAGCCCAGAGATATTTAAATAATCTGCCCCTTTCTGAGGGTTAGGGTGAGTGGAATTCAATACGTAGGAATAGATATACAGGAAAACAAAAGTCTTTTAATAGGCTTTAATAAGCAATAGAAACAAAACTAAAACATTATCAATATCAAGGGTAAAACAGGAGCAGAGTCCAGGAACAGGCCAAAGGTCAGGTACGGTGAGATCAGTCCAGCAAATAGGTACTAAGGAGGCAGACAAGAGCAATATCCAGCAAGTATAAGTGGACAGGCTTGCATAGTATACTAGATTGATGCTGTATAGAGATATCGGGATTAAGGTAAACTGCCACTGATATAGCACTTACTGGAGACTCAGAATGCACAGGATTCCCAGTGGGTAATGTTGGTGAGGCTGACACAAGATACCAGGTAGGTGCAGTGGTTACAGTAGGATTTGGGTAAGCTACCTCTAGTACAGCAAGCACAGGAGACTCAGAAGGAACAGGATACCCAGCAGGTACTGATGGTGAGGCTGCTACAGAATAACAGGTAGGTGCAGTGGGTACAGCAAGATTCAGGTAAGCTGCCACTGGTACAGCATGCACAGGAGATTCAGCTAGAACAGGGTACCCAATTGTACTGTTGATGAGACTGGCACGGGATACCAGGTACGTGCAGCAGTAACACCACGATTAAGGTAAGCTGGTACTGCAAGCTCAGGAGAGTAAGAAGGCAAAGGAACAAAGTGCATCTCTCAAAAAACTCATCCCTAGGTGATGGGCTAAGTAAATTTATAGATGAACTCCCACACCTGTATCCATTTAGCTGGGAGTTCATGTAATTGTGTGTGGCTGTTTTAAGTCAGCGCAGCGTGGCCAAAATTACCTAGGAAGATCAGCAGACACTGCAGAGGACAGATCTTGGCGTTCCTCCTCATTGAATGCTGAGGCAGGAGACTGTCACTGTCCGGGTAAGTTTCTGACACTCTTTCTCTATTTTTCTTTCTCTCTGTCTTTTTTCTTCCTCTCTTTTCATTTAACACAAATTGTTAGTAATTATATAATATACTTTAATTTTATTTTTTTTTATAATTGGATAAAAATATGCATAGAAAAAAACTTATGGTAATGCCTAGAGTTTAAGTTCTCAATCAAATGTGAAAAAGCAGGGAAATCCTAAAGTTAAACCGCAACACTCACACAATGGGTGATTTGCATTACATCATTGACAACATAACTGATTACATCATCACGCACTAGATTATTGATGACATTATAAATAACATCACTAGTGACATAATCCATGACATCATCCTACAAATTCAGAGAAATTATATTTTCTAAATTATCAATTGCACCATTAGTGACATGATCAATGGCATCATAGTTACATAACCCATGTCATCATTCTTCAAATCAGAGAAATTATGGTTGTGTAGTATTAGAGTGGTGTGTGTGCTTGTGTGTGTGTAGAGTATTTGTTCAATGTGTGTAGTGTTGGTGTTGTGAGTGTGCAGTATGTGTATGTGAATGTGTGTAAGAATGTTTTGGAGGTGTGTTTTGGAGGTGTGTGTGGTGTTTGTTTAGCCAATAGTGTACGTGTTTGTGTACAGCAATATACCACAAACATCTACTGTCAAATCTCTACTTAGCATGTCTTTTCAACTCAGAAACTACTGCTCATGTTTTCACTAGATTTTAAACACCTACTAGATAAACTATATCTGCATGCCAAATTTCATGAAGATTAGAGCTACAGTTTTAAGTTAAGGGAAAGTAACTTTTTTATACTGAATAGTACATTTTTAACAATTTTAGAAAACAAGAGTGCCCAAACAACTTACAATTGCAGCACGACCCACCATTAGTCATTTGCCTGGGTGCAATATTAACATTCAATATCCCAACAAGAAATTGCACTCACAGGTCTTCTTTAAACACCTAAATGTTTTAATGGAACGTTTTCGAGGATCTTGTCCCCTTCGTCAGCTGATGAAGGAGACAAGATCCTCGAAAACGTTCCATTAAAACATTTATGTGTTTAAAGAAGATCTGTGAGTGCAATTTCTTGTTGGGATATATATATATATATATATATATATATATATATATATACATTTGGCCCTCATTTTGCGCTGGTTCAGTTTGTGCCGTTTCAGAATAACGCCTTTTTTCAGTCATGTGACTGCTATTGTAAAGCACTGAGAAGCAGTGCATTGATTAAAATAAGGGCAGGTCAGTAGGTGAAGCTGTCTGCTTGTGTTGCAGCAAATATATGCAAGCCAGGCAGGCTGAAATTAATCAGTGTAACCAGACCTAAGATATTGAGCAGCTTTCAAAGGAACAAAATCTAGCAGCCACTTCCCTTTTATCTTCCTGCCCAGCTGCTTGAAGGTCAGGGTGCCTATAAATTAGTCCAGACTGGAATGCATAGAATAGCTGCAGACCCAATAATATCTAACATGCTAACAATGCAGAGAACTGTTTGCAGAAAAAAAGCAAGTAAAAAAATGTTTTTGTTCATTAAACTTAGTTTGATGATACATTCTGTGTTGTGTGATTATTGTATTAGATTTATAATGCTGTTTAGCAAATGTTTTTGTTCATTAAACTTAGTTTGATGATACATTCTGTGTTGTGTGATTATTGTATTAGGTTTATGATGCTGTTTAGCATTTAAAGTCTTAATTTCAAAGCTTTAAAAATAATGTATTAGATGTTATTTATGTCAATTTTGAAAGGGGCCTAGTACCTAACTCCCTCACTTCCCATTGACTTACATTATAAACTGGGTTTCAATTTACAACAGTTTCTATTTACAACCATTCCTGTGTGTGTGTATGTGTGTGTGTGTGTGTGTGTGTGTGTGTGTGTGTATGTGTGTGTGTGTGTGTGTATGTGTGTATGTGTGTGTGTGTAATATAATGTATCCTCCACATCTATTCTTTTGAATTTTCAGCTTTAACACTTCCAGCTCATTTACTGAGGATACCTAGACCCACTAATGTGTATTCTTTATAAATGAAAGGCTTTTTAACAATGCACATCTCAAAGCTAGGAAAATAAAAGCTAATTTGAAAGACTATTCTGCATATTGTTTACTGCTCTGCAGACAGAGTTTTGTTTTTTTATTTCAGAAAAGAAAAAAAAAAAAAAAAAAAGGTGGACATAAAGGACACTGGTAATAAAGTCTCTGAATTAAATATGACATAATGAACGTGCAATAACTTAAAAACTTAGAATGAATATATGTATCATTTATTTGTATATTTTTATTGATAGTAAAATACAATTATAGTAGTAATGTTAATAAATTACAATTGTTGGGGGCGGAGCCTGGCCAAGCAGGGAAATGGCCGCACACTAACTAGGCTCCGTAGCCAAGTTTCTCCTAAGGGGGTCTAAACACCAAGTTCCCGGTAACTTAAATTGCTCCCACACTACCTAGAGCATCCCTGAATACCTGGGATAGATCTGATTCAGATATAAGACAACAGCGTGCGAGACGTGAGCAAAGAGGCATCTGTAGCGGCCCAGATCACCTACTCTACATGCAGCTGCCTTGGATCACATAACCCTCATGTGATCCAACCATCGCTGGTGATAAAGAATGTTACCCGACTGAGCTGTCAGCCGACATACCAACTTAACTCTACTACATAAAAGCTCACCGCAAAAAGACCCGGAATCAGCAGACGCCATTGCGACGCAGGCCCAGTTCTAGGCAGCAAGACACACTACGCAGTTACTGCGTAGCTCCGGTTGCGGACTTTCACCCGACCGGACAAACATCGAAGCACTGATTTGGCCTGCAGCATATGACTTCAAAGCGGCAGCCTCTCGACACACTGGGCCCTTGATTTAGAAAGTGAGTACTACTCCGATGAGGGCCAGCAATCTAACAAATTAAAGGCAAGACAAGAACACAAGGAGACCGGAGGTAAAGTACATACAGCTCCCATCTTCCATCAACACCCACAGCCCTACAAAAACAAAATAAGGCGCAAAGACAGGCTTTATGAACATTAAACCAAACTTTGCCTCACATCAGACACAGCCTATATTTGGTGCGGTACGTACAATTTAAGCTGAAGCACCCTAGGCCTGCTTTGACTCTTCAAACAGGGGCTCTCCGGTCAAAACAGGGGTGATTTGGAATGCCCGGTAAACGGGCACCTAGAATGGAAAAACCACTGAAAAATACCACCCTCAATCAATATTTAAAAACAGTGGAATCCCAAACTGAAAAAGGCACTGATCCCTCTGAGACACAAGCTCAGGCCTCAATGCAGGACACATCACACAACAATAGCCCCTTTATAACAAGAGAAGATCTTAAAAACCTATCATCCAAGGATGATATTAAAGAAGTGCTGAACGAGGTCAGGGGCTTGTTTGGTGAACTACGAAAAGACATCTCTCAAATAAAACAAAAAGTCGCCAAATTGGAAAACATACAGACTTTGTTATGTGATGATGTACAACAATCTACAAAACAAATACACAACCATGAGGAAAATATTAACTTTTTATTAGACAAAATCGAAGATCTCGACAACAGAAACAGACGAAACAATTTGAGAGTCAGGGGGATCCCTGAATCCATCATCCCATCTGCCATATCTGGCTGTCTGCAAGATTTGTTTCGCACCATCAAAGGCACTCCATCTGCACCAGATATGATCCTAGAAAGGGCGCATAGGGCCCTTAGGCCTAAACCAGCGGGGAAAGCTCCACCAAGAGACATCATAGTTCGCTTCTTGAATTTCCTTGACAAAGAAGAAGTACTGAAGAGCGCAAGAGTTAAATCCCCTGTCACATATGCAGGCATCAAGATTCAAATATTCTCTGACATTAGCCCTGCCACCCTCCAGAAACGCCGAGACCTGAGATTTATTACAGATACTCTCCGGGCAGAAGGTATTCAATACCGCTGGGGGTTCCCAGTAAGTTTAATTACCACAAAAAACGGGGAAACGACAATTTACCGTGGACCAGATGACCTTCATAGGCTTAATGAAAAATTTGGCCTAAAGATCTCTTTCCCAGATACAGTAGCAGACGACTCTAGAAACACTTTCTCCTCTCAACCAGATGATAACCAACCTTCTGCTCCCCCGCCTAGATGAGGTATCGTATATAGTTTAGATAACCACTTTAACATCCATTACCTCCTTTGGAAAAGACTTAACAGTTCATGCCTTAGGTGGCTGTATAAAAGATAGAGACTAGAATGTGAAACTTTGTGTTTTCTTTAAAGGACATTGGGGTTTACACGTATCACCCCAAACTGGACTTTTCCTTTTAATCACTGTTACAAAATAGTAAATGTCAGTTTACATGCAATGTGTAAGCCTTAGATCACTTTAACTCATTCCAGATTAAAAGCAGTCTACCAAAATAACTATGTTTATGTTACTAACTTAATCTGTTTTAGATAGCAATGTTAACTTACTCATGATACACAGGTATTCTTTACAGCCACATTATAATGTTAACTCTTATTAGATTCATGAGTTGTTGGTTCTCTAGATTGTAATATTTTATTTGTAACCATTGATGACTTGATGTGTTCACCAGTTTGAATTGACATTTTATCCTATCTTCAAAGACAGCTGGGTTTATGTTGGTAATGGAATAATAAGATATGCACATAATACATAACTAGCTAATGGAACAGCATATACGCACTGTGCATACAAAATGTACTAGCCTTATAACTAATCCTGAGCATACCAGAGTTGTTTAATAATTTACCTTTCCATCTTCTGTCGATGATAGCATATGAGTCTATATAATATATTATCATATTTACTGTTTGTTTACTTATGACAAGTTCATCGGCTTAATTAGGTTTGCTATCTTTTTCACTCTGTAATATATCTTCATCTCCATCCTGCTAACCCCTAGAACATTACTAGACACCGATTTAAACATTTCTGATAACACACAACCAACAATTTATGCTTCTACACAACGCCAGAAATACCATGACACTTAGAAAACCACACTCCTAGACTAACATGCTAAACAACTGTCTGGCTCTCCATGCCACAAACCAAAAAGAACCATTTCGAATCAGATTGACTTTTTCTATATGGACCCCCTAGACCGGGAACTACACTGTTTATAACACAAGACGTATATCCTTCATCGACCCCTAGGAGACAAGGCTCTTTCCTCTCCCTTTTCACAAGTAACCGCACTCACCTCTCAGTAGGAAGGTTACGAGAAACACTCTTTACTACTAAACCTATAGAAACTTTTCCCCTCTTACTCTCTCTCTCAGACACTCCTTTTATCACCTTTTCATTTTTCCACTACACTAACTCACACTTAATCCTTCCTACCCCCCACACCCACCTCTCCTCAACCACTTCCCCCTCCCTCGTCCCCCCTTTTTTTTTTTTTTTTTTTTTTTTCTCTCCCCAATAATGGCATGTAAAACCATTAAATTCATAACCATTAATGCTAAGGGTTTAAATAGCCCCACGAAACGTAACATTGTATTGAAAGACCTCAACAGATTAGGTGGGGATATTGTCCTACTGCAAGAATCTCATTTTAG
Organism: Bombina bombina; assembly: GCF_027579735.1. NCBI lineage: Eukaryota > Metazoa > Chordata > Amphibia > Anura > Bombinatoridae > Bombina > Bombina bombina. The sequence continues at coordinate 662,717,499 of NC_069499.1, forward strand.
GAAAGGCCACGAACCAAAGTGGCACAACAAAGACTACCCCACTGCCTTCTTCGCCTCTGGCCCTAATAAAAAGAACGGTGTAGGTATTTTAATTAAAGGATCTATACCATTTCAATTGATACATACAGACAAAGACCAGGAGGGCAGATTTATTATTATCCATGGGCTACTATACGGACGCCCTATCACAATTGTAAACACCTATTTTCCTAACAAAGACCAAAAGACATTCATGAGACACCTGACTAATCACATAATGGATCAGAAGAAAGGTCCACTCATTATGGGTGGGGACTTTAACACCCCTATGGACCCTAAACTAGATACATCAGGAGGTAGTTCTACTATACCTAAAAGAGACCTCAAGTGCATTAACCATCTCCTCAGAGAATTGGCTGTCCATGACGTATGGAGGCTATCTAACCCGACTAGAAAAGACTACACCTTTTTTTCCCACCCCCATGGGGTGTACTCCCGATTAGATTATTTCTTTGCGGACCCACTAATATTATCCACAATAAAAATGTCTAAAATTCTACCTATCACCTGGTCAGACCACGCACCAGTCTTGTGCGTGGTAGAATGGCCAGAAACACCTCTTGCCCCGTTCCAATGGCGACTAGATGATCATTTATTGGACGACCCTCTGGTCAGAATAGACCTAGAAAAAGCCATCCCAGAATATTTCCAAATTAACAAAGCTAATGTGACCTCCGAAGTGAACAGGTGGGAAGCACACAAATGTGTGATCAGGGGGATTCTGATTAAACACAAAGCCAGAATACGCAATTACACAGAGAAAAATATAATGATTTGCTACATAGTCTATCAGAGGCAGAAAGAGCTCATAAACAGAAACCAGAGGATACAACCCTTCTAGACCTACTATCACAAGCCCGCACAAAGGTTAGGGACTTTCTACACCTAGACCAACAAAAGCAATCCCTAGCACTTAAACAGCACTTTTACACATATGGGAATAAGGCAGGCCGCTTACTCGCTAGATCCCTCAAGCGCAAACACTTAAAATCATATATCCTCACTTTAACAGACAAAAAAGGACACACTAAGACTGACAGCTTCAGTATAGCAGAAACTTTTAGAAAATATTATGAAACTTTATACAACATTGCCAGACCTTCAGATATTAAGAATCAAGACCATAGGTATCAGGGATCTCCTGACGTACATAAATATGTCTCTGACTTGGAACTTCCCCACTTAGACTCCACAGATTCAACATCACTTGACCGCCCTATCACATGCGAGGAAGTCTTACTAGCAATAAAACACACCCCAACAGGAAAGAGTCCCGGACCTGATGGTTTCGGCAGTAAATATTACAGAATGTACTCTACTGACCTATCACCCCATCTCACACAATTATTTAATATCATTGATGAAGTGGGCGGCTTCTCCAAGCATATGCTTGAAGCATACATCACGGTCTTACCCAAACCGGGTAAACCACCCACAAAACCCGAAAATTTTAGACCAATCTCCCTACTTAACACAGACGTAAAAATTTATGCTAAAATACTGGCGGACAGACTCAATAGGATACTCCCCAAACTAGTGAACCCTGATCAAGTAGGCTTTGTACCAGGTCGCGAAGCAAAAGACAACACGTTAAGGATACTCCAACTAATCTCATATGCCCGAAATAAACAGATCCCTATGATTTTGGTTTCTACAGATGCCGAGAAGGCCTTCGACAGGGTCAATTGGGGCTTTCTCGGCTCTGTTCTACAACATATGAACATTAGCAGCAAATTTATTTCCAAGATATTCGCACTGTACTCTAACCCTACAGCTAAGGTGAGAGTTAACGACATCCTGTCAGATCCCTTCCAGATCACCAACGGAACGAGGCAGGGGTGCCCATTGTCCCCAATCCTATTCGCCCTTTCCGTGGAAGCATTAGCTCATAAAGTTAGGCAAAACCCCCAGATTAGTGGCATCAAAATTAATGACTCAGAACATAAAATGGCGCTATACGCCGACGATATCTTGTTTATGCTAACCAACGCAGAGACCTCTTTGACAACACTACTTGACGAATTTGGCGTATATGGTAGATTCTCTAATTTCCATCTAAATGCTTCCAAATCGGAAATTTTAAACATTAATGCACCCTTGGAAACTATACTTAAAATAAAATCTAACAGCCCCCTGGTCGTCCAACCTCACAAAATGAAATACCTCGGCATACATCTGACGGCAGATCCAAAAGACCTATTTACACACAACTACAAGCCACTACAAGAACAAATCACAGCTGATTTATCCAGCTGGAGCAACAAACAGATATCATGGTTGGGTAGAGTCCAAGTAGTAAAAATGACCATCTTACCTCGCATTCTGTATGTATTACAAACACTACCTTCTCCATTACCCAGACACTACATACCAAACCTTCAAGAGATCATAGGACAATATATTTGGCAAAAACTTAGGCCTCGCATCCCAAAAGCTACTATGTTCCTCCCTAGACACAGAGGAGGACTAGGGGTACCAAACATAGAAACCTACAGACACGCAACAATTCTGCAACGCCTGGTGGAGTGGTGTTATAACTCAACAGATAAACGGTGGATCCAACTTGATAGAACAATTCTAAACTCAGAAAATATGGGAATATGGGCTTGGATTACTCCAAAACTAAGACCCATAGAAATCTCAAAATACCCACTGTGGAGCGAGCTGTTCCTACTATGGGACAAACTCCTTAAAACGTCCAATCATCTCTCCACCATGCTTTCCCCAATGACGCCATACAGGAACAACCCCGACTTACCGATCATAGGCTTTCCCCCCCCGAACAACCCCTCCCCACACATACAAGAACTCACCCTAAAAAGTATACTAGAAGGTGGCAAACTGATACAAAGGGAAAATTTGGCGAGCTCTGGGGGGGGTCCTCCCCCTCCATGGTTCGCCTATACACAATTAGCACACTTTGTTCAAACACATAAGAAAAGAGAAGAATTCAATCGCCCCCTAACCAGATTCGAAAATTTATGTTCCCAACAAATCCAACCCAGACACACTATATCTAAATTGTACAACATGCTTCTGACCAACAGCGGCAAAGCATATCCTTCCTTCACCCACAAATGGGCTAAAGACCTAGAAAGAGATATCAGCCAGGAGGCATGGGATCAGGCCCTACAATGCAATAAAGAAGCCACAATTTCCTCTAACATAATGGAAATGAATTTTAAATTACTGGCGAGGTGGTACCTTACACCAGCCAGAATACGTCATATATACAAAAAGAGTAGTGGCAGATGTTGGAGGGGTTGTGGGGAAGAGGCAGACTTAGTACACATTTGGTGGACATGTAGGGATATGGAGAGTTTCTGGTCTGGGATATTCTCCGAAATAGACACCAAACTCAATATCCAATTACAAAAAGACCCAGGCATCCTTATCTATCTCGACATCCCTAAAATCCGTTGTAAACCTAAAAAACTCCTACTATATATTATGTTAAACAGTGCTAAACTCCTTATACCACAAAGATGGAAATCAAGTGCAGTTCCTTCTCTTGAACACTGGAAAGAGCAGGTCTCTTCCATGCTTCAGATAGAAAGATATCAACATATGAAAAACGGTACAATGGAAATACATGAGGCAATGATGGAACTATGGATTCCATCTATGGCTACCTGCCATGGTTAAACAACTATACCCCCTTAGACGGAATAATTTCTTACCCCAATCTCCCTTTTTTTTTTTTTTTTTTTTTTTTTTTTTTTTTTCTCTCTCCCCTCCCCCTTCTCTCCTCCTCCTCCCCCTTGACCTCCTACTCCATTCCTTCCCTCCTCTTTCCCCCCCCCACCCCCTTCTTCTTCCTCTCTATCTCCCTTCTCCCACATATACACCTTTACTGATACTTTTTTCTTGATATTAATATTCTGTACCTACAGAAGACTTATCAAAATAGTTATCTAAGAATTGTTATATGAATACTAATGAATAGTTAACTTGTTAAGCTATAACTTATTACTATGTTAATGTTCACAATAAAAATTGAAAAATGAGCTTTGGAAACACCAGAAAGGACAAAAAGACACAGACCACCTACTCAATATAACATCGCTGATTGTAATGTATAATATGTGTAAACATGAAACAGTCTGTGCCTCTGTATTACCCTTTATTGTATGTTATAATTTTCCTTTATGCTCAATAAAAACTATTGAAATAAAAAAAATAAATTACAATTGTTTTTTTCTACCTTTACCTATTTAAATATTTGATTTTATATAACACAGTATGTAACATATTTATTTATTAAGACAAGCTACTGGCCACAGGCAGATACACTAATCTGGCAACTTAGCTCTATTTTCAAAAGGAGCCACTTGCATTTTTGTGTTAAATAAATAACTGGCGTTGTGCCCAGTAAGTTTATGTCCATATTCAAACAGACTTCCAGACTTCAGGCAATTTTTGCTTGTTGTGTGCTGGATAGGATCCTAAATCAAATGTTAAATCATCCCTTTGCAAATTGAAAATAACTATGAATTTAAAGCCAGAAGCATTTTTGTGCATCTGAAATAACTGTTTGCGTATAACGACATGAATAGATAAACAACAAAGGATAAAGTCCAATTACATGTCCAGAACGTTAAACTTCAAAATTCTACATAAAGGCTGCCTCCAAGTCCAAATAAACCTACTTGTTCTGGAAATTCCACCAGGTGACTTATTGATAATTATTGATTGATTATTGTTGCCTTGCCATGTGTGAAATGTAGGTTTTGTTTTTCAAACTGGAATTCAAGCATACTGCTTGCAGCAAATAATGAATGCATTAAATACCACCTGAACATATAGATTGAACTCTCAATATACAATGTGTCAAAAGCAAAAAACAAACCATTATGTGTTCATAGCATGCTCATTCTTTCTATTTCCTTGCAATGTCTAAAAAGTTAGCAGGAGGGTAACATAATAAATTACTGTGTCAATGGTCTTGACAACCCATTGCTAAATTTATCCTTTACGGGAAAGAAAAATAGTATCTTAGGAAAGAGAAAAAATCATCCCAGAAAAAAGGCCTTCAATTGGAGCTTTGACAATGTACTGTACAGGGACATTCTAATGCAAACATTTCATACTCTTATTTTTTGCTTTAATTACCTTGTGTAACTATTGTTTAAATTCCCTTTAAGGGGTTAAACACATAAGTAAAGTCTAACTTGGGAGTCACAATCATTAAGGCATCCTAGCATGAAATCACCAGTCATTGGCATATATGTGCAACTGCCTTTGATGACTGACTTACTAGCAGCTTTCCTGCTTGGGAATGTCAAATATGTTTGCTGCTGCAGAGGTTAATAACATACGGCTAGATTACAAGTTGTGCGTTAAGGTAAAAAAGCAGCGTTAACAGGTCCTAACACTGCTTTTTTACACCCGCTGCTATTATGAGTCTTGCAGGTATAGGTGTACCGCACACTTTTTTGGCCTTACCGCAAACCTACTTACGTAAATTTCGTAAAGGCTTTTTTCTATGGGACTTCCATAGCGCCGGTATTACCAGTTTGTCCTGTGGGCCAAAAAGTGAGCAGTACAGCCTTTACCGACAAGATTACTAACGCATTTTAAAGTCAGTAGTTATGAGTTTTACGCTACAAAACTGTAGTATAAAACTCATAACAAAGTGCTAAAAAGTACACTAACACCCATAAACTACCTATTAACCTCTAAACCGAGTCCCTCCCGCATTGCAAACACTAAAATAAAATGATTAACCCCTAATCTGTCGCTCCAGACATCGCCGCCACTAGAATAAACATATTAACCCCTAAACCGCCGTACTCCTGAATTGCAAACACTAGTCAAATATTATTAACCACTAATCTGCCACCCCTAACATCGCCGCCACCTACATTATACTTATTAACCCCTAATCTGCCATCCCCAATGTCGCCGCCACTATGCTAAATTTATTAACCCTTTAAACCTAGGTCTAACCCTAACACCCCCTAACTTAAATATAATTTAAATAAATATAAATACAATTAATATAATTAACTAAATCATTCCTATTTAAAACTAAATACTTACCTATAAAAAAGCTAGCTACAATATAACTAATAGTTACATTGTATCTAGCTTAGGGTTTATTTTTATTTTACAGGCAAGTTTGTATTTATTTTAACTAGGTAGAATAGTTACTAAATAGTTATTAACTATTTAATAACTACCTAGCTAAAATAAATACAAATGTACCTGTAAAATAAAACCTATCCTAAGTTACACTAACACCTAATACTACACTACAATTAAATAACTTACCTAAATTAAATACAATTAAATAAATTAAATACAATTAGCTAAATTACCAAAAAACAAACACTAAATTACAGAAAATAAAAAACAAATTACAAGATATTTAAACTAATTACACCTAATCTAAGAGCCCTATCAAAATAAAAAAGCCCCCCAAAATAAAAAAAAACCCTAGCCTAAACTAAACTATCAATAGCCCTTAAAAGGGCCTTTAGTGGGGCATTGCTCCAAAGAAATCAGCTATTTTACCTGAAAAAAAATACAAACAACCCCCCAACAGTAAAACCCACCACCCACACAACCAACCCCCCAAATAAAACCCTAACTAAAAAAAACCTAAGCTCCCCATTGCCCTGAAAAGGGCATTTGGATGGACATTGCCCTTAAAAGGGTATTTAGCTCTATTGCTGCCCAAAGCCCTAACCTAAAAATAAAACCCACCCAATACACTCTTAAAAAATCCTAACACAACCCCGAAGATTCACTTACCGGGAGAAGTCTTCATCCAAGCGGCAAGATGTCCTCAACGAAACCGGCAGAAGTGGCCCTCCAGATAGGCAGAAGTGGTCCTCCAGAAAGCTAGGCTTTTTTTTTATTTTGGGGGGTGCTTTTTTTATTTTGATAGGGCTCTTAGATTAGGTGTTATTAGTATAAATATCTTGTAATTTGTTTTTAATTTTCTGCAATTTAGTGGGGGTTTTTTGTAATTTAGCTAATTGTATTTAATTTTTTAATTGTATTTAATTTAGGTAAGTTATTTAATTGTAGTGTACTGTTAGGTGTTAGTGTAGCTTAGGTTAGGTTTTATTTTACAGGTACATTTGTATTTATTTTAGCTAGGTAGTTATTAAATAGTTAATAACTATTTAGTAACTATTCTACCTAGTTAAAATAAATACAAACTTGCCTGTTTTATTTTACAGGTACATTTTTATTTATTTTAGCTAGGTAGTTATTAAATAGTTAATAAATATTTAGTAACTTTTCTACCTAGTTAAAATAAATACAAACTTGCCTGTAAAATAAAAAATAAACCCTAAGCTATCTTCAATGTAACTATTAGTTATATAGTAGCTAGTTTAGGGTTTATTTTATAGTTAAGTATTTAGTTTTAAATAGGAATAATTTAGTTAATGATAGTAATTTTATTTAGATTTATTTAAATTATATTTAAGTTAGGGGGTGTTAGGGTTAGACTTAGGTTTAGGAGTTAATACATTTAGAATAGTGGCGGTAATGTTGGGGGCGGCAGATAAGGGGTTAATAAATGTAGGTAGGTTGCGGCGATGTTAGGAGCAGCAGATTAGGGGTTAATAAATATAATGTAGGTGTCGACGATGTTGGGGGCAGCAGATTAGGGGTTAATAAATATAGTAGGTGACGGCGATGTCCTGAGCAGTAGATTAGGGTTTAATAAGTATAATGCAGGTGTTGGCGATGTCAGGGGCGGCAGATTAGGGGTTAATAAGTGTAAGGTTAGGGGTGTTTAGACTCAGGGTTCATGTTAGGGTGTTAGGTGTAAACATAAAAAAATCAATGGGGCTGCGTTACTGCGTTTTACGCTGCTTTATTGCAGGTGTTAGGCTTTTTTTCAGCCGGCTCTCCCCATTGATGTCTATGGGGAAATTGTGCAAGAGCACATACAACCAGCTCACCGCTCACTTAAAGGGACAGTCTAGACCCAATATTTATTCTTTAGTACTTATTGTTACATACAAGATAAGCATCTTGCAACAGGTTCCACATCTATAAGCTTGTAAGAAGTACATGAAACTTTTAAATAATCATCGTTTGTTAGCAACTGAAAATGGCCACTAAGCTCCGCCCACAGCTTTCTTCTTATCTAGTTAGTCTTTTTCTTGTGTGACAGTTTAGCAGTGCACGTTTAATATTTTTCAGTTAGCTATTTAAAATCCAGCATGTGCAACTGGAAATGCAGGGGACATTTATTGTAGACGGACCAGCATCAGTACTAACAACTATTAATAGTTATTGTGGCTGTCAATTGGCAGTTCTGTTTGCTTTTTACTTGTGCATTTTTTTCTGCTGTGAGTGATTATTATCATATTATCTTATATTCTTCTGCTAAGAAAATGTATTTTCTTTATTGATAAAAAAACCCAATATGAACTTGTTTTCTTTGCATTTTTTGATGTCTTAAAACACTGCATCTTTTTTGTTATTTTGACCAGTTGTCAATTTCTGCAAATAAATACTTTAAATGCCAATATTTTTATTTGCAATTTGGGGGAAATGTCAGTAGTTTATAGAATAAAACAAAAATGTTCATATTACTCAAACAAATACACTACAGAAGAACCTAAGATGGCGGCAATAGAGGGGAGGGTAGAGAGCTGTTTGAGGGGGGATCAGGGACAGAGGGATAGGGACAGGGGCAGAGGGATAGGGACAGCAGTATAGGGACAGAGGGATAGGTACAGAAGGATAGGGACAGCAGTATAGGGACAGAGGGATAGGTACAGAAGGATAGGGACAGCAGTATAGGGACAGAGGGATAGGTACAGAAGGATAGGGACAGCAGTATAGGGACAGAGGGATAGGTACAGAAGGATAGGGACAGCAGTATAGGGACAGAGGGATATGTACAGAAGGATAGGGACAGCAGTATAGGGACAGAGGGATAGGTACAGAAGGATAGGGACAGCAGTATAGGGACAGAGGGATAGGGACAGAGGGATAGGGACAGAGGGAGATGTATAGGGACAGGGATAGAGGATAGGGATAGATGGACCTCATTTAAAAAAAAAATAGGCTATGCAGGCTTATCGCCTAGTCATTAATAAAAATAATTCTATTATTTTTTTTATTTTATTTTTTAAACTAAATTAGGAAAAATTACTATTCAAAATGTTTGTACAGGGGGTTGGGGTTTGGTGGAGTGCTCTCTGTGCTCAGCTCACTCAGCAGTCTTATAAGGGGAAATGGTGGTATTGTGGATCGCTCTCTGTCGGCTATCTTTGTGCAGTGTGCAAATGTACAGCCCTGGGCTGGCACTCAGCCAAAACATCACAGCCCAGTCTATAATATGACCAGAAGAGAATCTGCAGAGGTGTAGCTGCGCCATATTCACCAACTAACTAGGGGTGGTGGAGGGAGTGTTACTGATTTCTGCGGAGTGTTTTCATTTAGACTTTACCCACGCATGCAAGCACACATATACACACATACGCATTCATATACACACACATAGATACACATATATTATTACAAATATTTAGTTACTAGTTATTAAACTATAAAATTTAAAAAAATTATAAAAGCACACACACACACATATATACTGTGTATATATATATATATATATATATATATATATATATATATATATATATATATATATATATATATATATATATATATACACATACACAGTCACACACATACATACATACTTAAAATATACACATTCACATTCATACACACACACACATTCATACACACACATTCACATTCATACACACACACACATTCACATTCATACACACACACACACATACATTCATACACACACACATTCATACACACTCACATTCATACACACTCACATTCATACACACACACATACACACATACATACATACATACACACACACATACATACACACATACATACACACACACATACACACATACATACATACACACACACACACACACACATACATACACACACACACACACACATACATACACACATTCATACACACACAGAAATACTCACACACATACACATATAAACACACATTTTAATATATAGAAAAAATCAGTTAACAGTTTTAGGGAGGTAAAGCAGCTCAATTAAGTTACAGACCTTCCTCCTGCAACATATATATTTAGGCAGGCAAGCATGTTAATAGTTAAAAGGATGGTCTAGAAACAATAAAGCTGCCCTAGCAGATCCTCATGCAGCAGCCACATGTCACACAAATCATCTAGCCCTAAAGCTGTCACATCACATCGCACAGCAGGAATGCATCAGATTAGCAGCTACGGAACACACAGGACCCACAAGGTTTCAACTTTCAAGTAACTACCTCTGTGTGCTTTGCTCTCTGACTGCTTGCCCCATTCCTGCGCATACTGATGGCAGCTTCTGTTTTCCAATCTATTTTCTAGTGGAGCAGACATGGGGAATAGGGGGAGTGCTCTGTGCAAAAACAACACACAGCATAGATAGCTAATACAGCGTGCAGTCTTACTACCTCAACGTAGATGTCACAGTCTCTGCCAGCCTTACCCTGCGCATAGCTGCATATTGACAGCACTGAAGGCAGAAGAAAGTAGGACTTTGCGCTGAGCTGGATTAAGTTAAAGCTAAAGACAAACGCTGTTGCAAAAAACATGGGTATGTGATTAATAAATATTAAAATGAATTGTTAGGCTGCACCCGCCCGCCTTGTCCAACCAATGAAAATCCCTCCAGCCCCGGTACTAACATTTCACTACCTTTATTCAGAGCGGTCTCCCTCTGCTCATACTATCCACAGCCTGACACAAAAGGAATGCAAATTCAAACAAAATTGATTTAATAGCAAACTGAGACACACACCTCTATACCAGTATAGCGTTATGCTTGCAGAGCCGTAAACAATAATCACCAGTTCTTCCGGAACTACAATTTTGAAATAGAGGTTTTGGGGAATAATTAGGAAGCGGCACACTTATGCATAAACTGTGCATGTGCAAAGTGGCGTGTGCATGTTAAAACTAATTTACGAGTCGATCATTATTGGAAACAACAAGACATACACAACTATATACCAAGTGGTGGGCGGAGCTTAGCTTCCATTTTCAACTGTTAACTAGCAATGTATATTTAAAAATTCCCTGCACTTTATAGAAGCAGAGAGATGTGGAACATGTTAAAAATTGCTTGTCTGGCATTTAAAAGTAAGTTAATATAACAATATATTTAGCCTAGACTGTCCCTTTAAGCAGTGCTGGTATTAGAGTGCAGTGTGGAGCGCAATTTTGCTCTACACTCACTTCTTGCCTGTTAACGCCGGGTTGATAAAAACACTTAATACCAGTGCTGCAGGGAAGTGAGCGGTGAGAAAAAACTGCAAGTTAGTAACGCACCCCTCATAACGCAAGACTCGTAATCTAGCCGATTGCTATTTAGGATCAGCAATGCAAAAATTGCATGATATAACAAATAAGAGAAAGTCATTTTTGGATCAGAATATCCATTTAACTCATGAGATAGTTACTTATTTTTTGTTTATAATATAAGTACCTAATGTTATTTACTTTGGACTAGTGATGTCGCGAATAGTTCGCTGGCGAATAGTTCCCAGCGAACATAGCTTGTTCGCGTTCGCCGCAGCGGGCGAACATATGCGATGTTCGGTCCGCCCCTATTAGTCATCATTGAGTAAACTTTGACCCTGTACCTCACAGTCAGCAGACACATTCCAGCCAATCAGCAGTAGACCCTCCCTCCCAGACCCTCCCACCTCCTGGACAGCATCCATTTTAGTTTAAGTGTAGCTGCTGCTGATTTAATAGGGAAATCGATAGCTAGGCTAGTGTATTCAGTGTCCACTACAGTCCTGAAGGACTCATCTGATCTCTGCTGTAAGGACAGCACCCCAAAAAGCCCTTTTCAGTCTGCTTTTTTTTTTTCCTGTGTAATCTAATTGCAGTTGCCTGCCTGCCAGCATGTGTGTTACGCTCACAGCGTATACTGTGCCCACTTGCCCAGTGCCACCATTCATATCTGCTGCCAGGGCACAGTGTCACACCAGTGCAACTCATATCTGGTGTAACAGTAGTGTACATTTTAAAAAAAACAACACTTTTTTGACTGTGAAATAATAGCAGTCAGTTTCCTTCACACGTGTGCGTTTCAGTGCCTGCCAGGGCACAGTGTCACCCCAGTGCAACTCATATCTGGTGTAACAGTAGTGTACATTAACCCCTTAATGACCACAGCACTTTTCCATTTTCTGTCCGTTTGGGACCAAGGCTATTTTTACATTTTTGCGGGGTTAAGCTGTAATTTTCCTCTTACTCATTTACTGTACCCACACATATTATATACCGTTTTTCTCACCATTAAATGGACTTTCTAAAGATACCATTATTTTCATTATATCTTATAATTTACTATAAAAAAAATATAAAATATGAGGAAAAAAACACACTTTTTTTAACTTTTACCCCCAAAATCTGTTACACATCTACAACCACCAAAAAAAAACATGCTAAATAGTTTCTAAATTTTGTCCTGAGTTCAGAAATACCCAATGTTTACATGTTCTATGCTTTTTTGCAAGTTAAAGGGCCATAAATACAAGCAGCACTGTGCTATTTCCAAACCACTTTTTTTCAAAATTAGCGCTAGTTACATTGGAACACTAATATCTTTCAGGAATCCCGGAATATCCATTGACATGTATATATTTTTTTTTAGAAGACATCCCAAAGTATTGATCTAGGCCATTTTTGGTATATTTCATGCCACCATTTCACCGCCAAATGCGATCAAATACAAAAAATCGTTCACTTTTTCACAAATTTTTTCACAAACTTTCGATTTCTCACTGAAATTATTTACAAACAGCTTGTGCCATAATGGCATAAATGGTTGTAAATGCTTCTCTGGGATCCCCTTTGTTCAGAAATAGCAGACATATATGGCTTTGGCATTGCTTTTTGGTAATTTGAAGGCCGCTAAATGCCACTGTGCACCACACGTGTTTTATGCCCAGCAGTGAAGGGGTTAATAAGGGAGCATGTAGGGAGCTTTTTGGGGTAATTTTAGCTTTAGTGTAGGGTAGTAGACAACCCCAATTATTGATCTAGGCCCATTTTGGTATATTTCATGCCACCATTTCACCGCCAAATGCGATCAAATTAAAAAAAACTTTAAATTTTTCACAATTTTAGGTTTCTCACTGAAATCATTTACAGCTTATGGCACAAATGGTTGTAAATGCTTCTCTGGGATCCCCTTTGTTCAGAAATAGCAGACATATATGACTTATATGACATATATGGCGTTGCTTTCTGGTAATTAGAAGATCGCTAAATGCTGCTGCGCATCACACGTGTATTATGGTTAGCAGTGAAGGGGTTAATTAGGTAGTTTGTAGGGAGCTTGCAGGCTTCATTTTAGCTTTAGTGTAGAGATCAGCCTCCCACCTAACACATCAGACCCCCTGATCCCTCCCAAACAGCTCCCTTCCCTCCCCCACCCCACAATTGTCCTCGCCATCTTAAGTACTGGCAGAAAGTCTGACAGTACTAAAATAAAAGTTTTTTTAAAAAAAAGCATCCCCCCTTAGCCCCCAACCTCCCTGATCCCCCCAAAACAGCTCTCTAACCCTCCCCATCTGCATTATTGGGGGCCATCTTGGGTACTGGCAGCTGTCTGCCAGTACCCAGTTTGCCAAAAAAAGGGCTTTTTTTGTTAGTTTTTTTTTTCCTTAGTGTAGCTTCCCCTCCAACAGACAAACCCCCACCACCTTACTGATCGTTTTGTTTTTTTACTTACTATCCCTTTTTTCAACATTTTTTATTACAGATTTTTCTGTAGTGTAGCGGTTCCCACCCGCTCCCTCCCCGTGTATGCGCCCACCCCCACCCTCCTGTGCACGTGCGCACGTCCGTGCATGCCCCCGGCCATCCCCGCCCGTGATCCCGCCCCCCTCCACATGACCAGGGTCATCGATGGCCGCCACCCGCCTCCCTAGTCTGCTCCCACCCACCAACGAGGAAAGCCACCGATCTCCAGTGCAGAGAGGGCCACAGAGTGGCTCTCTCTGCATCGGATGGCTACCAAAGGTTGTTGCAGGATGCCTCCATATCGAGGCATCACTGCAATAACCGGAAAGCAGCTGGAAGTGAGCAGGATCGCTTCCAGCTGCTTTCCACACCGAGGACGTGCAGGGTACGTCCTCAGGCGTTAACTGCCTTTTTTTTGAGAACGTACCCTGCACGTCCTCGGTCGTTAAGGGGTTAAAAAAAAAACTAGAAATTTGACTGTGAAATTATAGCAGTCAGTTTCCTTCACACTTGTGCATTTCAGGGCCTGCCAGGGCACAGTGTCACACCAGTGCAACTCATATCTGGTGTAACAGTAGTGTACATTTAAAAAAAAATATTTTTGACTGTAATAGATTGAATAGCAGTTAGTTGTCTGCAAGCATGTGTGTCAGGCCTACAGCATCTACTCTGCCAACTTCTGCCAGTGCACAGTGCCACTCATATCTGTTGTCACAGTAGCTTGCATGCATAGTACCACTAATTAAAAAAAAAATGACAAGCAGAGGCAGGCCACCCGCAGGGGCCGTCATGGTCATGGTGCTGTGATTCCCTTTGGCCCTAGAATAATGCCCAGTGTTCAGAGGCCACGTACCCTGAACTCGAAAAGTTCTGAGGACATAGTTGACTGGCTAACACAGGACACTGAATCTTCTACAGCTTCCGCTCGGAACCTTGACGCACCATCCTCCTCCAGCTTAGCTTCGGGCACCTCTCAAGTTACCACTCGCCCTCCTGCCGCCACCACCAACACTAGCACCACAGCCGCTTCACTTGATCTGTCAGAGGAGTTATTTACACATCAGTTGGAAGAAATGAGTGATGCGCAACCATTATTGCCAGAGGATGTAGATAACAGGGATATGTCTCAGTCAGGCAGCATTACACACATGGACGTACGGTGTGATGATGATGATGTTGTACCCAATGCTGCTTCCTTTGCTGAGTTGTCAGATACAAGTGAAGCGGTTGATGATGACGATGTGTCCGTGGATGTCACGTGTGTGCCCACTAGAAGAGAAGAAGAACAGGGGGAAAGTTCAGATGAGGAGACAGAGAGAAGGAGGAGACGAGTTGGAAGCAGGGGGAGGTCGTCGCAAGGAGCTAGTGGCACAGTCAGACAGCATGCATCGGCACCCGGGGCCACCACCAGAATGCCGTCATTGCAGAGCTCAGCAGTGTGGCATTTTTTGTGTGTGTCTGCCTCTGACAACAGCGATGCCATTTGCAACCTGTGCCAAAAGAAACTGAGTCATGGGAAGTCCAACACCCACCTAGGTACAACTGCTTTGCGAAGGCACATGATCGCACATCACAAACGCCTATGGGATCAACACATGAGTACAAGCAGCACACAAACTCAAAGCCGCCATCCTCCTCCTGGTCCAGCATCTTCAGCCACGTCAACCACTGCTGTCCTCCTTGCCCCCTCTCAACCATCCGCCATTCCGTCTCTCGCCTTGAGCAGTTCCTGCTCATCTGCCCACAGTCAGGTGTCTGTCAAGGACATGTTTGAGCATAAGAAGCCAATGTCACAAAGTCACCCCCTTGCCCGGCATCTGACAGCTGGCTTGTCTGAACTCTTAGCCCGCCAGCTTTTACCATACAAGCTGGTGGAGTCTGAGGCGTTCCAAAAATTTGTAGCTATTGGGACACCGCAGTGGAAAGTACCCGGTAGAAATTTCTTTGAACAAAAGGCAATCCCCAACCTGTACTCGATTGTGCAAAAGGAAGTAATGGCATGTCTGGCACACAGTGTTGGGGCAAGGGTCCATCTGACCACTGATACCTGGTCTGCAAAGCATGGTCAGGGCAGGTATATCACCTACACTGCGCATTGGGTAAACCTGCTGATGGCTGCCAAGCATGTAATGCGTGGCTCTGCAGAGGAGTTAGTGACACCGCCATGACTTGCAGGCAGGCCTGCTGCCACCTCCTCTTCTCCTCCTACTCCATCCTCTTCCATAACATCCTCGGCTGAGTCCTCTTCTGCTGCTGGGTCTTGCTCCACATCAACGGGGAGTTTGCTCTGTCACTGTGAAGCGGGCGTAACCCTTACACTACCTGATCAATACAACATCATACCTGATGTTTTAAAGCACATTATTCCAAACAATTTTGGAATGTTAGGTGATTTATGCCCTTTATGGATTAAAACCAGACTCTGCATCAACTATGTAATTTTCCATGGGAGTTTTGCCATGGATCCCCCTCCGGCAAGCAACAGTCCAGGTGTTAGTCCCCTTGAAACAACTTTTCCATCACTATTGTGGCCAGAAAGAGTCCCTGTGGGTTTTAAAATTCGCCTGCCTATTGAAGTCTATGGCGGTTCGCCCGGTTCGGAAAATTTTATGTTCGCGACATCACTACTTTGGACTAATTCTATGCACAAAATCATATATATAGTATTCAAAAACATGTATCATATTAAGCAATGTGTTTGTGGTGTAGGGCAGACTCTGTTTAAAGAGTTTGCACATAGATACTCACTCAATTTTTTTAACCATTTTTGACCTTCCAAGACAAATTCTTTTTCAGTTGCCTGAAATAGTTTTATTGCCAATGAAATCTAACTGCATAGTCTAATACATGTGTCCTTTCACAAAAGATTGCAGGAATTTGCTTGCCTTTCCAGAAGGCTACAATTTTCTGATATAATTAGAAATATTTTCTCCAGTTTATAAACGCAGAGATGTAAAGATTACTCAGAGACAAATGTATTCCTACAATGTAAAATATATGTATTACTTTGGTTTATAAAGATATAATTGAAATTGTATCTTTTTTTTTACTCCTGAAGGTTTATTTATAAATGTGTGTAGCATAATCATTTATTTAACAAATGGTGCAGCCTTTTCAAGTGACATACAAATGAGATATATGGAAATGAATAAGTGAAAACACATATACAACCTAATAACAAAATAATAGAAAAATAAAAATAGACTTGGTCATGATAAGGAAACTACATTATACAGTAAAAGGACATAGTCTGGAATTTATTTGCTGCAGTTAATTGCAAGGTCTCATGGCAGTTGTAGTTCCTTTCTTCTCTGTTTATGCCTTCAAGGTTGACAGAGTTACAATGATCCCTTGAAAACTTGAATATTGGGTGACTTATCTGGATTGTTTTTTGTTTGTATTATTTTGCACAACAACATGGGATTATTTTTATTATTTTTTGAAATTATACTGCCTATTTAAACATGCTTAACCCCACTAGCATTTCTATGGCAGTTAATCTATTTTTATTTCTGGCTATGAATTCACAATCCTACTCTGTTTGGAACCTGACTTTAATAGGCATCTCTGCTGTGCAGGACATCTCACCTTTGATTATGATTCTTTCTTCCTGCAGTATTTCTACACTGTGTTTATGCTCATGGTTCCTGTATGCTGAATCACATTCTCATTGTCTCATGCCTCATAGGTATTTTTTTGAGTTCTTGGTCCTCCAAACACATTCTAGCACCTTTTCTTCACAGTCATTTCACACCCCCACTCAAAATCAGTTTTTAGTCTTTTGCAATTGATTCATTTAACCTTCAAATCTTATTTTTTTTTAAGAGATACCCATATAAATCACATGGGCCTAAATTACAAATGGAGCATAAAAATGGTAGCAATGTGGTAAGATAGCATTTCTATTATTATTTTTTGAATTCTTATAATATAATTATACTTTATTTATAAAGCAACAACATATTCTGCAGTGATGTCCATGTGTACAATTGATATAAGTAAAACAATGATACAATACTTGTAAGAGACAAGACAAAATTTGACAAACAAATACAGGAGGAATTTAGAGCTCTATTCCAGTGGGAATTTACAATCTATTGGAGTAGAAGGGTGAGATAGAGAAGGTGAGGACTGCAAGGGTGAGAACGATGTGAATACAGAGTTAGATGAGGGGAATTGTTAAATAGGTGTAATTTATTTGTTACTAAGTTGGATGATAGGCTTACATGAACAAAAATGTCTTTAGGGAGTGTTTAAAAGAAGGCAGATTGTGGGAATGTCTGACAGAGTGAAAAAGTGCATTCCAGTGATTGGTTCTACAGTCTGGCATGGGGAGTGGTGATGATATGCAAAGAGCAGGTCATTGTTGGATCTTAGGGGATAGGCTGGAGTATATTTTTTTGCTTAGTGAGGATAGGTAGTAAGGAGCAATGTTTTTTAAGGGATTTGTAGGTCAGGTTAAGAATTTTGAATTTAATACTGCTGTGAACAGGGAGCCAGTAAAGGAACTTTCAGGGAGGTGCAGCAAATACAGAGCAGTGGGAAAGGTGGATTAACCTGGCAGAGGCATTTAGGATGGATTCGAGGGGGGAGAGGAAGGCCAGTTCGTAGGGTATTGCAGTAGTCAATTCCAATTACAAGGGAGGGAATTAGTTGCTTAGTGGTGTCAGTGCTCAGAAAAGGATAATTTACCTAGGTGGTTGCGGAGAGAGTTATTTGATGTGGGAGATGAATGGCAGATTGGAGTCAAGTGTAACTCAGAGGCAGCAGATTTGATGATGGGGAGATAGTAATGCTGTCGACAGTGATAGAAAAATCAGAAATCAGAGTAGATCTTGAGGAGGATTAGACGGTTCTTAGTCTTGGACATGTTAATCTTAAGGTGGCGAGAGACATCCAGGAAGAAATGCAAGAAAAGCTATAACTGATGTGAGAAAAGACAGAGGGAGAGAGAGCAGTGGTGGAGAGGTAGATCTGAGTGTCATCAGCATAGAGGGGATATTTGAAGTCATAGCTGTTGATACGTATACCCAGTGAAGAAGTATACATTGTTAGGAGTAGAGGACCCAGGAAAGAGTCTTGAGATACTCCAACTGACAGAGGCATTGAAGAGGAGTTACCAGCAAATGACAATAGAGTGCAATCCATCGTTCTGACATTTTTACTTCCATATTACAGACATAGCACAACTCACTAGAAAAATAAAATGATAGCATTTTTCAAATAATGTGTCTCATATACCTTTATACAGAGTGGGAGCTTAGGGCTACTACAACCCACATGATTTTGTTCTATTTTGATATGCTTTGTGTTGACCTGTCAGCCCCTTTGACATGTAATTGCTCATTCAATAGTGAGAAAAAATGTATTATGTTTAAATCTTTTTTATTATCACAGGATTTCACAGATCATATACAGGTCATTACTTATTATGAAACATTCATTCTATAACTAACTGATCATATACAAGAGATGAGGTAAACCTGTGATATTACAGTACATAGATTAGAAATTAGGTTCTCCTCATAAAAGTGTCCAATGTCTTGTCTTATTTTCACTCAAGAATTCTTTGTTTATTGCTTCTTAGAGGTTCTTTAGGTGTAATATTATCTATATCCTCTTTTCTAATAAAAATGTTCCGGGATATATTAACCTGTGAGTAGTCCCATTCTTATATCTCAGGTAAAGATTAACAGTATAATTTTTCAACAATTAAATTCAACTATTAACTGAACTTAAGCTGTATCCTTTGAGGGTTCTATAGTTTTCTTAATAACAGCTTAGAGAAAAAACAGTAACACAATTAAACATTAAATTAAAAATAGAAATGAAAAATAATAATAACTAAAAATAAATAGAAATAAAATTAAGTTAAGTTACCGAGTGACTCCTTATTGACTCTCTCTCTCCCAGGTCTTGTTGTTTGTTCCTCCGTCCTCTGTGTGGGAGAAGTCTGTCTTGTTCTATCTTATTTTATGTCTGTTCAGTGTCCAGTAAAACCAGGTCTTTTCGTATTGTGTTTGTGTATCTAATATATGTGAGGCGGATTCATACATTCGATGTGTTAAAGAGATCTTATTGAGAATCTCATCCCAAGGGGGTGCTGAGGTCTTCCAGCGTTTTGCTATACAAGATCTTGTTACCGTACAAATGATTCTAATAAATGTGTTTATCTGTTTATTAAACTGGGGGAGAGGAATGTGTAGGAGTGCTTGTGATGAAGTTAACTGAATATCCTCCTCTAAAATTGAGCTTAGTAGATTGGATGTTTTAGTCCAAATGTCTCTCACCCCCCCACATTCCCACCACATGTGGTAGTATGAGCCTACCTCCCCGCATCCTCTATAACAGGACCTATTATGATTGGGTGTCATATGAGCTGTTTTTACTGGGGTGAGGTACCACCTGAACATTGTCTTGATAGTGTTTTCTCTCAGGTCAGCACTTAGAAGTCCTTTACAAGCTGAATTAAACGTATCGTCCCACCATTGTTTATCTTCATTGATATCTAAATCTCTTTCCCAGTTGAGAATCAAGTTAGATTTTGATAAGTTGTGAGATGCTTGTATCTGTAGATAGAGCTTAGAGATGGCTCCTTTCTGTCTATGTGTAGATTGAAGTAGGTTTTCTAGGGGTGTGGTTATTTTAGCTTGTCTATCTTTAATATAATTGTGGATTGCGGAGTTTACTTGAAGATATTGGAACCAATGTAGTTTTATTGGATCTAGTTGGGTTTGGATCTGGATAAAGGTCTTAGGTTTACCTCCACTTAGCCAATCCGCCACTCTATAGAGACCTTTATTGGCCCATTTGTCTACTATATGTTGTGTCTCTTTGGTAAGTAAATATCTAATTGGGTGTGCTAATGTTTGTTTAGGTAATAGATTCTGTCTATTGGTTAAAAAGGTCCATGTTTCCGTAGTGTGTTGTGTGATTCTCAATCCTGGTTTGTCTATGAGACTTCTCCTAGTTTGTTTTTGCCAGAGTAAGTCGTCCGAATGAGGGGTGTCTCTGATCTCTGCCTCTAGGTTGGTCCAAATGACCCCTTCAACATTACTTCCCAATAGTGTGGTTTGTGCTAATCTCGCTGCTCTGTAGTATTCTACTATGTTAGGTGCTCCGATTCCACCTAGGCTTCTATGTTTAGTTATCAGAGCAGTTGCTATACGGGCTCCTTTATTACCTCTAATGAAGATTACTAAGTCTCTTTGCAATTTCTCTAAATCCTGTATTGGGACTTTCAAGGGTAGAGTTCTAAATAAGTATAGTATCTGGGGAAGAATTGACATTTTAACTGTAGCTAGTCTGCCTAGCCATGATAAGGTGTGTGATTTCCATTTGTTCAAGTTTTTCTTTATCTCCTTAAATAGAGTCTCATAATTGTATTTATATAATTGGTGAATTTGAGGTGTGAGGTGTACTCCTAAATATTTGAGCGAGTGGGTGGCCCATCTTATCTCAAAGTTAATATCTATGATTTTTTTAGTTTGATGTGGGAGTCCTAGGGGTAGTGCTTCACATTTATCTAGATTGATTTTATACCCTGATATTTGGGAAAAATGGTCCAATAATTTGTATAAATTGGGTAAGGATGTGAGGGGTTTTGTTAGTGTCAAGAGGATATCATCCGCAAAAAATTGTCAGTTTATATTCCCGGTCTTTGATCTTTATCCCTTTGATATCTGGGTCCAGTCTAATTTTAGCCGCTAGGGGTTCTATGCAAATCGCGAAGAGCAGGGGTGACAATGGGCATCCCTGCCTTGTACCATTTAGTATGGGAATGCTCTTAGATTTATATCCTGAAATAGATACCTGGGCTGAGGGGTTAGAATAGATTGCATGTAAGGTTTTAATGAAGGTCCCTTCAAATCCCATTTGTTGTAGCACTGCAAACATGTATCCCCAGTCTATTCTGTTGAATGCCTTCTCCGCATCCAGCGAGAGGAGCAGAGAAGGCACCCGACCGTCACCTACGTAGTCTATAATGTTCAGCAATCGTCGTACATTGTCTGGCGCTTCCCTGTCTTTTACAAAACCCACTTGGTCTGGATGTATCAGTTTTGGAAGAATGTGTTTTAATCTATTGGCCAGAATCTTTGTCAGTATTTTTAGGTCCTGATTGATAAGCGATATTGGTCTAAAGTTTGCACAAAATTTATGGTTTTTACCGGGTTTAGGAATCACTACTATTTTAGCTTGTAACATGTCAGTTGGGATGGTGTGCCCCTCCATGATAAAATTACAAAGGTCTGTAATGTGGGGGATAAGAGTTTCTTTGAAAGCTTTATAGTATTCCCCTGCAAACCCATCAGGTCCCTCTGCCTTCCCTGTTTTAAGTTCCTTTATGACTTTTCCGACTTCTTCCCTCGTGATTGGGGCATTTAATGTATTGTTGTCGTCTTTAGTGAGTAGGTATAAGTCTGCTTCTTTCAGAAACTTCTCTGTTTGGCTTTTTAAGGAGTCTGAGTGTGATACTTTTTTACCGTCATATAGATTTCCGTAGAAATCTGCAAATGTGTCCGCTATATGCTGTGGCTGGGATACTGAGGTGCCGTTTGTTAGTGTAATGGAGGGAATGATAGATGCTTTACATCTCTCTTTAAGTTTGTTTGCTAAGTATCTGTCGGGTTTATTTGCATGGATATAATAGTGTGTGTTTAGTCTCTGAATTGCTCTGATTGATTGGTTATTCAGCATACCAGCCACAGAAAAAATGTATTATACATTTTGCTGCTTAAATGTTGTTGCTATGAAATTCAAGAAATATCAAAGTACCCTAAAGATAACCTATTGATTCATAATGACCCATACTTGAAATAAAGTAGTCCTTTCTATCCTGTTGTGTGTTATGATTGTGGTGTATGATTTATTTAGGATATATGGTATATTCCTCATACAATAAATACATTTGGTAGGTGTTTGCCATTTTATGAGGTCCACATCCCCAACTACCTTTTTACACAATTAACCCCTAAACCACCACACACCCCACCACGAAGTAAGCTTCTACACTGTTAATCCCTAAACCGCCAGCCCCCACATGGCAAAGTCTGCACTATTAACCCCTTAACCACCACACAACACATCACAAACTAAAGCTCTACACTTATAACCCCTAAACTGCCAGCCCCCCAATGCTTCATAACCCACTATCATCTAAATCCCTTAACATAACACCACCTAAATTAAAGGGACAGTCAACACCAGAATTTTTGTTGTTTAAAAATAACGATAATCCCTTTATTACCCATTCCCCAGTGTTGCATAACCAACACAGTTATATAAATACACGTTTTACCTCTTTGATTATCTTGTATCTAAACCTCTGCAGACTGCCCCCTTATTTCAGATCTTTTGACAGACTTGCTTTTTAGCCAATCAGTGCTCACTCCAGGGTAACTTCACGTGCATGAGCTCAATGTTATCTATATGAAACACATGAACTAATGCCCTCTAGTGGTCAAAATGCATTCAGATTAGAGGCAGTCTTCAAGGTCTAAGAAATGAGCATATTAACCTCCTAGAATTTGCTTTTAACTAAGAATACCAAGAGAACAAAGCAAAATTAGTGATACAATTGAATTGGAAAGTTGTTTAAAATTACAATCCCTATTTAAATCATGAAAGGTTTTTTGGACTTGACTGTCCATTTAACACAAAATAGCCCAACCCTACCTTTACCAAAAAAACTAACTAAAAAATAAAGACCTTACCACTGAAAGTAAATAAAATCTTATCTAAAAGTTTAAAATAAAAAAACTACCATTACTATTAAAATAAAAAGCCTAATATTACTATTAAAAATTAAAAAATAAAATTGAGTTATACCTATTCTAGTACCCCAAAATAAAAAAGCCACCCCAAAATAATAAAAAAACTATTCTAAAACTAAACTACAAATAGCTCTTAAAAGGACCTTCTGTAGAGCATTGCCCTAAAGTGATCAAGCTCTTTTTCTTAAAATAAATAAATTACTCCTTCTAACATAGAATGAATTAAAAGGTTTCATTCTATTGGCTGATTTGAATTTGAAAATGCAATCAGCCAATATGAATTTAAGGGTACCCCTATATGAAAGGGAATCTCACATTCCGAATTCAGTGGGCGGCTGGTGACCGCATAAAGAGGACCTCTATGTTTAAACTCTGAAGAAGAAGACAACCGGCACTGTCACTGGGATGAAGAAAAGAAGATGGGCCACCCCATCCATTCTAAAAAATGCCTTTTCAGGGCATTTTTTAGATACTTTTTTTAAGATAGTTTATTTTGTTTTTGTGCAGGGGTTGGTGGGTAATGTTAGAAGGAGTATTTTTCTTTTTAAGAAAAATAGCTTGATCACTTTAGGGCAATGTCCTACAAAAAGCCTTTCTAAGGGTTATTTGTAGTTTATTTTTTGGGATATTAGAATAGGAATAACTGTTTTTTAATTTCTGTTATTTTTTGTAATGTTAGTTTTTTTAGTAATGTTAGGTTATTAATTTTAATAGTAAAGGTAGATATTTTTATTTAAAAGGTAAGATTAGATTTTTTTTACTTTAACATGTAAGTTTTTTTTGTTTTTTTTTAAAGGTAGTTAGTTTTTTTTGGTAAAGGATAGTCTATTTAGGGTTAACTTAGAGGGTGTTAGGTTAGGGGGTTAGATGTTAGGGAGTTATTTTGCATTGTGGGGCTGGTGGTTTAGGGGTTAAAAGTGTAGTGTGGACTTTGCGGTGGGCTATGTGGTGGTTTAGGGGTTATTAGAGCAGAGGCTTTTGGTGATTGAGTTTGTACAAGTAGTTTTTCTCCATTAACTTCTATGGGGGAATAAGCTATTTTGCATCCGATAGTGTAGGATCAGTTTTTTACTTTCAATTTGTAATACCAGCGCAACCCAGTGAGTGCAAAAGGTTTACCGCTAACACAGTTAGCGTTCTAGCGAAAGTGCTAATTAGTGCTTCACTTGTAATCTAGCCCTAAATGTATGATTCTTTAGCACCTCTTTTGTATCAGATTTATTTATTCTTTATATTTAACTGTGAAGCTATTCTAGTTTAATTTTCTTTGACACACCAAATGGTGTCCCTGAATTTAAACAAATCATTTATGTAAACCACAATCCTTAATAGACATATAGTTAAAAATCAATTAATTGCTCATTTGTTACATATTTCTATTTAAACTATTAGAGTATTCCCTATTTATCTGTCTTCTTGTAACTAAGTTAGGAAAAGTGGTACTGTATAATATAGATGTATTTTTCTTGTGTTAGTCACAACTCGCGATCCAGCAGCTTTTACATTTTTAGGTTATTTTTGTTACATGAAAATGCTGTTATTTTCTACGTGTTATATGAAATACTCAAGATTTCCTCTTACATCTATTATGTGCTGACTTTTCCCTCCCGCTACAATGGCCATGTCATGTTTTTAACATACTGATAATATTTCAAATTACTTTTTACTCCTGCTAACTGGAACAATCAGTAATTTTGATTTCATGGTAGGTTACCTTGCATTTGGTTATCTAATGGTTTTCCTGATTCACATGTACTATGAACACAAAGCAAATACAATTTATTTGAACACAACAATAAGCTGTACACCGAACTGGATTTAAAAAGCAGGAGCACAGGCACGTCTTCCAGACATTATAACTTACCACATATGTGTCCACTTACTTATGCGCTGTTAGTATTTAAACATATATCTGCTGAACAAAGTCACATGTCTTTATCTGAACTGGACAGCAAAATGTTAAGTTATAGGGGTTGTATTTATCAACCAGGAAGACGTACCTCTGATAATTGCAACATATAGATTGAACCATACCAATTATCTAAATTACCATAAAAATAAATAAATGCACAAATAAAGGCAGTGCAGTATAGTGGATTTTATTTCATTATTTCCTTATTTTGTTATGGACCCAGCATGTGTAATAAAATATACTCTGCCTTTCTGTGATATTGGAAGATGGGAGATGTATGTATTGCTCTAGGAGTAATACTAACCTCCAGGCAGTGTTGCACAATTACAAATCATGCAGTTACTCATGCCATTTACAGTAATATTACATTTTTTAAAAAAAGAAGGATTTCCTTTTATGGGGGGGGGGGTGGAATGACTGATTCTGAATGGATTTATTACCTATAAACCTTGTACAGAAGCTTTTCTACCTCAGAATTGCTTATTTGATGGAGATTGCCAAGTCATTGGGAAAGCTATTTTTCTTGCATGGGCTGAGAAACTTCAAACCAAGTCAGCATTTTGATCCAAGCCTTTTCCTCTTAGCTTTCTATGCAAACAGTAATTGATAAGGCTGGATTTGGTAGATAGTCAAATAGTACGATTTGTTCACTAAAATTTGAGATCCACATTCACTGACGATGTGGTCAGATTGATCAAAAGGCAGCGTGACCTATAGTTTCCTATAGAAGCGACATTACTACTTGTCTGTACAGTGAGGATCAGACAATTTTTTCTATAATAATATTTTGGCCGGTGGGTGCTTGGTAGGACTGACGAGGCTGAAATGTACATTTCTTGTCGGCCTGTGACCTTTGAAAATAAAATAAAAATAACAAATAGCAATAACATTTTAATTCTACAATATATTCAAAAGATTATAGTTTTATAACTTGTATTTCTCTATGGATGCAAATTGCATTTAATAATTTTAACGCCTAATTCATATCTTAAATCGCAAGTAAAAACTTTGAGAATGTAATATGAAATATTTATTATGCATAGTAAAATAACATTTCAGGATACTGTTATTATTTATTTTGCCCACTTTCCTATAATTTAAATCTGAAATGTTTTCCAGTTCTGAGGATTGGAAGTGCACAAGGTTTGCTAATCCTAATCCTGCTTCACATTTGTTGTTAATCAGCCTCAGATGAGATTATCAGATAAGAAATTGCATTGCAATGAAAAGTTTGGTATTGAAATGGCAATAACAAATTGTGTCAAGTCCAAAAAGAAGTCTAGATTGGCTCCTTCAATGTAAGCAAGTGATGGAGTTTAGTTACTGAAAAACAAGTGCAGTGAAATAGGTATTAATGCACAACAAACTCACACTTACCAAGTATGTTAATTTATTGCAAGAGTGCAGAAAACTGTAATTACAATTTGGTCGAATTATCAAGCCCGGTATGGCCCCGTATTAACCTGTTTCTGCGCAAGCCTTCAGGATCACTGGAAACAGGAGTTAAGAAGCAGCAGTCTTAAGACCGCTGCTCCTTAAATTGCCATCACTTCTGAGGTGGCGGACAACAAACAGCCCAATCAGATACGATCGGGTTGATTGACACCACCTGCTAGCGGCCAATTGGCCATGAATGTGCAGGGGCGGCATTGCACAAGCATTTCACAAGAAATGCTTGTACAATGATAAATGCAGACAACGTATGCTGTCATCATTTATCGATGTGTGGCCGACATGATCCGCTATAGCGGATCATGTCCGCTCGCAATATGATAATTCGGGCCCAATTTTTTTTATTGGCAAATTAAGCTCCACTAGAATTTTTCTATTTCCATTTCCCTTATAATACAACACTGTATTCCAAAAATAGTATTTTTTTTTTAGAGTACTTATATGCTAAGCATCACCTGGAGGGTACTATCCACAATCCCTGTCAGAAATGGATGAATATATGTTTGTTTCTTTTAATTCCAATAGTAGAATAAATATTCCCTGGATATTCATTCTATCACTACAACAAGACTAAGGGGCTGATTTATCATTGTCTGGCGGACATGATTCACTGTAGCGGATCATGTCCGCCAGACATCGCTGAATGCCGACAGCATACTCTGATGGAATTTAACAATGCACAAGCAGTTCTGGTGAACTGCTTGTTCAATGCCACGCCCTAGCAGATTTGCAGCCAATCGGCCGCTAGCGGGGGGTGTCAATCAACCTGATCATACACGATCGAGCGGATTGCAGACTGCAGCCTCAGAGGAGGCAGATGAGTTAAGTAAGAGGCAGTGGTCTTAAGACTAATGCTTCTTAACTCCTGTTTTCAGTGAGCCTGAAGGCTCGTGCAGAAACAGGGTGATAAGGGGCCATTCGTCCGTTGTTAAATCAGCCCCAATATGTAAATATTTGAATAGGAAATATTGGGCACGATTACAAATGGAGCAATATCATCAGCATGAGGAGTGTAAACGTGATCCCGAGATTGCAATGTCCTTTAAGATCAAATCCATATTACAAGTGGCTCGCTATTAAAATGACCACAAATTTGGTTGCGCAAACTCACAGAAATTTATGCTCCCCATATTTTCTATCAGTAGCGTTGAGCAGTAATAAAAAGAGTATTTGGCTGTTTTGCAGCCCAGGTTAAAAAAAAAAGCCTAATTTAAAAAAAACAAAACAAACACTAAACACTAAAAACACTAAAGCCTAAGAAAGGTGCTCTATCTTCATCCTGCCAGTGGTCCTTCTTCATCCCAGTGATGGTCCATCCACTTATCTTCATCCTGCTGGTAGCGATGGCAGCGGCAGCAGTGGTCTACTTCTTCAGAGTTTGAACACTGAGGTCCTCTCATCCGGTTACCAGGGGTAACTCCCATTCCAAATTTAGTGTTCGGCTGGTGACCACAGGAAGAGGACCTTAGTGTTCAAGCTCTGAAGAAGAAGACCACTGCTGCCAGGATGAAGATAAGAAGATGAACTGCCGCCGGGATGAAGGACCACTGCCGGGATGAAGATTAAGTGCTGCCATCATCATCTTGAGTATGAGTACCATGATTACCATGAGTACCATCTTGGGCTTTGATGTTAGGTTTTTTTTGGGGATTATTTTTTTTATTTTTTTATCTGGGCAGCAAAAGAGCTAAATGCCCTTTTCAGGGCAATGACCAGCCATATGTCCTTTTCATGGCACTTTTTAAATATTTTTTTTTTTTAGATAGTTGTTTTTTGGTTTTGGGGGGGAGGAGGGGGTTTATGTTAGAGGGTTGTAGTTATTTTTTAAGAAAAAGATCTTGATCACTTTAGGGCAATGCCATACAAAAGGCCCTTTTAGGGGCTATTTGTAGATATGTTTTAGAATTATTTTTTTTTTATTTTGGGATGCTTTATTTTATTTTGGAGTATTAGAATAGATACTTTCCACCCTTTTTGCGCTCATCATGTTATTGCAAGCCTGATCATTTTTACTTTAAACTCATAAACCAGGGATACCCGATGAGCACAAAAGGCTTACCGCTAGAGCAACTAGTGCTCTAGCGAAAGCGCTAATTAGCGTTCCACTTGTAATCAAACCCATTACTTAGGTACCCCTAACAGCCCAGATTTTCATTATATCTTCCCTGGAGCACAGGTGAAATAATCTTCTGATGGATGAGAGCAGGTTAGTAACCATGGTTACTGATCAGCTAATTATTTTACCTGTGCTCTAGTTCAGATATAATGAAAACCTAAACTATTAGGGATACTTGAGGACTGGAGTTGAGAAACACTCATTTAAAACAGTTGCTATGTTTAAACAAAATGTTTAGAAACATCCATCCATGCCTAAATGAAGACAAGTTTACTTGGAATATAAGAATGGTATTACTTTTTAACAGTAATAATAGTATTTCATTTTTTTTAAATAAAGTGCTAAAAAATAAGCAATGGTAATTTTTTTGTGACTGTAAATCGCAATCTAATCATAAACCCCAACAGTTTGAGAATATATAAATAAGCTAATTGCTAATTACTTAAAATCTGATACTTATTTTTTGGGATATAAAGGTGCAGATGAAGCCTGCATTTTTATAAGCAAGTAACGTCTTATTTTTTAATTAACCAATATTTTATTACAAAAACATAAACATTTTTCCTGGCAATATTTGTGTATTTTTCACCACTGTGTAATTACTACTTTTCATTTTTCTAAATATTTAATTTTTAGCTAAAACTGCAGGAATCTGCACATCTGAATTCTATACACTTAAGAATTATTAAACTTTTATTTAAAAGAAGGCCCTTCAAGGAACATTCTGCACTTAGGTGGCATTCTCCAACACACTTATTAATCCCTCAAGCACTGGCAAGCTCTGCTATGTATTTTTTAGAATTATTTGGTTTCTTCACAACTCTTTGCCAGTGTTTCTGAAAAAAAAATCCAATTTTGCAATAAGCAAAGTAGGAAGCCAGGAATACTTCAAGTTGCTGGAAGCGTTGACTCTTTAAGCCTGCCTCCTGTAAACAATAAATCTACAAAGAACTGCACAAGAAAGTCAGTGCAGTAAAATAGTTTAATATCTTGGATCACCAAAGATAGATCATGTCAGTTTGTTCCCTGTCATGGCCACTATTAAAGTGTACTTAATAGGTGGAAAACAAACTGGCTTGCTATAATTGTCAATATCATTGAGCAGACCTAATATCCAAAACATGTAATTTACTGCAATATTTAACAATATTATATTGTTTGTGTTGTTTAGTAAAAATAAAATACATATTTTAATAATTATTATTTACATTTTTTATAAAAAAAGTTAGTTAAATGTGGGTTAGTTCATTATATACTAGAGAAAGGAAAAGGGAAATGTATAGTCAATATGATGGTACAACATACTCTTCAATAAAAACCTTATTTGCAATATAAAGTGTGTTTAAAATAATGGATGATTTAACTTTTTTTTTCTTTTCTTTTTTAATAACAGAGACTGGCTCCTCTAAAATGGAACCAGGTGTTGATTTCTTAGTATACTAAGCTTCTTATTGCACAGTTGGTATTTACTAATCAGCACCTGTCTATGTTCCAAAATCAACATTCAAAAGACGCACAACATATTAAATCTACTTTACTTTTCTAATGGGCTTTGCATTGCTTGTTGTATTTGAAGTAAAATAGTATTAAGGTACTGTAATGTGCTACAGCAAGGTATACCCTCTGGCTGCTAGTTTGAGGGGTCCCAAGCATTTATATAGTTGTAGTAGAGAAATGGCTGAGGGCAAGCAAAGACATAGGCCTCTAGTTATCAAGGTCTGGCGGACCTGATCTGACACTGAGCTGCTGACAAGAGCTGCTGGTGCAACGCCGCCCCCTGCAGACTCGCGGCCAATCGGCCGCCAGCAGGGGGTGTCAATCAACCCGATCGTACTCGATTGGGTTGATTTCCTGCGATTTGTGAACGCTGCTTCATAACTGCTGTTTCTGGCGAGCCTGCAGGCTCACCAGAAACATGGGGCATCAAGTTCCATACGGAGCTTGATACATATGCCCCATAGTGAAGCTTGTAAGGTCAGCAACAGGCAGGCAATGTGGCACAAAAGGATAATTCAAGAGAGTAGTTGTGACAGGCAGGAAGTCAATAGTCTGGCAGCAGTACAGAATGAGCAGGCAAAAGAGTAGTCAAGTTCAGGTGAAAATGATCAGAGGAATAATTCAGCAAAGCACAAGTCCAACAAACAGGCATGGAGGACTATAAGTGCTGAGTATTTATAGCAGTACCTGATTACAGATCTATCACAGCTGGCAGGAAGGTAAAGCCAAAGAGTAAACAAATAAAACAAAAAATGTATAATATATAATAGAGCAGAATCTAAGGCTAACCTGTAGCTTAGCCGTAACTCACTGCAACACAAACCTGCAGTCCTGGGTTCAATACCCACGTAGGAGTTCTCTTTTCACTGACTTCTCCTGGGGCCTAGTGTGGCTTAGAAGGCAAAGCAGTCTGAAAGTCATGGAAGAGGACAGGAGCATGAAGATTTCTTGCAGGCACCCATGAACGTTCAGCTATAGGATAGCCATTCCAGTATATCAAGTACTTTAGACCCCATCCTTGTCTTTTAGTAACTTGGACACCTGATTTTCATGATTTCCATCCACTAGAGGAGACAGAGGTGTCCAAAGGTTTGTAGAGTATCTATTAAAGAAAGCCTTTTTCAGAAGTGCCACATGGAAAACTGGATGTATGCGCACAAATAATATGTAACAGTGGCCCATTCTGGATACAAATTTGTAAGGACCTACGAATCGGGGGCCAGTTTACTGGATAATTGCCTCAGCCTAATTTTTTTAGTAGATAGCAAAACCCTGCCAACCACTGCCAAAGGAGGGGCATACCTGTGTCTATGATTGGCAAAGCGTTTATACCTGCAATCTGTTTTATTCAAGAGAGTGTGGATTTTCCGACAATGTCTTTGAAAATTTCAGTCATGTGTGTCCTCTTCAGGAACTCCAGTAGATGGATTACACAAGGGAAATGAGCATGGATGGTAGCTCAAGTAATGGTGTAATGTGAGTAGCACTATGTCAATGATAATTTATAGCAAGCTCTGCCAACAGAAGTAGATATGATCAATTGTACTAGTATTGTACATAGCTGAGGAGGTATGCGTCTAGGAATCTGATTCATGCACTCTGTTTGCCCATCTGTTTGTGGATGATGACCAGAAGAGTGCTACTGTGACTCCCAGCTTCTAATAGAATGTTTTCCACAAGCAAGACACAAATCGGGAGCTATGGTCTGATACTATGCTGACAGGAATGCCATGGAGTCTGAAAATATGTTTGATGAAGAGGGGAGACAAAGTGTTGGCAGATAGAAGGCTTGGAAGGGGAACAAAATGGAAAATTTTAGAAAAGCAGTCCACAATTACCCAAATCACAGACATGTCAGCAGACTTCGGTAAATCTGTAATAAAATCCATAGTGATATGGGTCCATGGCTCTTGGTGAGTTTTCAAAGGTTGTAACACACCAGCAGGAAAAGTACTAGGTACTGTATTAGCCACACATGAAGGGCAGGCAGCTACATAGTCAGTGACATCCTTTTTAATCCCAGGCCACCATATATGATGCTCAAGGTTCTTTAGTGTGATGGGAACCCTTGGATGTCCAGAGAGGAGCACATAATGAGACCAGAAGAGAAGAGCTATTCTTAGCCTAGGGGTGGCTTATAGCCTTCCAGATGAAACAGGCTTTCTGTCAGGGTTTTTACCTGCTTTGTTTGCCATGTGCTGCTGGCAGCCATTTTACTTACCACTTACTGAATCTGGTGCAGAGTGTCTGATGCTGCTCATTTCCTGCATGCCCTCTTATGGCCGGACTGGTGTACATCATCCGTGTGAGACAAGTTGCAGTCTCAGTATTGTGATGTCATTACTTATTATTTAAAGGGCCTCTGTTCAGTATGCTTTGCCCTTGCATTGTCTCAGACCTGTTTGTGAGTTCCTGTTCCTGTGTATTACCTGGCTGTCTGACGTCCCTCCTGGTTCCTGACTCGGCTCATCTGACTACTCACTTTGGCTCCTGATTTGGCTCATCTGACTATTCGCTTTGGCTCCTGGCTCGGCTCGTCTGACTACCAGCTCTGGCTTTGACTCCTGGCTTGTTATTTGACTTGTGGACTTTTATTATTTCTTTGTTATTAATAAAGGTGTGATTATTTTTGCACTTCTTGTCTCAGTCTGATTCCTGGCATCCTGGCATTACGCAAGGGCCATGAATCCTGATGGTGCTAATAATCCACCTTTACCTACCATCATTTCCAGGATGGAGTAACAGGATCACTGCTTGGATCAATTTGCACTAGCCCTGCAAACCCTGCTGACTCGCACTGCACATTTGGACCAGAGTGTCCCACAAGTTATGGCTGCTCCTGTTTCCGCTGCTGCACCTAGCCCTACCAGGAGCATGTTCAGTTCTGCACCTCTACCTCAGCGATATGGAGGCAATCCTATTCAGTGCAGAGGGTTTTTGAACCAGGTTGGCATTTACTTTGAGATGTTACCTCAGGCATTTTCCTCTGACAGAGCTAAGGTGGGATTTCTAATTTCATTACTCTCTGACACAGCTCTTGCCTGGGCTAATCCCTTGTGGGAGACTAATAAACCTGTGATCTCAAATTACCCTGAATTTGTGGCCTCCTTTCGAAGGTTTTTTTATGTTCCGGTATGCTCCTCCTCTGCTGCTAAACGGCTCATGTCCATTCAGCAAGGTACGAGATCTGTTGCTCAGTATGCCATTGAGTTCCGTACGCTTGCTGCAGAGGTAGGTTGGAACAATGAAGCCCTTGTTGCCGCCTTCTTTCATGGGCTCTCTGATGTGATTAAAGATGAAGTTTCTGCTAAAGATTTACCAGAGGATCTCGAGGCATTGGTGTCTTTTTTAATCCTAATTGACATCAGACTAAGTGAGAGGCCCTCTTTCAAGGAGTGCTTGCGGAAATCTCCTGTTACATTGTCTCCTACGTGTTCGTTTTTACCCATGCCTCCCTCTCCTCCCATACCTCCTGGTCCCGAGTCACCAGGTACTGCTGAGCCAATGCAGTTGTGATTCACGCATCACTCCACGGCGAAGAGGGCCTTTAGGAGGAGGGAGGGGCTCTGCCTCTATTGTTGGTTACAGGTGGTTTATTCTCGTCTCCGGAACCGCAAAAGGATAAACCTTTGGTCACAGTTGTCCTTTCCTGGGTGGACTCCTCCATAGTCACCCAGGCTCTTGTTGACTCCGGTTCTGTGGGCTATTTCATTGACAGTGCTTTTCTATCAATGCACTCCATTCCTGTATTGCCTCGGTCCGTTCCGTTTGCTATGGAGACCAGTGATGGCAGGTCCCTTCAGCCTGCACACGTTACTCACGAAACCACTCCATTATACATGGCTGTTGGGGCTCTCCATTTTAAAACCCTCCAGTTCCAGGTAATACACTTTGTGCATTTTCTGATTGTTCTGGGTTATCCCTGGCTCCAAAAGCACAATCCCAGTCTCGACTGGCACAGGTCCAAAAATTTTTCATGGTCCCCGCAATGTATCTCCACTGGTCTTCGGAAACCAGTCAAAGTCTTGTGCACTTCTTCGGTATCTCAATTGCCAGAGGCCTACCGAGAGTTCCTAGACGTTTTTGACAAGGTGCGTGCTGGTATGTTGCCTCCTTATCGGTCTTACGATTGTGCCATAGATCTGCAACCTGGAGCCATTCCTCCTCAGGGCCGGGTTTACCCTCTGTCTGTTGCAGAGAATTTTGCTATGGAGGAGTATGTTGCCGATGCTCTGTCGTGGGGGATCATCCACAAATCCTGCTCTCTAGCTGGCTGGCTTCTTTGTGAAAAAAAAGGGTGGCGAGTTAAGACCATGCATCGATTATAGGGGTTTTAATCATCTTACCATTAAGAATGCTTACCCTATTCCGCTCATTACGGAACTCTTTGACCGCCTCAAGGGAGATACTGTCTTTTCTAAGCTTGATTTGAGTGGAGCATACAATCTCGTTAGGATTAAGGAGGGCCACGAATGGAAAACAGCAGTTAACACCAGGAGCAGGCATTATGAGTATATTGTAATGTCCTTTGGCCTATGTAATGCTCTAGCTTTTTTCCAGGAATTTATTAATGATGTCCTATGAGATATGTTGCAACAGTGTGTTGTGGTGTACTTAATTGATATCCTCATACACTCACCCACTCTTGAGGCTCATCATTCTGATGTTAAAGAGGTACTTCAGAGATTACGTGAGAACGGCCTGTTTTGTAAACTCGAGAAATGTGAGTTGCATCAGACTCAAGTAACCTTCCTAGGTTATGTAATATCCATTGCAGAGTTCTACATGGATCCTGCCAAGTTGTCTGCAGTCCTGCAGTGGTCTTGCCCAGTTGGTCTTCGCTCTATTCAATGTTTTTTGGGCTTTGCCAATTACTATAGGAAGTTTATTAAAAACTTTTCTTCCTTGGTCAAACCTATCACTGACATGACCCATAAGGAGAATGATCCACTCCATTGGTCACCTACTGCCAATAAGGCATAAGATCAATTGGGAAGTTAGGAGGTGTGATTATTTTTGCACTTCTCATCTCAGTCTGATTACTGGCATCCTAACAATTTCCTTGTGGAAGATGACATGATTTCTAAAGATGATGCAGCAGAGAGGTAGAGATTTGGGCTACACTCTTCTGTTGTGGTATAATGAGCTGTTATAATGTTATAATGACAGAAATTGACAAGACAGAGCATCAGCCTTCTTGTTTTTGTGTCTAGGGACGTAGGATAATATAAAGTTAAAACAAGATAAGAATAGGGACCACCTGGCATGGAGAGAGTTCAAGCGTCTAGCAGACTGACAATAAGCAGTTTTTTATGATCTGTGAAGATAATAAATGGCTTAGTAGTGCCCTCCAAAAGATGTTGCCATTCGGTTAAAGATAGCTTTACGGCCAACAGTTCTCTTTTACTGATGTCATAGTTAATTTCAGTGGGGAATTTTTTTTGGGACTAAAAAGCCATAGGATGATTTTTTTCCAGATACAGGTCTTTGGGACAGTACATCACTAGCTCCTACCTCAGCAGCATCCACTTCTATGATAAACTGTAAATCAGGGTTGGGATGCTGAAGTACAGGTGCAGAACTAAACATCTGTTTAGGATGAGCACTGATTATATAACCTAGGAAGGGTATTTGGGCTTGATGAAACATTCATTTTTCAATCTTGGCATATAGGCTGTGGTTTCACAGATGTTGATGCACTTTGCGGATATAGTTCACATGTTCAGGAAAAGATTTGGAGAAAATCAAAATATCTTCTAAATAGACTATTATAAAGTGATTTCTGTAGTCATTGAAGATTTTATTCATACATTGTTTGAATACCACTACAGCGTTTCAAGGCCAAATGACACCAGGTACTTGAAATGGCCGTAATGAGTATTAAACGCTGTCTTTCACTCATCTCCCGGCTTGATATGGACTAAGTTATAAGCACCACAAAGACAGAGTTTTGTGAAAACAAAAGCAGCAATGGATATGAATTATTAATGGTGATTTGATTGAGCCCATGATAATAAGTGCAAGGTTGAAGGCCTGAGTCTTTCCATGAAAAATAAGCCAGCACCTGCAGATGAAGATGAAGGATGGATAAACCCATGCTTAAAGCTATCCTGGACATATTCCTATAATGCTCTTGGGTATGTTTTTACTTTGGGAAGCAGTGCTCCAGGCATAAGATTAATTGGGCAGTTATAACTGTGATGTGGAGGCAACACTTTTGACTTATTTTTATAGAAAACATCCATATAATTGGAATATTCTTTGTGTAAGGAAGGAAAACAGTCCACATTAGCCAATGGAGAGTTATATTACATTTTAGGCAAATGAATGCAAGACAGGAAACAGTCTGACCCTCAGGAAAGTAGCTTACCTGTGGTCTATTCAAAGCTTGGGTTATGCAACCAAGAAAATCCTAGAATAACTGGGCAGAAAGGTAGAGTCAAAAAAGTTACCTTCTCTACATGCAGTCACCCAATCTTTAATGTTACAGGTGCAGACCCAAGCTCTCTGATGCCTGTTCCTAATTGCTGACCACATAGAGTGGTTACACGGATGAGTCTTTTCTTTTGAAGATAAGGGATGTGGTGTTTCTTAGCAAATTCAAAGTCTAGGAAGATACCTGCAGCTCCCGAGTCCATGAAGGCTTTGCAAGCCTCAGAGGTCTTTTATAGAAGGAAGAGTGCTGGAAGTATGATTTTAGTCTTGTAGGAATCATTTATAAGGTCTAATCATTTTACTGGACATGTAGGAAAGGAGGTTACCACATGACCTTTGGCCACAGTATAAGCAAAGACTCAGTGTTCTCCTTCTCAGCTTCTCTACCTCAGTAAAATGAAGATGGCTGATATCCATATACTCTGCAGCAGGTTGGAACTGATCTACAGCTAAAGCTTCCAGTGGAGATTGGAAGCAGGGAGCCAGATGAGAAATTGACAAATGACTATGTGCAGGTTCGCACTCCTGCATTCTTTCATAATACCTGACATCAAGTTGGCTACAGAACCTTGTAGATCAATTCATCTTCTGACAGACCCTTGTGAAAAGCTGCCTGTAAAGCCCCTGAATCCCAACTTGTCTCAGCCGCCAACATGCAATACGCAACAGCATATTGTGCCACTGTTTTCATTCCCTGTTGGATATCCAGGAAAGAACACTAATCTGCAACAGACCTGCCAGGCTTATCAAAAACAGTCTTAAGTGACAATAATAACTGTTCAGCAAGGACTTTGGATGATATATAAATGTAGGCGATACAGAAAGCCTCTAAAGTCATCTGTTTCACCCCCAAATATTTAATGAAAAGGTAGTTTAGGAGACACAGATAAATCAGGCAGCAACACAGGAGCTGAAACTATTTCCAGAGACTGAACAGGGGTAGTACAATTATGCAGTAAGGTTATCATATTAGTCACTTTATCCAGTTTGAAATCCGGGGTAGTGAGACGAGACGAGACTCGTTCGATCCAAGCTGCTGTCCCTGTAGCGTGATGGCCTTCACCAACTCAGCCGGGTCCACAGACATTGTGGCCTGTTTGTAAT
This sequence comes from Bombina bombina, assembly GCF_027579735.1. Lineage (NCBI taxonomy): Eukaryota > Metazoa > Chordata > Amphibia > Anura > Bombinatoridae > Bombina > Bombina bombina. The sequence goes on from NC_069499.1 coordinate 662,755,624, forward strand.
GTAAGCTACCGCAACAAGGTAACATATTCCCCTATAGACTTCAATGGAGCAAGAAAAATCGCTCAAACCTGATCACGTTTAGCCAAGTACGCTAAATTGACATGAAATATTAATATTTCACCTGCCAATGTTCTTCACATAGAAGAATATGTTCTATTTATTCATAAATAAATATTTTTATATATATATATATATATATATATATATATATATGTGTTGTTTTTTTTTAAATGCATATCTATATATTTATTTGATTATATATAGGTATAGATATATATATAGATTGGAATGTCAAATATTTACATTAAATACACAGTTTTATATTTTGTTAGCTATGTGACTGCAAAGGACTCCAATGCACTTATTTACAGTATGTCTTTGTATGTATACATATTTATTTATGTGTTTATATGTGTATATATGTCTGTAAAAATATTTATAGACATATAAATACATAAATACATATGTACAAACATATATACATATGTATATAGATACACATTCATATGTAGACCTTTTTTAATAACACCTGAGACTTCATATTTTTGAGCTCTTATAACTTTTTATTGCAATTTTTTTTAAATAATTTTTATTAGAGTGTAACTGTATTTTTAAATGTATTTTTCATTTGTTTTATGCAACTTTGTATTGGGGCACAACAGTTAACTAGAGCTCTGAAGTTGTGCTATCCCAAAGGATGTTAAACGCAATTGTGCTTAAAGGAACACAGAACCCACATTTTTTTTAATGATTCAGATAGAGCATGCAATTTTAAGAAACTTTCTAATTTTACTCCTATTATCATTTTTTCTTTGTTCTCTTGCTATCTTTATTTGAAAAATCTAAGCTATTTTTTGGTTCAGGATCCCTGGACAGCACTTGTTTATTGGTGGATGAATTTATCCACCAATTGGCAAGAACAACCCAGGTTGTTCACCAAAAATGGGCCGGCATCTAAACTTACATTCTTGCATTTCAAATAAAGATACCAAGAGAATTAAGAAAATTTGATAATAGGAATAAATTAGAAAGTTGCCTAAAATTGCATGCTCTATCTGAATCACGAAAGAAAAAAATTGGGTTCAGTGTCCCTTTAAGCGAATGTGTTTACTTTTTAACAAACCCCTTTTCACTCACACACAACAGTTAGCACACCAGTTGTAATCTAGCCAATTTTGAGCATTTGTAGTGCTGGCTAACTTATGTGAGTCTGCAACTGCAAGTTAAGAAGCAGCAAGATTAAAATATCTCTAAATTATTTAACTAGGATAATTAACAAGTGTCAAAAGCAGGGACAGGCCTGCACAACTCATTGCTTAGGTAATCTGGATGCTGCCTCTCCACACAGGATTTCTATACGGGAACTTTTTTATGTCCAGAGGTAGATAAATGGAGAGAGAGAGAGAGATGATTATACATAGGAATATTTATTTTTATATACATATATATATATATATATATATATATATACACACACACACAGATATATAGGGATATCTTTTTAAAAATACTTATAACATATTCTGCTATGTTCAGAACATTGGAATGTGAAATATTTATAGTAAATACACAGTTAAACACTTTGGGGCCGAATTATCAAGCTCAGAACTGAGCTTGATGCTCCTTGATTCCGGCGAGCCTTCAGTCTAAAGATCGCTGCTCCATAACTTGTCCGCCTGCTCTGAGGAGGCGGACAGAAATCAACCCGATCGAATAGGATCGGCCCCCTGCTAGCGGCCGATTGTCCGTGAGTCTGCAGGGGTTGGTATTGCACAAGCAGTTCACAAGCAGTTCACAAGTATGCTGTTGGCATTATATATGTTATGGGTAAAGTAAAAAATCCGGTAAAGTAAAGCTGACATTACCCAAGCGGCTCTCGGTAAAGCATGAAGTAATGTAATTCCCCCATCTACACTATTTTTTTGCCTCTGCCTGGGGAGTTGAAGGAAGATGCCCCGCCGATCCTCTAGCATCCACACCAAGAGGCCCATTTATCAAGTTCCGTATGGAGCTTGAAGGCCCGTATTTCTGGCGAGTCTTAAGACTCGCCAGAAACAGCAGTTATGAAGCAGCAGTCTAAAAACCGCTGCTCCATAACCCTATCCACCTGCTCTGAACAGGCTGACAGACATTGCCGCAATACAACCCGATCGAGTACGATCGGGTTGATTGACACCTCCCTACTGGCGGCCCATTAGCTCTTGTGAGCTGCTGGTGCAATGCAGAATACAGAGAGCAAGACCTTTGATAATTCGGCCTCCAAGTGTGAATTACAGTGCATCGTATATATGTGTGATGCGGTGACTCAATGCACTCTGAGAAGATTTATCATGTTACATTGTGCTTTACCCAGAGCCGCTTGGGCAATGTCAGCTTTACCCGGGTAATGCTAGGATTACCCAATGTCTGACTTTACCCACAACATATATATATATAAAAACACATACATGTACATATTTAGAAATGTACAGTATATATATATATATATATATATATATATATATATATATATATATATATATATATATATATATATATATATATATATATATATCAACGTTAAAGTCCTTTGCAACCTGTTTTTTTCTAACACCTTACACCTCATATCTTTGAGCCCCTAAAACTTTAAATTTAAAGGGACAGTCGACATCAGAATATTTATTGTTTTAAAATATAATCACTTTATTACCCATTCCCTAGTTTTGCACAACCAACAAAGTTATATTAATACACTTTTTATCTCTGTGATTATCTTGTATCTAAGGCTCTGCAAACGGCCCCCTTATTTCAGTTTCTTTGACAGACTTGTCTTTTAGCCAATCAGTGTTGGCTCCTAGGAACTCCACATGCGTGAGCACAGTGTTATCTATATGAAACACATGAACTAACACCCTCTAGTGGGGAAAAACTGTCAAACTGCCTGAGATAAGAGGCGGCCTTCAACAGTTAAAAAATTAGCATATGAACCTCCTAGGTTTAGCTTTCAACTAAGAATAACAAGAGAACAAAGCAAAATTGGTGATAGAAGTAAATTAGAAAATTGTTTAAAATTACATGCCCTATCTGAATCATAAAACTTTGTTTTGAATTAGTTTGTCCCTTTAAATGTATTTTTTATATGTTTTGAGACAAAAAAAAGTGTTGGTTATAAAAAACTGGGGAATGGGTATTAAAGAAATAATTCATATTTTTTGAATATAGACTTTACCTTTAAGCTTAAAGGTACAGTCAAGTCCAAAAAAAACTTTCAAGTTTCAAATAGGGCATGTAGTTTTAAGCAACTTTCCAATTTGTTTTTAATCACCAATTTTGCTTTGTTCCTTTGGTATTCTTAGTTGAAAGCTAAACCTAGGAGGTTTGTATGCTAATTTCTTAGACCTTGAAGATTGCCTCTAATCTGAATGCATTTTGACCACTAGAGGGCATTAGTTCATGTGTTTCATATAAATAACACTGAGCTCATGCATGTGAAGTTACCCTGTAGTGAGCACTTATTGGCTAAAATGCAAGTCTGTCAAAAGAACTGAAACAAGGGGGCAGTTTGCAGAGGCATAGATACAAGGTAATCAAGGAGGTAGGAAGTGTTTTTCTATAACAGTGTTGGTTATGCAAAACTGGGGAATGGGTAATAAAGGGATTATCTTTATTTTTAAACAACAAAAATTCTGGTTTTGACTGTCCCTTTAAATTTAATTGTACTCAAGTAATCACATTTACTTTCAACTTGTAGTACGAGCGATCCTTCCAATGCATGCAAACAGCCTTGAATAACCACATATTGCTCGCACGTAAATGGCCCAATATATGTAAAATCTGATATGTTCAATGTCTTCATCAAAACTATGGAACTGAGGTCTAAATGATCTAAATATTCACATATAGTGATGTCGCAAACATAAAAATTTGGGTTCGCGAACGGTGAACGCGAACTTCCGCAAATGTTCGCAAACGGGCGAACCGGGCGAAAAGCCATAGACTTCAATAGGCAGGCGAATTTTAAAACCCACAGGGACTCTTTCTGGCCACAATAGTGATGGAAAAGTTGTTTCAAGGGGACTAGCACCTGGACTGTGGCATGCCAGAGGGGGATCGATGGCAAAACTCCCATGGAAAATTACATAGTTGATGCAGAGTCTGGTTTTAATCCATAAAGGGCATAAATCACCTACCATTCCTAAATTGTTTGGAATAACGTGTTTTAAAACAGGTATGATGTTGTATCAATCAGGTAGTGTAAGGGTTACGCCCGCTTCACAGTGACAGACCAAACTCCCGCAGCGGGTACAACATCATCATCATCACACCGTACGTCCATGTGTGTAATGCTGCCTGACTGAGACATATCCCTGTTATCTACATCCTCTGGCAATAATGGTTGCGCATCACTCATTTCTTCCAACTGATGTGTAAATAACTCCTCTGACAGATCAAGTGAAGCGGCTGTGGTGCTAGTGTTGGTGGTGGCGGCAGGCGGGCGTCAAAATTGTATTTTTTTTTTAATGTACACTACTGTTACACCAGATATGAGTTGCACTGGTGTAACATTGTGCCCTGGCAGGCCCTGAAACACACACGCGTGAAGGAAACTGACTGCTATTATTTCACAGTCAAATTTCTAGTTTTTTTTTAACCCCTTAAGGACCAAGGCCATTTTTCAATTTCTTTCCCTTAAAGGGACATAATACTCATATGCTAAATCACTTGAAACTGATGTAGTATAACTGTAAAAAGCTGACAGGAAAATATCACCTGAGTATCTCTATGTAAAAAAGGAAGATATTTTACCTCACAATTTCCTCAGCTCACCAGAGTAAGTTCTGTGTAAAAAGTTATACTCAGCTGCTCCCAGCTGCAGGTAAAAAATTTAAAAAAAATGAAGAAATGAACAGCAGCCAATCAGCATCAGCAGTGCTGAAGTCATGAACTCTTACTGTGATCTCATGAGATTTTACTTAACTCTCATGAGATTTCATAGTAAGCTTCCTTTACCTGATTGGTGAAATAATATGAGAGTGCATGATGCTCATCCCTTCAGATGTCCCAGGACAGACATACTAATATGATGCTTAGAAATCCTTTACAATGGGAGGTGGCTACTGAGGAAATTTTGAGGTAAAATATCTTTCTTTTTTACATAGAGATGTTCAGGTGATATTTTCTAATCAGCTGTTTACAGCTATGCTGCATCACTTTCAAGTGTTTAAACATTTGGGTATTATGGCCCTTTAAGGACCAGGGCTATTTTTACATTTCTGCGGTGTTTGTGTTTAGCTGTAATTTTCCTCTTACTCATTTACTGTACCCACACATATTATATACCGTTTTTCTCGAAACTAAATGGACTTTCTAAAGATACCATTATTTTCATCATATCTTATAATTTATTATTAAAAATATTGTAAAATATGAGGAAAAAATGGAAAAATACACACTTTTTCTAACTTTGACCCCCAAAATCTGTTACACATCTACAACCACCAAAAAACAACCATGCTAAATAGTTTCTAAATTTTGTCCTGAGTTTAGAAATACCCAAGGTTAACATGTTCTTTGCTTTTTTTTGCAAGTTATAGGGAAATAAATACAAGAAACACTTTGCTATTTCAAAACCACTTTTTTTCAAAATGAGCGCTAGTTACATTGGAACCCTGATATCTGTCAGGAATACCTGAATATCATATTTCATGCCACCATTTCACCGCCAAATGCGATCAAATAATAAAAAAATTGTTAACTTTTTCACAAACTTTAGGTTTCTCACTGAAATTATTTACAAACAGCTTGTGCAATTTTGGCACAAATGGTTGTAAATGCTTCTCTGGGATCCCCTTTGTTCAGAAATAGCAGACATATATGACTTTGGCGTTGCTTTCTGGTAATTAGAAGGCCGCTAAATGCTGCTGCGCATCACACGTGTATTATGGATAGCAGTGAAGGGGTTAATTAGGTAGTTTGTAGGGAGCTTGCAGGTAGTGATGTCGCAAACCTAAAAATTTTGGTTTGCGAACAGCGAACGCGAACTTCCCCAAAAGTTTGCGAACCGGCGAACCGGGCGAATCACCATTGACTTCAATGGGCAGGCGAATTTTAAAACCCACAGGGACTCTTTCTGGCCACAATAGGGATGGAAAAGTTGTTTCAAGGGGACTAACACCTGGACTATGGCATGCCGGAGGGGGATCCATGGCAAAACTCCCATGGAAAATTACATAGTTGGTGCAGAGTCTGGTTTTAAGCCATAAAGGGCATAAATCACCTAACATTCCTAAATTGTTTGGAATAACGTGCTTTAAAACATCAGGTATGATGTTGTATCGATCAGGTAGTGTCACCCCAGTGTTACACCAGATATGAGTTGCACTGGGGTGACACTGTGCCCTGGCAGGCAGGCCAGGGCACAGTGTTGTTTTTTTAAATCTACACTACTTTTACACCAGATATGAGTTGCACTGGGGTGACACTGTGCCCTGGCAGGCAGGACCTGAAACGCACACGTGTGAAAGAAACTGACTGCTATTATTTAACACAGTCAAAAAAGTGTTGTTTTTTTTAAATCTACACTACTGTTACACCAGATATGAGTTGCACTGGCGTGACACTGTGCCCTGGCAGGCAGGCCCTGAAATGCACACGTGTGAAGGAAAATGACTGCTATTATTTAACACAGTCAAAAAAGTGTGATTGTTTTTAAATCTACACTACTGTTACACCAGATATGAGTGGTGGCACTTGGCAAGTGGGCATAGTATACGCTGTGAGCCTGACACACACGCTGGCAGGCAGGCAACTGCAATTAGATTACACAGGAAAAAAAAAAAAAAGCAGACTGATTTTCTAGCCCTAAAAAGGGCTTTTTGGGGTGCTGTCCTTACAGCAGAGATCAGATGAGTCCTTCAGGACTGTAGTGGACACTGAATACACTTGCCTAGCTATCAATTTCCCTATTAAATCATCAGCAGCTACACTGTCTCTCCTCTCACTAAGAATGCAGCTTCCAACTGAATCTAAAATGGATGAAGGTAGGAGGGTCTGGGAGGGAGTGTTTGCTGCTGATTGGCTGGAATGTGTCTTCTGACTGTGAGGTACAGGGTCAAAGTATTACTCAATGATGATGAATAGGGGGCAGATCGAACATCACATATGTTCGCCCGCTGCGGCGAATGCAAACATGTTATGTTCGCCGGGAACTATTCGCCGGTGAACTATTCGTGACATCACTACTTGCAGGGTTAATTTTAGCTTTAGTGTAGAGATTAGCCTCCCACCTGACACATCAGACCCCCTGATCCATCCCAAACAGCTCCCTTCCCTCCCCCTCGCCACAATTGTCCCCACTATCTTAAGTACTGGCAGAAAGTCTGCCAGTACTAAAATAAAAGGTTTTTAATTTTTTTTTAATTTTTTTTAGCATATTTACATATGCTGTGGTGTAGCATCCCCCCTTAGCCCCCAACCTCCCTGATCCCCCCCCAAAACAGCTCTCTAACCCTCCCCATCTGCCTTATTGGCGGCCATCTTGGGTACTGGCAGCTGTCTGCTATTATTTCACAGTCAAAAAAGTGTTGTTTTTTTTTTTTAAATGTACACTACTGTTACACCAGATATGAGTGGGGGCACTGGGCAAGTGGGCACAGTATACGCTGTGAGCCTGACACACACGCTGTCAGGCAGGCAGGCAACTGCAATTAGATTACACAGGAAAAAAAAAGCAGACTGATGTTCTGATGTTCTACAGCAGAGATCAGATGAGTCCTTCAGGACTGTAGTGGACACTGAATACACTAGCCTAGCTATCGATTTCCCTATTAAATCAGCAGCAGCTACACTGGCCCTCCTCTCACTAAGAATACAGCTTCCGAATAAATCTAAAATGGATGCTGTCCAGGAGGTGGGAGGGTCTGGGAGGGAGAGTCTGCCGCTGATTGGCTGTAATGTGTCTGCTGACTGTGAGGTACAGGGTCAAAGTTTACTCAATGATGACGAATAGGGGGCGAACAGAACATCGCATATGTTTGCCCGCCGCGGTGAACGTGAACAAGCTATGTTCGCCGGGAACTATTCGACGGCGAACTATTCGCAACATCACTATTCACACATGATGTAATGTGTGTATCTTCCAGTCTGTTAGAAAATCCTTGTGAAATAGTTTGATAGGATTTTCACAGTCATTCCAGACCTCTTTTAAACTTGTTTATCTTTTGTTTTTTTAACCTCTTAAGGACATATGACGGAATTTTTCCGTCATAAAAGAATTGAGCAAACTGAAAGCTGTGTCCTTAAAGGGTTAAGTGTCTGCATCAAGTAAACTCCATCCATACTTGGGGACAATTAGGTTGTGGTATTTCAGAGCATCAAACACTGTCACACCCTACAGATTTCCATTAAAGGGACAGTCTAGGCCAAAATAAACTTTCATGATTCAGATAAATCTAATAAGGTATGCAGAGTTAGCATAATGATGCATAAATCTACACCATTCCAAACACAGCAGATAGATAGAGATGAAGAAGGGAGATACCTTACGAACAGTGGGCTTCTGTTGGGCAGACCAGTAACCTTAGGGAATATTTATGCCCCTAACACACTACAGGTTCCCTTTTTTCGTAAAGTCACTAACTCCATTCTATCCTTTTTCATAGGAAGGGATTTAAATGTTCCCTTAAACCCTACCCTAGATAACTCAATGAGTCACTCCCACATTTAGAAAAGAGCACTCAAATCTATACATGATGATATGTTATTATTAGGAGTTCGTGATACATGGAGACAGCTCTACCCTACTGTGAAAGACTACCCTTATTTCTCGGCACCTAACCAGACGTATATACGTATAGACTTATTTTTTGTAGACCATATCACACTGTCTCTCCTATCAGATGTTGAGATCCTCCCAATCGTCTGGTCAGATCATTCAGCAGTTTTCTGTAAACTGACCAGGTTGATAACTCCATTGAGACCATTTCAGTGGTGGATGGACGACATTCTTTTAAAAAACAAATTTTTGATTGATCAGATAGATCATCTCTTGCTAGAATTTTTCCAGATTAACAACACTCCGGGAATAAATCCCTATGTTTTATGGGAAGCGCACAAAAGCTTCATAAGAGGAGAGTTGATCAAAATTAAATTAACACAAATAATCACAGAATGGCTATTCTAGATTTACATAGGAAAGGAGGACATATTCTTATGTTGCAAGAGACACATTTTAAGACTAAACACATACCTAAGTTCTTCTCCTCAAAATACCCACAACACTTTCACAGATCTAACCCTTCAAAGAAAATCAATGGTGTTAGTATACAAATCCATAAGTCTATTTCCTTCACTAAAACACATGCAGAGCATGATAAAGATGGTAGATTCTTATGCGTTACAGGGCTCCTTTTTGGCAAGCCAATAACATTAGTAAATGTATACGCCCCAAATAAATTTCAAAGTAAATTCATTAATTCTATCACCAACACCATTATATCCCATTCTTAAGGCTCCCTGATTCTAGCAGGTGATCTTAATGTCCCTCTTAATCCCAAAATGGATTACACCAATCCGGACACAAGACTTAAAATACCCAAAATGCAAAATATTTGGCAAAATCTTAAAATGCTAGGGGTCCATGATACTTGGATATATTTAAACCCTCAGAGGAGGGATTTTACCTTTTTCTCAAATCCAAATAGATGTTATTCTAGACTAGATTATATCTTTGTGGATCATCTGGTCCTCTCCTATATGAAAGCAGCTGACATCTCGCATACCACCTGGTTAGATCACTCACTAGTCTCCTGTAGGATAGCCTGGCCCTCAGCCCCTCTTAAAACTTTTCAGTGGAGAATAGGGAGGCCCACAAAAGCACAATCAGAGGTGAACTTATTAAAACTAAGGCATATATAACAAAGAGAAGGAGGGAGGAACTTACCTCAGTAGACAAAGAAATAACTGATCTGCATTGTTTACACAAACAATCTCCAGATAGTGCGCCAATTCTAGAAAAGCTTGCCTCTAAGAGAGACCAATTAAATCGAATGCTCCAGATGAACACTCAAAGACAATTACTGTCCTTTCAGCAAACGTTCTACCAGGAGGGAAATAAATCTGACAAGTGGTTAGCGAGAGCTTTAAAAAAAAAGACAGCCACACACTTATATACACTCGGTTAAGAGTGAATCAGGTAGGCATGTAGAAGATACTCACAAAATAGCTGAAGAATTTAAGGCTTTTTATCATAAACTTTATAATCTATTCCCGAATAGGATCACCCAGACCCACCTTTATCAATGCCAACAGTATTTAAACCAAGTACAAGTTCTGCAATTAAGTGCTGAATAAAAAGAGATCCTAGATCAACCCTTCAACATTAAGGAAGTGTTAGAAGCAATAAACACCCTAAAACCAAATAAGGCGCCAGGTCCAGATGGATTCTCTGGCCTTTATTATAAAACTTTTTCAAAATACCTTGCTCCATATTTAACCTCTTTGTTTAACTATATTGCGGAAGGCTCTACTTTTCCAGACACCATGCTACAGGCATTCATTACGGTACTAGAAAAACCAGGCAAGGTCCCAGATGAGCCAGTCAATTTTAGACCAATTTCTTTGCTTAATACTGATTTGAAATTATATGCCAAAATTTTAGCTTCTCGAATAAATACATTTCTCTCACAGTTAATCCACCAGGACCAGGCTGGTTTTGTACCTGCTAGGGAGGCGAAGGACAACACTGTGAAAGTTCTTAACCTTAAAGACTAATGCCTAGATTACAAGTTCTGTGTTAGCCTTAAAAAGCAGCATTAAGGGGTCCTAATGCTGCATTTTAACGCCCGCTGGTATTACGAGTATGGCAGGTACAGGTGTACTGCTCACTTTTGTTCCGCGACTTTTGGCTACCGCAAATCCCCTTACGTCAATTGCGTATCCTATCTTTTTAATGGGATTTGCCTAACGCCGGTATTACAAGTCTTGGAAGAAGTGAGCGGTACAGCCTCTACCTCCAAGACTCCTACCGCATAAAAAAGTCAGTAGTTAATAGTTTTATGAGCTAACGCCGGAACATAATGATCTTAACTACAGTGCTACAAAGTACACTAACACCCATAAACTACCTATTAACCCCTAAACCAAGGCCCCCACATCGCAAACCCTATAAAAAAATTAATTAACCCCTAATCTGTCGACTGGACACCGCCGCCACCTACATTATAGCTATGAACCCCTAATCTGCTGTCCCTAACATCGCCGACACCTACATTATATTTATTAACCCCTAATCTGCCCCCCCAATGTTGCCGCCACCTACCTACACTTATTAACCCCTAATCTGCCAACCGGACATTGCCGCCACTATAATAAATGTATTAACCCCTAAACCGCCGCAATCCCGCCTCACAAACACTATAATAAATTTTATTAACCCCTAATCTGCCCCCCCCCAATGTCGCCACAACCTACCTACAATTATTAACCCCTAATCTTCTGCCCCAATGTCGCCGCTACTATAATAAAGTTATTAACCCCTAAACCTAAGTCTAACCCTAACACCTCCCTAAATTAAATATAATTTAAAGAAATCTAAATAAATTTACTATAATTAAATAAATTATTCCTATTTAAAAATAAATACTTACCTATAAAATAAACCATAAGATAGCTAGTTACATTGTAGCTATTTTAGGATTTATGTTTATTTTACAGGCAACTTTGTATTTATTTTAACTAGGTAAATAGCTATTAAATAGTTAATAACTATTTAATAGCTACCTAGTTAAAATAATTACAATATTACCTGTAAAATAAATCCTAACCTAAGTTACAAATACACCTAACACTACACTATCAATAAATTAATTAAATAAATTACCTACAATGATCTAAACTAAAATACAATTAAATAAACTATCTAAACTATATTACAAAAACAAACAAACACTAAATTACAAAAAATAAAAAAATATTACAAGAATTACACCTAACCTAATCTAAGCCCCCTAATAAAATAAAAAAGCCAACCAAAATAATAAAATTCTCTACCCTATACTAAATTACAAAAGTAATCAGCTCTTTTATCAGCCCTTAAAACGGCTTTTTGCGGGGCATTGCCCCAAAGTAATCAGCTCTTTTACCTGTAAAATAAAATACAAGACCCCCCAGCATTACAACCCACCACCCACACACCCCTACTCTAAAACCCACCCGATCCCCCCTTAAAAAAAACTAACACTACCCCATTGAAGATCACCATACCTTGAGTCGTGTTCACCCAGCCGGGCACCGATGGGCCAGAAGAGGACATCCGGAGCGGCAGAAGTCTTCATCCGATCGGGGCAGAAGAGGTGCTCCATCCAGCAGAAGTCTTCAGCCAAGCGGCATATTCTATCTTCATCCATTCGGCGCGGAGAGGGTCCATCTTTAAGACATCCGACACGGAGCATCCTCTTCTTCCCGACGACTAACAACGAATGAAGATTCCTTTAAATGACATCATCCAAGATGGTGTCCCTCGAATTCCGATTGGCTGATAGGATTCTATCAGCCAATCGGAATTAAGGTAGGAAAAATACGATTGGCTGATATAATCAGCCAATCGGATTGAAGTTCAATTCAATTGGCTGATTGGATCAGCCAATAGAATGCAAGGTCAATTCTATTGGCTGATCCAATCAGCCAATAAAATTGATCTTCAATCCGATTGACTGTTGCACAGATGTGCTTGAAGAATATGGAAAGGGATCTAATTATTCTATTAATTTAAAAAAATCCAAAATCCTCCCACTTAATTTTACTGAAGGAGATATCTTGAGCCTACAGCAAAAGACCTAATATTCGATCCAACGTAAGTCCCTAAAATACTTGGGGATACACATATCCGCCTGCCCTTACCAATTGGTAGAACTTAACTTTTATTCCCTCTTGCCTACACTGACCTCCGACTGGTTAAATAAAAATATCTCATGGAAAGGAAGAGTTAATGTGGTTAAGATGACGATACTTCCCAGGTTTCTATACGTATTCCAGACCCTCCCCATCCCACTTCCAGAACCATATATACCTATATTACAAAATATTATAAATTTGTATATCTGGAGAAAAAATATATTTATCAAGCCGTCAACCGCAAAGACGCTGGAATTCCGCAGCGTAATTGTTGTGAGCTTGATCTGACCTAGTTATCAAAGCCTACAGATCGGCAAAAGTTGATATTTGTGACATAACATACGATCCACCGGTCTCTATCCAACGCAGATCGATGCTTACGTCATTACACATTTGACTCTATTTGACACTTTTTTAAAGTTATCAAATAGTTAACAGGTACACTTGCGGCTATTCCAGCCCAGCGTACCTGTTTTTTCAATCCGCCACCCTGGAGGCCGCGGATGCCATAGAAATCAATGGGAGTCTGAAAGTAGCGAAAGCTTATGTTCGATGCTGCCAGATATCCCATTGATTTATATGGTAGAAAACAAGTTACATTTACACCTAACACCCTAACATAAACCCAGAGTGTAAACACCCCTAATCTGTCGCCTCAGACATCGCCAACACCTAAATAATGTTATTAACCCCTATTCCGCCACTGCCGAACCCCGCCACAACCTAAATAAAAGTATTAACAGTTATTAACCACTATCCCACCACTCCCGGACCCCGCCGCCACTAAATAAACATATTAACCCCTAAACCTCTGGCCTCCCACATCACTACCACTAAATAAACCTATTAACCCCTAAACTGCCAGCCCCCCACATCACCATAAACTAATTTAAGCTATTAACCCCTAAACCTAACAACCCACAAACTTTAAATTCAAATTAAAACATCCCTATCTTCAAATAAATTTAAACTTACCTGTAGAATTAAAATAAACTAATTTATAGAACATAGAATTAAAATAAACTAATTTTAAACTATTAATTAACCTACCCTAAGTATTATACTACAATTAAATTAAACTACCAATTAAATTAACTAAATTACATACTAAAAAAACCTAAACCTACTCAAATTATTTAAATATACTATTTAACCTTATTAAAAATTACTAAATTACAAAAAAATTAATGCTAAGTTAAAAAAATACAAAATACAAAATTACGAAAACAAACCACATTATCAAAAATAAAAAAAGAATTACATGTAATCTAATAGCCCTATCAAAATAAAAAAGCCCCCCCCCCAAATAAAAAAAAAAACCCTAGCCTACAATAAAAAGGGCCTTTTGTGGGGCGGAGCCAACTTGCAAAGCGGCAGGACATGTCTACATGAAGCTCCTGATCTTAAATTTGTGTTATTATGTGCTTTAATACATTTACTCTATACTCATTTAGGAATACATCTATAACTTCATTCAAGCAAGATTACAGAGCTGATTTCTGAAAGTAATCCTGACCTATGCTCTTTGGAAAGCCACGCGGCCCTGAAACTGTCTAACACCTAGAGATTTGAATCACATTCAGCCTACCGAGTGTTTGGGGCTACCACATATATCCCCCCCCCCTCCAGACTCTGTGTTACTTGATCATCCCTTTGAAAACCTAAAACAGGATTTGTGCAGATTACTGCTAACTCCAAGATCTATACATATTGTTCGTCAGCTAAAAAGAACGACCCGCACCAAGACCATCATATTAGCTCTCTACCAACGGTGACAATACACCAAAGAACATACTTCTCATCAATGAGTGCCCAGGTGCTTAAACACCTCAAGAAGCAGACAGGGGACCCTACTGAAACCCCGGTCCCGGTTTTGCCCTATCTAAAGATGGTGGCCAGCTCTGCTTACTAGAATTTCCTTCTTCTGAGCACCAACAAGGTGGATGACAGGGGATACTGCTGTGTGTCTGGGACTCAGAGAAATAAGTATGTACGCAAAGCCCTGGCTGTTCTTGGTAGGCAACGGTACCACAAGGAGCTCTGGCATCCAGCTTGTGCACACATAATCCTATGACTGGGAGTGGGATAGATAAAAGTTCTTCATCAGTTGTGACGGTTCCCCTCTCCTACATCTGATACCGGGGGCATAAATAACAGAGAACACTCATGAAATCCACCGTAGAAATTGTCACTTTTTACACTCACAGGCCCACGCCTTGGTGAACAATCTTTAAGATAAGTGGCTTCTAGTATCTCTTGGATTAAATCTTATATGAGCGAACACACTACCATGATTATGATGACTCCCGGTTTGAAACATGGTGGTAGATATTAATCGCGTAAAACTATTCACCCGGACATTAAGCCCCCCATACAATTTTTTTTTCTTTTTGGCTTTTGTAGCTAAAACAGGCTTTTTTTTGCTTTTTTTGGTCACCCACATGTTTTGTGCTATATTGCTATGAGCTGTTCGGCAACCATAGATAGTAATTGTGTTTAATGTTGTTTCCTGTGCCCAAGCCAAAATCTATACCATTTGCTATAACGAGTTACTGGGATCAGATTGTAATCAGCCATTTATCCGGTTTTTCATTTATTTCAGTAATCATACTTTTATTCTGTGTGGGTAAGTATGTATTTATGTATACATAATACTATTAGTTCCCTATATCTCTGCAAGTAACTGCATAACCAATTATGAGCAAGTCCATCAATATTTAAATATTACAGTATGTATAAAGTTTTAACATCACATAAGTTATAACCCCTATCTATGGAGACCTTCACATAATCCCTTGTGAAATGCACCCTATCACACTAATAAGAACTGTATCATTTTAACCCATACTCCCTAGTTGGACTCCGTTTACGTTCCCATTTAGCATCTCATTTGTATTAATTCATGTACACCTCACTGCTGTGAAGAAGCTCGGGGTAATTTAAACTGATGCCTTAAACAGCTATACCAATTGTACAACACTTGTATGTGTATTGGGAGTTTGATTATCTTATATGGTAGGCAGGGTCTTTTAAAGAGTCACTATAACTTAACCTTTCCTGGTGGTGCGTTGGCTGCGGCCGGGTCAGCGTATCCCCATTAGTGATGTCGCGAACCTAAAAATTTCGGTTCGCAAACGGCGGACTCAAACTTCCGGTATTGTTCGTGAACCGGCGAACCGCGCGAACCGCCATTGACTTTAATAGGCAGGCGAACTTTAAAACCTACAAGAACTCTTTCTGGCCACAATAGTGATGGAAAAGTTGTTTCAAGGGGACTAACCCCGGGACTGTGGCATGCTGGAGGGGGATCCCTGGCAAAACTCCCATGGAAAATTACATAGTTTATGCAGAGTCTGCTTTTAACCCATAAAGGGCCTAAATCACCTAACATTCCCAAATTGTTTGCAATAACGTGCTTTAAAACATCTATTATGATGTCGTATCTATCAGGTAGTGTAAGGGTTACGGCCGCTTCACAGTGACAGAGCAAACTCCAAGTGTAACGCACCGCAATCAACCGCAAACAGTCCATTTGCACAACCACGAGATAGATAGATTTGATAGATAGATAGATAGATAGATAGATAGATGGATAGATAGATAGATAGATAGATAGATAGATAGATAGATAGATAGATAGATAGATAGATAGATAGATAGATAGATAGATAGATAGATAGATACATAGATTACATAGCTCAATCAATGCAATATACATATGATCGATACAATTTACATAGATCAATAGATGCAATATACATTTGATAGATACGAATAACATCGATCAATAGATGCAATATACATTTGATAGATACGAATGTTATCAAATCAAAGTTGCAATAAACATTTTATAGATACGAATTACATCAACCAAAATATGTAATATACATTTTATAGATACGAATTACATTGATCAATAGATGCAATCTACATTTGATAGATACGTTTGATAGTTTGATCGATTTAATAGATAAATAAATAGATTTGAAATATATATAATTTCCCTGACAGAGTATAACAATAAGACATGCGGTCTGTGACCAGTGGTATGTTAAGTAGTACTATTCTTAGCAGTTTACTACAACCTGTTACTACCCCTATCGGGGGAGGTCTATATGGCCTTCATTTTTGGAACCGGGAGATGGAAGAAGATGATTGGTCTGTCCTCCTACTTCAAATTTGTCAAAAACACAAGTGTCTGTCTCAAAACAGTCCGGACAGAAGATAGATAGATAGATAGATAGGATAGATAGATATACATAGATTGATAGTTAGATATAATCGATAGAAGAGAAATAGATAGATTTGTTAGATATATAATTACCCTGACAAAGTATAATAATTAAACATGCGGTCTTGGACCCATGAGCTTGACAAAGGGGCAGTAGCCCCAAAACGTTGCTGTTCACTTTAATAAAAAGCCCTTTCACTTCATTGAGTGCATCATCATTTGCTTTTGGATACTTATTTGGAGTCTATGGGATTGGACTCTGTATGATTGCACCTACCACAAAATCTATGGATCATTGATGAATTCAGGTGTGCTATGAATTCAGGTGTGCTGGTCCTACCCTTGTGTTCTTATTGTGTTAAGTAGTACTATTCTCTTTCAGCCCTGTAACTCCCCCTATTGGTGGAGGTCTATATGGCGTGTATGATTACCCTGACAAAGTATAACAACAAGACACGCGGTCTGGGACCCATGGTAATTTTGTTGTGTTAAGTAAAACTTTTCTTAGCACTTTAATCCCTCTTACCCCTCCTTTCGTTGGATTTCTATATGGCCTGCATGATTAGCCTGACAAAGTATAACAAGAAAACATCTGGTCTGGGACCCATGGTAACTAGGTTGTGTTAAGTAGTACTATTCTTAGAACTGTAAACCCAGATTCACAGTCAAAAAAGTGATGGTTTACAATTTTTTCTATACTGTTATAACAACTATGATTGGTGGCACTAATTGGCTAGTTGGGCCTGGCACACAGGCTGGCAGGCAGGGGGGAACTGCAATTCAATGGCACTACTAGACTCCAGATTCACAGTAAAAAAAGTGATGATTTACAATTTTTTCAATACTGTTAAAACAACTATGATTGGTGGCACTAATTGGCTAGTTGGGCCTGGCACACAGGCTGGCAGGCAGGAGGAAACTGCAATTCAATGGCACTAGGAGACTGAAGATTTGCAGTCAAAAAACTTATGATTTAATTTTTTTTATATACTGTTACAAGAAATATGATTGGTGGCACTAATTGGCTAGTTGGGCCTGGCACACAGGCTGGCAGGCAGGAAAGTGCAATTCAATGGCACGAGCAAACTGATGATTCACAATCGAACAATTTGTAATTTTAAAGATTAACAATACTGTTACAACAACTATGATTGGTGTAACTAGTTGGCAAGTCGGCCTGGCACACAGGCTAGCAGGCAGGAGGGAACTGCAATTCAATGGCACTACTAGACTGCAGATTCACAGTCGAAAAAGTGATGATTTACAATGTTTTCGATACTGTTTAAACAACTATAATTGGTTGGCAGATATGAGTCGTGGCTGGTAGGTAGGGCAGCAATTTAACACAGTATGCTGTGTAAGTGAGAAAAATACAGGCCTGATAGAAAATTAAGTTAGATTACACTAGCAAAATAATTTAAAAGTTTATATTTTAATATTAAAATAATGTTAAGCAGTGCACATATGAGTGGTGGCATTGGCTGGCTGCTACGTAGGGCAGCAATTAACAACAGTATGCTCTGTAAGTCAGATAGACAGTTAGACACAGGCCTGATAGAAAATAAAATTAGATTACACTAGCATAATGATTTAAAGATTTTTGGGGGGAATTTAAAGAAAAAGGTTAAGAACATATGAGTCGTGGCTGATAGCCTTCGAAGGGCAGCAATTAAAAACAGTAGGCTCTGTAAGTCTGATACACACACGCCTGATAGAAAATACATTAGATTACACTAGAAAAATGATTTAAAGTTTTTTTTTTTGGGGGGGGATTTAAAAAAAGGTTAAACACATATGAGTCATGGCTCATAGACTAGGGAGGGCAGCAATTAAACACAGTATGCTCTGTAAGTCAGCAAAACACACAGATAGAAAATGATATTAGATTACACTAACAAAAAAATGTAAACATTTTTTTTTTTAATTTAAAATAAGGTGAAGCAGATATGAGCGATGGCTGCCTGGCACAGAGCAATTAACCAAAAGACTGAAAAAAACTGAAGTATAAAATGTGTGAGCCTGACAGACACAGGCCTGAAAGAAAATTAAATTAGATTACACTAGCAAAATTATTTAAAAGTTTTTTTTAAAATTTAAAATAATGTTATAAGCGGATATGACCACTGGTGGCTGGCACAGAGCAATGAACCAGAGTATATGCTGTGTGACACAAGCCTGATAGAAAATGAAAATAAATTACACTAGCAAAATAATTTCAAATTTTTGTTGGTTAAATTTAAACTAATGTTGTTAGGCAGATATCAGTGGTGGCAGTAATCACAGCGTATGCTGTGAGCCTTAAACACAGGCTGAAAGCCAGGCAATTGCTAATAAAAATACGAAGAAAAAAACAAAAAAAACGTCTCGAGTTATAGCCCTAAAAAGGGCTTTTTGGGGTGCTGTCCTTGCAGCAGAGATGAGATGAGTCCTTCAGGACTGTAGTTGACACTAAATACACTAGCCTAGCTATCTATTTCCCTATAATATCAGCAGCAGCAAAACAAAACGTCCTCTCACTAAGAAAGCAAGGTCATTATGAGTCTAAAATGGCTGCTGCCAAGATGGGAGGGTCTGTGAGGGAGTGTCTGATGCTGATTGGCTCTAATGTGTCAGAAGGCTGTGACATACAGGGTCAAAGTTTCCTCAATGATGACACACAGGGGGCGGATCGAACATCGCATGTGTACGCCCGCAGCGGCGAGCGCGAACAAGCTAACGGCTAGATTTAGAGTTGGGCGGTAGCCGTCAAAACCAGCGTTAGAGGCTCCTAATGCTGGTTTTTACTGCCCTCTGGTATTTGGAGTCAGTCAGGAAAGGGTCTAACGCTCACTTTGCAGCCGCAACTTTTCCATACCGCAGATCCCCCTACGTCATTTGCGTATCCTATCTTTTCAATGGGATCTTCCTAACGCCGGTATTTAGAGTCTTGGCTGAAGTGAGCATTAGAAATCTAACGACAAAACTCCAGCCGCAGAAAAAAGTCAGTAGTTAAGAGCTTTCTGGGCTAACGCCGGTTTATAAAGCCTCTTAACTACTGTGCTCTAAAGTACACTAACACCCTAAACTACCTATGTACCCCTAAACCGAGGTCCCCCCACATCGCCGCCACTCTATTAAAAAATTTTTAACCCCTAATCTGCTGACCTCACACCGCTGCCACCTACGTTATCCCTATGAACCCCTAATATGCTGCCCCTAACACCGCCGACCCCTATATTATATTTATTAACCCCTAATATGCCGCCCCCAACGTCGCCGCTACCTACCTACACTTATTAACCCCTAATCTGCCGACCGGACCGCGACGATATTATAATAAAGTTATTAACCCCTAATCCGCCTCACTCCCGCCTCAATAACCCTATAATAAATAGTATTAACCCCTAATCTGCCCTCCCTAACATCGCCGACACCTAACTTCAAGTATTAACCCCTAATCTGCCGATCGGAGCTCACCGCTACTCTAATAAATTTTTTAACCCCTAAAGCTAATTCTAACCCTAACACCCCCTAAGTTAAAAATAATTTTATTCTAACTAAATAAATTAACTCTTATTAAATAAATTATTCCTATTTAAAGCTAAATACTTACCTGTAAAATAAACCCTAATATAGCTACTATATAAATAATAATTATATTGTAGCTATTTTAGGATTAATATTTATTTTACAGGCAACTTTGTATTTATTTTAACCAGGTACAATAGCTATTAAATAGTTAATAACTATTTAATAGTTACCTAGTTAAAAAAAAATTACAAAATTACCTGTAAAATAAATCCTAACCTAAGTTACAATTAAACCTAACACTACACTATCAATAAATAAATTAAATAAGCTACCTACAATTATCTACAATTATACCTAACACTACACTATCAATAAATTAATTAAATACAATACCTACAAATAAATACAATTAAATAAACTAACTAAAGTACAAAAAATAAAAAAGAACTAAGTTACAAAAAATAAAAAAATATTTACAAACATTAGAAAAATATTACAACAATTTTAAACTAATTACACCTACTCTAAGCCCCCTAATAAAATAACAAAGCCCCCCAAAATAAAAATGCCCTACCCTATTCTAAAATTAAAATAGAAAAGCTCTTTTACCTTACCAGCCCTGAAAAGGGCCCTTTGCGGGGCATGCCTCAAAGAATTCAGCTCTTTTGCCTGTAAAAAAAAAATATACAATACCCCCCCCAACATTACAACCCACCACCCACATACCCCTAATCTAACCCAAACCCCCCTTAAATAAACCTAACACTAAGCCCCTGAAGATCTCCCTACCTTGTCTTCACCACACCGGGTCCCGATCTGTCCAGAAGAGCCTCCGATGTCTTGATCCAAGCCCAAGCGGGGGGCTGAAGAGTGACGTCCATCCTCGGGCTGAAGTCTGGATCCAAGTGGCGGCTGAAGAAATCCATCATCGGGCTGAAGTCTTGATCCAAGCGGGCGCTGAAGAAGTCCATCATCGGGATGAAGTCTTCTATGAAGCAGCATCTTCAATCTTCTTTCTTCCGGAGCCATCATCTTCCAGCCGATGCGGAACATCCTCTTCTACCGACGCCTACTCGCCAAATAACGGTTCCTTTAAATGACGTCATCCAAGATGGCGTCCGTCGAATTTCGATTGGCTGATAGGATTCTATCAGCCAATCGGAATTAAGGTAGGAAAATTCTGATTGGCTGATGGAATCAGCCAATCAGAATCAAGTTCAATCCGATTGGCTGATCCGATCAGCCAATCAGATTGAGCTCGCATTCTATTGGCTGATCAGAACAGCCGGAACAGGTGTCAGTGATAGCGTGGGCGGCATATTAGGGGTTAATAAATATAATATAGGGGTCGGCGGTGTTAGGGGCAGCAGATTAGGGGTACATAGCTATAATGTAGCTTGCTGTGGTGTACCGAGCGGCAGATTAGGGGTTAATAATAAAGTGCAGGGGTCAGCGATAGCGGGGGCGGCAGATTAGGGGTTAATAAGTGTAAGGTTAGGGGTGTTTAGACTCGGGGTACATGTTAGGGTGTTAGGTGCAGACTTAGGAAGTGTTTCCCCATAGGAAACAATGTAGCTGCGTTAGGAGCTGAACGCTGCTTTTTTGCAGGTGTTAGGTTTTTTTTCAGCTCAAACAGCCCCATTGTTTCCTATGGGGGAATTGTGCACGAGCAACGTTTTTGAAGCTGGTCGCGTCCGTAAGCAACGCTGGTATTTAGAGTTGCAGTGGCGGTAAATATGCTCTACGCTCCCTTTTTTGGAGCCTAACGCAGCCCTTCTGTGAACTCTAAATACCAGCGGTATTTAAAAGGTGCGGGGGGAAAAAAAAGCACGCGTAGCTAATGCACCCCTTTGGCCGCAGAACTCTAAATCTAGCCGTAAGTTTGCCGTGAACCCGTTCGCAGGGCGAACAGTTCGGGACATCACTAATCCCCATATTAACCTAATGACTGCCAATCTTAATATGGATAAGTACTAGCCCACTTCTAAGAATGTCCATTACACTGCACCCTGGCACCCCTCAGTATTCTTTAAAATTGTACATCTGTGAGATCTGTATATTAGTGTATCCTCATCAATAACTGTTTATTTGCAGGTCTTAGGTGTATACCTAAAAGTATATATAACTGTGTTTTCCTCCTTTGTTTTCATTGCGGTGCCCCCCCCCCCCCATAGCAATATTAGATCTTACATTTTAAAGCTGCTTATTTAAATCCTTAGCATTGATGGTTCCCTTATCATTATATCTCCTAATTCTAGTTAATAAAAGTAAAAAAGAGGTTCTTCACTCGGGGTCCATGAGTGGCCCTCTCACATTAATGTTTAGCTACTCTATATTATGTTTACTGCAACTCTATGTCGTCCAAGAGTGGCCACTTAAATCATATAGTGGGTGTACAGTTTGAACGGCACTTACTGCTCGTTTTAAAAGTGTTATTTGTCATTTAAATATATTGTGTATTTACCTGATCTGTTATGGTAGCTTACCTTGTAATAATTTATTTTTCTCCATAGTGGGTATTGACAATTACCAATTGTTTGCCTTGAAAAGAACCTCAATAAAAATTATAAAAAAAGGGCCTTTTGTGGGGCATTGCCCAAAGAAATCAGCTCTTTTACCTGTAAAAAATCAAATACAAACACCCCCCATCAGTAAAACCCACCACCCAACCAACCAACCCCGCACAAAACCCTATCTAAAATAACCTAAGCTCCCCATTGCCCTGAAAAGGGCATTTGTATGGGCATTGCCCTTAAAAGGGCATTTAGTTCTTTTACCTACCCAGACCCTACTCTAAAACTAAAACCCACCCAAAAAAAACTTCTAACCACCGACGATCCACTTACAATTATTGAAGTCCCGCTTGAATCCTAGTCCAAACTGTTGGGATATGTGTGGATGAGAGGTTGACAACTGCATGGGCCAAAATTACATATGCGGCGTCGCCTGCAAAAGCCGTTAATGCCCGTTTTAAGCGGTTTTGATATCACATATTGGGCACTGCATATAAATGCGGTGCATATATTTCACCTGTCGCCCACAATATTTACTCCTATAAGCTAACAGAGAACCGCGTAGCAAATCGGTATCACATATTCAGCGCAAGGACTTACGTGGCGAAAATTGAGACATTTTACTCCATTATAACCTCACCACTCATAGGCAGGTGCAGAAAGCCTTGCACTGAAAATGTGAGCACCGTAACTGCCTGAAAATATTAACTAACACTTGACGCATGCGCAATATCTATCTACCTGTCAACCGTCAACCGCCACCACAATAACTAATAAAGTATATTAACCCCTAATCCACCATTAATCCACATCCCAATAGGATTTCAGTAGCTCTGATCCTATTGACTGATTTGAATTTGAAGAATCAAATCAGTTAAAAGGAATGCAAGGGACGCCATATTTAAACGCGTACCTTGAATTCACTTGAATACTCCACGCTCCATGGCTTCATGGTCGCCAGTCCTGCTCCGCACTCATCTTGGCTCCTTGCGAGCTTGGTTCTGGATGAAGAAGGAAGTGGTCCCCGCTTGGAAGAAGATGTCGGCCGCTTGGAAGAAGACTTCACTGCCAGGAACAGGACCTTCTCCGCCGGACTTCAGGAACGATGAGTACCTATTTGGGAGGTTTTTTTTTGTTTTTTTTTTAGATTAGGGATTTATTGGGCACTCTTAAAAGATCTGAATGCCCTTTTAAGGGCAACACCCATACAAATGCCCCTTTAAGGGCAATGGGTAGTTTAAGTTTTTTTAGTGTTAGGTTTATTTATTTGGGGGGGGTTTGTGGGTGGTGGGTTTTACTGTTAGGTGGGAGGACTTAGAATCTTTTTTAAATGCAAAAGAGCTGTTTAACTTAGGGCAATGCCCTACAAAAAGCCCTTTTAAAGGCTATTGGTAGTTTAGCATTAGATTAGGGTTTTTTTTTTGGTGGGGGGGGCTTTTTATTTTCATAGGGATTAGGTTAATTTTTTTATTCTGGATAATTTTGTTTATTATTTTTTTGTAATGTTAGATTTTTTTATTTTTGGTAATTTTACATTAAATTATTTTAATTTAATCTTAGGTTTATTTTTCTAAGTACTGTTAGGATTTGTATTTTAATTATAATTTAGTATTTTATTATTTTATGTAATTTGGGGTTAATTTAGTGGGTGTTAGGTTAGGGGGCTTAGTAATTAAATTAGTTATTTGGGTTTTGGGGATTTGGCAGATTAGAGGTTAATAGGTTCATTTCGGTACTTGCGTTGTGGGGGTTTGGGGGATTAGGGGTTAATAGTTTTATAAGGAATATTGCATTGTGTGGGTTTGGAGCATTAGGGGTTAATAGTTTTATTAGGATTATTGTGCTGTGTGGGTCTGGCCAATTAGGGGTTAATAGTTTTATTAGGATTATTGTGTTGTGTGGGTTTGGCCGATTAGGGATTAATAGTTTTATTATGATTATTGCGTTGTGGGGGTTTGGCCGATTAGTGGTTAATTGATATGGCTAAATACAGAGCATCAGTGTTCCTCTACAGGATCCTTGATTAGTGTACATACACAGCTTGGGACAACACACTGTGGGTACAATTGGAACACACTGTCACAGCAAGCCCACAGCTGGGTGCTCTGTGCTGGCAATCACCATCTAACTACCCAAACGCTATTGAAAATTACCCAATGATCAGAGAAACACTAGATGTATGATTAGTCTACTACGCAAATATCACTACTTATCCTTGGTCCCATCCCCAGGGACAACCATCTTCTCAAACTTAGACTTCCTGATAGGGCTCCCTTTAACACCCGCAAAACAAACCAATCTTCATAACCTACTTCCATTTTATACCTTGATCAAGGCAGATTAATTGCTCCCCAAACAACATTTTACATCTCTGAATATCACACAGTTTTCACACTGGTTTAGATACTTGCAATTGAGACATTTCTTTAATACCCACAAACACAAGAACTTGAAAATTAGAGACCTCACACCACTTGAAAAATTGTGCAGCATGGAGTCACCACCTCTCCATGCCATATCCACTCTTTACTCGCTATTAATTACCCCTCACACAATCATGCAAACCACCACGATCACTTCTTGACATAAAGAATTGCCATACACAGTGAGGATGAGTGGGTTACCATATTTCATAGGACAAGTAAAGCTGCCCATTCTGCCACACTTCAAGAAACAAACTATAAGTTCTTACTTAGGTAATACCACACGCCGCAGCGGCTAAAATACATTTTTCCACAAGCCTCTGATCGAGGCTGGCGTAAGTGTACAGAAAATGGAACACCATACCATTTGTGGTGGACATGTCCAAAAATAAAGAGGTTTTGGCAAGACATACACTCTACCTAAAAAAGAATAATTGGAGTACGAATTCAATTTAGATTTTTTAATATACAGTATTTGTTTCATACCATACCTAAACTGCCCTCCAAACAACATGCTGCCCTTTTGCAAATAGCTATTTGTAGTGCCAAACAAATAATACCAAGATTATGAAAGTCAGAATCCTCCCCGACCCTGCATATGTGGATCACTCAGATGCATACTAATCTGATAAGTTGGATTTCTACACCAAAATGGTGTTCTATTGGGAAACAAATTACCTAACAAGGGTAGATAGAGCAGAGTGAGACAGGATTAAGATGCTAGGCCCCTATTAAGGTATCATCTGTCAATATTGGTTGAGCAAGACACAAGATTTTATAACCTGCTAAACTAGCTTTAAATTAGAAAGATTGACCTTATGATGATATGTAGATATGAGCAATTTTTGTATCCCAAATTCATGTAAATTATACGTCTGTACTATGTTTGTATGTTTGCCTTCTCTTCTTGTTGAGGCATAGACTTCGATTACAAATTCATTATGGACTCTAGACTTTTGTGCTGGATTTAAAGTGAAGGCTCAGCCTCTTCTACAGCCCTAGAGAAAGTTGAGAACTTTGTTTTACCTCTGTATGTATAACTGTACCACTTGAAGCTGATCTTGAAAACACCTAAAGCAAAGCTATCAATGTAAAGTTCTGTCATTTTGTTGATATTGTTATAACTAAATTAAAAGAATATTGATAAAAAAAAAAACCTTAAGAATCTAAGGTTCAGTTAAAGATTAAGATGAGGATAAATCCTAGTCCAAACTGTTGGGATATGTGTAGATGAGAGGTTGACAACTGCATGGGTGAAAAGATGGGAAAAGATTACATATTCGGTGTCGCCCGCAAAAGCCGGCAACGCCGGTTTTACGCAGTTTTGGTATCACATATAGGGCACTGCATATAAATGCAGCGCATATATTTCACCCATCGCCCGCAACATTTACTCCAATAAGCTAACATAGAACCGCGTAGCAAATCAGTATCACATATTCAGCGCAAGGACTTACGCGGCAAAAATGTTGACATTTTACTCCATTATAACCTCGCCACTCATAAGCAGGCGCAGAAAGCCTTGCACTGAAAATGTGAGCACCGTAACTCCCGTAACTGCCTGAAAATATTAACTAACACCTAACACGTGTGCAATATCTATCTACCTGTAATATAATTTTCACTTTCTGGGGCCCATTTATCAAGCTCCGGATGGAGCTTGAGGGCCCGTGTTTCTGGTGAGCCTGCAGAAACTTGGTCTGTTTGGCTTTACATCTGAGCAGGTGGACAGACATTGCCACAATTCAATCCGATCGAGGCAGGGGGCGGTGTTGCACCAGCAGCTCACAAGAGCTGCTTGTGCAATGCTGAATACGGAGAGCATATTGCTCTCCGCATTCGGTGAGGTCTGTCGGACCAGATTCGCACTTTCGGATCAGGTCCACCAGATCTTTGTTAAATAGGGGCCTATGAGTAAGTAAAAAATAGTGCATTTGATGATAACAGATCTATGGTTTAAAAAAGTCTCCCAAATTTTCTATCTGTTGTTCAGCTCTAATTTCTCTATTCTCCACTAAAATATATACAGGAAGCAAATTAGAAAATGTAGATAGATGTGGTAACTGTGTGGAACGCCATTCTGAGAATATGCCATTAAGCCACAGCGTAGTCAATAGAGAGTACTTGATGTAATATATTGACAGTTACTTCAGATGTAAAGACAAACAGACCAAGTTTCTTTCATGATTTATATAGAGCATGCAAATTTCAGCAACTTTCTAATTTACTCCTATTATCAATTTTTCTTCATTCTCTTGGTATCTGTATTTGGGTTTAATATCCCTTTAATGATGAGTTAGTATGAAGTCTTGGCAAGGGAGGTTTCTAAGATTATTTTTACTTCAGTATAAAAGGGGCACACTAGTTAGAGAGACAAGGCGGGTCAGAGAGGTGTAAAGTGATCATAGTGAGAGGTCAAGTAGTTTAGACACAGCCAGTAGAAATAGCTGAGCCAGGTAACTTGGAAGAGTTAAAAAGATATAAAATCTGATTTATTTTTTCATGATTCTGTTAGAGCATACAATTTTAAACAACCTTCCTATTTAATTCTAGTATAAAATGTTCTTTGTTTTCTTTTTATCCTTTGTTGAAAAGCAGGAAGGTAAGTCAAAGAGTGTGTACTTGTCTGCAGCACTATATGGCTGCAGTTTTGCAACAATGTTATACATTAGCAAGAGCAATAGATAGCAGCACTATGTCCTATTATGTAGTGCTCCAGAGATGTACACACAACCTATCTTATATATTTAACAAAGAATAACAAAAGAACAAAGCAAATTTAATAATAGAAGTAAATTGGAAACTTTTTTAAAAAATATTCTTTATCTGAATCATGTTAGAAAACATTTAGAGTCTCATGTTTCTTTAATCCTTATATTGAAATCAACCAGTGAGGAGTGTGTATGGCAGCCAGTAGGGGGCAGAGGTTTTCCTAGGTGGGAAAGTAATGGGTAAATGGGTAAGAGAGGCACAGCTTGTAAGGCAGTAAAACAGACTAGACCAGTGGACAGATGTGAGAAAGGAGCAGGTACCTGCAATGGGAAATCCATACAGTGAAAGATCCTAGTGATGACAGATGGTGCTAGAGCACCTGGGGTCATAAAGTTTTGTTTTATTCAGAAACTGAGAGATGTGGCAACAGCAGACAAGTATTTGACTGACCTATTCAGCACCACAAGTTAGATTTTCTTTTGATCCTTTGCAATCTGTAATGTCTGGGTCTGTGTTTTTGTTTAGCTTTCAAACTTTGCTAACATACAGCTAGATTACGAGTCTTGCGTTAGCCTTAAAAAGCAGCGTTGAGGGGTCCCAACACTGCTTTTTAACGCCTGCTGGTATTACGAGTCTGGCAGGTACATGTGTACCACTCACTATTGCGTATCCTATCTTTTTAATGGGATTTGCCTAACGCCGGTATTACGATCGCCTGAAAAAGTGAGCGGTAGACCCTCTCCTGTCCAGGCTCCTACCGCATTTAAAAGTGAGTAGTTGAGTTTTATGGGCTAACGCCGGAACATAAAGCTCTTAACTAAAGTACTAAAAAGTACACTAAAACCCATAAACTACCTATTAACCCCTAAACTGAGCCCCCCCCACCACATCGGAAACACTTAACTAAAATGTTTAACCCCTAATCTGCCGACCGGACATCGCTGCCACTTTAATAAATTTATTAACCCCTAAACTGCCACACTCCTGCCTCGCAAACACTAGTTAAATTTTATTAACCCCTAATCTGCCATCCCTAACATCGCCGACACCTACCTACATTTATTAACCCCTAATCTGCTGCCCACAACCTCACCGCTACTATATTAAATTTATTAAACCCTAAACCTAAGTCTAAACCCCTAACTTAAATAAAATTTAATTTAAATACATCTAAATAAATTGACTACAATTAAATAAATTAATCCTATTTAAAACTAAATACTTATCAATACAATAAACCCTAAGCTAGCTACAATATAACTAATAGTTACATTGTAGCTAGTTTAGGATTTTTTATTTTATTTTACAGCTAAGTTTGTATTTATTTTAACTAGGTAGAATAGTAATTAAATAGTTATTAACTATTTAATAGCTACCTAGGTAAAATAAGTACAAATTGACCTGTAAAATAAATCCTAACCTAAATTACAATTACACCTAACACTACACTATCATTAAATTAATTAAATAAATTACCTACAATTACCTACAATTAACTACAATTAAATAAAATAAACTAAAGTACAAAACCCCCCCACTAAATTACAGAAAATAAAAAAGAATTACAATTTTTTTAAACTAATTACACCTAATCTAATCCCCCTAATAAAATAAAAAAGCCCCCCAAAATAATAAAATTCCCTACGCTATTCTAAATTACAAATAGCCCTTAAAAGGACCTTTTGCGGGGCATTGCCCCAAAGTAATCAGCTCTTTTACCTGTAAAAAAAAATACAATACCCCCCAACATTAAAACCCACCACCCACACAATCAACCCTACTCTAAAACCCACCCAATCCCCCCTTAAAAAAACCTAACACTACCCCCTTGAAGATCTCCCTACCTTGAGCCGTCTTCACCCAGCCAGGCACAAGTGGACATCCAGAGGGGCAGAAGTCTTCATCTGATCCGGGCAGAAGAGGACCTCCAGACCGGCAGAAGTCTTCATCCAGGCAGCATCTTCTATCTTCTTCCATACAGAGCGGAGCAGGTCCATCTTGAAGACATCCGATGCGGAGCATCATCTTCCATCTGATGGTGACTGAAGAATGAAGGTTCCTTTAAGTGACGTCATCCAAGATGGCGTCCCTTCAATTCCGATTGGCTGATAGATTCCTATCAGCCAATCGGAATTAAGGAAGGAAAAATCCTATTGGCTGAAGCAATCAGCCAATAGGATTGAAGTTCAATCCTATTGGCTGATCCAATCAGCCAATAGGATTAAGCTTGCATTCTATTGGCTGATTGGAACAGCCAATAGAATGCAAGATCAATCCTATTGGCTGATTGCATCAGCCAATAGGATTTTTCCTACCTTAATGCTGATTGTCTGATAGAATCCTATCAGCCAAACAGAATTCAAGGGACGCCATCTTGAATAACGTCACTTAAAGGAACCTTCATTCTTCAGTCGCCATCGGATGGAAGAGGATGCTCCATGTTGGATGTCTTCAAGATGGACCTGCTCCACTCTGAATGGAAGAAGATAGAAGATGTATGAAGACTTCTGCCCATCTGGAGGTCCTCTTCTGGCTGGATTAGATGAAGACTTCTGCCCCTCTGGATGTCCTCTTGTACCCAGCTGGGTGAAGACGGCTCAAGGTAGGGAGATCTTCAAGGGGGTAGTGTTAGGTTTTTTTAAGGGGGGATTGGGTGGGTTTTAGAGTAGGGTTGGGTGTGTGTGGTGGGTTTAATGTTGGGGGGTATTGTCTTTTATTTTACAGGTAAAAGAGCTGAATTCTTTGGGGCAATGCCCTGCAAAAGGCCCTTTTAAGGGCTATTTGTAATTTAGTATAGGGTAAGGAATTTTATTATTTTGGGGGGCTTTTTTATTAGGGTTAGGGTTAGACTTAGGTTTATGGGTTAATAACTTTATTGTAGTGGCGGCGACATTGGCGGCGGCAGATTAGGGATTAATACATTTAATATAGTTGCAGCAATGTTGGGGGGGCAGATTAGGGGTTAATATATAGAATGTAGGGTTTGACGATGTTGGGGGCAGTAGATTAGGGGTTCATAAGTATAATGTAGGTGGCGGCGGTGTCCGGAGCGGCAGATTAGGGTTTAATAATATTATGTAGGTGTCGGCGATGTCGGGGATGGCAGATTAGGGGTTAATAAGTGTAAGATTAGGGGTATTTAGACTTGGGGTTTATGTTAGGGGCAGACATAAAATGTATTTTCCCCATAGGAATCAATGGGGCTGCGTTAGGAACTGAACGCTGCTTTTTTGCAGGTGTTAGACTTTTTTTCAGCTGGCTCAGCCCCATTGTTTCCTATGGGGAAATCGTGCTCAAGCGCGTTTTTCCTGCTTACCGCTACCGTAAGCAGCGCTGGTATTGAGGTGAGATGTGGAGCTAAATTTTGCTCTACGCTCACCTTTTTGCGGCTAACGCCAGGTTTAAAAAAAACCTGTAATACCAGCATTGTCTTAAGGGAGCGGTGAGAAAAAAAGGCTCGTTAGCAACGCACCCCTGTTACCGCAAAACTCGTAATCTCGCCGATAGAGTATCTGTAGAAATCTATGGCAGCAATGTTTGCCACTATGTTTAACATTGCTATAAACATTATTGAAAACACTACCACCAGATGGCAAAAGACATGTGCACACTTCTGAGCTAATCTAGGATTACTGTTTAAAGGGCCACTAAACCCAAAATCTTTCTTTCATGAGTCAGATAGAGAATAGAAATTTAAACAACATTACAATTTACTTACATTATTTGTTTTGCTTCATTTTTTAAATATCCTTAGCTGATGAAAAAGCAATGCACATGGTGAGCCAATCACACGAGGCTTCTATGTGCAGCAACCAATCAGCAGCTAGTGAGCATATCTAGATATGCTTTTCATCAAAGAATATCAAGAGAATAAAACAAATTAGATAATATAAGTAAATTAGAAAGATGTTTAAAATTGCATTCTCTTTCTAAATCATAAAAGAAAAAATGTGGGTGGCATGTCCCTTTAAGACAGGATACAAAAAGAACGAAGCAACATTTATAACAGTAGTACATTTAACACATTTTTAAATTGCATGCTCTATCTGAAAGATTAATTTTTACTTTAACATTGAATACAGTAACAAATGTCCCCTAAACTGTGTTTTTTTAAAGCAAATTATTGCATTTTATGGTAAGAAATATCTGAAGTTAGAATATTTATGGAAAGGTTTTTATCTGCTTATATACTGTACAAACTACAGATGGATATAAGGTTACCGTTCACATGATCATTCATTACAAATGAAATTGACTATTTCAAGAAGCAGGTAAAGACAATGAAGAGTGTAATTGGTGGTATGCCTTGTCAGACAAGATATATTACTTTAAACATTGATAGGGGTGAGCAGATTTTTCAACATTTTTTTTCCCATCACAGACACCTACTGGAAAATATGATTTGTTTCTTGTACAATACAGAACAATGTACCAATTATTTACTAGATGCGTTTGGGTAAAAAACAGAGCTATAGCTCCATCAATATGAATCTATCCTTTCTCTTTTTATATATTTTTGCAGCAACCTATATTATCTACAGAATGTTAAGACTGAATCAAAAGGGTAAAATCTCCAAGCTCTTTTGTATTCTCTTTAAAATATTCTCTAAATACTGATTGTAATATTGTTTTATAATAAATAAATAAACACACACAATCAATATGTGAATTTGTATTTTGTAACAATATTAAAATGTACATTTTCTGTTGGTCTCTTTTGGACTTTTATAGACTTATAATAGAGACAAAGGAAATTACAACAATTGGCCCATGTACTTATTTATTTGTTCTGGACTTTCTATACAGTTATTATTGATACCAGATATTTCCAGTCTCAAATTGACCTGTTTTAGTTACTTTGGTTTGTATTAGTTACTTATAAAAACATCACTAGCAAACACAGATACTTTATTTTAAATGGCATATTTTAACAATATAACATACCTTCCACCATATAGCCACAGCCAAGTGTTGTAATTGAATCTGAAGCTCCAAGCAAGAGTCCTTTAAAAGTAATGAGCAGAGATAAAACATAGGATTAGGATGTTGATTCAAGAATGGAAAGTCAGTGGTCATAAATGATAAATGTATTGCAAGATTTTCAGCATTTTACTGAATTAAAAAAAAAATAACATAGGAAATGACACGCCACTTCATGTGAAAATGATATATTGATATATTGATAATTTACTCTTTCACTTTGTTACACTCATTCCCTTCCAGTGCAGAGAGGCTTATAGAGGAACATTAAAAAAAACATCATCTAGATCTCAAATTGTTTACATTTAAGATGAGTTATTAGGAGGAAAGTGCATGATTTTCATAATGAGATATCAAAAACTAATTGAAAACTTAACTGTGTGAGGTCAAATTTAATTAATCCATCTGGTTTAAAATACCAAAGGATTTTTTTTAAACATTCTTAATTTAGAGAATTTCATCTTCTTTTTGTAGATTATTAGCTCAGAGAGAAATCATATTTACCTGTTGGGTCACAGATTATTGATAGAGATTATCATAGCATGATGGTTTGTGCATGTGCTGTTTTCACTCTAGACTGACTAACATTTTCTCCAAATTCAAATCACACAGCTAAAATGTATCTCAATAACATGAGCTTATATAATGTAAAGCAATTCTCAATTGTGTAATTCTGCAGCCATTTACGCTGGTTATAACTAAGATACTAAATATGTCTGTTTGTGGTATGTGTGCATAAGAGACAGAGCGCAAGATTATAAGTCGTGTGGTATGCACACAAAAGTTATAAGGGCTAAAAGATAGGAGATTTCAAGTGTTAGAAAAAACTGACAAAGGGATTTTACTTTGATATACAGGTAGCCCTCAGTTAGGTTAGGGTTAGGTTCCAATGCTAAACAGCATTATAAACCTAAATAAAAAATCACACAACAGAGGGGCGGAGCTAGCTAGAGACACGAGCAGTCACGAATTTGCAGAGCTCCGGCATATCAGAATTCAATTTAGGATTTAAAAGCTATTTTTCCTTTTATTTTATTTTTTTTCTTTCTTTCTGCTCGTTTAATTTACCTCCTTAAGCCTTATTACTTCACCTAAGCTGCGGATGTAACTGACCTACTCTGATCCTAAGCTGGGGGTACACAACTTCCATTCCCTACCGGGGGTCCTTCTGTTGGCGGTGGTATCGCCCTGTGCTGGCTACTTCTGGCAAATCGGAGGACGCTGGCTGCTTGGCAGAGCTACTGTGGAGAAGCGGTGAGAGCTGGAGGTACCTTCCCTGTACCTCTTACAGAGCAGCGGCCGGAGGTCTAAAGGCGCGAAAGAGCGCCATTGCAGAGCAACGTCATCAGACGGCAGCGGTAAAGAAGGTGCCTGCTGAGTCGGCTGGGGGAAGTGCGGTCAGACGCATTAAACTAACAGCAGAGACCCACTCAGCAAGTTGACGCTACACCAGGTTAGTTAGTGCCGCCTGCGCTAAGAGGCCAGACAATACACAGCACATACTGTTCCGGAGGGTAGGGGCTCCGCTCTGGAACATTACACCCACGTGGACACTAGCAGGGAGCTGCATTATTGTGAATAGCCAGCCCGGATCACACAAGCAATAAGGGCTGCTAGCTTCATAACCACATCTGTTGGGGCTTTAGCTCCAGGTCATTACTTCACACCCACGTGACCACTAAGCAGGGAGCTGCATCACTGTCAAAAGTCAGTTCGGAGCACACAAGCAATAAGGGGCTGCCTAAAGGAAGGGGAATAGAGGGACAAACTTTATCTACTCTGGTGCCTTTTTATGTAATAGAAAGTAACTTGCTATGCAATTGGCATGACCACTATTTTGCTTGCATAAAGACTTATAATTGGTAATCCAGTCCATCTCTGAATGTATCTCCCACCCATCAGCCCTTGGAGCTTGCAGTTCTAACCCAACAGCCTGGAAGTCTCTACTAACTAAATACATCTGAGACCTTATCCTCATCAAGAGGGGAACCAGAGTGTCTCTCCCCTCCTTACCAGCTCCCTGCGCTAGAGTGGGTCATATCCCTCCTCCTTTTCCCAGCTGGGCCCAGTGGTGGCAATATCCCTGGGAGAGGCACACCTGAACAACTGCTGAGGTCCGCTAAGCTCCATTGTTCTTAAACCTACACTTTCTTTATTTCAAGACTCTTTAACTATTCACACTATGGCGGGTTAATTGGCTGGGTGCCCTCCCCCTACCGGCGTGCTCTTACTGTGATCACTACCACGGCACCTTCACTGCATCTTGCAGATTCGCTTGTGTGAACTGAGAAATTTAGGACCCTGCCTAAGGAGTCAGGATGTCGCAGCAAGCGAAGAAAAAGCAGAAATCAAGCCAATCCTCTAAGCACACGGTTAGAGATCATTTCCTACCTATCAGAGATAGCCATTCTGGTTTTTCAGATGATGACAGATCGATCTCCCCGGCTCCATCTGAGGACAGACCAACTTCAAGATATTCCCCCCCGGCACGCTCACAAAGCGACACGCTCACAATAGACTCTATGAAACACCTGTTGGACAGGCAGAGTCAGTCTTTTGATAAGAGATTTGATAAATTGGAGAAATCCTTTGAAGATCTTAGAAAGGATATCAACGCTGTTAATGAACGCACAGACATCATTGAAAGAAAACAAGAGGACCTATTGGTAGACCACACCAACTGGGTAAGCTACACACAAAACCTGTCAGACCAGGTGTCCTCCTTGGAGGCAAACCTTGCAGACCTCGAGGACCGCTCTCGGCGGAACAATGTGAGGATTAGAGGCATCCCTGAGTCCGTCGGCCCCCAGGATCTGGAAAAATATGCCCAGGCCTTGTTCCAAGTAGTGTTGGGGTCCCCAGGAGGAGAAGATGCTAGAATTGACTGCATCCATAGAACGGCTAGACCCAAAAACCTTCCAATGGACAAGCCACGAGACACGATAGCTCGATTACATTACTACACCTACAAAGAAAAGGTCTTGCGAGCATCAGTAAGACAGCCCCAACTTTCAGATCAATTTAATGATGTCTCGCTCTATCCAGACCTCTCAGCGCATACACTCCAACAAAGAAGAGCCTTCCAGGAAACCACTAAAGTGTTAAGACTTCATCAGATCCGATACAGATGGGGGTTTCCCACGAGGTTAATAATTACCAAAGATGGTTCCCAGCACATTGCCCTCTCCCCTAGACAAGCTCAAGACCTACTGAGAGGTTGGAACCTGCCGGCTGGGGACGAAGTCCCTCCAAACAGACCTCTGCGCCCGGGTGCCCCGCTGAGGGCAGGAGCCCCAGATTGGGCACCTGAGTGATAAGACCTTGTTTCCTGATGTTCTTTTTGTGTCTGTTATGTCTCTGGACTACTACATGCGGGCCTTCAGGAGCCCACCTTTCGCTGAATTCCCCATCACCCGAAGGATGGTAACGTATGATGCAAGATACAGACTCCTGTTATATTATACTTTGTGGACTCAAGTTGAATTTTCACTTTATCCCCTGTTGTATGTTGATTATGCTCTTTCAATACTATGTTTTACCACCCTAATGTTGATTTTTCTGTTTAACATGGGCTGATCGCTGTTTACCAATCTACTTGTACTCAGGAAAATTTAATCTAGCCAGAACCTAGCTTATGTAGTTGAACAGCCAAGAATCCACCACACTCTCTATTTATTAACTCAACTATGGGGTTATTGCTAGTTAATAGAATGCTATGTTTTCCCACTGAAGCTTAATTTTTCTCATAGGTCCTGCATGGTGACTGCCAACAGACGGGATGCCCTGGAGTTGGGGGCCCCCACCTCCCTTTTTGTCGCATGGACCTCTTCATGACCCATGGCTGTACCGTCTCTTGGCACTTTACCATGCAGCTCAGAGGCCATACTCTACATGCGCTGAGTCCCAGTTTATTTTCTATTGTCTATCAGTTATGCTCTTTCAATGCTATGTTTTGTCACCCTAATGTTGATTTTTCTGTTTAACATGGGCTGTTTGCTGTTTACCAACCTACTTGTACTCAGGAAACTTTAACCTAGTCAGAATCTAGCTTAAGTAGTTGAAATGTCAAGAATCTACCACACTCTTCACTTATTAACTTAACAATAATATAATTGCTAATTAATAGAATGCTATGTGGCCCTCCTGCAGGTTAAATTTTGTCATAGGTTCCGCATGGTGGTTGTCAACAGGCAGGATGCCCTGGAGTTGGGGACCTCCGGCCTCACTTGCTGTCTCATGAACCTTTTCTTGACCCATGGCTGCTCCGTCTCTTGGCACTCTACCATGGGGACCAGAGGCCATATTCTACGGGTGCTGAGACCCAATATAGCTATGCTAAAGTACTGGGATTTTCTATATGGATGAAATGTTGCATTTCCATACCTAATAAACCAACCCAGCCTGACCTTAGCTAGTATAGTTGGGAACCTCTAGGTCCCCCCCATTAATTACTTACTAGCTCTGCAGAAATGTTGTGCCTGGTAAATCAGTTACTATGTCTATGTTTTAATGTTTAATCACTGCCTTACGATCCACATGGCGGATGTCAACAGCCGGAGCATGCTGGAGCCGGGGGCCTTGCGGCCACTCCCGTCGCTTTGTCAGCCTTTTCCTGACCCATTGCCGTGCCGCCTTTTGACATCTGACCATGGCGCTCAGAGGCCATATCTTAAACGGGCCGAACATATAGCTGGCCTTAAAATACTTAATACTGCTTGAAACTTTTAAGATGAAAAATCTGTTATTTAAGTTTTGTATCTCTTATTGATGCATGGTTAAAGCTGATCATAGTTCTCTATCTGTTTTGTTGCTCTTTTGTTTAAATTGTGCCGGCAACGGAGGGGGCCACTGCCTTGGACCCCCTCTGTAGCCTCCACCCCCCCCACCCACCCCCTTTCTGTGCAGCTAGGGGTAATTTGTTACCCTCTGCGCCAATTTTTTTTGGCAGAGTTACGTAGTCTCTGCTCAATCCGAGGAGCTAATCCAGTGTCTTATTTCCCCATTCCTTCCCACTTTTTTTTTTTTTTTTTTTTTTTCTTCTTCTTCTTCTTCTTCTTCTCCCAGGGCCCCCCATATCTCTCCACCTCCCAATCCTTTTCCTTTACAGATATGAAAATAGGCACACTCAACGTAAGGGGTTTAAACTCCCCCACAAAACGGAGTCTCCTCCTCCGTTTCCTTTGGACCCATCAGCTAGGAGTGGCCTTCCTCCAAGAAACCCATTGGGTCGAGGCTAGAGCAGCAGCATTTAAGCCTAGGGACTACCCTGTCTGTATATCCTCAACGTTCCACAAAAAGGCAAGAGGTGTGTCAATATTAGTCAGTAGACATCTCTCTTACGACCCTGTCCACATTGATATTGACCCAGTGGGGCGTTATGTTATTGCAGTTGCCCGCATTAATAATGTTCTCTGCACCCTGGTAGCTCTGTATTCACCGAATATTAACCCAACTAGTTTCCTTCGGAAACTTCTACACAGGGTTGACAGACTCAAGCAGGGCCACGTGTTTGTTTGGGGGGATTGTAACCTGGTCTGGAACCCATCCAGAGACAGAAAATCGAAAACCAAAAAGTCCCCCGCGTTAGGGGAGGAACATTATTCAAAACATTTTAGAAACCTAATTTCTCAATACACTCTGCAAGATGTCTGGAGGGCCCTACATCCTGATGATACAGACTACACTTTCTACATGGCCTCATCCCAGTCCTTCTCAAGACTAGATTACTTTTTCTGTTACCCCTGGACTTTGGGAGAGATCGCTGGAGCGTCCATTATGCCATGTGTCTGGTCAGACCATGATGCGGTGCTATTGGTGGTTGACTTTTCACATTCGGGAAGCACTAGGTGCCCCTGGAGACTGCCGGAATATTTGCTCTCCGAAACCCAAATCCCTAAATGGGAGAAGGAAATAGAACATTTCCTGCTTATAAACGATGAAGAGGGCATTTCCCCTCTAACCCTATGGGAGTCTCTCAAAGCCTATTTGAGAGGCCTGTTCATCCAGCAGGCCGGTCAAGACAAAAGGTCCAGGGGAGCTTCGCTGGCCCAACTCTATAGTGACTATGCCAACCTAAGAG
Organism: Bombina bombina; assembly: GCF_027579735.1. NCBI lineage: Eukaryota > Metazoa > Chordata > Amphibia > Anura > Bombinatoridae > Bombina > Bombina bombina. Next base: position 662,794,942 of record NC_069499.1, read on the forward strand.
AACAGCTGAAAAACGGTAGACCAAGTGCCCTAGTCTGTAGACTGCAGATAATTAAAAAACAAATAGCACAATTGGAACTACAAAAAGTCCAGAGAACCCTCTCGGTTCTTAAGCAGAAGTACTACCACAAAGGTGATAAGGCTGACAGATTGCTGGCACACAAGCTCAAACAGAGATCACTCCTAAATAAAATACCATAGATACGGAAGGGTGAGCATAGAGTTTACGCTCCGAATGACATAGGCGAGGCCTTTGCTCAATATTATAGCCAGCTCTATCAGATTTCAGATCAAGATCATTCTCATTACGCCCCTAAGGCGAAGATTACCGAATTCCTTGAGAATTCACAATTACCGCATGTTCCCGAAAAATACATTGATTCTTTATCCGCGACTATCACCGTAACAGAAGTTTGCTCTATCATCAAGGGTCTTAAACTCCATAAATCCCCAGGACCAGACGGGTACGGCGCCCTCTTTTTTAAGAGGTATCTAACCCTTCTTGCCCCTCTTTTGACTAGAGTTTTCAACACGGCTGTAAGCTCGAGAGGGTTCCCTTCGGAGTTTCTAGAAGCTTCTATCATCACAATCCCCAAACTGGGAAAAGACATCACCCTCTGCGAAGGCTATCGGCCAATCTCCCTCATAAACGGGGATGTGAAAATATACGCCAAGATATTGGCGACAAGGCTCAACCGAGTCCTCCCTTGCCTGATCCACCCGGATCAGGTGGGTTTCACCCCTGGGCGCCAAGGTACAGACAACACCAGAAGACTACTAAATGTTTTCTCCGAAGCAGCATCACTTGAGATCCCATTGGTAACCCTATCTTTAGATGCCGAAAAGGCGTTTGATAGGGTCCGATGGGATTATATGACAGAGGTGCTCCGGGCTTTCCACTTCCCTGATCGATTTATCTCTGCAGTCATGGCGCTCTACACAAACCCAACTGCGAGGGTACGGGGACTGGGTTTCATCTCTAGACCATTCGATATTAAGAATGGCACTAGACAGGGTTGCCCCCTGTCGCCATTACTTTTCTCCCTGGTTATCGAACCCTTAGCAAGCCGGCTCAGGGCCTCACCAACTATTCATAGCCTCGTACTCTATGACACCCCTCATTCATTGGCACTCTTCGCTGATGACCTCACGGTGTTCCTTCCGGAGCCGGAGGATTCCCTCCCGGAGTTGTTCAAGCTTATAGCGGATTTTTCAGCAGTGTCTTATTACAAACTGAACTACACCAAAATAGATGCGTATGCTCTAGGGATGACAACTCACAGGTTGGAGCTCCTGAAAGAGCAATACCCCTTTAAATGGTCCACGGATAGTTTAAGACACCTGGGAATAGAGTTATCCCACGATCCCCAAATCATTATAAAGAAAAACTATGAGCCCCTTTTACAGGAGTTCAGGAGGACCACAACAAACTGGAGTGGATTAGAGGTATCTTGGACGGGCCGCATTGTTGCCCTAAAGATTATGCTGCTCCCTAAGCTGACATACTTTTTTCGCTGCTTACCGATAGTGGTTCCTACCTATTTACTCAACAACTTTCAGTCCGTCTTTTCCAGATTTATCTGGAGAGGCCATTCTCCCAGAATCTCCCTATCACAATTACAGAAACCGAAAGAATGCGGAGGACTCTCCGTACAAAATGTAACCCACTATTACAAGGGAGCCATGCTATCGCACATAGCAGCCTGGGGAGTACGACCAAATACCTCACAGTGGTACCAAATTGAGCAGGCGTCATTACCTGCAGGGATTGAGCTGGCCGACCTGATTTGGATACCTGACCACGCGGATATCCTCAAAAGTATCTATAGTTCCACCATAAAAACATGTTTGAAAAGCTGGAGAGAACTCCGCTCACACAAATCAATAGCACCTCACCCTTCGCCTATCCATGCCATGAAGGCTATACTGCAATGCCTCCCTGATTCAAGGCCTAGACGATGGGAGAACCTGGGAATCAAGCTGATCTCTGACCTCTATAGAGGAGAACGTCTCATGCTGCCACCAGCTGCTTTCCCAGTGGATGACTTCCCTAAAGATTTACAATTTGAATACTTGAGAGTGACCTCTTTACTACTCTCCTGGGGATTCCCCAAGACGCGACTGCGGACTCTCACACTTTGGGAGAGATGCTGGGCGGTGGGCAAATCTATCAAAGGGTCTCTATCCTTCCACTATAAGCTTCTCTTAGACTCTCCCCATTTTGTCAAACCGGGAGCCGTGAGGGACTGGGAGAGGGATCTGGGGGTGGTGCATCGAGATGTAGTTTGGCAACGAGCCCTCCGAGACGTAAAAATAGCAGTCCGCTGTTCAAATCTATTTGAGTTGTATATAAAACTAGTCTTGCGTTGGCACTGGGTCCCGACTAGGTTGCATAGGGTATTTCCCCTTAGAAGCGCAGATTGTTGGAGGGGGTGCGGGCAGAGGGGTACCCATCTACATGTGTGGTGGGATTGCCCTAAGTTGAGTGCTTTCTGGAACTCTGTTGCGGACCTGCTCCGCCAGCTACAACTGTTACAACAGCTAACTGGAGATGTCGCACTCTTTCACCTGGGGCTTCACACACTCCAAAAACCCTCTAGAATCTTATGTATTATCATTTTGCTGGCAGCAAAACTAACCATAGCTAGACAATGGGCTAGGGACTCTCCTTTCACTCTAGCTCCAGTCCTCGAAACACTAGATTATCTACAAAGGATGGAGGAATACTCCCTGAGAGTGGAGGTGCAATCTGACTTCTACACCTCAGTTTGGTGCCCATGGGTCGAATATCAGATACCTAACCAGTGACCGAAAGGTAGTCATTTTAGACCCCCTAAACTTCAGTATCCACCCCTCACCCATGGCCCCCTTATCTGTTTACTTCCCCACTCCTCTCTATTTCTTCTCCTGCAATTATCCCTCCTCCTCTCTTACATATAAATATATGTATATATATATATATATATATATATATATATATATATATATATTTTTTTTTTTTTTTTTTTTTTTTTTCTTCTCCCCCCTATTTCTCTCTCTCTACCTTATGGGACAGTTTATGGTGAAGCTCCTCGGACCTTGCTACCAGTAACATTATTTTGTGTTCATACTATATACAAAATTACTCCTATCTCCCCCCTCCCTCATCACCCTGCAATTCCTGAACTCTGTGAATGATGTCTCACTGCCCACTGGGAGGCAAATACTTTGCTCCCCCGTGTTCGCTTGATGACTTTATTTACATACCCTGAAATTTATATTTGTTCTCATATATCCCCTTTGCTCTTCTCGACATTGACTGTTGAGTTGTTTGACTATTGAATTGCACATTACGCCTTATGACCTTATTATTCTCTCGGAGGTCTTGATCCCACAGTAGGATCTATCAGACATAGAGGTCAATGTGAATACTATAGGAATAAAATGAGGTGATTCAGACTGCTCACACATATCAGTCTGTTGTCTAAAGTACTGTGTGTATTCTCTCATTATAATGTAAACTCTGTTTGTACCTGTAAATGCACTACCTGTGATCTGATATGTATTGTTCTGTTACTGTTTACCACCTCAATAAAAACTAAATTTATAAAAATAAGAATATTAAAAATCACACAACAGACTGTATCATCAAACTAATTTTAATTAACAAAAACATTTTTTTACTTGCATTTTTCTGCAAACAGTTCTCTGCATTGTTAGCATGTTAGATAATATTGGGTCTGCACCTATTCTATGCATTTCAATCTGGAGCGATTAATAGGCAGTTAAGCACCCTCACCTCAAGCAGCTGGACAGTAAGATATTAGGGAAGTGGCTGCTAGATCTTGTTGCTTGAAAGCTGCTCGATAGCTAAGGTCTGTTCTGTGTACATAGATTAATTTCAGTCTGCTAAGTTGCATAACTTTGCTGCAACACAAGCAGACAGCTCCACCTACTGGCTATTTTAATTAGTGCACTGCTTTTCAATGCTTTTAAATCGCAGTCACATGACTGAAAAAAAGATTGTTATTCTGAAATGGCGCAAATTGAACCGGCGTAAACCAAGGACCACCTGTACATAGAGAAACATGGATTTATATGTATATAGTTATGTTTAACTATGGAGATAATGAAAATATTTCACATTACAATCTTATGCACATTAAACAATATCTCAGAGGGATTTTCAAAGAGATAATCGCATATAGATCTCGAGATATCTAGTCATATATATATATATATATATATATATATATATATATATATATATATATATATATATATATATATATATATAAATATTTCACTATGAAAAGATATATCAGTCCTAATATCATCACATCTATAGAGAAATATTTATTTATAAATAAATAGAACATATTCCGTTATGAAAACATCTTTTTTCCTCTGAAGAAGAAGGTCGTGTACGGTATAGACCTTCGAAACGCATTAGGACTTCTATGTATTTATAATTTATGCCATTTTACGGCTTATGAACTTTGCTGCATTTGTTTGTAAAAACCATCCTCAAAAAACAGATACTGCAACTGCTTACTACCATGGTTATGCCATTATCTGGTTTTATCCTATTATGCCAATAAAATACCTCATATATATTTGAGGTTGCCCAGTGTGAGTGTTATTCTATACATTATTGTGCATTTAGACCAAATAAACGGGGTTGCACTATTATTGTTTTTCTGCTTTTCTCATTCCATCTATGTGAGTGAAAGTATTGGGAGACAAGCAACAAGCCTAAGGATACTTGCCACCACAAGGAAGGACTCTCTACTTACCCTACGCGACACTTACCTCATACAGATTGAGGTTAAGGAGAGTAAGTAGAACCCCCTGAGGGGTTAGTGTGATCCGCCACTTTGCGATTTCCACCCTTCCCTTCTCTGCACAAAGTATCACTTATGGACTCTATTTGCATCTATATTTTGTGGATTTACTTTTGTAATTGCATGTATTGACTGTATGTACTGTGAACTATTTCTGTCACCTGTGGTGTTTTAGCATTAATAGCACCATCTGCTAGACCAGTGTATCTAGCTAACCTTTGATATTTGATACTTGTAATATTTTTATCTATACACTGTAAGAGCTTTATATATGTATTTGTTTTTTTTAACTATTTTTTCCATCCCCTATATACTATCCAGCGGTCCTATATTGTGACCTTTTGAATTACTACAGTTCCTTACTATAGATACATAAATTAGCTCTTTATACTAAGCGCCCTTAAATTTTACCCTCTCTTGGTTCTATATTTCCTGTACTCTATTAGGTCTGTGGGGTTTGGGGATCCCACTTCCCTAATAAGTAATTTTGGGGCAGCATAGTGAGCTATCTATACTCTTTTTATTTTTTTCTTCCAATAAGGATTTTTATATATATATATATATATATATATATATATATATATATATATATATATATATATATATATATATATATATATATATATTTATATAAATATCTCGCTATGAAAAGATATATCAGTCCTAATATCATCACATCTATAGAGAAATATTTATTTATAAATAAATAGAACATATTCCGTTATGAAAACATTCTCACAATATGAAATATTTGCATTTTCATGTACACTTTTCAAGGAGAATACGCCATGGGCTTTGCGCAACAGATTAGGGTTTTAATGTTTTTTTTTTTTCTATTTATCTTCTCCATTGACTTCTATGGGGGAATACTTGAACGCGCACGCAATTTTGCTATTCAGATTACGCAAGTTAAAATAATTTATTTTGCAACTTTTAATACCTACGCAACAACAAATGTAAAAAAGCCATAACGTGCGTGGTAATTTTGCAACTGCAAAAAAACAGATTTTCCGCGCAACTTGCCATCTTGCCCAGAGAGAGACAAAACTATTTAAACAAGGTATATACAGTATGTAATTATGTGTGTCACTATATATTTCCACATGTGTAGGCGTGTGTGACTGTGGGCGAATTATCAAAACTCACTGTCATGGAGAAAAGTCACCAGCGTAGTTTACTGAACACTAAAGTAAAGTAAATGTCTCTCTGTTACATAAAGAATGTTAGCGAACTCCCTTTAATGAAATAAACAGTTCCCAAGGTAACAATTATCATTAAAACGGGGCTTCATAATGCGATGAGGCATCCTACTGAATCCCCCCAGACCAGAGATCTTTGAGAACCTAGGGCCCTGTATCTTCTTTACATTTTTTAATTAAATGGCCTCTGATTTTGCGACAGTATATTCCACACCTCTGTCTGTAATAATGTCCACTAAGGTCCTGCACGCCATATCAGTCCATATTTGGCCTTTTCTTTGTGTAAAATCACTAGAGCTATTATTAACAGACTAAGCAGTAGTAAATGAGGCAGTGAAAACTAAATGTTTGATTGGAAGATAATAGATAAATAAACATTTTGCACCAGCCTTTCTATGTTTTTTTTTATATAATATTATGTTACAGATTATATTTACAAGATTATACTCTGAATCTCTGTTGATTACAAGGTCTTAAGTAAAACAAAAGGCTTTTGTGTAAATTTGCCCTGCAGCAAAGTTGATAAGATGGTATAATGTAGAGAAAAATCATATTATACTCTCTGGTGACAATATAACATCTTGTAAAATTACATGTTTCATATGATGGTTAAGTATAAGTCGTTGTGGCGTTCATGACTTTGTTTTGAATCAATGCTAATAATGTAGCCTAAAGATGTTTATTCCAATAGTTTGCCTTAAAGATCTGAAAAAGGAATGAATATGTCCTGTACAAAGGCTAATAACATCATTTAAAACAAAGAAAACATTTCAATAAATATGCCCTTGTAACACTGTTGATACAAAGACATGAAATAAAAAACGTATAATTTTTAAATGAGCATGTCATGTAATCAGTATTAGTTAATAGTGTTTTAGTTAAGAAAATGTTTATAAAACGTGTGTATTCTGCACCAGAGTTTATAAATACATATTTTACATTAGTATTTTCAGAGTAAGTGGTAACATTATTTTTTGCTTGATTTATTTTTATAGAATATTTTAATTACAAGCCTGGCACCAACTGTATATGCAGGAAAAATTTATATGTTGGAAAAATGTATTGGCACATTTAGGAAACTGTTATCCTTCCTAAAATTAAAAAGAAAACTTTACCAAATGCAAAGCCATACTATCGTAACAAATTTTGCAAATGATCAACTGAATTAGTTTAGAAACTATTGGCTAGATTATGAGTTTTGCGTTTTAGGTTATAACGCTGCTTTTTCACTACCGCTGGTATTGCGAATCTTGCAGGTTTAGGGGCACCGCACACTTTTTTTACCTTACCGCAAATCAATTTACGCAAATTGCGTAAAGTCTTTTTTCGATGGGACTTCCATAGTACCGATATTACAAGCTTTCCCTGGGAGGCCAAAAAGTGAGCGGTACACCCTATCCCGTCAAGATTCGTAACACATTCTAAAGTCAATAGTTATGAGTTTTACACTACAAAGCTGTAGCATAAAACTCATAACTAAAGTGCTAAAAAGTACACTAACACCCATAAACTACCTGTTAACCCCTAAACCGAGGCCCTCCTGCATCACAAACACTATAATACAATTATTAACCCCTAATCTGCCACTCCGGACATAGCCGCCACTCTGCATCGGCTTGGTCCTGGATGAAAAAGGAAGTGGTTCCCACTTGGAAGAAGATGTTGGTCGCTTGGAAGAAGACTTCACCTCCTGGAACAGGACCTTCTCCGCTGAACTTCAAGGACAGTGAGTACCTATTTGGGGGTTAGAGTTAGGATTTTTATTTTTTTTAGATTAGGGTTTTTATGGGCACTCTTAAAAGAGCTGAATGCCCCTTTAAGGGCAATGCCCATACAAATACCCCTTTAGGGGCAATGGGTAGTTTAGGCTTTTTTAGTGTTAGATTTATTTATTTTGGGGGGTTTGTTGGGTGGTGGGTTTTACTGTTTTACTGTTAGAGGGGGGACTAGCATCCTCTGACGAAGCGGGAGGAGCCCACGAAATGCGTAAGGCCACGCCCATAATCTGACGTGTGAGGAGAAAGGAATGTGAATGAAGCTCGGATCGAACTAAAAGCCGGCAAATACAGTTTGATTCCTATAGCGCATTCACACGATCTCCTCGATACACGCATTCACACGATCCCACAGCAATCATTATAGCCAAGTCCCCTGTGCATTACTGTGACATCCGAACTTTGCAGATACAGAGGGAGGCATATAGAAAACATAACAGTGCTAGAGTGGAATCGTGTGTGCATCTTTAAAGGAACAGACATACCTCATATGTTTGAGGGCACTTTTGTGAGTGAGCAATTTTTTTTACTACACTTAGATCGTGGGTGCGCTCTATCTCTTCTCTCTTTTTAGAGAAACATTTCTACATATTTCTAACAAAGCCTGGGAACAGACACCATTGGGCAAAGAAGGAGCAGCAACCCCATCTCACTGGTTTGGACTAACATAACAATCATTACTGACTTGTATCTCTAAATCTTCATTATTTGAAGTGGGTTTTTTTTATACATTGGAGAGTGTGGCACTGTCTTAAGGTTTGGTAGATTACTTCAATACAAGCATACATGATAATGCTGACAATTTGAGTGCAAATTTCACTATTTACTGTGCTCTCTTTTCATGTAATGTTTGGGGTTTTCTAATTCTCAGAACTGGAAATACACAGGCTTCTCAAGGCTTATCCTGTCAAAGTATCTGTCCATAATTGACTTCAGTAGGTGGGATTACATAAGAAACTGCAAAAGAATACAGGTTTATTAACAAAGTGGACATAACTAGCCTTGTCTACTCAAGGAGCAAGCCAGGATTTGCACCTCCAAAAAAAGCATGTGGTAGTTGTTGAGGTTTGTCTGATTAAAAATAATGGAAGCAAATGATTAGTTAATTTGTGCTGAAAATGTTTAGACTTGACTGATGTTATGCTACAGTAAAACAACAGAAATGTCTTGCAATTGCAAGGTGTTTAGTGTCTTTTTAACTTAAAGGGACAGTATACTCTATAATTTGTATTGTTTCAAAAGATAGATGATCCTTTTATTACCCATTACCCAGTTTTGCATAACCAACACAATTATATTAATATACTTTTAACCTCTTTGATTACCTTATATCTAAGCCTCTGCACACTGCCTCTTATCTCCGTTCTTTTGACAGACTTGCATTTTAGCCAATCAGTGCTGACACATAAATAACCCCATGGGAGTGAGAACAATGTTATCTACATAGCGCACATGAACTAGCACTGTCTAACTGTGAAAAAATGACAAAATTAACTGAGATAAATGGCGGCGCTCAACAGCTAAGAAATCAGTTTATGAGCCCATCTAGGCTTAACTTTCAACTAAAAATATCAAGAGGACAAAGCAAATTTGATGAAAAAAATAAATTGTAAATTGTTTAAAATTGCATGTCCTGAATCTGAATCTTGAAAGTTTAATTTTGACTTGACTGTCCCTTTAAAAAAAGTTGTATATATGCCCAAGATATGCTGCTTGAAACAAGCTAAAATGAGTTTTCATAAGATATACCATGCATAAAACAAAAATACTTTTCTGATAGATTAGTATGCTGCCATCATTTTTTCCCCTTTCAGTACAAAAAGAGTGTTATTGCGTCCCAAATGTATGTAGGTTTTATAATGGATTGGAATGGCTTAGAATTTTAAAACCCAAATGTTAATACTCAAAATTTGTTATTGATCTATTATCAATTTGCTTAGTTCCCATGGTATTGTTTGTTCAAGAGTTACCTAGGTAGGTGTCTGGAGCACTACATGGCAGGAAATAGTGCTACGATGTAGCGCTATTGCAAATGGATAACTGCTTCAAAATTGATGACATTTAATGCTCCAGACACGTGCATGATCCTGCTTTTCAACAAATGATACCAAGAGAACAAAGACAATTTGATAATAGAAATAAATTAAAAACTTGATTAAAATTGCATGCTCTGGGGCTGATTTATCAATGTCTGTAGTGTATCATGTCCCCCAGACATCGCTGAATGGCGACAGCATACGCTATCAGCACTTAACATTGCACAAGCAGTTCTGGTGAACTGCTTGTGTAATGCCGCCCCCAATCGGCCACTAGCAGGGGGTGTCAATCAACCTGATCGTATGCGATCGGGCGGATTGATGTCCGCAGCCTCAGAGGCAGCGGACGAGTTAAGGAGCAGCGGTCTTAAGAGCTAAGGGCTCGCGCTGAAACAACGGTATTTGGCCCCATTCGGGCCATAATAAATTGGCCCCTCTATCTGAATGTTGAGTTTCATGTCCCTTTAAAGACGTCATGTCATTATTATCATGCATATACTGTGTGTTAAATATTAGATGTATATTTTGCTGCATTTTCTACATGATACCAATTTATAACTGACAAAAACTTTATGAAAAGTTTCTGCCAAACATTTATGAAATATGTATGAGGAAAACAAATAAAAAATTAACTGTAATTGCACAGCTTAAATCAAGAGAAAACATATGTAAACAGATTACATTGCGCATTGTGCTTATGTTAATAAGTTGGCAAAATCATACAATGTCAATGATAAATATATGAAGCAGCTGCTCTTGATATTGCAAAATGCTGATTCTTTTTTTAGCAAGATGGATGACATGCAGAAAACAGCTGCAGTTTTTGTTCTATTATCATAAATGCCCAATTCCTGACTTATTAAAGAGAGTAGATATTGTTTCATTTGAGAATTAATTCTAGTACATCTTTAAAAGAAATACCTCACAACTCATTAACAAGTAAAGTCAGGAGGGTAGTTAATAGAAACAATTCAAACAAAGCAATTCAAACAAAGCATTTGCTTTAACACAGGAAGTGATGCCTGAATTCTGAATAAAACGGACTAGAAACCATGATTCATGATTCAGATAGAGCATAGCATATTTTTTTACATGTTATTTCTATTAATACATTTGCTTTGTTCTCATGGCATTCTTTTTTTAGGTTTTCAAAAAAGAAGAAAGTCGGGAGCACCGGTAGATAAGTAGCTTTTATTCCAGCATAAATAGCTACAAAATAAAACATCAATTCTGTTTGTGCTGACAAAAAGTAACAATGTGTCAGCGTGAGTCGAGACTTGACAGCAGCTGGATGGTCAATCAGGAGGAAAGGTGATAAGCAGCTGACATGTTTCGGCTTAATAAAAATAAAAGCTACTGTTTCATCTACCGGTGCTCCCGACTTTCTTCTTTTTTGAATGCATTGTGGATTCCCTTAGAGTGAGCACGGATGTAGACACCAACGGGCTGTTGAGTGTCTCCTCCCCCTTCCACACCGGATTGGTCTGACAAGACGCAAGGCAGGAACGTCACGGCATTTGCAGCCAATAGAGCATACTGCACGCGTCTGAGGAGGGTGTGATCCTTACGACCCTGGATACCGCATGACTGGAGGGCAATTCCTTAAGTAAACATCGGCACGGACTACAAGTCTGGAAATAGGGGACCGCCACATGATCGCACCCGTGGACCGGACGCGGTAGGACAGACTCTATTATATCAATTATACCAATTTATTAGCTTTGCTATCTGGACTTGGACTGTTTCACTATAGATGGTGTTTTAAGTATACGAACTTTAATAATACAGCCCTACCGAGTGAACTTTTATATGTGCAGTTTCCTTTTGATTCTTTTTTTAGGAACATACCTAGGTAGGACAAGTGCACGTGCCTGGAGCACTCTATAACAGCAGTTTGTGTAAATATTGCTGACATCTAGTGTTTTGCAAATGTATACCATTCTTGCAGAACTGCTGCCATGTAATGCTCTTAGCCTACCTACCTGCTTTCCAAAACAAAATACCAAAAGTGCAAAGTAATTTTGATGATATAAATATATTGGAAACATTTTTAAAATGTTACGTTCGATTTGAATCATGAAATAAAAATGTGGGGTATCATGTCCCTTTAAAGTGACTTTAAACATTAAATACTTTTCTTAGCATAGTATTGAGGTTATTAACCACCTCCTTATAGACATGGGTTCCACCATGTTGAAATTTACATTTTATTGCAATCCAGTGCTGATATGTTTGCACATATGCAGCAAATCTCCTTCAGATACCTGCAGTGTAAGTTCCAACATGGCAACATCCATAATTAGAGGGAGATGCAAGAAATGTATTGATTGTCCTTTTAACAAAGATACAAAAAATACCAAAGCAAAGAGAACAGAAGCATTATTGGGCACACTTTAAAGGTGGTTAAGATATACAATATGTGCAGAGAACGGTAAGATGATATGATACGATTAAAACATAACGTTTAATTGTTGTATTATTAAAATAAATGTATGAACCATGCCACTAATAAAATAACAATTGTGATTATAAATAAAAAATGAATAAAGCACTGCTGCCTCTCCAAACGAATCAGGATAACCCTGATAGAGTAACCATTAGAGTAGAAGGAAATGTGATCTATAGAATATATGCAGACCATATTATTATTGTTTTAATCTTATCATATCATTTTACCGTTCTCTGCACATATAGTATATCTTAACCACCTTTAAAGTGTGCACTATAATGCTTCTGTTCTCTTTGCTTTGGTATTTTTTGTAACTATATAATAAAGCATTAGGCACTACCTCCTCTATATACTTAGGTTTGTTTTTGGAGGTTTGGTTATCCTATCCCACCTTCCCCTGAGGCTATTGGGGAACCGTTTTCTCTCTACCACGTTTAACAAATATGTCTGACCTGGAACAGTTAGAGATTTCAAAATCCAGTTCAAAAGGACAGTAAAGTCAACATTAAAGGGACAGTCAACAACAGAATTTTTGTTGTTTTGAAAGACAGATAATCCCTTAATTACTCCTTCCCCAGTTTTGCATAACCAACATAGTTATAATAATACACATTTTACCTCTGTAATTACCTTGTATCTAAGCCTTTGCAGACTGCCCCTTATTTCAGTTCTTTTGACAGACTTTCATTTTAGCCAATCAGTGCTCACTCCTCTGTAAATTCCTGTGCATTAGCTTAAAGGGATACTGGACCCAAATTTTTTCTTTTGTGATTCAGATAGAGCATTAAATTTAAATCAACTTTCTAATTTACTCCTATTATCAAATTTTCTTTATTCTCTTGGTATCTTTATTTGAAATGCAAGAATGTAAGTTTAGATGCCGGCCCATTTTTGGTGAACAACCTGGGTTGTCCTTGCTGATTGGTGGATAAATTCATCCACCAATATAAAAATGCTGTCCAGAGTTTTGAACCAAGAAAAAAGCTTAGATGCCTTCTTTTTAAAATAAAGATAGCAAGAGAATGAAGAAAAATTGATAATAGGAGTAAATTAGAAAGTTGCTTAAAATTGCATGCTCTATCTAAATCACAAAAGAAAAAAATTTGGGTTCAGTGTCCCTTTAATGTTATTTATATAAAACATATGAACTAACTTCTCTAGTGGTGAAAACTGTCAAAATGCATTTAGATTAGAGGCAGCCTTCAAGGTCTAAGAAATTAGCATATGAACCCCCTAGGTTTAGCTTTCAACTAAGAATACCAAAATAACAAAGCAAAATTGGTGATTAAAAACAAATTGGAAAGTTGCTTAAAATTAAATGCCCTATTTGAAACTTGAAAGTTTTTTTTGGACTTGACTGTCCCTTTAAGCTTAAAGGTACAGTCTATATTCCAAAAATATGAATTATCCCTTTAATACCCATTCCCTAGTTTTTTATAACCAACACTTTTTTCATCTGTGTTTACCTTGTATCTAAGCTTCTGCAGATTGCCCCCTTATCTCAGTGCTTTTAACAAACTTTCATTTAAGCTGGTTCATGCATAACTCCACAGGAGTGAGTGCAATGTTATCTAAATTGCACACATGTACTAGCACTATCTGACTGTGAAAAGGTAATAAAATGCACTGAGATAAAAGACACCCTGCAGGGGCTTAGAATCAGGTAATAAAGGTTTAGAGGTTATAAAGTATATTAATATAACAGTAGTAGTTGTGCAAAGCTGGGGAATGGATAGTAAAGGCATTTACTTTCTTTTTTAAACAATACAAAAAAATCTAGTAGATTGTTACTTTAAATGGATGGGGCAGAGCATGATTTTTTTTTCCACTTTACTTCTATTATCCATTTTTCTTAGTTGTCTTTGTATTCTTTGTTAAAGAGCAATTCTAGATGAGCGCATGAGCGTGCATAGGTGTTTAGCCATCTGACATCATAGACATACATAGACATACATATACATAGTTGCAAATACTACTGTCATAGAATGCTATGGACCCTGCACACTCCTAAGCTCCTATCAGCCTACCCAGCATTACTCTTCAATAAATGATACCAAATTTGATTTTGACGTTACTGTCCCTTTAATATTCATGGTCAATAATAGGAATTTATATAATCTTGAAACTAACTAATAAAAAAATAGCTGCAGCTTTCCACCTAAATGCTATTTTAAATAAATATTTTTTATTGTCATACAAAACTCTGAATGGAATAAAAATGTCATTTAGTTTATGTCCCTGCCATGATAATTCAATAACTGCTGGTACCATGCAGTATAGTATAGTTGGAAAAGATGTGGTGTGCATGATAAAAAGGTTTGTGTGTGATAAGACTTAAGTTTCCAGTTTCAGTCTTCTGTATCGCTATTGCTCAGTACTTCTTAAAAAAAAGTTTGTGCTATAGTGAAGTATTAAAATGGATGTTTTTGTGCTATATATAAAATATTACCAATATTCTTATCTATTTTTGAGCTCATATTACAAGTCCAAAGTTATTTATCAAGGTATATTTATCAAGCCGTCAACTGCAAATACGCTGGAATTCCGCGGCGTAAATGTGATGAGTCTGATTCGACCCATTTATCAAAGCCTACAGACCGGCAAAAGTTGAAATTTGTGACATAACATACGATCCGTCGGTCTCAATCCGACACAGATCAATGCTTACGTCATTACAGATGTTCCATTTATCAAAATTCTAACAGGTACACTTGCCACTATTCCGGCCCAGCGTACCTGATTTTCAATCTGCCACCCTGGAGGCCGCGGATGCCATAGGAATCAATGGGAGTCTTCAAGCAGCGAAAGCTCATGTTTGATGTTGCCAGATATCCCATTGATTTCTATGCTAGAATAAAAGTTACGTTTACACCTAACACCCTAACATTTACTCTGAGTCTAAACACCCCTAATCTGCAACTCGACATCGCCACCACCTACATAATGTTATTAACCCCTATCCCGCCGCTCCCCTACACCGCCGTAACTAAATAAATGTATTAACCCCTATCCTGCCGCTCCCGGAGCCCACCGCAACAAAATAAAGTTATTAACCCCTATCCCGCTGCTCCCGGACCCCGCAACAACTAAATAAATGTATTAACCCCTAAACCTCTGGCTTCCCACATCACTACCACTTACTTAACCTACTAACCCCTAAACCGCCAGCCCCCCACATCGCCATAAACTAAAGTAAGCTATTAACTCCTTAACCTAACAACCTGATAACTTTACATTAAATATTAACTCATCCCTATCTTATAATACATTTAAACTTACCTTTCGAATTAAAATAAAATATATTAAACTATTAATTAACCTACCCTAACTATTATACTACAATTACATTAAACTATATTAAACTATTCATAAATCTACCCTAACTATTATACTAAAATTACATTAAATTAAATTAAACTAAACTATATTAAACTATTCATTAACCTACCCTATTATACTAAAATTGCATTAAACTATTAAATTAACTATATTTCATATTTAAACACCTAACCCTACTCAAATTATTTAAATCTACTATTAAATATTACTAAGTTACAAAAAAATAACAACTAAGTTACACAAAATAAAAAACACAAAGTTACACAAAATAAAAAACACTAAGTTACACAAAATAAAAAACACTAAATTACACAAAATAAATTATCACATTTTTAAACTAATTACACCTAATCTAATAGCCCAATGAAAATATGGATCAGCCAATAGGATGAAATCTAATAGCTCTATGGATCAGCCAACAGAATGAAAGCTCAATCCTATTGGCTGATTGCAACAGCCAATATGATTTTTTCCACCTTAATTCCTATTGGCTGATATAATTCTATCAGCCAATCGGAATGAAAGGGACACCATCTTGGATGACGTCATTAAAAGGGAAACTTCATTCTTCAGAAGATGTTGTAAAAAGAGGATGCTCTGCGCCGGATGTCTTGAAGATGGAGCCACTCCGTGCCAGATGGATGAAGATAAGTATTTTTAATTTTAATTTAATTCATTTTAATTTAAAAGAGCTGATTTCTTTGGGGCAATACCCAGCAAAAGGCTGTTTTAAGGGCCATTGGTAGTTTAGTGTAGGCTAGTGTTTTTTTATTTTGGGGGGTCTTTTTTATTTTCATAGGGCTATTAGATTAGGTGTAATTAGTTTAAAAATTTAAAAAATTATTTTTTATTTGTGTAATTTAGTCTTTTTTATTTTGTGCAACTTAGTGGTTTTTATATTTTGTGTAACTTAATTTTTTTTTAACTTAGTAATTTTTAATAGTAGATTTAAATAATTTGAGTAGGGTTAGGTGTTTAAATATGTAATATAGTTAGTTTAATTGTTAGTTTAATGTAATTTTAGTATAATATAATTAATAGCTTAATTTAGTTTATGGCGATGTGGGGGCTGGCAGTTTCAGGGTTAATAGGTTTAGTGGCGGGATAGGGGTTAATAACTTTATTTATGTATAGATATATTAAAGTGTGCGCAAGAGGCACCAAACTGCTCCAACCCTAAAGTCCCTAACGTTAGGGAAAAAAGACAATCAAAGAATAAAAATATAGGAGAAGCGCTAAAAAAGCTAAAGGTGCAATAATAAATACAATGTGAGATATATACGACTTGCTATGCAAATATGGTTTAATCAAACACTCAAATGTAATACAGAGCCTGTAAAGATAGAATACATAAATGTAAAGACATTAAAACACAAGTAAAATAAAAAACAAATGACTACTGTTGCCAATATGATAGAATATGTCTCTGTATCAATCAGATAAAAAACTTGGGCCCTCAAAACGATCACAAGACAGGGATCAGTTCCAGGTAAGATTTACCCGTATTACCTTCTAATGTACCATCTGTTTGTATGATACCACCTCCGTGAGGCGTATGCGTGTCCCGTGACTTCACTGGTCGGGAGGCGTCGTCTCTAAAGGAAAATCCTATTGGCCAGGATAACTTGACAGACGAGGTATAGCGGCCGCTATATTGTAGAAAAAGTGAGATATCCCCGCTCTTAGTGCAAAACAGCACGCAGGGTTAACACATCCAGATCTCTCTTTCAGACCTTCTTGCAGCCCACGGGCTTCGATGTAAAATCTTGGAACCGGCTTGGCTTAAGAGCATATCCTTTCCCAATGCGGTCCTTGTGCTCTCTGTAGATTTGCATACGGCAAAGTAGATTTAGCTGAAAACCTTGTACTTCAACAAAGTATTAGAGTCCTTATAGGTGTAGTATAAAGTACAGGATAGCTGTGGCTTATCATCAACGCGTTTCTCCCTCTTACAGGGCTTTCTCAAGATGAATTTGCTCCAGTCACAGCTTCCTTTTAAACAGTCCAGAATTATACCTATTGGTCAGGTTGGATTGATTAGTATAACAGGTGTGTTCACTACAGTTGATCTATTGGCAACAGTATTGGCAACTGAAATAAAAAGACAACAGGAGTTTTCTAAAAACAGACATTCTTACTGAAAAAATATGTATAGATAACTATGTACTTATATAAATTTAAGGATAGATCTTCCTAACATATTAAACATCAATAAGTCTGACTCCACTTAGGTTGAACCGCTTGTGTGCACTAAAAGAAGTCAAACAACAGTAATAATGTTACTAAAATAATGTTACTAAAATAACACCACAAAAATATATCTCACTTAGTAATTATCAATCTTATAAAGAGGTGCTAAATATAAAAATAAAGGTAATAGACTGCAGATTTTACCCGCTTATGTGCATGGAAAATATGCATATATGTATACTAAAATAGAAATAGGGATAATAAACTGCAGTTTTTACCTGCTTATGTGCAAGAGATATATGCATGTGCGTATGTGTGATGAATTATGACAAGTGATAAAGTAGAAATAGATTTTTTATCTAAAATAAAGATAAAAAATAATAAGAATATAAATAAAAAGTCAGTGACTATTACTTTTGAATACCACAAAAAATCTGTGATAAGGTTTTTATTTTACTTGTGTTTTATTATATCGGAGACATCCGATTTTTAATGTATTTACATTTATGTATTCTATCTTTACAGGCTCTGTATTACATTTGAGTGTTTGATTAAACCATATTTGCATAGCAAGTCGTATATCTCACGTTGTATTTATTATTGCACCTTTAGCTTTTTTAGCGCTTCTATATTTTTATTCTTTAATAACTTTATTTAGTTGCGGTGGGCTCCAGGAGCGGCAGGATAGGGGTTAATATCTTTATTAAAGTTGTGGTGGGCTCCGGAAGCAGCAGAATAGGGGTTAATACCTTTATTAAAGTTGCGGTGTGCTCCGGTAGAGGAGGGATAGGGGTTAATAACTTTATTAGATTTGCGGTGGGCTCCGGGAGCTGAGGGATAGGGGTTAATACATTTATTAGAGTTGCGGTGGGCTCCGGGAGCAGCGAGATAGGGGTTAATACCTTTCTATGCTAGAATAAAAGTTACGTTTACACCTAACACCCTAACATTTACTCTGAGTCTAAACACCCCTAATCTGCAACTCGACATCGCCACCACCTACATAATGTTATTAACCCCTATCCCGCCGCTCCCCTACACCGCCGTAACTAAATAAATGTATTAACCCCTATCCTGCCGCTCCCGGAGCCCACCGCAACAAAATAAAGTTATTAACCCCTATCCCGCTGCTCCCGGACCCCGCAACAACTAAATAAATGTATTAACCCCTAAACCTCTGGCTTCCCACATCACTACCACTTACTTAACCTACTAACCCCTAAACCGCCAGCCCCCCACATCGCCATAAACTAAAGTAAGCTATTAACTCCTTAACCTAACAACCTGATAACTTTACATTAAATATTAACTCATCCCTATCTTATAATACATTTAAACTTACCTTTCGAATTAAAATAAAATATATTAAACTATTAATTAACCTACCCTAACTATTATACTACAATTACATTAAACTATATTAAACTATTCATAAATCTACCCTAACTATTATACTAAAATTACATTAAATTAAATTAAACTATATTAAACTATTCATTAACCTACCCTATTATACTAAAATTGCATTAAACTATTAAATTAACTATATTTCATATTTAAACACCTAACCCTACTCAAATTATTTAAATCTACTATTAAATATTACTAAGTTACAAAAAAATAACAACTAAGTTACACAAAATAAAAAACACAAAGTTACACAAAATAAAAAACACTAAGTTACACAAAATAAAAAACACTAAATTACACAAAATAAATTATCACATTTTTAAACTAATTACACCTAATCTAATAGCCCAATGAAAATATGGATCAGCCAATAGGATGAAATCTAATAGCTCTATGGATCAGCCAACAGAATGAAAGCTCAATCCTATTGGCTGATTGCAACAGCCAATATGATTTTTTCCACCTTAATTCCTATTGGCTGATATAATTCTATCAGCCAATCGGAATGAAAGGGACACCATCTTGGATGACGTCATTAAAAGGGAAACTTCATTCTTCAGAAGATGTTGTAAAAAGAGGATGCTCTGCGCCGGATGTCTTGAAGATGGAGCCACTCCGTGCCAGATGGATGAAGATAAGTATTTTTAATTTTAATTTAATTCATTTTAATTTAAAAGAGCTGATTTCTTTGGGGCAATACCCAGCAAAAGGCTGTTTTAAGGGCCATTGGTAGTTTAGTGTAGGCTAGTGTTTTTTTATTTTGGGGGGTCTTTTTTATTTTCATAGGGCTATTAGATTAGGTGTAATTAGTTTAAAAATTTAAAAAATTATTTTTTATTTGTGTAATTTAGTCTTTTTTATTTTGTGCAACTTAGTGGTTTTTATATTTTGTGTAACTTAATTTTTTTTTAACTTAGTAATTTTTAATAGTAGATTTAAATAATTTGAGTAGGGTTAGGTGTTTAAATATGTAATATAGTTAGTTTAATTGTTAGTTTAATGTAATTTTAGTATAATATAATTAATAGCTTAATTTAGTTTATGGCGATGTGGGGGCTGGCAGTTTCAGGGTTAATAGGTTTAGTGGCGGGATAGGGGTTAATAACTTTATTTATGTATAGATATATTAAAGTGTGCGCAAGAGGCACCAAACTGCTCCAACCCTAAAGTCCCTAACGTTAGGGAAAAAAGACAATCAAAGAATAAAAATATAGGAGAAGCGCTAAAAAAGCTAAAGGTGCAATAATAAATACAATGTGAGATATATACGACTTGCTATGCAAATATGGGTTAATCAAACACTCAAATGTAATACAGAGCCTGTAAAGATAGAATACATAAATGTAAAGACATTAAAACACAAGTAAAATAAAAAACAAATGACTACTGTTGCCAATATGATAGAATATGTCTCTGTATCAATCAGATAAAAAACTTGGGCCCTCAAAACGATCACAAGACAGGGATCAGTTCCAGGTAAGATTTACCCGTATTACCTTCTAATGTACCATCTGTTTGTATGATACCACCTCCGTGAGGCGTATGCGTGTCCCGTGACTTCACTGGTTGGGAGGCGTCGTCTCTAAAGGAAAATCCTATTGGCCAGGATAACTTGACAGACGAGGTATAGCGGCCGCTATATTGTAGAAAAAGTGAGATATCCCCGCTCTTAGTGCAAAACAGCACGCAGGGTTAACACATCCAGATCTCTCTTTCAGACCTTCTTGCAGCCCACGGGCTTCGATGTAAAATCTTGGAACCGGCTTGGCTTAAGAGCATATCCTTTCCCAATGCGGTCCTTGTGCTCTCTGTAGATTTGCATACGGCAAAGTAGATTTAGCTGAAAACCTTGTACTTCAACAAAGTATTAGAGTCCTTATAGGTGTAGTATAAAGTACAGGATAGCTGTGGCTTATCATCAACGCGTTTCTCCCTCTTACAGGGCTTTCTCAAGATGAATTTGCTCCAGTCACAGCTTCCTTTTAAACAGTCCAGAATTATACCTATTGGTCAGGTTGGATTGATTAGTATAACAGGTGTGTTCACTACAGTTGATCTATTGGCAACAGTATTGGCAACTCAAATAAAAAGACAACAGGAGTTTTCTAAAAACAGACATTCTTACTGAAAAAATATGTATAGATAACTATGTACTTATATAAATTTAAGGATAGATCTTCCTAACATATTAAACATCAATAAGTCTGACTCCACTTAGGTTGAACCGCTTGTGTGCACTAAAAGAAGTCAAACAACAGTAATAATGTTACTAAAATAATGTTACTAAAATAACACCACAAAAATATATCTCACTTAGTAATTATCAATCTTATAAAGAGGTGCTAAATATAAAAATAAAGGTAATAGACTGCAGATTTTACCCGCTTATGTGCATGGAAAATATGCATATATGTATGCTAAAATAGAAATAGGGATAATAAACTGCAGTTTTTACCTGCTTATGTGCAAGAGATATATGCATGTGCGTATGTGTGATGAATTATGACAAGTGATAAAGTAGAAATAGATTTTTTATCTAAAATAAAGATAAAAAATAATAAGAATATAAATAAAAAGTCAGTGACTATTACTTTTGAATACCACAAAAAATCTGTGATAAGGTTTTTATTTTACTTGTGTTTTATTATATCGGAGACATCCGATTTTTAATGTATTTACATTTATGTATTCTATCTTTACAGGCTCTGTATTACATTTGAGTGTTTGATTAAACCATATTTGCATAGCAAGTCGTATATCTCACGTTGTATTTATTATTGCACCTTTAGCTTTTTTAGCGCTTCTATATTTTTATTCTTTAATAACTTTATTTAGTTGCGGTGGGCTCCAGGAGCGGCAGGATAGGGGTTAATATCTTTATTAAAGTTGTGGTGGGCTCCGGAAGCAGCAGAATAGGGGTTAATACCTTTATTAAAGTTGCGGTGTGCTCCGGTAGAGGAGGGATAGGGGTTAATAACTTTATTAGATTTGCGGTGGGCTCCGGGAGCGGAGGGATAGGGGTTAATACATTTATTAGAGTTGCGGTGGGCTCCGGGAGCAGCGAGATAGGGGTTAATACCTTTATTAAAGTTGCGGCGGGGTCCGGGAGCGGCGGGATGGGGGTTAAACATTTTAGTATAGTGGCTATGTTTATTGACAGGGTATAAATAAAGTTGGGAAAAAGACGAATAGCAGCGAGATCAATGACTGTTAGTTAACAACAGTCCAATGCTCATCACCCCTTACTTGGTGCTCAGCTTTTTGACAGCTTTTTTTATAAATAAGGAGAGCGTATTCAGGTCAGGGGCCGCGATGTTAGGCGATGTTAGGCGAGCGTATTGTTGCCATCGAATGCAGCACAGTTGACAGCTTGATAGATAGACCTCACAGTCTAGACTAGATTACGGGTCATCAATTGGAGCACTCCAGAGGTTTTGGAACTACATTTCCCATGATTTAGGTGTCATCAATTGGGGCACCCCATGGGGTTTTGGAACTACATTTCCCATGATTTAGGTGTCATATCCTTTTAATACTGCCACCTATTTCTCCCTGATTGGCCCAAGCAGGGTTGATTTGATAAAGAACTACAAAGCAATGAATATTTTACTAACAAAATGACAGTAACAAGCCCTTTTCTATTCCAGTTACAAGTCTGGATAAGGTTCCAAATAAGGAAGGAGGTAGGTGGAGTTTTGCTATTGAACAATAATTGCAACGTTCCAGAAAATATTCACACTCACAATGAATATTAATTTATTGCACAAAAGACTTGTAGATGTTTACTGTGCCTATAATTATGTGGTCTACAAAAAGTGTATTGTATTACATGCCCTGAAAAGTAAAAAAAAATTTTTAATTAATATTATGTAAAGTTGACAAAAATTTTGACTAAAGCTTAAAAACATGTTAATGACAGGGCACAAAAAAATGACTAAGTTATTTAAACAAGTACATCTTGCACCTCTCTTAATAGTATTGTCCTGACATACCCCAAATAGTTTTTAAAAACTTCAGTTTACGGTAGTAATTGTTGGGGTCTTCTAACAAATAATTTAAAAATCATAAACAGGAAATCTAAAAAAGGTATTTCATGTTTTGGATAGAGCATATAACTCTTAACAACATCCCGATTTACTTCTGTTTTTTTTTATTTTCTATATCCTACGTTGAAGGAGCAGTAATTTGCTACTAGTAGCTAGATGAACACATTGGGTGAGGCAATGACAAGAGGCATATAGGTGCACCCATCAATCAGCAGCTAGCTCCCAGTAATGCATTGCTGCTCCTGAGTATAACTAGGTATGCTTTTCAACAAAAGATGCCAAGATTATAAAGCAAAATATATACTAAATTTAAAGTGGAAAGTTAATTATAATTGCTTGCTGAGAGGTGATACTTAATTGGATACATAAAAGGGAAGTATACTTCAGAATTGTTATTGTTTAAAATATAGATAATATATTACCCATTGCTCAGTTTTGCACAACAAGCAATGTTATATTAATACACTTTTTACCTTGGTGATTACCTTGTTTTTAAGCTTCTGCAGACTGCCCCTTATATCAGTTCTTTTGACAGACATGCATTTTAGCCAATCAATGCTGACTCTTAAATGGACAGCATTTTTGTTGTTTAAAAAGATAGATAATCCTTTTTTTACCCATTCCCCAGTTTTGCATAACCAACAAAGTTATAATAATACACATTTTATCTCTGTAATTACTTTGTATCTAAGCCTCTGCAGACTGCCTCCTTATTTCAGCTCATTTGACAGACAAAACAAAATTAGTGATAAAAGTAAATTGGAAAGTTGTTTAAAATTGCATGCCCTATCTGAATCATGAAAGTTTTTTGGGGGCTTGATTGTCCCTTTAAATAACTCCACGGGAGTGAGCACAGTGTTATCTATATGACACACGTGAACTAGCAGTTTCTAACTGTCAAAAACTGTCAAATTGTACTGAGATAAGAGGCAGTTCAATGGCTTATAAACTAGCATATGAGCCTACCTTGGTTTAGCTTTCCACAAAGAATACCAAGAGATCAAAGCACATTTGATGAAAACAGTAAGTTGGAAAGTTTTTTAAAATTGCATGCCCTATTGGAATCATGAAAGTTTAATTTTGACTAGACTGTCCCTTTAATTGGATCCAGGGTTTGAATCAACATTTCTTGAACTATATCCTTGCTTCCGCTCCCTCCTCCCTCCTCTCAAACTTCATAGACATAGCAGAGTTTTGATACAAGTGCTGTTTTTTATTTCCTTAGGCCTAGATTTAGAGTTTGGCGGTAGCCGTCAAAACCAGCGTTAGGGGCTCCTAACGCTGGTTTTTACTGCCCGCTGGTATTTGGAGTCAGTCAGAAAAGGGTCTAACGCTCACTTTGCAGCCGCAGATCCCCCTACGCCATTTGCGTATCCTATCTTTTCAATGGGATCTTTCTAACGCCGGTATTTAGAGTCTTGGCTGAAGTGAGCGTTAGAAATCTAACGACAAAACTCCAGCAGCAGAAAAAAGTCAGTAGTTAAGAGCTTTCTGGGCTAACGCCGGCTTATAAAACTCTTAACTACTGTGCTCTAAAGTACACTAACACCCATAAACTACCTATGTACCCCTAAACTGAGGTCCCCCCACATCGCTGCCACTCTAATTAAATCTGCCAATCAGATTGAGCTCTCATTCTATTGGCTGATCGGAACAGCCAATAGAATGCAATCTCAATCTGATTGGCTGATTGGATCAGCCAATCGAATTGAACTTGAATCTGAATGGCTGATTCCATCAGCCAATCAGAATTTTCCTACCTTAATTCCGATTGGCTGATAGAATCCTATCAGCCAATCGGAATTCGAGGGACGCCATCTTGGATGACGTCCCTTAAAGGAACCGTCATTCATCGGGAAGTCGTCGGTGAAGATGGATGGATCCGCGCTGGAGGTCTTGAAGATCAGCTGGTCGTCATCGGAAGAACATAGAAGATGCGGCTTGGATGAAGATGTTTGCCAGTCTGGATTTATTTTCCTCTTCTGCCCGCTTGGATCAAGACTTCAGCAGGAGGATGGATGTCTTCAGCCCCCCGCTTGGGCTTGGATCAAGACATCTGAGCCAGGACGGATCGGTGTGATACCCGGTGTGGTGAAGACAAGGTAGGAAGATCTTCAGGGGCTTAGTGTTAGGTTTATTTAAGGGGGGTTTGGGTTAGATTAGGGATATGTGGGTGGTGGGTTGTAATGTTGGGGGGGGTATTGTATGTTTTTTTTTACAGGCAAAAGAGCTGAATTCTTTGGGGCATGCCCCTGCAAAGGGCCCTTTTCAGGGATGGTAAGGTAAAATAGCTTTTCTATTTTAATTTTAGAATAGGGTAGGGCATTTTTTTTATTTTGGGGGTCTTTGTTATTTTATTAGGGGGCTTAGAGTAGGTGTAATTAGTTTAAAATTGTTGTAATATTTTTCTAATGTTTGTAAATATTTTTTTATTTTTTGTAACTTAGTTCTTTTTTATTTTTTGTACTTTAGTTAGTTTATTTAATTGTATTTATTTGTAGGTATTGTATTTAATTAATTTATTGATAGTGTAGTGTTAGGTTTAATTGTAGATAATTATAGGTAGTTTATTTAATTTATTTATTGATAGTGTAGTGTTAGGTTTAATTGTAACTTAGGTTAGGATTTATTTTACAGATAATTTTGTAATTATTTTAACTAGGTAACTATTAAATAGTTATTAACTATTTAATAGCTATTGTACCTGGTTAAAATAAATACAAAGTTGCCTGTAAAATAAATATTAATCCTAAAATAGCTACAATATAATTATAATTTATATTGTAGCTATATTAGGATTTATTTTACAGGTAAGTATTTAGCTTTAAATAGGAATAATTTATTTAATAAGAGTTAATTTATTTCGTTAGATTTAAATTATATTTAACTTAGGGGGGTGTTAGTGTTAGGGTTAGACTTAGCTTTAGCGGTTAATAAATTTATTATAGTAACGGCGATATCTGGTCGGCAGATTAGGGGTTAATAAGTGTAGGTAGGTGGAGGCGACGTTGGGGGCGGCATATTAGGGGTTAATAAATATAATATAGGGGTCGGCGGTGTTAGGGGCAGCAGATTTGGCGTACATAGGGATAACGTAGGTTGCGGCGGTGTAGGAGCGGCAGATTAGGGGTTAATAATAATATGCAGTGGTCAGCGATAGCGGGGGCGGCAGATTAGGGGTTAATAAATATAATATAGGGGTCGGCGGTGTTAGGGGCAGCAGATTAGGGGTACATAGGTATAATGTAGGTTGCGGCAGTGTACGGAGTGGCAGATTAGGGGTTAATAATAATATGCAGGGGTCAGCGATAGCGGGGTCGGCAGATTAGGGGTTAATAAGTGTAAGGTTAGGGGTGTTAAGACTCGGGGTACATGTTAGGGTGTTAGGTGCAGACTTAGGAAGTGTTTCCCCATAGGAAACAATGGGGCTGCGTTAGGAGCTGAAAGCTGCTTTTTTGCAGGTGTTAGGTTTTTTTTCGGCTCAAACAGCCCCATTGTTTCCTATAGGGGAATCGTGCACGAGCACGTTTTTGAAGCTGGCCGCATCCTTAAGCAATGCTGGTATTTAGAGTTGCAGTGGCGGTAAATATGCTCTACGCTCCCTTTTTTGGAGCCTAATGCTGCCCTTCTGTGAACTCTAAATACCAGCGGTATTTAAAAGGTGCAGGGAAAAAAAAGCACGCGTAGTTAACGCACCCCTTTGGCTGCAGAACTCTAAATCTAGCCGTTAGGGTTTAATTTTATTACGTACACAAAAAGAGAGAAGCAATCAAACCAGGAACTAAGAGTAAACAGCCTTTTAGCTTGTTATTTAGCTAGTTACCCTACTAGTGTATGCAAATACATAACAGTTTTTTTCTGTGTCATTTGCTGGTGACTCCTCCTCTCCAATGCCTCTGTCTGTTGAAGTACCTCAAGGATCTGTTCTGGGTCATCTACTCTTCTCCATGTATACTTCTTCACTGGGTAAACGTATCAACAATTATGACTTCAAATATCACCTCTATGCTTATGACACCCAGATCTACCTCTCCACCCCTGCTCTCTCTCCCTCTGTTCTCTCTCATGCCAGCGACTGCTTATCTGGTATTTCTTCCTGGATGGCCTCTCACCACCTAAAGATTAACATGTCCATGACTGAGCTCCTTCTAACCCAACCCCCCCCCCCTCAAGCTCTACGCCGACTTCTGACTTTTCTATCCCTGTCAACAGCATCACCATTTCCAAGTCCGCTGCCTCAGAGTTACAGTTGACCCAAATCTATCCTTCATCCCCCACATCCAATTGCTTTCTTCATCCTGCCGCAACCACTTACGCAATATTTCCAAGATTCACTCTTATCTCAACGCTAATACCACAAAGCAAATAATCTACTCCCTTGTTATCTCCCAACGTAACTACTGCAATAACCTACTTACTGGCCTTCCTCTTTCCCGCCTCTTCCCCCTTCAATCCATCCTAAATGCCTCTGCCAGGCTAATCCACCTTTCCCGCCATTTTGTATCTGCTGAACCTCTCTGCGATTCCCTTCATTGGCTCCCCATTCATAGCATAATTTAATTCAAAATTCTCACCCTTACATACAAAGTTCTTACCATGCCACTCCCCAATACCTATCTTGTCTAATAAACAAGTATACTCCAGCCCATCCACTTAGATCCAACAATGACCTGCTCATTGCATCTTCGGCTATCACCTCTTCCCATGCCAGACTGCAGGACTTCTGTTGTGCAGCACCTACCCTCTGGAACACTCTCCCTAGTGCTGTCAGGCTCTGCCCTAATCGTTCTTCCTTTAAATGTTCCCTAAAGACTTTTCTGTTCAGGGAAGCCTACCACCCAACTCAATAATAAATTAATTTCACTTACCTAACATTTCCCTCATCTAACTCTGTATTAACATCTTTCTCAATCTTGCAGTCCTCATCTCCTGTTTCTCAACCTCCTACCCTTCTAGATTGTAATTTCCTTCTGAAATAGGGCCCTCAATTCCTCCTGTATGTGTTTGTAAAATGTTGTCCTGTCTCTTTTAGTTTTATATAATTGAGTAATTTAAATTAATTGTACCCTTGGACAGCACTGCAGAATATGTTGGCGCTTCATAAATAAAGTATAATTATAATAATAAGTTTGCTTTTTTGTGTGAGCTGAAATAAAAAATCCGACAGCTACCCTCACTAGCGTTCTTTACTAGAAAAGCTAAGTAAAACGATAGGCTTTCCTTATAAAAAACAAAAGTATGGGGCAGTATTGCTAAGAGTTCGAAATTCCACAGAATGCATAAGGTAAATTAGAAACAACATGATGGTGAAGCAAGAAGTATACCATAGGTCAGTAGCTGATCTCTTAGACAAGAGAAACTGCAGGATTCAGCAAATAGAGGCAAATGGAATACGAATGTTTGGTTCTTTGACAGCCCCAATACCAGTAGTACACTAGCGAACAGACCAGATCAGTAACTTTGCCTGGGTTTCGTACCATTAAAGAGCTTGAGGAAGAAGCAGTAAAACAGAAGCAAATAAGAATAATATAGTAACACAGTGGCAACAGAACAATAAGAAACAGAAAGGGACAGTATATTTGCCAGGTTCTTGTTTGTGTTTTTAAGCAATCCAAGATAACAGCAGTCCAATAAAGAGTGAATAGTAGAGAAACTGGAGATTAGTCAAATCCAAACCAGGATCAGGGAAGAGAATACTGGAATTATAGGAGAAAGCATACAAGCACATATACAACATACCACCTGGCCTTCCCATTTGTTCCTTGCATGAGTGCAATAGTATTGCCCTTCTGCATGTAGGAACTGGACCCAACATACTTTGGGGCATGACACATGCCATTCACTAGAATAATAAAAATGTTATGTATAAGAATTCAGCTGGAGCTATAACTAATTTGACTCCCAGAAAAAGCGATTACATTTAGGGCTAGATTACCACATTGTCCACATTGTAATACCAGCACATGCAAATGTGCACTGGTATTACAGGTTAAGTGCAATGCAAATGCACAGAAGCATTGCGCTCACGAAAGCATGCTTCCATAGGCTCAAATGGGAGTCTTGTTCTCACGCCGTCAGACACGGCATGAGAACTAGCGCAGTGAAGGCGGTAA
This sequence comes from Bombina bombina, assembly GCF_027579735.1. Classification (NCBI taxonomy): domain Eukaryota; kingdom Metazoa; phylum Chordata; class Amphibia; order Anura; family Bombinatoridae; genus Bombina; species Bombina bombina. The sequence goes on from NC_069499.1 coordinate 662,824,321, forward strand.
TTCGTGCATCAACGGGCAGCAGATCTTAAATATATATGTATTTAAATATATATACATATATATTTATGTGTGACTATGTGTATATAAGCATATATATATATTTACATGGAACACACAGTTTCCCATAGGCTGCAATGTAAAGGCACTTTTCAGTGCTGTATTATTTCTAACACCCCACACCCGCCACTTTTAATATCCCTAAAACTGCTTCATACAGGTTTTTTTTTTATAACATGAACCTCACACTTTATTTTGGGGTCAATTGGGGGACAGTTAGAAAATTAAGCTGATCTATGGTTAATTGTTGGTGCACTAATTGCTACTACAAACTCTTCTTAAAAACCTTTCTACTTAAGGATTTGTTCTTAAAATACCTGTCTTAAAGATTTCATCTTGCTTTGGATTGCTTTGTTCTTATGTTTATATATTATCTGATCAGCCAATATTAAACATATTAAAATTACTATTCTCAAAAAGATTGATAAATTGTATGAACATTTCTTAGTGAAAAATCATGCAATTAGGAATTTAGTTCTACTATCCTCTCACCTTTATTTTTGTATGTAGTTTTGAGAAAGAAACTTTTTGTAAGGTAAAATTAAAGATTTGGTTTATATAGTTTATACTATAGTACAGAACAGCACTTAGATCTCCAAGTTCATCCATTTTTCCTGATATTTCTATAAGAAGCTGTCACTTAAATTTAATTTAATTAGGCATCCCACCAAATTGGATGACAGTTTATATTTGTGTTTCTAGATAAGGGAATTCCCATAGCTTACAATCTTGCAATATTGCCATATGCGTTAGCAAAACTCAAATGACAACAATGCATTTATTTTCTAAATCACAACTATTAAAACAGATACAATTATCCCCTACAATGATACATCTATTATTAACCTCATGGATATTCATATTGAATTACATTTTATGAACTTAATAATATGAAAACAACCTCATGGCTATAATGCCACTATGTACCGTAGACTAATAGTATTGCTAGGTTTAACCTCTTAAGGACATATGACAGAATTTTTCCGTCACAAAACAATTGAGCAAACTGAAAGCTGTGTCCTTAAAGGGTTAATCACTGTCAAAAAAGTTATAGCTTCAAATGTGGACTACAGACATTTGGAACAATGGTCAATTTCTTTTTTTTTTTCATTCTTTTTTTGGTCAAACAATTACAAACCTTGTCCAAAACCCAGCAGTAGTTTCTCAAATAAACATTTATCTGCTGAAAGAAATGGAAATAATCTACTACACTCCAGTTTGATTGAAGTTGTGATTTGCATTTTTATTATATTTATAGTTTTATGATTTGGAAAGACTCTTTGTATTATTGTTTTTATTTCCCTTGCATTGGGTTTTGATTAAATGACTTAATCTGTTATTTAGCAGGATGTATGGATATTTTAGACTTATTTGTGGCAACTCCAACTTTTAAACAATAATACAAAATAATAAACCTTTATAGTAAAATCAGTTTTACATTGGTTTTTTTGTAAAAAAAAATATTCGGCCAGATTACGAATTTTGCGTTATGTGCTAAAGTGCAGTTTTTTTCTCACCGCTCACTTACCTACAGCGCTGAAAGTACGTGTTTTTACAAACCCAGCGTTAAAAGACAAGAAGTGAGCGTTGAGCAAAATTGTGCTCTATACCGCACTCCAATACCAGCTCTGCTTAAGTCAGCGGTGAGCTGGTCGTACGTGCTCATGCACGATTTCCCCATAGACATCAATGGGGAGAGCCGGCTGAGAAAAAGTCTAACACCTGCAAAAAAGCAGCGTAAATCTCAGTAACGCAGCACCATTGATTCCTATGGGGAAACTGAAGTTATTTTTATACCTAACACCCTAACATGAACCCTGAGTCTAAACACCCCTAATCTTACCCTTATTAAGCCCTAATCTGCCGCCCCCGACATCGCCGCCACCTACATTATACTTATTAACCCCTAATCTGCCACTCCGGACATCGCCGCCACCTACATTATATTTATTAACTCCTAATCTGCTGCCCCCAACATCGCCGTCATCTACATTAGATTTATTTACCCCTAATCTCCCTCCCCCAATGTCAACGCAACCTACCTACATTTATTAACCCCTAATCTGCCTCCCCCAACATCGCCACCACTATTCTAAATTTATTAACCCCTAAACCTAAGTCTAACCCTAACTCTAACACCCCCTAACTTAAATATAATTTATATAAATTTAAATAAAATTACTATCATTAATTAAATTATTCCTATTTAAAACTAAATACTTACCTGTAAAATAAACCCTAAGCTAGCTACAATATAACTAATAGTTACATTGTAGATAGCTTAGGGTTTATTTTTATTTTACAGGCAAGTTTGTATTTATTTTAACTAGGTAGAATAGTTACTAAATATTTATTAACTATTTAATAACTACCTAGCTAAAATAAATACAAATTGACCTGTAAAATAAAATCTAACATAAGTTACACTAACACCTAACACTACACTATAATTAAATCAATTACCTACATTAAATACAATTAAATAAATTAAATTATATTAGCTAAATCACAAAAAACACTAAATTACAGAAAATAAAAAACAAATTACAAGATATTTAAACTAATTACACCTAATCTAATAGCCCTATCAAAATAAAAATAGCCCCCCAAAATAAAAAAAAACCCTAGCCTAAACTAAACTACCAATAGCCCTTAAAAGAGCCTTTTGTGGCATCCCTTAGCTTCTGATTGGCTGATAGAATTATATAAGCCAATCAGAATTAAGGTAGAAAAAATCCTATTGGCTGATGCAATCAGCCAATAGGATTGAGCTGGCATTCTATTGGCTTTTCCAATCAGCCAATAGAATGCAAGCTCAATCTTATTGGCTGATTGCATCAGCCAATAGGATTTTTTCTACCTTAATTCTGAAGGCTGAGAGAATTCTATCAGCCAATCGGAATCTAAGGGACGCCATCTTGGATGACATCACTTAAAGAGATATTTATTCCGAAGAAGACGTTGTTTGAAGATGTTGCTTCGCGCCAGATGTCTTGAAGATGGAGCCGCTCCGCGTCGGAAGGATGCAGATAGAAGATGACGTCTGGATGAAGACTTCTGCCTGCCTGGAGGACCACTTCTGCTGGATTTGTTGAGAACATCTTGCCGCTTGGATGAAGACTTCTCCCGGTAAGTGAATCTTTGGGGGTTAGTGTTAGGATTTTTTAAGGGTGTATAGGGTGGGTTTATTTTTAGGTTAGGGCTTTGGGCTGCAATAGAGCTAAATGCCCTTTTAAGGGCAATGCCCATCCAAATGCCCTTTTCAGGGCAATGGGGAGCTTAGTTTTTTTTAGTTAGGCTTTTATTTGGGGGGTTGGTTGTGTGGGTGGTGGGTTTTACTGTGGGGAGGGTTGTTTGTATTTTTTTTACAGGTAAAAGAGCTGATTTCTTTGGGGCAATGCCCTGCAAAAGGCCCTTTTTATTTTTGGGGGGCTTTTTTATTTTGATAGGGCTATTAGATTAGGTGTAATTAGTTTAAATATCTTGTAATTTGTTTTTTATTTTCTGTAATTTAGTGTTTGTTTGTTTTTGTGATTTAGCTAATTTAATTTAATGTATTTAATTGTATTTAAAGTAGGGAATTGATTTAATTGTAGTGTAGTGTTAGGTGTTATTGTAACTTAGGTTAGGTTTTATTTTACTGGTAAATTTGTATTTATTTTAGCTAGGTAGTTATTAAATAGTTAGTAACTATTTAATAACTATTCTACCTAGTTAAAATAAATACAAACTTGCCTGTAAAATAAAAATAAACCTTAAGATAGATACAATGTAACTGTTAGTTATATTGTAGCTATCTTAGGGTTTATTTTTCAGGTAAGTATTTAGTTTTAATTAGGAATAATTTAATTAATGATAGTAATTTTATTTAGATTTATTTAAATTATATTTAAGTTAGGGGGTGTTAGGGTTAGGGTTAGACTTAGGTTTAAAGGGTTAATACATTTAGAATAGTGGCGGCGATGTTGGGGACAGCAGATTAGGGGTTAATAAATATAGGCAGGTGGCAGCGATGTTGGGGGCAGCAGATTAGGGGTTAATAAATATAATGTAGGTTGCGGTGATATCCGGAGCGTAAGATTAGGGGTTAAAAAGTATAATGTAGGTGACGGCGATGTTAGGGGCGGCAGATTAGGGGTTAATAATATTTAACTAGTGTTTGTGAGGTGGGAGTGCGGCGCTATAGAGGTTAATATGTTTATTATAGTGGCGACGATGTCCGGAGCGGCAGATTAGGGGTTAAAAATTGTATTATAATGTTTGCGATGCAGGAGGGCCTCGGTTTAGGGGTTAATAGGTAGTTTGTGGGTGTTAGTGTACTTTTTAGCTCTTTAGTTATGAGTTTTATGCTACAGCATTGTAGTGTAAAACTCATAACTGCTGACTTTAAAATGTGTTAGGAATCTTGTCGGTATAGGCTGTACTGCTCACTTTTTGGCCTCCCAGGACAAACTCGTAATACCAGCGCTATGGAAGTCCCATAGAATAAAGGGTTTACGAACTTTACTTTACGTAAGTTTGCAAGACTCATAATACCAGCGGTAGTGGAAAAGCAGCGTTAGGACCTGTTAACACTGCTTTTTCAGCTTACCGCAAAACTGGTAATCTAGCCAAATGTTTTATAAATTATAGACTTATACTTAAAAGTTTGCATAAGTAAAATAAAGAGCTTCATATATAGAAGATAGATGGATAGATAGATAGATAGATAGATAGATAGATAGATAGATAGATAGATAGATAATGTATGGATACAATCCCTGGTAAGATCTTACCTTGAGTATGGAGTGCAGTTCTGGGGACCAATCTCAAAAAATACATTGCAGACCTTGAAAAAGTTTAGAGAAGGGCCACAAAGCTAACAAGGGGAATGGAGAATTTAAGCTATGAGAGAAGAGTGGTTAGTCAAACTGGGTATGTTTTCTCTAGAAAAAAGGCACTTGAGTGGTGACAGTGACATGATAACTTTATATAAATATATTCAAAGCCCATATACAGAGATGGCAGAAGCTTTGTTTATTCCAAGAAAATAGTTTGTGACAAGAGGAAAGGAGACTTACGCCTAGATTTAGAGTTTTTCGGTAACGACCCGCGTAGATAACGCTGGCATTTTTCTGGCCGAACCTTTTAAATACTTCTGGTATTGAGAGTTCACAAAATGGCTGCGTAAGGCTCCAAAAAGGGAGCGTACAGGCATATTTATCGCCACTGCAACTCTCGATAGCAGAGTTGCTTACGGACGCGGCCAGCTTCAAAAACGTGCTTGTGCACGATTCCCCCATAGAAAACAATGGGGCTGTTTGAGCTGAAAAAAAACCTAACACCTGCAAAAAAGCCGTGTTCAGCTCCTAACGCAGCCCTATTGTTTCCTATGGGGAAACACTTCCTACGTCTGCACCTAACACTCTAACATGTACCCCGAGTTTAAACACCACTAACCTTACATTTATTAACCCCTAATCTGCCGCCCCCGCTATCGCTGACCCCTGCATATTATTTTTAACCCCTAATCTGCTGCTCCGTACACCCCCACCACCTACATTATCCCTATGTACCCCTAATCTGCTGCCCTAACATTGCCGACCCCTATATTATATTTATTAACCCCTAATCTGCCGCCCCCAACGTCGCCTCCACCTAACTACACTTATTAACCCCTAATCTACCAACTGGACCTGAGCGCTACTATAATAAATGTATTAACCCCTAATCCGCCTCACTCCCACCTCAATAACCCTATAATAAATAGTTAACCACTAATCTGCCCTCCCTAACATCGCCGACACCTAACTTCAAGTATTGACCCCTAATCTGCCGACAGGAGCTCACCGCTACTCTAATAAATGTATTAACCCCTAAAGCTAAGCTAACTTTAACCCTAACACCCCCCTAATTTAAATATAATTTAAATCTAATGAAATAAATTAACTCTTATTAAATAAATTATTCCTATTTAAAGCTAAACACTTACCTGTAAAATAAACCCTAATATAGCTACAATATAAATTATAATTATATTATAGCTATTTTAGGATTTATATTTATTTTACAGGTATTTTTGTATTTATTTTAACCAGGTACAATAGCTATTAAATAGTTAAGAACTATTTATTAGCTAAAATAGTTAAAATAATTACAAAATTACCTGTAAAATAAATCCTAACCTAAGTTACAATTAAACCTAACACTACACTATCAATAAATAAATTAAATAAAATACCTACAATTACCTACAATTAAACCTAACACTACACTATCAATAAATGAATTAAATACAATTCCTACAAATAACTACAATTAAATAAACTAACTAAAGTACAAAAAATAAAAAAGAACTAAGTTACAAAAAATAAAAAAAATATTTACAAACATTAGAAAAAAATTACAACAATTTTAAACTAATTACACCTACTCTAAGCCCCCTAATAAAATAACAAAGACCCCCAAAATAAAAAAATACCCTACCCTATTCTAAATTAAAAAAGTTCAAAGCTCTTTTACCTTACCAGCCCTGAACAGGGCCCTTTGCGGGGCATGCCCCAAGAAATTCAGCTCTTTTGCCTGTAAAAAAACACATACAATACCCCCCCCCAACATTACAACCCACCACCCACGTACCCCTAATCTAACCCAAACCCCCCTTAAATAAACCTAACACTAAGCCCCTGAAGATCTTCCTACCTTATCTTCACCTCACCGGGTATCACCGATCGGTCCTTGCTCCAAAATCTTCATCCAACCCAAGCGGGGGCTAGACATCCATCATCCGGCGGCTGAAGAGGTCCAGAAGAGGCTCCAAAGTCTTCATCCTATCCGGGAAGAAGAGTAGATCCGGACCGGCAACCATCTTCTTCCAAGCGGCATCTTCTATCTTCATCCGATGAGGACCGGCTCCATCTTGAAGACCTCCACCGCGGACCCATCTTCTTCTTCCGACGACTTCCCGACGAATGACGGTTCCTTTAAGGGACGTCATCCAAGATGGCGTCCCTCGAATTCCGATTGGCTGATAGGATTCTATCAGCCAATCGGAATTAAGGTAGGAAAATTCTGATTGGCTGATGGAATCAGCCAATCAGAATCAAGTTCAATCCGATTGGCTGATTCAATCAGCCAATCAGATTGAGCTCGCATTCTATTGGCTGTTCCGATCAGCCAATAGAATGCAAGCTCAATCTGATTGGCTGATCGGATCAGCCAATCGGATTGAACTTGATTCTGATTGGCTGATTCCATCAGCCAATCAGAATTTTCCTACCTTAATTCCGATTGGCTGATAGAATCCTATCAGCCAATCGGAATTCGAGGGACGCCATCTTGGATGACGTCCCTTAAAGGAACCGTCATTCGTCGGGAAGTCGTCGGAAGAAGATGGGTCCGCGGTGGAGGTCTTCAAGATGGAGCCGATCCTCATCGGATGAAATGTTGTAATGTTGGGGGGGGGTATTGTATGTGTTTTTTTTACAGGCAAAAGAGCTGAATTCTTTGGGGCATGCCCCGCAAAGGGCCCTTTTAACGGCTGGTAAATTAAAAGAGCTTTGAACTTTTGTAATTTAGAATAGGGTAGGGCATTTTTTTATTTTGGGGGTCTTTGTTATTTTATTAGGGGGCTTAGAGTAGGTGTAATTAGTTTAAAATTGTTGTTGTTTTTTTCTAATGTTTGTAAATATTTTTTTATCTTTTGTAACTTAGTTTTTTTTTATTTTTTGTACTTTAGTTAGTTTATTTAATTTTATTTATTTGTAGGAATTGTATTTTATTTATTTATTGATAGTGTAGTGTTAGGTTTAATTGTAGATAATTTTAGGTATTTTATTTAATTAATTTATTGATAGTGTAGTGTTAGGTTTAATTGTAACTTAGGTTAGGATTTATTTTACAGGTAATTTTGTAATTATTTTAACTAGGTAGCTATTAAATAGTTATTAACTATTTAATAGCTATTGTACCTGGTTAAAATAATTACAAAGTTGCCTGTAAAATAAATATTAATCCTAAAATAGCTAAGATATAATTATAATTTATATTGTAGCTATATTAGGATTTAATTTACAGGTAAGTATTTAGATTTAAATAAGAATAATTTATTTAATAAGACTTAATTTATTTCGTTAGATAAAAATTATATTTAACTTAGGGGGGTGTTAGTGTTAGGGTTAGACTTAGTTTTAGGGGTTAATACATTTATTAGAATAGCGGTGAGCTCCAGTCGGCAGATTAGGGGTTAATGTTTGAAGTTAGGTGTCGGCGATGTTAGGGAGGGCAGATTAGGGGTTAATACTATTTATTATAGGGTTATTGAGGCGGGAGTGAGGCGGATTAGGGGTTAATAACTTTATTATAATAGCAGTGCGGTCTGCTTGGCAGATTAGGGGTTAATAAGTGTAGGCAGGTGGAGGCGACGTTGTGGGGGGCAGATTAGGGGTTAATAAATATAATATAGGGGTCGGCGGTGTTTGGGCAGCAGATTAGGGGTACATAAGTATAACGTAGGTGGCGGTCGGCAGATTAGGGGTTAAAAAAATTTAATCGAGTGGCGGCGATGTGGGGGGACCTCGGTTTAGGGGTACATAGGTAGTTTATGGGTGTTAGTGTACTTTAGAGCACAGTAGTTAAGAGCTTTATAAACCGGCGTTAGCCCAGAAAGCTCTTAACTACTGACTTTTTTCTGTGGCTAGAGTTTTGTCGTTAGATTTCTAACGCTCACTTCAGACACGACTCTAAATACTGGAGTTAGAAAGATCCCATTGAAAAGATAGGATACGCAATTGACGTAAGGGGATCTGCGGTATGGAAAAGTCGCGTTTGGAAAGTGAGCGTTAGACCCTTTCCTGACTGACTCCAAATACCGGCGGTAGCCTAAAACCAGCGTTAGGAGCCTCTAACACTGGTTTTGACGGCTACCGCCAAACTCTAAATCTAGGCCTTAGTCTCCTGCAACGGAAATTTTTTTTCACTGTAAGAGCAATAAAATTGTGGAATTCATTACCAAAGGAGATAGTGAATGCCAATACCTTAGATACATTTAAATTGGTTTATCTACATTTCTGGGTAGAAACAGAATTCATGGATATGGTTGCTTGTGTTAAATGGGTCACCTTTTAATGGGATTAATTTAAGCTCAACTGGAGATTTTTTATACTAGATTTGTATAGGTTGAACTCGATGGACTTAGGTCTTTTTTTTAACCTCATCTAATATGTTACTATGTTATTATCTACAATTTTTAAAGCACATACTAGTTGCATTTTATATTAAAGGGTCAGTGTACCCTACATTTTTCTCCCCTTTAATTACGACAATTTTTTCTAAAAAGAAAATCCATACTGATGAGATGTCTTAGATCATCTCTATTACTCTGAGAGCTTTTGAATATCAGGCCCTAAGTATAGGCTTTGGATTATTACCAGAGATAATATAAAGAAGCATTTGTGTGTACATTAGTAGATCTGATTTCCTTGCAAGCACAACCCATTTTAGGCTAGATTACTAGTGAAGAACAAATTTGTGCTCCCACTCGCACGTTTACTTATCTAGACGGAGTATTTATTGTGTGCGTCTGGTTGGTCTTGTATTACAAGTTGAAAGTAAATAGTTTTTGCTGGAGCGTACACCTGACGTGCGCTAAAAATTTATCATGACCACACTAACTTCTCCCATTGAAGTCAATGGAGCGCGAAAATTGCAAAAAACCCTATACTTGCGCACTAACCTGACCACATATATTCAAGAGCGTTAAACCCAATTGAATTACTAATATGTCACATTACAATGCTCTTCACTTAGCAGAATATCTCCTTCTTATATATATATTGGTAGATAACTATACCTATTTGTGTATCCCTATAGATATACAGGTTTTGCATGAACAATATCAAATATATATATATATATATATATATATATTTCTTATTAAATAAATTAATCCTATTTAAAGCTAAATACTTACCTGTAAAATAAACCCTAATATAGCTACAATATAACGAATAATTATATTTTAGCTATTTTAGGATTTATATTTATTTTACAGGCAACTTTGAATTTATTTTAACTAGGTACAATAGCTATTAAATAGTTATTAACTATTTAATAGCTACCTAGTTAAGATAATTACAAAAAAAACAAACACTAAATTACAAAAAAAAAACGATTACAAGAATTTTAAACTAATAACACCTACTCTAAGCCCCCTAAAAAAATAACAAAGCCCCCAAAATAAAAAAATGTCCTACCCTGGGGACTTCTGGTGGGTGGACCTAAGGAGCGGTAGCAAAGTCTCATAGCTCCGCTCCTCGCCAAAGCGAAAAAGGCATAATAAAGCCTTATTTCACAGGTCCAACTGACCAGACCTTGCAGGGGATCTCCTAACCACCTCCGGTCAACACAGTTGGGGGCATTTTCATCCGCTCCCCCCGCCGCACAGTCGCACGGAGGAGAAGAGGAGTGGCCTGAAATAAAAGCCGCAAGTGGTTCTGTAAAGTTAGGAGCCAAATCCGGATCAAAGAAGGGGAAGAGAGGAAGGGGCCTGCATCACAATCAAAGTCCCGGGCAGGGAATAGAAGGTCCAGCAAGACAGCAGGCAAGTGGGGACTCACACCCCTGGGTACAAGTTTATTGTCACTTTTGGCGCGCTTTTAGATAGACCAGATCTGTATAACAAGCAACAGAGACATTACAGAGCCATCGTAGACATAAACAAGTACGCCATAATTGCGCTAAAGGCAGTTTACATAGTGCCATTACATTCTCCCTGAGGGCATTGAGAGCGGACACCTGACCATACACTCCCTGCAAAACTGATACCACCTATTAGGTGGGACCACAGACTGGAAGCACAGACTCAGGGTGCCAACTGCACCTGGAATTTCACTGGAGACAGCTAAAGTCTGACACCTACTTCCATCTAGCACCCTTGATTTTCCATCTTATTGGGGTGCTGGAAATGGAAATGGAGTGAGAACATGTCATAAGCCCCCCGAAGAAACCCCCCCACAGTCTCCGCTCAGTTAAATAAAGTCCCTTCAAGTGCTTTACTTGGCTGCCAACCTTACAATAGAAGAAGGTCTCTTACACAGCTGCATGAGGAAATACTACCCTCCTTATCAAAAGCAAACAGACACCATGTCAAAACAAAGGCAGCAAGAACGCAGACTCAGACAGCAAACGGAGGTACTGGGGATACAATCAGACCCAGCAGAAAGTCCTGAAAGCGCCTCTCCAGATACATACCCTATAGTCTCACAATTATCGGCCCTATTTCTCCCGAAAATTGAACAACTGCAGACAGGTCTAGATACTTTGACCTCTGAATTCAAAACTTTCTCGGCAAGACTGAACACCGTGGAACAGAGAGTGACTGACACAGAAGCACAACAAAGAGAATCCTCCACGGGCATATTGGCCCTACAGAGACAAAACAAAAAACTCCAGGAAAAACTAGACTACCTGGAGAACAGGTCCCGTAGGAATAATATCAGAGTAGTGGGACTTCCAGAATCCATTCCGGGCCTGGATCTGGTGGATTTTGCGGAAAGGATCCTGCCAGAATTACTCCACGTTCCACAGTCCCAAATTCCCTGCACAGTGGAAAGAGCCCATAGAGTGGGCCCCCAGCAACGCAGGGGGGATCCAGAAAGAGCACCGCCGAGGCAAGTAATGATTAAATATCTGGGTTTCAAAGATAAAATGGCAATTCTCAAAGCCTATAGACAAAACCAGGGACTCTCTTATTAGGGGAAAAAAATCCTCTTATTCCAGGATTATTCGGCAGAGGTTGCTAAGAAGAGACGGGAATTTTCCCCTTATTGCAAGGACCTTCTAGAAAAAGGAGAGATGGTCTCTTTGCTTTACCCAGCACGGCTGAAACTACAGACAAGAACGGGCCTGAAATTCTTCGACTCACCAAAACAACTGCAGATCTTTCTACAAACAGAGGCTGACCATCTGGGGGTACAGAGAGAGGAGATCCCTAGGGGAAATAACAAGGACATTTGAACTCTTGAGGCCTAAAATGAGGTTGGCAAGTGCAAGAGGCTTCAGACAAGATGACCTCATCTAGTCAAATGGACTGAGAACATTTACTTCACTTTATGAAGCGCTGCTTATTGTGACAGTGCTGACTGCATATCCTTTTGAAAGTGTGGTGGGGGGGGGGGTTCTCCAGTTGGGTGTTTTGAATTTTGAATTTTGTATTGTGTGTTTTCATTGTAAAGCTATTTCCACAGTTTTGTACTTGAAAATACTATAGTTGACCAAGGTTTTACTAATAGTTCTGTTCAGAGCAGCAGTTTTGTGATGGTTAAAGTTTTCTTGCTAGCTTTGCTACTGCTATACTATACACTACTAATCATTGAGTTCTTGCCTACCAGCTTTGCTGTTCCCATCAAACAGCCTACATTAAACAAGAGGGTCCGGTTTGTCTCCCCCGAGGTGCCAGGCGGTAAGTGCGGTCAATTTAAGCCTCGGTTCTCAGCACGCTATCACTCCTCCATCAATTCACCTACACATAGTTCTGGGCTTGCCCCAGACACACAGAAACCGGGAGGGTCTTTCTCAATATTTGGACTAGACTACACTATGGGCCTACGCATTGTTTCATGGAATGTGGGGGGAATTACGTCCCCTATCAAACGAAAGGCAATTTTAAAATATCTTAACACCAAAAAAGCTGATATAGCCATCTTGGAGGAAACACACCTAAAACCGGCAGAGCACCTAAAGCTTAAACAGGGATGGGTGGGGGAAGTGGTCTTTACCCAATATGAAGGAAGTAGAGCAAGGGGTGTAGCCTTCCTCTTTCGGAAAAACCTTAACTACCAAATCCTACACACCATATTAGACCCAGAAGGGAGATACGTCCTACTTAAAGTCCAAGTGGAGGGGGATGTCTTAATACTAGGAGGGGTATATGGCCCACACACGCAAAAGGCTGAATTTTGGAGCTCCCTTAGAATCAAACTCCTCTGCTTTGCAGACGCTCCTATTATTATAGGAGGGGACTTTAACATCGCCCCGAAAGTCTCAGCAGACAGATATAAAAATCCCATGATATCTGCACAACATAAAGGCCCGTATAGGAATTCAAAAAGGGAATCCTTGATACTGTCCAGGTTTACGGGGGCCCTTTCCTTGGTAGATATTTGAAGACACAGACACCCGGAGGCCAGGGACTTCACCTGTTCCCCCCCAGCTAAAGATACACACTCCCGAATAGACCTATTCTTAACTTCGGCAGAGTTACATTCTAGGATTGAAGACACCAGAATAGAAGCCCCTCTTCTATCAGATCATGCCCCGATAACTATTAAATTAAAGGCAGGTCAGAGAGGTATCCCCCCAGGCACATGGTCATTCCCAAAATACCTCTATAGGGACACCAACTTTAAGAACTACCTACAGGGGGAATGGTTGACATATCAGCTTACTAATCAACAACACACTGACAATCCTATTCTTTATTGGGAGACATGTAAGGCTGTCTTGAGGGGAGCTATAATGTCATATGTAGCAGGGGTTAGGAAGAAGAAGAAGGTTAGAGAGGACTTACTGCTGAAACAATTGTTGAATGCGCGCAACAAATACCTTAGACATCCCACGATCCTGAATAGTGATAAATACAAAGAATCCAAATTTAACAGGGACACGACCTTAGCACAAAATGCAGCAAGAGACTTAAATATATACCATGCAAAGTTTTACAGACACGGCAACAAAATGGGTAGGTTACTGGCTAGGATCACCAGTCTTGCGAGACCCGTGACACCTATTGTCGCCATTAGGCAAGGAGATAGGATCCTTACATCTAATGAGGGAATCCAGGAAACCTTTAGGGAATACTACTCTAATATTTATAAAAAACTAGAGGTCCTTGACTCAGACAGAGACGCCTTTTGGGCCTCCTTGGACCTTCCTTCCCTGACGGCCCAACAGATTAGCTCACTCAATGCCCCTATTGACCCTCTGGAACTCTCTCGTTCAATTGGGATGGCCTCCCTGGAAAAAACCCCTGATGGCCTCCCGGCCGAATTCTATAAAATCCTCTTGGAGGAGATCACTATGATACTGTCCCAACTCTTTAATGGCATCTTGTCAGGACAGGTGGGTCTGTCCACTAGATTCACGGAAGTGAAAGTTTGCCTAATCTTAAAACCAGATAGGGATCCCACCTCCACAGCATCTTATCGTCCGATCTCTTTGATGAATGTGGATTACAAATTATTCACCAAAATAATGGCTAACAGATTGGCGGAAGTCCTCCCGTCTATAATCCACCCGGATCAGTCAGGTTTTGTGAAAGGTAGAACAGCGGTCACCAATCTCCGTACTTTGCAGTTTGTCCTTACCCATTACTGGAGAGGGAGGAACTCAGATAAGGAGAGATCCCCTGAAGAGGCCTGTGTTCTACTTGTAGACGCAGAAAAAGCCTTCAACCTAGTGCTTTGGGACCATCTCTTCTTCACTCTCACAAAGTTGAGAATAACTGGCAACTTTGCCACGGGCCTGAAGGCTAAGAAAATAATGTCCCTCTTGGAAGCCTTCGGGAAAATATCGGGCTACAAGATTAATGCAGACAAGTCGGAGCTGGTTTGGTTGACCCCACATAGATCTGAAGGTATTACACAATTCCATTTTAAAACAGTACAGAATTCCTTTAAATACCTTGGTATAAAGCTCTCGACTAATCCGGATAAGTGGTATGACATCAATTATGCCCCTCTGAAAAAAGAGGCGCAGGACCTGCTCCAACACTGGGCTAAACTTCCGCTGTCGATATCGGGCAGAACGGGTCTCATTAAGATGATCCTTTTCCCAAAGATATTATATTTCCTGCAGATGATTCCCTCAGTACTATGTAAAAGTGACTTGAAATGTTGGAACTCCCTAATCCTTAAATTCATTTGGGCAAACAAAAAACATTGAATCACGAGAAAGAAAATGTACTGCTCTGTTGAGGTGGGGGGACTGGCAGTTCCGAACCTTGAGCACTATGCCTGGGTGGCCCAGGCAAAATTGGTTTTGGATTGGCTCACTGGTGGGCACTGCTTTGCAGTCCCGGAATTGGAGGAGCAAGCGATTGAACCATGGGACCTTAGATCCCTCCCTCATCTAAAAGCGGTTAAGGTGGATAAGCTCCTAGTGGACTATCCTCTAATGCAGCAACCCCTCTTTGCGTGGAGGAAAATCTGCAAAAAACTTAAGGTCAACAATGAGTTCTCAAAATACCTACCAATTCAAGGTAATCCCAGCTTTATCCCAGGTCTCTCCTCCAGACCTTTTGGAATGTGGAGAGAAAAAGGAATTGATACTATCTCAAAGCTCTTGGAATTGGATGGGAGGAGGGTATCCACATTTGAAAGTCTTCAAAGACAGTACAACATACCATCATCCCACCACTTTGCATACCTGCAATTAAAACATTACATAAACTCTCTGTACTTCACGGGAAAAATGCCTGGGAGTGACAACCCGATTTATGCCCTGGTCTCCTCCTTTCAAAATGGAAATACTTCCATTTCAGCAACCTATAAGGCCCTGAGACGTGAAGACAATAACGACTCACTAGAGCTAATTAGGGCAAGATGGACGGACACATTACACTCAGACATTTCAGTACTGACCGTCCAACAGAGCATACAAAAGGTTAGAAAAGCCTCTTTGGCAGCAGACACTAGGGAGGCTCACACAAAGTTGCTTAACCAAGCATACATCACACCCAAACTGTATAAGGTCTGGGACCCTGAATCTGATGGAAAATGACAAAAATGTGGGGCCCCTAAAGCTGACCTCCTACACATGATATGGGCTTGCCCAAAGTTGTATAGATTCAGGGGTATGTTAGCCTATTGGGTAAATAAGATCTTTAACGCACAGATAATCCTTTCCCCGCAGGTTATTGTTTTTCTAGACCTGCAAGGCCTACCCAGGGAAGTCAAGACACTTTAAATATTGGCTAAAGAATGAGTCGCCTGGTCTTTCACAGTTGAGAGCTAGATTACATCAACAGATGGTTTATGAGCAGGCTGATGCCTTGGGAGACCTTCAGAATAGAACCTCACAGTTCATGAGAAAATGGGAAGCATTTATCAAAACCCTACACCCACTCAGAAACACAATCTACTTTCTGGAAGCGCGGCTTAGAGGGGAATGGGACCTTAACTTTGATGGAGGATAGAACCCTCTTAGAACTGAACCTTGTAGTTGGCTCTTGGGACACACTCTGGCACCCGGGGGGGAAGACCTCAGGATGGTGGGAGATTGTTGGTTGAGCCTTGGTATTGAAGGGTTCTCTCCATCCTGTACCCCGGACGGGGAGGAGAAGGGGGAGAACTCGAGTGAGTTGTATTGCTAACTTAAGTAAAAACGGAAAATGAAGGTATGCAAAACCATTGTAACAAACGTGATGTTGTCAACACAATATTTAAATTGTCATAGGCTGGAGTATCCACTTTAAGAAGACAAGTAACTCTTGTTAGTCTATCAGTAATTTACAAAGTCAATGTGACTGGGACTCCTGTATATCTTCTTTTGTAATAATATATATAGGGAGTGCAGAATTATTAGGCAAGTTGTATTTCTGAGGATTAATTTTATTATTGAACAACAACCATGTTCTTAATGAACCCAAAAAACTCATTAATATCAAAGCTGAATAATTTTGGAAGTAGTTTTTAGTTTGTTTTTAGTTTTAGCTATTTTAGGGGGATATCTGTGTGTGCAGGTGACTATTACTGTGCATAATTATTAGGCAACTTAACAAAAAACAAATATATACCCATTTCAATTATTTATTTTTACCAGTGAAACCAATATAACATCTCAACATTCACAAATATACATTTCTGACATTGAAAAACAAAACAAAAACAAATCAGTGACCAATATAGCCACCTTTCTTTGCAAGGACACTCAAAAGCCTGCCATCCATGGATTCTGTCAGTGTTTTGATCTGTTCACCATCAACATTGTGTGCAGCAGCAACCAGAGCCTCCCAGACACTGTTCAGAGAGGTGTACTGTTTTCCCTCCTTGTAAATCTCACTTGATGATGGACCACAGGTTCTCAATGGGGTTCAGATAAGGTGAACAAGGAGGCCATGTCATTAGATTTTCTTCTTTTATACCCTTTCTTGCCAGCCACGCTGTGGAGTACTTGGACGCGTGTGATGGAGCATTGTCCTGCATGAAAATCATGTTTTTCTTGAAGGATGCAGACTTCTTCCTGTACCACTGCTTGAAGAAGGTGTCTTCCAGAAACTGGCAGTAGGACTGGAGTTGAGCTTGACTCCATCCTCAACCCGAAAAGGCCCCACAAGCTCATCTTTGATGATACCAGCCCAAACCAGTACTCCACCTCCACCTTGCTGGCGTCTGAGTCGGACTGGAGCTCTCTGTCCTTTACCAATCCAGCCACGGGCCCATCCATCTGGCCCATCAAGACTCACTCTCATTTCATCAGTCCATAAAACCTTAGAAAAATCAGTCTTGAGATATTTCTTGGCCCAGTCTTGACGTTTCAGCTTGTGTGTCTTGTTAAGTGGTGGGTGTCTTTCAGCCTTTCTTACCTTGGCCATGTCTCTGAGTATTGCACACCTTGTGCTTTTGGGCACTCCAGTGATGTTGCAGCTCGGAAATATGGCCAAACTGGTGGCAAGTGGCATCTTGGCAGCTGCATGCTTGACTTTTCTCAGTTCATGGGCAGTTATTTTGCGCCTTGGTTTTTCCACACGCTTCTTGCGACCCTGTTGACTATTTTGAATGAAACGCTTGATTGTTCGATGATCACGCTTCAGAAGCTTTGCAATTTTAAGAGTGCTGCATCCCTCTGCAAGATATCTCACTATTTTTGACTTTTCTGAGCCTGTCAAGTCCTTCTTTTGACCCATTTTGCCAAAGGAAAGGAAGTTGCCTAATAATTATGCACACCTGATATAGGGTGTTGATGTCATTAGACCACACCCCTTCTCATTACAGAGATGCACATCACCTAATATGCTTAATTGGTAGTAGGCTTTTGAGCCTATACAGCTTAGAGTAAGACAACATGCATAAAGAGGATGATGTGGTCAAAATACTCATTTGCCTAATAATTCTGAACTCCCTGTATATCATTGTGGAAAAGTATTTCTTCTGTGTATTGTATGCTTTCAAATAAATAAAAATAATAAAAAAATAAAAAAATGTCCTACCCTATTCTAAAATAAAAAGTTAACAGCTCTATTATCTTACCAGCCCTTAAAAGGGCCTTTTGCGGGGCATGTCCCAAAGAAATCAGCTCTTTTGCCTGAAAAAAAAAAAACATTCAATACCCCCCAACATTACAACCCACCACCCACATACCCCTAATCTAACCCAAACCCCCCTTAAAAAACCTAACACTAAGCCCCTGAAGATCTCCCTACCTTGTATTCACCCAGCCGGGTATCACCGATCCGTCCAGAAGAGGGTCCGAAGTCTTCATCCTATCCGGCCAGAAGAGGTCCTCCAGAGGGTCCGAAGTCTTCATCCTATCCGGCCAGAAGAAGTCCTCCAGAGGGTCGGAAGTCTTCATCCAGGCGGCATCTTCTATCTTCTTCCATCCGGAGCGGAGCGGGTCCATCTTGAAGCAGCCGACGCGGAGCCATCCTTCCTCACGGACGGACTAACGATGAATGAAGGTTCCTTTAAATGACATCATCCAAGATGGCGTTCCTCGAATTCCGATTGTCTGATAGGATTCTATCAGCCAATCGGAATTAAGGTAGGAAAAATCTGATTGGCTGATTGAATCAGCCAATCAGATTCAAGTTCAATCCGATTGGCTGATTGGATCAGAAATCAGATTGAGCTTGCATTCTATTGGCTGTCCAATCAGCCAATAGAAGGCGAGCTCAATTTGCTTGGCTGATTGGATCAGCCAATCCGATTGAACTTGAATCTGATTGGCTGATTCAATCAGCCAATCAGATTTTTCCTACCTTAATTCCGATTGGCTGATAGAATCCTATCAGACAATCGGAATTCGAGGGACGCCATCTTGGATGACGTCATTTAAAGGAACCTTCATTCGTCGTTAGTCCGTCGGTGAGGAAGGATGGCTCCACATCGGCTGCTTCAAGATGGACCCGCTCCGCTCCGGATGGAAGAAGATAGAAGTTGCCGCCTGGATGAAGACTTCCGACCCTCTGGAGGACCTCTTCTGGCCGGATAGGATGAAGACTTCGGACCCTCTGGAGGACCTCTTCTGGCCGGATAGGATGAAGACTTCGGACCCTCTTCTGTACAGACCGGTGATACCCGGCTGGGTGAAGACAAGGTAGGAAGCTCTTCAGGGGCTTAGTGTTAGGTTTTTTAAAGGGGGTTTGGGTTAGAGTAGGGGTATGTGGGTGGTGGGTTGTAATGTTGGGGGGTATTGTATGTTTTTTTACAGGCAAAAGAGCTGATTTCTTTGGGGAATGCCCCACAAAAAGCCCTTTTAAGGGCTGGTAAGGTAATAGAGCTGTTAACTTTTTATTTTAGAATAGGGTAGGGCATTTTTTATGTTGGGGGGCTTTGTTATTTTTTAGGGGGCTTAGAGTAGGTGTAATTAGTTTAAAATTCTTGTAATCTTTTTTTTGTAATTTAGTGTTTGTTTGTTTTTGTAATTTAGTTTAGTTGATTTAATTGTAGGTAATTGTAGTTAATTTATTTAATTTATTTATTGATAATTTAGTGTTAGGTTTAATTGTAACTTAGGTTAGGAATTATTTTACAGGTAATTTTGTAATTATTTTAACTAGGTAGCTATTAAATAGTAAATAACTATTTAATAACTATTGTACCTAGTTAAAATAAATACAAAGTTGCCTGTAAAATAAATATAAATCCTAAAATAGCTACAATATAATTATTCGTTATATTGTAGCTATATTAGGGTTTATTTTACAGGTAAGTATTTAGCTTTAAATGGGATTTTTTTTTTTTTATATATAATTAGTTTTTTTTATTGAGGATTTACAAGTAATACAACAAATAGTAATAATCACAAATGCTACAATTTTAGACACAGTAACATTCAACTTGCACAACCAGGTTATATCAACATTAGTGATGACAATAATAAGTGACATGAGTGTCTGAATCCTTTATTTTTTGATAATAGTAGCATATTGAGGGGACTACTAAGATGACCACATGAGGGTCGTATGAACTTGGAAATAAAACCTAAATGGTAGTAACTAGAAAGGCCACTCCTGTGCCTTATACGTAGACAAAAATGCAAAATATATAAAAGGGAAAGGGGTAATAGTCAGCGGGCAAAGAGCCACTATATAAAGAGGAGGGGAGGAATGTTGGGGGGGGCGTGTCGTGCTAGGGATATATAGAATTCTAAAATTATGCAACAGGATGATAAATGGCAGCTAGATGACTGCTGAGCCCACTGGCTTACAATGTTTTCTATATGGTGATCTCCTAAAAGAGGGTTTAAGGGGTACTCTAGGGCCTTACTAAAATTAGAGACAAAGCATGTTTAACATAGTTTAGGGGTGGTCTTTGGGAAACTCAGCTAAAGATACATTACCGATCCGGCTAATCAACTACATGTGATGAATAGTAGACTATACTCAACCAATATGTCCCCCATGTGGCTTATTAAAAAAACTTAAAGTTCACCAACAGGTACCTAGAGGGTTAATATATACGTCACATTAAGGGCTAATCTAGGTAGGCATATATGGAATATCAAGTAGTATGCTAAGGATCACCTTTTGAGAAGAAGACTAGGAGAACTGTAATATGAATTACTCTAGGAGGGGATCTGTAAGGAGCCACTTTTGTAGTAGATTGAGACTCAGTCTTACTAGTTTAATGACACAGTAGTGTTATGCAAAAGTCAAATTTACAAACTTCCATGAAGAAAACAGGAGCTGGGGCTATGCTTCCGAACCTTATTAATACATAGTATGTTAGCCGCAATATAGTCATGTCCATTAGCTGTATTCTGCTATTACCAATAAGTGACCAGAGAGGTGTAGCATTCTTTATGCATAATGGAAGCAGTTTCTATGTTGAGATTAAATATACGCAGTAGGTGCTCTTGTTCAGGATTAATGTCAAAGGCATAGTAAGGGACTCGTATAAAAACACATACCTTATATAAGAGTCTCGGTTAGGTATATAGGGGTTTAGAGGCCACTGCACTCATACGCCGAGTGCATTATGCCCAGCATACCGAGCGGGTTTGTGTTTAGTGCGGAGATAAGAAAATAAACTCACAATCATGCGCTGCATGGGGTATAATAATAGGTGCGATTAAAGGGGTGGAATTGCCACCCTACAGGGCAATACAATATATGGGGGAGACTATGTAAGGAGATAGGTCCTAGAAAGCTAGGATAGATGTAATAGGAATATCCCTTCACGCCATAGCAAATACAGGAGTATTATCAAATGCCTTCTGGGGAAGTATCAAAATACAGGTTCCTGCTGCACAAATGAAAGTTGTAGGTAAAGGAGACGGAACATAAATTGAGGTGTCATGATCCTCCTTACTACCAACTACATTAACACAGTGGGACCCCTCGCATGTTACTTGTGATACAGGGATAAATATAAAAACTTGGGCATAGAATAAGAGCAGTCTGAGTGTCTCATAAAATGCTGTGTGATCTAGCTACAACATAGTAATAAAGATAATTTCATATGCATACCTAACTAATATAACGTTTAACGATAAACTGTTCAGATGACAAGTCTAGAGTAAACAGCCGTACGACCCTCTAACGCAAGAGACATATAAGCATGAGTATACAAAATAAAAGACAAATCTCTCAACACTAAATATATAACAGAAATTACTTAACTTGAACTTTATTTAATATTTATAGCTGAAAGTTCTACTTAATCAACAGTTAATCAGGTGCCCCGTGGAGCATTGCCTATAAAGACATCCATTCACCCGACGCCTCTCCTCTGCAGTTGTGGAGATAGGAATGCATAGTGCGGATGGGCCAGCTGCCGGTCACGGATGGGCCAAGAGAAGTCAAGCCAGGCCTCTGCGGCAAGGGTATTACAGGGCATATGGCTTAAGGAGGTAAGAGTCTGATATTGTGAGGCAAACTGCACTTCCATGCAGCGAGTGTGATGCAGGAAACTCTGTATCTGTTCAGTTCCTTAGGATGTCGCTCATCTCTGTTAGGGCCTTTCCGCAAAAAGGGAACCGGTAAGTCCATGGTAGATGTAGTAACTGCCTACGTCCCTGACGATTTGTCGGAGTTGGGGAGACTGGCAATTTGACAGGAGTTATGCGGTACGGTTCTGCTCTGCACGCCTGTATGATTTCCCAAGGGCAGGATGAGATCCTGTTCCTCCGGTGTCTTTCTGGTTATCTTGTCAGCAGGGATTCTGGACAAGGAAGATGGTAAAGCTAATCCGGATCCTTCATATTGCGTCTCAATGACTCTCACTCTGTTACTGCTCTGCAAGCCCAGGTCCTCCTTGCCCCCCGTAGCTCCCACTGCATGCCAGGGATCATTAGCATTCTCAAGAGTCTGCCGCTCCAGGTCCTTGAATAGTGACTGGATCTGTAAATAGAGGTCATCTGCCATGTTTAAATAAAGTATGCAATTAGGATTAGGCGGCATAACAGAGTAGGACCACCATAAACAAACAGTGGGTTGATCGTGAGGCTTTGATGGGCCGATAATGTTCGGCCGTGATTTTTTAAAACAGGCCAGAGCAAGTTTTATGTCCGTGAGGACGTGGTGTTATTAAGTTGAGTTAGTTCTGTGACTTCTGTCGCCGAGATATCATAGATCATATAGGTAGATGTGGCATATTGGCAGAGATAAATAGGAGATTGTTAAATTAGACGAAGAGCTTCCATGAAATACGTCTCTCCATGTCTGCAGCTTGGACACGCCCCCAGGATTAATTTATTTAATAAGAAATAATTTATTTAGTTAGATTACAATTATATTTAACTTAGGGCGTGTTAGGGTTAGGGTTAGACTTAGCTTTAGGGGTTAATACATTTATAGCGGCGAGGTCCGGTTGGCAGATTAGGGGTTAATACTTGAAGTTAGGTGTTGGCGATGTTAGGGAGGGCAGATTAGGGGTTAATAAAATTTATTATAGGGTTTTTGAGGCGGGAGTGAGGCGGTTTAGGGGTTAATACATTTATTAGAGTAGCGGCAAGGTCCGGTCGGCAGATTAGGGGTTAATAAGTGTAGGTAGGTAGCGGCGACATTGGGGGGGCAGATTAGGGGTTAATAAATATTATGTAGGTGACGGCGGTGTTAGGGGCAGCAGATTAGGGGTTTATAGGGATAATGTAGGTGGCGGCGGTGTCCGGTCGGCAGATTAGGGGTTAAAATTTTTTATTAGAGTGGCGGTGATGTGGGGGGACCTCGGTTTAGGGGTACATAGGTAGTTTATGGGTGTTAGTGTACTTTAGAGCACAGTAGTTAAGAGCTTTATAAACCGGCGTTAGCCCATAAAGCTCTTAACTTTAACTCCTGACTTTTTTCTGCGGCTGGAGTCTTGTCGGCAGAGGGTCTACCGCTCACTTCAGCCAAGACTCTAAATACCAGCATTAGGAAGATCCCATTGAAAAGATAAGATATGCAATTGGCGTAAGGGGATCTGCGGTATGGAAAAGTCGCGGCTGGAAAATGAGCGTTAGACCCTTTCCTGACTGACTCTAAATACCAGCGGGCGGTAAAAAGCTGCGTTAGGAGCCCTTAACGCTGGTTTTGACGGCTAACGCAGAACTCTAAATCTAGGCGAATGTCTTTTAGTACAATAATCAGATTATTTTACTTTTCAGGTTTGGATTACTGGCACGCGCTGTGCAATTTGCTTTTAGAATCGCTTTGCTTTCCTCAAGGGTGGTGCTGTGCTGTTGTTAAGTAGAGGGGAGACATTTAATTTTGACTTGCAGGTTGGCAGCAGCATAAAGCAAGCCCTGAAGTTGAACAGAAGAGAAGCAGACACAGTGTCCTAGAGATTTACTGTTCTGCATGCAAAATTTCATTTTATAAGTATTTTTTGTTATTATTATTGTTGCTGAAATTGTGACTCAAGGGAGGAAGTTTTACAACAGTCATATAGATCTTTATTTTGTTATTATAGTTATTTATTGCACTAATAATTTTATTTGAAGTTATCACTAGAGTAGTTAGCTAAATATTATTATAATTTTCTATTTGCTTGCTAATAATTTATTGTATTGGGGGACTTTTTGGGACTTCTTTGAGCTCAAGCTCACTCAATTTTTTTTTGTTTGTTTAAGAGAGTTACGCCTGTGCTGTCTTAAACTTAGATTACAGGCACCCTTGTTGTTTAGCATAGGATTTTGAACACACCAGCAGAAGACACATTATCCTATATTATTATTATTATTTACTCTTCGTGGATAAATATAATTTGATTACTTTTTTTTGTGTGTGTATTCATTGTAGATACATAAAAAAATTATAGTAATTAAAAACATTTTTTTGGGTGTATATTAATAATAATTATATAATTATATAATACTACTATTATTTAAGTTTTCTATTTTTTATTTTTTTTAAATCTAATTAGTAGACAACTACATAATTATTTGTAATGGATATTCTTCCCCCACCTCATGTTCCTCCAACAACCGCTGCAGTGACACAGTAACCACCACATGTTTACTGCCATTGTCTGTGTCACACACATTCTCATTGTCAGGCACAGACATTTGTCACCAGGCCTCCACAAGTGAAACAACATTTAGGTCTCACAAGTGACATGATACAAAGGAGAGGCAAATGAATCAGCAGGAACTGCTGCCCTGTCCTGTTTCTGTGCCTCAGGTAAAAGTAATGGGATCAAGCAGAGCTAGCAGCAGCAGGAGTCAAAGCACTGGTAGATTCACTAGCAGTAGTACTAGTAGTCATCTGAGCTCACCCTCTAAATGGAAAAAGGTCTGGGAGGCAAAATTTAAGTTCACAATCCTCTAGCAGGGTTGATAGGTCCTCCTCTGAGACCAGGAAGCAGTCTGCATTTCTTCCTCATTGTCTTTTTCAGGATCTTCCCCCCAAAACCACCTATTCAATAACTAGTGCTAGTTTTATCACCACCTCCACTATGTCCAGTTCTAGTACTGTGGTGACAACTAACATGTTTAACAGTAGAGGCCAGGCAGTACCAACGCAGGCTTTTTCCAGTAAACATTCATTTAAGCAGTCCAAACGTGAAGTATTGGAGTATGTGGATGACATTTCTCATGCTCAAACTGCCAACACCACCACAGATACTGCCAGTGCCACTATTACTGATAGCCCATCTGCTATTTCTATAAGTGAAGAGGGCACCAGTAGTAACCTGGGAGAAGAGGGCTCTCCAACATATGCTGCTGGTAATACATCCATCTTTACTAACATAGAAGATGTCAAATCAGTGTCATCTTATAATTTAGAACCAGATGATCATACTCACTATTCCCCTGCCCATAATTCTCCTGATTCTATAATTCACTATCCCCGCAATGTTTAGGCATCCTCCTGTCACATCACAGAGAGAAGGCCATGATCTAAATAAAACTAGAAAAGTTGCTCCAGCATGTGCGTCAGAAGAAACTGTCACAAAAGATTCTTCACCACAGAGTGGCAAAGGTAGTCGTCGCTCACAAGTGTGGGAGCATTTTGTGGCTATTGGTAAAGGCCGCCAAGCCAAATGCAAATTGTGTGGCAGGGAAGTCACCCTGCAGAGAGTGTTGGGGCTTCTCACCAATTCAGGGATGAACCAATACATCCGCACCCACTACAAGTCAGTGGTGTTAAGGGAAGAAAGTGGTGTGTCTCAAGCCAGCACTACTAGGGGAACTACTAGTACCTGTGTCACACTCACCACCAGTAGGCAGCACAAGGGGCAAGATGATCATGCCTCTTCTGGTACAGCTGCTCCGAGTGTCAACCAACATCACATGCAATCCACCCAGCCCACGATAGAGCTTTTTGGTGGATTTCATTCAAGTAGGATGTCAAGACAGCAGGTGCGAAAAATTATAATTTGGTGGAAGGAGACCTGTCTTTGACGACACATTGGTGGCTGCCAAATGTGTCACAAGATATATTACTAAAAAGTTCCCATTCAAAAACCTCAGACGCAGTGGCTGGTGCAGTAGCCAAGAGGTACCGCACCTTTCTCCTGCATGCTGAGGTGATGGATCATCAGCAAACCTCAAAGAACATCCTACATGCACTGAATAATATGGTAGCTCAGTGGCTGGGAGACAAAGGCACAAATGGTGTATGTGGTCACTGATGGGGCAGCCAATATGATAAAGGCACTTCGGGATGGTAGGTTTGTGGGTGTACATTGTTCGACACATGTACTGCATCTGGTTGTTAAGGCTGCCCTCGATCAGGACACTGGAAGGTTGGCAACACTTCTTGAGTCATGCCGAAAAATAGCTGGCTACTTCATCACAGTGTAAAAGATATCCATCTCCTTAGGCAGGAACAGAGAAAGTCAGGCCTCACAGAGCACTGTCTCAAACAAGATGTGAGTACTAGATGGAACACCACATTAGATATGCTGGAGCGTATATTAGAACAGCAAAAGTCATTCTCCTCTTCACCCACCTCTCAAACAAATGAGATTATTTCCTTTGGAATAGGGAACTATTGTCTGGTGGTAATCTACTTGTTGATGTTGCTGCCCTTGTAAGGAAGCTGAATGAGTAACTGAGTGCATTGACACTTGCCCTCACTTCATGCTAGCCACACTTTGCGATCCTAAAGTAAAGGGCAAGATAGCACTCTGCACAAATACCTTGACCACATGGAGGGACAAATTGATACAGAGGGTGCGTAATAGACAAAGATAAATGTCATTACCGTTAGAGGCAAATGAAGAGATGGAGGAGTCTAATAGTGATACTATGTTACCTAAAACCAAAAGCTCTAGCACTGCTCAGCCCACCACAACAGATGGGAGTCCCTTAGATTCCAAATGGAATTCTATCAGCCAATCGGAATTAAGGTAGAAAAAATCCTATTGGCTGATGTAATCAGCCAATAGGATTGAAGTTCAATCCTACTGGCTGATCCATTCAGCCAATATGATTGAGCTTGCATTCTATTGGCTGATTGGAACAGCCAATAGAATGTGAGCTCAATCCTATTGGCTGATTGCATCAGCCAATAGGATTTTTTCTACCTTAATTCTAATTGGCTGATAGAATTCTATCAGTCAATCGGAATCTAAGGGACGCCATCTTGGATGACGTCATTTACAGGAACCGTCATTCAGTAAGAAGACTCCGGATGACGAGGATGCCCCGCGTCCGATGTCTTGAAGATGGACCCGCTCCACGTTAGATGGATGAAGATGGAAGATGACTTCTGGATGAAGACTTCTGCCTGTCTTGGATTAAGACGTCTCCCGGCTTCGTTGAGGACTTCGGCCCGGTTGGATGAAGACTTCTGCCGCTTCCTTGAAAATGGATGTCCGGTCTTCAGAACAGTAAGTTGATCTTCAGGGGGTTAGTGTTAGGTTTTTAAGGGTGTATTGGGTGGGTTTATTTTTTAGGTTAGGGCTTTGGGCTGCAATAGAGCTAAATGCCTTTTTAAGGGCAATGCCCATCCAAATTTCCTTTTAAGGGCAATTGGGAGCTTAGGTTTTTTAGTTAGGCTTTTATTTGGGGGGGTTGTTTGTGTGGGTGGTGGGTTTTACTGTTGGGGGATGTTTGTATTTTTTTTACAGGTAAAAGAGCAGATTACTTTGGGGCAATGCCCTGCAAAAGGCCCTTTTAAGGGCTATTGATAGTTTAGGCTAGGTTTTTTTTTTTTAATTTTATTTAGATAGGGCTATTAGATTAGGTGTAATTAGTTTAAATATCTTGTAATTTGTTTATTATTTTCTGCAATTTAGTGGGTTTTTTTGTACTTTAGCTAATTGTATTTAATTTATTTAATTGTATTTAATTTAGGTCATTTATTTAATTGTAGT
The DNA here is from genome assembly GCF_027579735.1 of Bombina bombina. Taxonomy (NCBI): domain Eukaryota; kingdom Metazoa; phylum Chordata; class Amphibia; order Anura; family Bombinatoridae; genus Bombina; species Bombina bombina. The sequence goes on from NC_069499.1 coordinate 662,852,316, forward strand.
GTAGTGTTAGGTGTTAGTGTAACTTAGGTTAGGTTTTATTTTACAGTTACTTTTGTATTTATTTTAGCTAGGTAGTTATTAAATAGTTAATAACTATTTAATAACTATTCTACCTAGTTAAAATAAATACAAAATTGCCTGTAAAATAAAAATAAACCCTAAGCTAGCTACAATGTAACTATTAGTTATATTGTAGCTAGCATAGTGTTTATTTTATAGGTAAATATTTAGTTTTAAATAGGAATAATTTAGTTAATAATAATAATTTTCTTTAGATTTATTTAAATTATATTTAAGTTAGGGTTAGGGTTAGACTTAGATTTAGGGGTTAATACATTTAATATAGTGGCGGTGATGTTGGGGACGGCAGATTAGGGGTTAATAAGTATAATGTAGGTGGCGGCGATGTTAGTGGCGGCAGATTAGGGGTTAGTAATATTTAACTAGTGTTTGAGAGGCGGGAGTGCGGTGGTTTAGGGGTTAATATGTTTATTCTAGTGGCAGCCATGTCTGGAGCGGCAGATTAGGGGTTAAAATTTTTATTATAGTGTTTTCGATGAGGGAGGTTCTCGGTTTAGGCGTTAATAAGTAGTTTATGGGTGTTAGTGTACTTTTTAGCACTTTAGTTATGAGTTTTATGCTACGGTGTTGTACCATAAAACTCTTAACTACTGACTTTAGAATGCGTTATAGATCTTGGAGGTAAAGGTTGTACTGCTCACTTTTTGGCCTCCCAGGACAGACTCATGATACCAGTGCTATGGAAGTCCCATAGTAAAAAGGGTTTTACAAAGTTTACGTAAGTCGTTTTGCGGTAAGTCCAAAGAAGTGTGCGGTGCCCCTAAACCTGCAAGACTCATAATAACAGCGGTAGTGAAAAAGCAGCGACCTGTTAATGCTGCTTTTTCAGCTTAATGCACAACTCATAATCTAAATTAGAAAGTTGCTTAAAATTGCATGCTTTATCTGAATCATGAAAGAAAAAAATTATGTTCAGTGTCCCTTTAATATTTTACTCTCTCTGTTTCTTTCTCTAGTTAAAGATTACGAAAGAATCACTGGAGACTAGACGTTGATGGAGAAGGAGACAGATCATCTCATGAGGATGATACAAGCAGTTCACGGGTAAGTAGTATTAAAACAGTACACATAATTTTTAAAAAGAAAAGGCTAATGGAGTACAGCTTATATGTGTCTAACGAATGTTTACAATTAAACCTCAGTAAAATAATAAGTAGCAGAGCTATTAATTTCACCATCATTAGATAATTACAAATACATTATAAACTGAAGATTCAAAAGACAATGATACAGAAGGTACATCCATGCGTATAAGGGTTAGCATTAGCAATTAGCATTGAGTAGGTTAACCATTTTGAGGATTCAGAGTTTGAACTTTGCAGTAGGCAGCGTGGACAGTTAGTAACTCTCTTGGAAACACATCATTAACAGAGCAACGGTTTCCAATAAAGGTTAAGATATATATGTAAGTCCATATAATCCTCATGTGGCAGAATGGTTACAAGTACATTTATTGTTCATGCAAATTGCTATTATGATACACTTTTATTGCCCTTCATCAAGGGTTCCATAAAGAGCATGTAATATGCAATGCATGCACCCATATGTTGTTACGGTTGGAGACTCCTGGTTGGTACCCTATTTAAAGTGCACTGTATTTGACCTTAAAAGGACAATAGTGTATCTGATTCTGAATCATTAAATCTAACATTTTGCTTTAGTAAAAGTATCTCTCTAATGTTGATTAATTAATTAACCTAACCATTCTAAATTTTTTTTTTTTTGCTTTTGTTTTAAAACATATGTATTGTAGATATACGGGGACACAAGTCATACTCCATAATACTTTTTTAAAGATGACAGAAGATACATCCATAAAATGGACCGTCACGAAAGCTTCAAAGTGACTATGTAAGTATACTGTATATATATATATATATATACCTCCAAGACAGTGGCCATTTAAATTGTTAACTAACTTAAATTAATAAATTAGAAGTTCACATATTGAAACATAAAAAAAAAAGGTTGTTGAAACATGTGACAATGTGAAAATGAAATTACACACATTGATCAAGAAATTATACAGCTTTATTACAACTATTAGAAAGAGGGCTGCCGAAACCAAGTAACATTTATTATATATTAACTGACAAATATTTAGCACAAAAAACAATGTAAGTGCAGTTGCAACTTTAATAGCACTGCTCTCTAAACATGAGGTACATAGAGGGAGGGAGACATAAAAATAACTATTGATATATAAAACTTCTATTCATGTATCATGTGATGGAGCATTGTGTTGAAGTTGACGATAAATAGCATCCAAAATGGATTTAGGCATATGATCCAATGCCTGGCGCTGTTCTAGGTTCACATGGGCTAATGCACTGTCTATGTAACTCATTTCTCATATTTTCCACAGCTTGTGTCAACCTCTTGGTCACTATTACATTTTCTAAAAGTAACTCCTCCGTCATGCTATACGGATGGTGTGTTGCCTGTTCTGATGGCTGGTCTTCTGGTTGCTGTAGAGGTTGTAGATTCTGCGGTATATGCTCATGCTGCACCTCGACAATGGGGACATAATCTGTGCCAGATGGTTGGACAACGCCCCCTGTTGATGGTGAGAAGCTTGTTTGATAAATATTTTCTTCATTATCCCTTTCCTCTATAGAAATGACAAGGGAATGAAGTTCACTGGCATGGCTTCCCCCTGCAGACATGCCTCGTTGATCTGAAATAGATGAAACAGTAATCAAATGTTATTATTTTGTTGTATGCAAACAAATGGATTTGTGGACATGTCGTACAGACAGAGAAAGAATCTCCCTAAAAGTTTTATTTCCTCTCTAAAAAAACACAGCTACAGCCTATCTACAAGATGTTATACATTAGTCTCAATATATTTGAATATCCCGGTTGGACATATTTTAGTTTTGTCTGTCAAATCTAATTCTATTCCATCCCTCCTGGAATCAGGTACCTAAAAATGTATGACACGATTGTAAATAATTTTCAAATAAAATTTATATTAGATTTTCATTTTTTTTTTTTAGAAATGTTGTGTAATAAATTAATTGTAGGTGATGTTGTTTTCTATAGTAAAGCCTATGTGCACTTAAATGTACAGTCAATGATTGGGTGTCCTGTTTGTTTATATCTGCAGTTTGTCATAATTTACGTGGATTAGCCTAAGGCAAGGTATACCAAATTATACATAAGTTTGTAGGATGACATCAATATTTAGTTTTAATGCAAAAACAATTGTGTAAAAAAAAGAAGCATATTGTCCTTCAATCAGACCGGTTGATTTTTCATCCAGATAAATATTTTTTTTCACATGAGTTCTATTTCAAGGATTAACATAGTACTCAAAAGAATATGTATGAAATATCAACCTATGGGATTGAAGGACTATATAATTTTACTTTACTTTTTACACAATTGTTTTTGCATTTCAAATATTTATTTATATACGTTTTTATTTTTGTGAAAATTTGGATAAATATATTGATTTTAGTTTTAACAGTAATATTTTGAATATGTAGTACAACGGTATATTTAGATTCCATAATTAAAGAGTCTATTCACAAAATAGTGCATTAAGGGCCATGTGAAAATGAGAGAAATGCAAAATCTAGACAAACGGCTAGATTTAGAGTTCTGCGGCCAAAGGGGTGCGTTAGCTACGCGTGCTTTTTTTCTCCCGCACCTTTTAAATACCGCTGGTATTTAGAGTTCACAGAAGGGCTGTGTTAGGCTCCAAAAAAGGGAGCGTAGAGCATATTTACCGCCACTTCAACTCTCGATACAAGCGGTGCTTACGGACACGGGCAGCTTCAAAAACGTGCTCGTGCATGATTCCCCCATAGGAAACAATGGGGCTGTTTGAGCTGAAAAAAAACCTAACACCTGCAAAAAAGCAGCGTTCAGCTCCTAACGCAGCCCCATTGTATCCTATGGGGAAACACTTCCTAAGTCTGCACCTAACACCCTAACATGTACCCCGAGTCTAAACACCCCTAGCCTTATACTTATTAACCCCTAATCTGCCGCCCCCGCTATCGCTGACCCCTGCATATTATTATTAACCCCTAATCTGCCGCTCCGTACACCGACGCAACCTACATTATACCTATGTACACCTAATCTGCTGCCCCTAATACCGCCGACCCCTATATTATATTTATTAACCCCTAATCTGCCGCCCCCAACGTCGCCTCCACCTACCTACACTTATTAACCCCTAATCTGCCGACCGGAGCTCGCCGCTACTCTAATAAATGTATTAACCCCTAAAGCTAAGTCTAACCCTAACACCCCCCTAAGTTAAATATAATTTAAATCTAACTAAATAAATTAACTCTTATTAAATAAATTAATCCTATTTAAAGCTAAATATTTACCTATAAAATAAACCCTAATATAGCTACAATATAAATTATAATTATATTGTAGCTATTTTAGGATTAATATTTATTTTACAGGCAACTTTGTAATTATTTTAACCAGGTACAATAGCTATTAGTTAATAACTATTGAATAGTTACCTAGTTAAAATAATTAAAAAATTACCTGTAAAATAAATCCTAACCTAAGTTACAATTAAACCTACACTACACTATCAATAAATAAATTAAATAAAATACCTACAAATAAATACAATTAAATAAACTAACTAAAGTACAAAAAAATAAAAAAAAGAACTAAGTTACAAAAAATAAAAAAATATTTACAAACATTAGAAAAATATTACAACAATTTTAAACTAATTACACCTACTCTAAGCCCCCTAATAAAATAACAAAGCCCCCCAAAATAAAAAATGCGCTACCCTATTCTAAAATTAAAATAGAAAAGCTTGTTTACCTTACCAGCCCTTAAAAGGGCCATTTGCGGGGCATGCCCCAAAGAATTCAGCTCTTTTTCCTGGAGAAAAAAAACATACAATACCCCCCCAACATTACAACCCACCACCCACATACCCCTAATCTAACCCAAACCCCTCTTAAATAAACCTAACACTAAGCCCCTGAAGATCTTCCTACCTTATCTTCACCACACCGGGTATCACACCGATCCGTCCTGGCTCCGATGTCTTGATCCAAGCCCAAGCGGGGGGCTGAAGACATCCATCCTCCGGCTGAAGTCTTGATCCAAGCGGGCAGAAGAGGACATCCGGACCGGCAAACATTTGCATCCAAGCCGCATCTTCTATGTTCTTCCATCCGATGACGACCGGCTGATCTTCAAGACCTCCACCGCGGATCCATCCTCTTCTTCCGACGACTAGACGACGAATGAAGGTTCCTTTAAGGGACGTCATCCAAGATGGCGTCCCTCGAATTCCGATTGGCTGATAGGATTCTATCAGCCAATCGGAATTAAGGTAGGAAAATTCTGATTGGCTGATGGAATCAGCCAAAAAGATTCAAGTTCAATCTGATTGGCTGATCCGATCAGCCAATCAGATTGATCTTGCATTCTATTGGCTGATCGGAACATTTGTTCAGTTTGTTCAGTTCTCTTGTTATAGTTATTTTAAAAATCAAGAATGTTAGCGAGCGCTATGCCGCTTTGCAGGGTTTTGAAACACACAAAAAAAACAGCCTGGTAACAAGCTTACATTAATGTTTTGTAAAATAAAGATACTAAGAGAACAAAGACAAATTGAGGAGTAACTTAGAAAGTAGCTTAATTTGCTGCTATAGCTGAATCATGAAAGAAATCATTAAAGCAAACATTTTGTTTCGTTATCCCCTTTAAGCACAACACATGATGATGGAAACTTGGCAAGAAACAGGTAACAGGGCTAGACAGCTTGGACCATTACCAAGGAACTGGGACAGGGTACCATTTGCTTGTCATACTCTGGGAGTAAAGCTTTACTGTTCAATAGATGATTATTTTTAAACCTATGTTATTACTTATGTTTATTACTATTAAAGTACTTATCAGAGCTTGGCTGAGGGGGCTTGAGGCTGATCCCCCTGCAGAGTATTTTTTGTGATCTGGAAAACATCAAGGTGAAGAGACAGGTAAGTCTAACACGTGTATTAGTGAAGAATAGTTAGTAGAGATTAGTGTAATATATCCTTTTAGGGACGCTGTATGACTCTGCTAGCCTGGGCCTCTCTCTGCCGCTAGCTATATAAAAGTTGCAAGATTGCACTATTTTATTTATGCACTGTGTGTACCCCACATCAGGGGAAGCAAAATCATGTGAGACGCCCGTGGATTCTAAAAACACAGCCTTAATTGTCTTAAATGAAAGTCAATAGATAGTCATGTGATCCGGGGCCAGTCAGAACACAAGATGCTTAAAAACAAGGTAATAATCAAACAGAGTTAAAAAAAAAGTGTATTAATATAATATAACCATGTTTTCTGCGAGAAACAAGGGGATGGGTATTGTAATAAAGGGATTATCTATATTTTACAAGAATTAAAAAACACTTTGTGTTGACTGTCCCTTTAAGGATGAGTGTGTGCTCGAGATAAAAGTGCAAAAGTGCACAAAATGCCTCCTAAGAGGTTTATTGTATTAATTTATTTCTTTCCTTAAACATTTTGGCCTGTGTACACACATGTTTTAACACACTAGCTAGTTTTTTACTATAAAAGAAAATAGTTTTTTAAACTTTTCCCGGTGCTTGACACAGGCGGCTGTCCTATTCACTGCTTCAACTGCAAAGACATGATGCTGTCTTTGCAGATGACGACACATCTGAGGAAAATAATATGTGCTTGATTTTTAGCACTGCAGCCACAAGGGGCAAATTTTCTTCAGGTGTGAAGATTGGCCCTCTATGACATGGTGATGTGGCTGGCTGCTGTTCCTCCTCAGCGCTTGAGTCCTCAGAGGATGTAGGTAGCCTCCTCCTCTTATGGACTTCTTTGACACTGGTGTGCTTTTTTACACCATGCCGAATCAATCCAACTATATTGAACCGAAACTAACCGAACCAAAATTTTTAATTGCGCACATGTCTAATATATATATATATATATATATATATATATATATATATATATATATATATATATATATATATATATATATATATATATATATATATATATATATATATATATATCATATATATATAATTATACAGTACAGGGGGGTGTTAGGTGTAGACATAAAAATGTTTTCCCATAGGATTCAATGGGACTGCGTTAGGAGCTGAACGCTGCTTTTTTGCAGGTGTTAGGTTTTTTTCAGCCAGCTCAGCTCCATTGGTCCCTATGGGGAAATCATGCATGAGCACGTTCAGCCAGCTCACCGCTACCGTAAGCAGGGCACTCTCAGGTATTTTTAGAGAGACACAAAAATGTTTTATTGAATCATCAAAAACAGAGTCAGCGTTTCAGTTCTCATCTGAGCCTTCTTCAAGACAAAGAGAATCTGTAAAATATATATATAAAAAAAGAAAGAAAAAGTACACTAACATAATATACAATGTACAGTGATAACAAACACCCAACACCATAATTAGCCTAAATTAAAATCTTTATTAAAGGATAAACATTAACTCAAAGCCAACAGAGTGGCCATGCTAGCCACACAATCACACTGATATATATCACATTATTGGAGCCAAACTTATATAGAGCCAAAAAGTAATATAGGTGGATACACCCAAATGTATGACACATAGGTCAAAATGAGCCCATATTGCAAGACACAGCATCCTTAAGCTTAATATAATATAATATCCAGGCTAAGACTAAACAATACACTAAATCACAATCATACGTGTTCTACCAGTAGAGCAAATACATATCAATAGAATATTAGAGTAGCAAGCTATACATAGGATATAGTGTACCCATTCAGTACTTTAGACGAGATCAAATAATATCACAGCAATACTCAATGTCTATAACATATTATTAACAACCAATATAACCACACAGTCCTCTGCTCATCGCCCCGTACTTGGTGCGCAGCTTTTTGACAGCTTGATTGATAACTTTGGCGAGATTTTTCAGGTCCGCGGCGATGATGGTAGCTGAGCTTAGGCGGGCGTATTGGGGCCGGCTAAGGCAGGTAAGTAGACACGTTTATAACTAGGCCCCTAAAACTTTACAAATAATATAAAATATCAATTATAGTAGCTGAATTAGGCATGTTATAGATTAATCTTTACCAGAAATATATATATAATAAAACAAATTAAAATTCCTCTAAATGAAAATTCAGTTGATACAGATGCATTTCTGAAGCATCTGTTTTTCATTTATTCTATTGGGAAAGTTAAAGTATTTTTGTACAACAGCTTTGCACCCAGAGATAATGAGATATGTCTCTCAAGAAATTAAATCCTTTGTTGCAAAAGTAAATAAGCCATACAATGTATTCATTAGATACCTAATGTAATTTTACAAATTCCTAAAAACAAACACATATTTTATTTGGACACTATAATAAATTTAATACTTCAATTACTAGTTAAAAAAAATTTCAATTTTTGTTTTTCCATCACAAGTTATTTACCATTAAAAAGCCTTTAAAAACATGTAATCAAATTTGAGCTTTGTTCCCATATTGATATAAAGAACCATAAGGTGGATTCCAATCCTGATCTGAGTATTTCAAGTTCTGAGTGATCACAATCCAAGCAATGTCTGTACTGGAAAAAGTTCGGATTGGATCTGAATAGATAGCGCTAAGGGACCGCCCTCCCGTAATTTCACCTCGCACATCAGGGTATTACACCGATGTCCAGAAATGAGCGTAACTACAAATTTCTGGAGTCGCTAGTGACTTACGGCACTTTATAAACTGTCGGTGCCTAAGAAAAGTAAAGATAATTTTAAATCTCCCGTAACAGTCTAACCTGCCTCCCAAAAATAGCCTGACACGTAAAACCCTTATATCCGCAATCCCCCCTCTCACTACTAATAATAAATGTATTAACCCCTAGACCGACAACCCCCCACAACGCAATAAGCCTAATTATTAACCCCTAAACTGCCATAGCCCACAATGCAATTAACCTATTTAAGTAATTGACCCCTAAACCGACATAGCCCACATAGGATATTAAATGTATTAACCCCTAATCTGCCGCCACCCACATCGCCGCCACTATAATAAAGTTATTAACCCCTAAACCTAAGTCTAACCCTAACAGCCCCCTAACTTAAATATTATTTAAATAAATCTAAATAAAATTAATATTATTAACTAAATTATTCCTATTTCAAACTAAATACCTATAAAAAAAAACCCTAAGATAGCTACAATATAATTAATAATTACATTGTAGCTATTTAAGGATTTATTTTTATTTTACAGGCAACTTTATATTTATTTTAACTAGGTACAATAGCTATTAAATAGTTATTAACTATTTAATAGCTACCTAGATAAAATAGGATTTTTTTGAATGTTGAATGCTAATATGAAGGAAAATTGATTAAAATTTGGTAATCAAATATGATTTCCGGTTTTTGAATGCTCCTTTAGATTGAATATCCACATTTGAAATTTTCAATGTAACATTCGATTTAGCAACTACTTTTCAGATGTTTAATAGCTCATGTCGTAGGGAATTTAGTAAAATGATGCATAATAGATACAAATATTTTGTTACAAAATATTCTATTTCAAATATTTAATAATTTGAATATTACATTTAAAGAGAGCATTAGAAATACTATTCCATTAAACAAATGTAAGAATGTTGTACAAACATTTGAAATTCAAAAATTAATAAATGTGTTCAAATTTGTTTTATTTTTTGAATGTTGCAAAACATTTGCCCAACCCTAAGCGTAACATCCCTTCATTTTTAGTGAGTGTAGAAAAACTCTAAAAAGCTTGGCATTTTTGCAACATATTATTGTAGGTAATAAACCATGAATAGTATGCACTCTTTTATACTTCTTGCTGTGTGACTAAAGTTTATTGAATGCAATAAACAAACCTATTTCTGTTCTTTTAATGGGATTAAAAAGCTTACAATTTAACGTTATTGAATATATTGTGAATGACTTACAGTCGGCTTATTTTCTTGCTCTATCACAAAAAAAGTTATTTTTAATGTGATGCCCTTCATAGTTTGCAACATATTTTGGGTTTCTAGTGTTATTATATTGTGCTTTTAGCCCTCTGCACAGTTTAATTCTTTAGGTCTATACATAGAACAAGATAAAACAGCAGTTATGAAGCAGCGGTCGCAAAGACTGCTGCTCCATAACCTGTCCGCCTGCTCTGAGTAGGCGGACAGACATCGCCAGAATTCAACCCGATCGAGTACGATCGGGTTGATTGACACCTCCCTGCTGGCGGCTGATTGGTTGCGAGTCTGCAGGGGGCGGCGTTGCACCAGCAGCTCTTGTGAGCTGCTGGTGCAATGCTGAATACGGAGAGCGTATTGCTCCGCATTCAGCGAGGTCTTGCAGATTTGATCCGCACTGTCGGATCAGGTCCGCAGACCTTTTTTTAAATAGGGGCCAAAGTGTGGAGTTGGCCATGTTGCAACTGGGCTCAGCTATATGTGGCATAAAACCTTCCATAAAAAAAAATTACTTCAGAAGGTTTTTTAGCCAGAACGTCCATTTAACCATTGTGTCTTGAGTATTGTTAATCTCCATTACACAAGCAGGAATAATACTGTAACAACTAATTGTTCTCTTTATACACTGGCTTTTTTTCTTCTATGTTTGTCTCCAGAGAAAAACTGCTAAGTCTGAATTTATCCATCACAGTATAAGAGATCTACTGAAAACCCTGACCTGCCAAATAGACAAAGAAATAGATTTGCAGCATTATATCTTAGTACAAACAATATGCCAATAGCAACTGCATAATCTGCCTTGGAGCTTACATTGCTTCTCTCATATTCCAAAAGAATCAGATGCTGCCATCACATGGTAATGATTTCGATTTCAGGTTAAAGACTCTCAAAAATTTACAAGCAGTGTTAGTATCTAGTTTATAATGTACCATATTTTTTCAGATGTGTCCTTTTAATCATAATCATGATAAATCTAACCAGTAATAGCTACTGTGCAGCTATTAAATGCTAAATTCTATTTTTAAGTGCTTGTAACCTGTGAACAGATTTCTATGAAATTTGCCAGTTTTATATGCAACATCAGTGACTGAAAATGCTGGAAAATTAAAGTTTATTGAATATTATATGTTAAAATTGTACTTTTTCCCTGTCTTTTAAAAGGGCAGTTTAGTCAACAGTAAAGTTTCATGATTCAGATAGTGCATGCAATTTTAAAAACGTTCTAATTCACTTGTATCATCAAATTAGTTGAAAGCTAAACCTAGGTAGGCTTATTATGCTAACTTCTATGTCCTTGAAGGCCACATCTCAATGCATTTGACAGATTATTTTTTTACAACTAGAGGGTGTTAGTTCATGTGTGCCATATAGATAACATTGTGCTCACTCCAGTGCAATTACTTATGATATGGTACTTATTGGCTAAAATGCTAGTCTGTCAAAAGCACTGAGATAAGGGGGCAGTGTGCAGAGTGTTAGTAACAACATAATCACAAAGGTAAAAATAATATTAATATAACAGTATTGGTTATGCAAAATTGGGGAATCCTATAATATAAAAGGCCAAGTGTGTTTGTCTGAAGCTGTCATGCACAGTAGCACAAGGAAAAACACACCTGGCTTTTGAGTCCCTAGCTGTCGTCTGATCTGCGGCAGAAGTGGGCGTGACCAGATGTGAAGGGGGCGTGGCTGGGCGTGGATGAATGTGGAGGGGCATGGTCGGGCATGAAGGGGGCGTGGTCGGGCACGGTAGCGCGATAGAGGGGAGAGAGATAGAGAGAGCGGGAGAGAGATAGAGAGAGGGGGAGAGAGATAGAGAGAGGGGGAGACAGATAGAGAGAGGGGGAGAGAGAGAGGAGGGTGAGAGAGTGAGGGGGGAGAGAGGAGGGGGAGAGAGAGAGGAGGGGGAGAGAGAAAGGAGGGCGAGAGAGAGAGGAGGGAAGAGAGAGAGAGAGGGGGGAGAGAGAGAGAGAGAGAGGGGGGGAGAGAGAGAGGGGGGAGAGAGAGAGAGAGGGGGAAAGAGAGAGAGCAAAAGAGAGAGCGCAAAAGAGAGGGGAGGACAGAGCACAAAAGAGAGGGGGAGAGAGAGAGCGCAAAAGAGGGGGGAGAGAGAGAGCGCAAAAGAGAGGGGGAGAGAGAGCAAAAGAGAGGGGAGAGAGAGAGAGCACAAAAGAGAGGGGGAGAGAGCACAAAAGAGAGGGGGGAGAGAGCGCAAAAGAGAGGGGGATAGAGCGCAAAAGAGAGGGGGGAGAGAGCGCAAAAGAGAGGGGGGAGAGAGCACAAAAGAGAGGGGGGAGAGAGAGCACAAAAGAGAGGGGAGAGAGAGAGCGCAAAAGAGGGGGGAGAAAGAGAGCGCAAAAGAGAGGGGCAAGAACACAAAAGAGAGGGGAAGAGAGAACGCAAAAGAGAGGGGGGAGAGAGAGGGCAAAATAGAGGGGGGGAGAGAGCACAAAAGAGAGGGGGGACAGAGAGCACAAAAGAGGGGGGGGGGGGAGAGAGCCCAAAAGAGAGGGGGGAAGAGAGAGCGCAAAAGAGAGGGGGGAGAGAGAACGCAAAAGAGAAGGGATAGAGAGAGAGAGCGCAAAAGAGAGGGGAGAGAGCACAAAAGAGAGGGGAAGAGAGAGAGCGCAAAAGAGAGGGGGTGAGAGAGCGCAAAAGAGATGGGGAGAGAGAGAATGCAAAATAGATCGGGGAGAGAGAGTGCAAAAGAGAGGGGGGAGAGAGAGCGCAAAAGAGGGGGGAGAAAGAGAGCGCAAAAGAGAGGGGCAAGAACACAAAAGAGAGGGGGAGAGAGAGTGCAAAATAGAGGGGGGAGAGAGAGGGCAAAATAGAGGGGAGAGAGCACAAAAGAGAGGGGAAGAGAGAGAGCGCAAAAGAGAAGGGGGAGAGAGAGCGCAAAAGAGAGGGGGTGAGAGAGCGCAAAAGAGATGGGGAGCGAGAGAGCGCAAAATAGATGGGGGAGAGAGAGTGCAAAAGAGAGGGGGAGAGAGAGCGCTAAAGAGAGGGAGAGAGAGAGAGCGCAAAAGAGAGGGGGGAGAGAGAGCGCAAAAAAGAGGGGGAGAGAGCTCAAAAGAGAGGGGGGGAGAGAGAGAGCTCAAAAAAGAGGGGGAGAGAGCAAAAGAGAGGGGGGAGAGAGCACAAAAGAGAGGGGCAAGAACACAAAAGAGAGGGGGAGAGAGAGCGCAAAAGAGAGGGGGAGAGAGAGAGAAAAATAGAGGGGGGGGGGAGCGCAAAAGAGAGGGGGGAAGAGAGAGCGCAAAAGAGAGGGGGAGAGAGAACGCAAAAGAGAGGGGAGAGAGAGAAAGAGAGCGCAAAAGAGAGGGGCAAGAACACAAAAGAGAGGGGAAGAGAGAACGCAAAAGAGAGGGGGGAGAGAGAGGGCAAAATAGAGGGGGGGAGAGAGCACAAAAGAGAGGGGGGACAGAGAGCACAAAAGAGGGGGGGGGGAGAGAGCCCAAAAGAGAGGGGGGAAGAGAGAGCGCAAAAGAGAGGGGGGAGAGAGAACGCAAAAGAGAAGGGATAGAGAGAGAGAGCGCAAAAGAGAGGGGAGAGAGCACAAAAGAGAGGGGAAGAGAGAGAGCGCAAAAGAGAGGGGGTGAGAGAGCGCAAAAGAGATGGGGAGAGAGAGAATGCAAAATAGATCGGGGAGAGAGAGTGCAAAAGAGAGGGGGGAGAGAGAGCGCAAAAGAGGGGGGAGAAAGAGAGCGCAAAAGAGAGGGGCAAGAACACAAAAGAGAGGGGGAGAGAGAGTGCAAAATAGAGGGGGGAGAGAGAGGGCAAAATAGAGGGGAGAGAGCACAAAAGAGAGGGGAAGAGAGAGAGCGCAAAAGAGAAGGGGGAGAGAGAGCGCAAAAGAGAGGGGGTGAGAGAGCGCAAAAGAGATGGGGAGCGAGAGAGCGCAAAATAGATGGGGGAGAGAGAGTGCAAAAGAGAGGGGGAGAGAGAGCGCTAAAGAGAGGGAGAGAGAGAGAGCGCAAAAGAGAGGGGGGAGAGAGAGCGCAAAAAAGAGGGGGAGAGAGCTCAAAAGAGAGGGGGGGAGAGAGAGAGCTCAAAAAAGAGGGGGAGAGAGCAAAAGAGAGGGGGGAGAGAGCACAAAAGAGAGGGGCAAGAACACAAAAGAGAGGGGGAGAGAGAGCGCAAAAGAGAGGGGGAGAGAGAGAGAAAAATAGAGGGGGGGGGGGAGCGCAAAAGAGAGGGGGGAAGAGAGAGCGCAAAAGAGAGGGGGAGAGAGAACGCAAAAGAGAGGGGAGAGAGAGAGAGAGAGCGCAAAAGAGAGGGGATAGAGCACAAAAGAGAGGGGAAGAGAGAGAGCGCAAAAGAGTGGGGTTGAGAGAGTGCAAAAGAGATGGGGAGAGAGAGAGCGCAAAATAGATCGGGGAGAGAGAGCGCAAAATAGAGGGGGGAGAGAGAGGGCAAAATAGAGGGGAGAGAGCACAAAAGAGAGGGGAAGAGAGAGAGCGCAAAAGAGAAGGGGGAGAGAGAGCGCAAAAGAGAGGGGGTGAGAGAGCACAAAAGAGATGGGGAGAGAGAGAGCGCAAAATAGATGGGGGAGAGAGAGTGCAAAAGAGAGGGGGAGAGAGAGTGCTAAAGAGAGGGGGAGAGAGAGAGCGCAAAAGAGAGGGGGGGAGAGAGAGCGCAAAAAAGAGGGGGGAGAGAGAGCGCAAAAGAGAGGGGGAGAAAGCTCAAAAGAGAGGGGGGAGAGAGAGAGCTCAAAAAAGAGGGGGAGAGAGAGAGCAAAAGAGAGGGGGGAGAGAGAGAGAGCGCAAAAGAGGGGGGAGAGAGAGAGCACAAAAGAGAGGGGGAGAGAGTGCAAAAGAGAGGGGAGGAGAGAGAGCGCAAAAGAGAAGGGGAGAGAGAGCCCAAAAAAGAGGGGGGAGAGAGAGCGCAAAAGAGAGGGGGAGAGAGCTCAAAAGAGAGGGGGGGAGAGAGAGAGCTCAAAAAAGAGGGGGAGAGAGAGAGCAAAAGAGGGGGGAGAGAGAGAGAGCGCAAAAGAGGGGGGAGAGAGAGAGCACAAAACAGAGGGGGAGAGAGCGCAACAGAGAGGGGAGGAGAGAGAAGGCAAAAGAGAAGGGGAGAGAGCGCAAAAGAGAGGGGAGATAGAGAGCAAAAGAGAAGGGGGGAGAGAGTGCAAAAGAGAGGGGAGAGAGAGAGAGCGCAAAAGAGAGGGGAGAGAGCACAAAAGAGAGGGGAAGAGAGAGAGCGCAAAAGAGAAGGGGGAGAGAGAGCGCAAAAGAGAGGGGGCGAGAGAGCGCAAAAGAGATTGGGAGAGAGAGAGCGCAAAATAGATGGGGGAGAGAGAGTGCAAAAGAGAGGGGGAGAGAGAGTGCTATAGAGAGGGGGAGAGAGAGAGCGCAAAAGAGAGGGGGGAGAGAGAGCGCAAAAAAGAGGGGGGAGAGAGAGCGCAAAAGAGAGGGGGAGAGAGCTCAAAAGAGAGGGGGGGAGAGAGAGAGCTCAAAAAAGAGGGGGAGAGAGAGAGCAAAAGAGGCGGGGAGAGAGAGAGAGTGCAAAAGAGGGGGGAGAGAGAGAGCACAAAAGAGAGGGGGAGAGAGCGCAAAAGAGAGGGGAGGAGAGAGAACGCAAAAGAGAAGGGGAGAGAGCGCAAAAGAGAGGGGAGAGAGAGTGCAAAAGAGAGGGGAAGAGCGCAAAAGAGAGGGGAGAGAGAGCGTAAAAGAGAAGGGGGGGAGAGCGCAAAAGAGAAGGTGGAGAGAGCGCAAAAGAGAGGGGGAGAGAGCGCAAAAGAGAGGGGGGGAGAAAGTGCAAAAGAGAGGGGAGAGAGAGATTACAAAATAGAGGGGGGAGAAAGAGAGTGCAAAAGAGAGGGGGGAGAGAGAGCGCAAAAGGGAGGGGAGAGAGAGAGGGGGGGAGAGAGCACAAAGAGATGGGGGAGAGAGAGAGAGCGCAAAATAGATGGGGGAGAGAGAAAGCGCAAAAGAGAGGGGGAGAGAGCGCAAAAGAGAGGGGGAGAGAGAGAGTGCAAAAGAGAGGGGGAGAGAGAGAGCTCAAAAGAGAGGGGGGAGAGAGCTCAAAAGAGAGGGGGAGAGAGAGAGAGCAAAAGAGAGGGGGGGAGAGAGAGCGAGCAAAAGAGAGGGGGAGGGAGAGAGCGCAAGGGGTGAGACCACTGTACTGCAAAAAATGGCCCGTGTGGACGGGCTTTAGGACTAGTGGGTAATAAAGGAATTATCTATATTTTTAAACAATAACAATTCTGGAGTAGACTGTCCCTTTAACTTTTATAGTGATAATCTGCATATTTTTTTTTTTTTTAAATTACCTTGTTTTGGTATATTTCAAATATGCATAGTAAAATCAAGCAGCTGAAAAAAACAACATACTCAGTCGAGATCCTACAGTTATAGTTTACATTTTTTTAGATAAAGCATACAATTTAAAACTGCTTTCCTATTCACTTCTATTATCAAAGTTACTTTATTCTCATTTGCTGAAGGTGCATCAATGCAGAACTGGTAACTATCTGAACACATTTGGTAAGCTAAAGATAAGGGGAATATATGTACAGCCACCAATCAACAGCTAACTCCCTCTAGTTCATTGCTGCTCTGAAGCCTACCTAGGTATGAATTGCAACAAAGGATGCCAAGAGAACAAAGCATATTAGATAATAGAAGTAAATTGGAAAGTTGTTTGAAATAGTTTGCTCTATCTGAATAATGGCAGTTTAGTTTGGATTTAATTTAACATTGAAAACAAGTAGCTGTCATACTGTAAATGTCAGTGTTCTCCCCAGGACCATTGTAATGGTGCACCATTAGGGATGGGTGAATGTTTCTAAAAATTTGAAATTTAAAACAAATTTTGATACATTAATTCGTTCAAATCGAATTTCGAATGTTTATATAACATTCTAACATTCTATTTTCGAATTTTCGTTTTCTAATTTTTCAATAAAATTCCAAAATATTTGTTTGAATAATAGAATGTTTAGCTATGTATTCATTCAATTTTGAAATGTAATATTCGAATTCGAATGTGACATTCAAATTCGAAATAGTATTCCTAGTCTACAACTGTGTTTAATAAATGTAATATTCGAAATTGAAATAGTATTTCTAGTCTAATACTGTGTTTTAAATGTAATATTCAAATTTGAATGTGATATTCGATTTGAATATGACATTCATATTTGAAATAGTGTTTCTAGTCTACAATTGTGTTATATAAATGTAATATTCGAATTTGAATGTGACATTCGAATTCGAATGTGACATTCGAAAACTGTAAATAACATTCGAAAATTTTATTTTTAAGAATATTTGTTCTTATCAACATTCTATTATGTAAATCGAATTTCTACAATAACATTCGTTCTAACTTTCGAATTCGAATATAAAGACATTCGCCCATCCCTATGCACCATCCAGCTGATTTTACTGACCACCTGGCAAATGTAAGTCAATGTTCAGGTAAAATTAGCTAATTTAATTTTTTTTCAATGTTTATTGAAAAAATTATCATTAAATTAATATATATATATATATATATATATATGTGTGTGTGTGTGTGTGTGTGTGCAATTAATTTGTGCTTTACATAGAAGAAAATGTCATATTATAAAGTATTACACTGCCCCGCTCGCTACTTCATAATGACACCAACAGTAGAGAATACTGTGGGCCAGATTACAAGTGACATGCTATTTATCACTTTTGCTCACAAGCAAACACCACTTTTAACCCGTGATGCACACTAGTTCAGGACTTTGGATATTGCGACCGTGCTAACATCTTCTCCCCATAAACTTCAATGGAGTGCATTATTAAAAAAAAAAAAAAAAAAACTAACATTTATAGCTCACAGCATTAGACAGACAGTGCTAACCTGAAGGTAGTTATGCATATTTTACATTCCAAAATCACATTATTTAACTCAACAATGTCCCTCTATTTTGATTCAGACAATAAACTATAATGGAGGAGTTATGTATACTCTAGTCTGACTTCTATAATAATGTAATCATAATATATTTGGGGTCCCGAGTCTTCAAATATATGTACAATTATTGTGTATGGTCCCTAACTACTAGATTGGTGCTAAAGCTTTTATCTCTAAAACTGAGAGTACACTGCCTTGGTAAATAGGCATGGCCAAACCGGCACTCCACATACAGCTTGGGATAGCTCTCTGATGAATGTGATCCCACTAATTTGATACCAGATTAGCTTGTTACTGGACTAGAGAACCCTTTTGCACTGTTAATAGCTCAGATTGTGTTGTCCATATTTAAATATTGTTTGATGGGTCTGACATAGATAGAATTATCTTTGTTTTAGGCTCATTTTGCAGCTTGTTGCCTAGCAGATTATTTGTCCCCAATCTTTTAAAAGATCAGTTTGATCCTTACACTAACTATAGCACTTTGTATACACTTCTTCTAAACACTAGTCACGTATATTTTCTTGTACTTATATTCTGCACAATTTATATTTAGATTTGATGCATAGGATGTATGTATTTAATTATTTGCTTAAGAGTTGCTATTGCATGGTAACCCCTATTTGGTATTCTTTTTTGACAGGGGAGGGGTTTCTGGCATATAAAATAAGATGGATTGTATTGAACTTTTATCTGAGGAAGGGGTGTTTAACTCACTAATGTCACTTTACATTTAGTAATTCTTTCTCTTTTTTATTTATTTTCAAGTGCTTCTTCACGTAAAATGTCTAAATCATTTTTATATTGAGTTGTTGGATCCTTTTTTTAGGAGTCTATAGTGTGTTTTATCAGTCACCTGTCTATTACATTCATATTCATAATCCTTAGTATCCATTACTACTACATTTCCTCTTTTATCTGAACCCTTTATTCCTTTATTGTTATCTATTTATTTTCCTTTAGTTTTCTCTCTCTCTCTCTCTCTCTCTCTCTGTCTCTCTCTCTGTCTCTCTCTCTCTCTCTCTCTCTCTCTCTCTCTCTCTCTCTATATATATATATATATATATATATATATATACTGATATACTGTGTATATACATATATATATATATATATATATCCACATATTTATAAATATATATATATGTCTTCAGTAGCGCAAATCAGACGCACATTACATTTGTTTGTGCTTGAGCAAGCGCTTTTACTTTCTACTTAAAACATGCGTGCAAGTTAGTGCGGTTGTGATATCCGATAGACCGGGTGCGCTAAATCGCTCACATAAGTAGTGATACACTTGCAACACCAGATCGTTTGGCACTATTATTAACCTTTACCTTTTAATGCCAGATTTGCATTATACTTTGTGGGAAGTTGCACAAAATATAACTCACCCTGAGCTACTGATTGCACTCCACTTAATCTACCACATAATCTTTACATAGATGTTGATATAAAAAATGCCCTTAAAAGGACAGTATACAACAGTTTTCATATAACTGCATATAATAGACACTATTATAAACACTATTATAAAGAAGAATATGCACAGATACTTATCTAAAAAGACAGTATAAAACCTTTTAAAAACATACTTAGAAGCTCCCAGTTCAGCACTGTTGAGGAGGTTGACTGGGACACCCAGTGAAAGGGGCTGAAAAAAACAATAAGAGCAGACACTCCCCCCTCTCCTAATTCCCTACATATGAAAAGACAGACTAAACAAACAGGAGCCAGCAGTAGTCTGTAAACACATATATACATCTGACATATTGGGGCTTGGTTTGGAGTCAGCACAATGTTATTAAAAAATAAGCAAAACTATACATTGTTTCAAAAACACTCTCTGATGGACTATTTAAAAGCATCATCTACAAAATATTTATTCAAAGAAAAATCTAGTGTGTAATGTCCTTTTAAGCATAGCATTAGTTAAAGACAATATTTACTTTACACTTGAAAAAACAACAACTAATTTTAGGGTCAGGACTTCATTTAACTATTGTCTTTTAATGAAAAGTGTTATGCTCCTTTCTAAAACAGGATACAAATCTTCTTGAATCTTCTGTTTTCAAAGTAGGCATCAATGTACTCTATACAAGCTTGTCAGTCTTACGGTCCCCAGATTTAATCACAAATAAAATGTATACCTAAGAGAGAACGAAAATGGTTGTTGGCTCTGCCGCGATAAGTTTATTCAACAAGTGGGCACAAATATTATACAACTCTATATCCAATGTGGCTGTAGTAGGTTTTTAGGAAGTGTATATATGAAGGAGGCAACTAGTATCAGGAAAACTGATGAGAAAAATAGAAAAAAAAAATCTTTATGGGTTAAATCTCCATTTCAGGTACAAGGTTAAAAATATTTTTTTACAAAATATAGTTAAATTGTGCTTTATCCCACTAGAGCACTGGTTTTAAAACCTGTCATTAGGCCTCCCTAACAGGCCAAATTTTGAGGATATCTGAACTGGAGCACAGATAAAATAATCAACTGATTAGTAAACATGGCTATTTTACCTGCTCTCATCCAAGGTAATTGAAACGAAAAGAAAGGTTCCGGCTCACCTTAAATCCCATATCATAAAATTGAAGCCCAGAATGATTATAAAAAACAAGTATTTATTGGTGCACTAAAAACAAAAAGTAACAGAAGCAGGGGCATATTATGGCCTAGGCACACACATTTTTTGGGGCGGCACTTTCTGACTCACTGCCAGCCAGGGCTGTCATCAAAGGGTAACAGGTATCAGGAGCCCGGTGCACAAACAGCTTTTTTTGTTTTGCTATGTTTCTCCCCAGTTCCTATGGACAGCTGAGCATCCGGCCATGCTCCCTACTAAAGGTGATTTTGTGTGTGTGTGTTTTATACAGCCAAAGCTCAGTGCAAGTTGGGCAACAGCGCAGCTTAGGTGGAGCACGCAATATATCACCTCCTAGGGGCCAGGGAAGTGTGTTTTGGGAGCAGATCTGTTATAGTGGCGGGTGAGACAGCAGTATCATGGGGCGCAGGGGAAAATAAAGTGCGCAACTGTACAATCTGCAGAGGAAAAAATGAGCAGTAACAACATCCTGGCTGGCACTATAAGGAAAAAATACAGCCTTTTAAAATGAGCCCAGTTGCGTGACTATTATACCTGTCCTGAACTTTAGGCACTATGAGAACTTTAGACACTATAGCTGGTGGGAGAAGTGCAGAGCCTTTGATAGCAGGACTGGGGCTTGTTTGCTTCTCATGCTGACTAACGACCCTGCCGGAAAGTAGCAGTGAAGACATCAGCGGGGGTTGTGCTTTCAGCATGGAGAAGACAGACAAGGTATGTTAATTTCTTTAAAAAATGCTCAGTTTTTTTTTTTCTGCTGATTTATGGCATTTCTTTACTGCATATAAT
Source organism: Bombina bombina (assembly GCF_027579735.1). Lineage (NCBI taxonomy): Eukaryota > Metazoa > Chordata > Amphibia > Anura > Bombinatoridae > Bombina > Bombina bombina. Next base: position 662,873,653 of record NC_069499.1, read on the forward strand.
CATACTATGGGGGGTAGTTATCAAGCCGTCTACTTTTCTAGCTTCGCCGGCCCAATACGCCCGCCTAAGCTCGCCTCACATCGCCGCCGCGGACCTGAAAAAATATGCCTAAATTATCAAATAAAGCTGTCAAAAAGCCGCGGGGCGATGAGCAGCGGACTGTGACAGTTATCACTCATCCGATCTCGCTGCCCTTCGGCTTTTTCCCAGCTTTATTGCTAGCCTGTCACTAAGCACTCACACTAAACTACACTGTTCTACCCCCTATACCGGCGCCCCCGGAGCCCCCCGCAACTAAATAAAGTTACTAACCCCTAAACCGCCGCTACTAGACCCTGCCGCAACTCTTATAAATGTATTAACCCCTAAACCGCCGCTCCTAGACCCTGCCGCAACTCTTATAAATGTATTAACCCCTAAACCACCGCTCCTGGACACCGCTGCCACCTACAGTATACCTAGTAACCCCTATCCTGCCCCCCCTACACCGTCGCCCTCTATTATAAAATTATTAACCCCTATCCTGCTGATCCCGCACCTCTCCGCAACTAAATAAATAGTTTAACCCCTAAACCGCCGCTCCCTGAACCCGCCGCAACCTATATTAAACCTATTAACCCCTATCCTGTCCCCCCTACACCGTTGCCACCTATAATAAATTTATTAACCCCTAATCTGCCCCCCACTACACCGCCGCCACTGTAATAAAATTATTAACCCCTAAACCTAAGTCTAACCCTAACCCTAACGCCCCCCCTAACTTAAATATTAATTAAATAAATCTAAATAAATTAACTCTTATTAACTAAATGAATCCTATTTAAAACTAAATACTTACCTTTAAAATAAACCCTAATATAGCTACAATATAAATAATAATTATATTCTAGCTATCTTAGGATTTATATTTATTTTACAGGTAACTTTGTATTTATTTTAGCTAGTTAGAATAGGTATTAAATAGTTATTAACTATTTAATAACTACCTAGCTAAAAGAAATACAAAATTACCTGTAAAATAAATCCTAACCTAAGTTACAATTAAACCTAATACTACACTATCATTAAATTTATTAAATAAACTACCTACAAATAACTACAATTAAATACAATTACATAAACTAACTAAAGTACAAAAAATAAAAAAAGCTAAGTTACAAAAAATAAAAAAATAAGTTACAAACATGTTAAAAATATTACAACAATTTTAAGCTACTTACACCTAATCTAAGCCCCCTAATAAAATAACAAACCCCCCCAAAATAAAAAAATGCCCTACCCTATTCTAAATTAAATAAATTTCAAAGCTCTTTTACCTTACCAGCCCTTAAAAGGGCCATTTGTGGGGGCATGCCCCAAAGAAAACAGCTCTTTTGCCTGTAAAAGAAAAATACAACCCCCCCAACATTAAAATCCACCACCCACATACCCCTAATCTAACCCAAACCCCCCTTACAAAAACCTAACACTAATCCCCTGAAGATCATCCTACCTTTAGTTGTCTTCACTCAGCCGAGCCACCGATGGAACCGAAGTGGACATCCGGAGCGGAAGAAGTTAATCCTCCAAGCGGCGCTGAAGAAATCTTCCATCCGATGAAGTCATCATCCAGGCGGCGCTGAAGAAAAGTCTTCAATCCGGCCGATGTCATCTTCAAAGAGGCGCTGAAGAGGTCTTCTATCCGGGCGAAGTCATCTTCCAAGCTGGGTCTTGAATCTTCCTTCCGCCGACGCGTAACCACCTTCTTCACCGACGGACTACGACGAATGACGGCTCCTTTAAGGGACGTCATCCAAGATGGCGTCCCCTCAATTCCGATTGGCTGATAGGATTCTATCAGCCAATCAGAATTAAGGTAGGAAAAATCTGATTGGCTGATGGAATCAGCCAATCAGATTGAGCTTGCATTCTATTGGCTGTTCCGATCAGCCAATAGAATGCGAGCTCAATCTGATTGGCTGATTGGATCAGCCAATCGGATTGAACTTGAATCTGATTGGCTGATTCCATCAGCCAATCAGAATTTTCCTACCTTAGTTCCGATTGGCTGATAGAATCCTATCAGCCAATCGGAATTGAGGGGACGCCATCTTGGATGACGTCCCTTAAAGGAGCCGTCATTCGTCGTAGTCCGTCGGTGAAGAAGGTGGTTCCGCGTCGGCGGAAGATTCAAGACCCGGCTTGGAAGATGACTTTGCCCGGATAGAAGATCTCTTCAGCGCCTCTTTGAAGATGACATCGGCCGGATCAAAGACTTTTCTTCAGCGCCGCCTGGATGATGACTTCATCGGATGGAAGATTTCTTCAGCGCCGCTTGGAGGATTAACTTCTTCCGCTCCGGATGTCCTCTTCAGTTCCATCGGTGGCTCGGCTGAGTGAAGACAACTAAAGGTAGGATGATCTTCAGGGGATTAGTGTTATGTTTTTGTAAGGGGGGTTTGGGTTAGATTAGGGGTATGTGGGTGGTGGATTTTAATGTTGGGGGGGGGTTGTATTTTTCTTTTACAGGCAAAAGAGCTGTTTTCTTTGGGGCATGCCCCCACAAATGGCCCTTTTAAGGGCTGGTAAGGTAAAAGAGCTTTGAAATTTATTTAATTTAGAATAGGGTAGGGCATTTTTTTATTTTGGGGGGGTTTGTTATTTTATTTGGGGGCTTAGATTAGGTGTAAGTAGCTTAAAATTGTTGTAATATTTTTAACATGTTTGTAACTTATTTTTTTTATTTTTTGTAACTTAGCTTTTTTTATTTTTTGTACTTTAGTTAGTTTATGTAATTGTATTTAATTGTAGTTATTTGTAGGTAGTTTATTTAATTTATTTAATGATAGTGTAGTATTAGGTTTAATTGTAACTTAAGTTAGGATTTATTATACAGGTAATTTTGTATTTCTTTTAGCTAGGTAGTTATTAAATAGTTAATAACTATTTAATAACTATTCTAACTAGCTAAAATAAATACAAAGTTACCTGTAAAATAAATATAAATCCTAAGATAGCTACAATATAATTATTAATTACATTGTAGCTATCTTCGGGTTTATTTTACAGGTAAGTATTTATTTTTAAATAGGAATAATTTATTAAAGTATAGTGTAGTGTTAGGTGTAATTGTAACTTAGGTTAGGATTTATTTCACAGGTACATTTCTCTTTATTTTAGCTAGGTAAGCTATTAAATAGCTAATAACTATTTAATAGCTATTGTACCTAGTTAAAATAAATTGAAAGGTACCTGTAAAATAAATATAAATCCTAAGATAGCTAGAATATAATTATTATTTATATTGTAGCTATATTAGGGTTTATTTTAAAGGTAAGTATTTAGTTTTAAATAGGATTAATTTAGTTAATAAGAGTTAATTTATTTAGATTTATTTAATTAATATTTAAGTTAGGGGGGGGTTAGGGTTAGACTTAGGTTTAGGGGTTAATAATTTTATTACAGTGGCGACGGCGTAGTGGGGGGCAGGATAGGGGTTAATAAATTTATTATAGGTGGCGACGGTGTAGGGGGGACAGATTAGGGGTTAATACATTTATTATAGTTGCGGTGGGCTCCGGGAGCGGCGGTTTAGGGGTTAATATGTATAGAGTAGCTTGCGGTGGGCTCCGGGAGCGGCGGTTTAGGGGGTAATAACTTTATTTAGTTGCGGCGGTGTAGGGGGGGACAGATTAGTGGTGTTTAGACTCGGGGTACATGTTAGGGTGTTAGGTGTAGACAGCTCCCATAGGAATCAATGGGATGTCTGTCAGCAGCGAACTTGTACTTTCGCTATGGTCAGACTCCCATTGATTCCTATGGGATCCGCCACCTCCAGGGGTGGCGGATTGAAAACCAGGTACGCTGGGCCGTAAAAGTGCCGAGCGTACCTGCTAGTTTTTTGATAACTAGCAAAAGTAGTGAGAATGTGCCGCACTTGTGTGCGGAACATCTGGAGTGACGTAAGAATCGATCTGTGTCGGACTGAGTCCGGCGGATCGATGCTTACGTCACAAAATTCTACTTTTGCCGGTCTCGAGCCTTTGATAACTAAGGCGTATCAGCCTCGCCACAAATACGATGCGGAATTCCAGCGTATTTGAGGTTGACGGCTTGATAACTAGGCCCCAAAGTGTTCTAAAAGACTGTGGAAAGGGGAGCATACTTGGGACTTGGTAGTAAGTTTAATTGGACACTAATAATTGCACCAGAAAGCTAAAAGCTTAGAATGATAAATGTGCTATTTTCTTTAAAAAAAAAACAAAAAACGAATAGTACTTTGCATTATTATACATGTTAAATTGGGATGGTGCCACCTGGGTAATGCCCAGTGTGTGTGTGAGAGAGAGTTTGTGTCTTTGCGTGTGTGTGAAAGTATCTCTATGTCTGTGTCTGTGAGAAAGTGTCTTTGTGTGTGTGTGAAAGTATCTCCATGGGCTCTATGCACTAAGTGGCGGACGGACAGCTTCTTAACTCGCAAAGCTGTCCGCCCGCCTTCACTACATACGGGTAGCGGATCTGTTGATCCGCTTGCCTGTATGTATCATTACACACTCATCGGAGTGTGTAATGCCCACCCCTTTATTTGCGCAACCAATCGCATGACTGAAGGGGCTGTCAATCACCAAGAGCGAGTGAGCGAGCTTTCTGTGATTTTCCCTCGCTACCTCAGAGGTGGCGTATGGTGTAAGAAGCAGTGGTCTAATGACCGCTGCTTCTTACATTGCGGGAAACAGGCTCCAGAGCAGCTTTTGCTGCTTTGTACATGGAGCCCCATCTCTGTGTGTGTGAGAAAGTGTCTTTATGTCTGTGTGTGTGTATGTGTGAAAGTTTCTCTATGTCTGTGTGTGTGAGAAATTGTCTTTATGTCTCTGTGTGTGTGAGAGAAAGTGTCTTTATGTCTGTGTGAGTGTGAGAAATTGTCTTTTTGTTATGTATGTGTGAATGTTAAAGTGTCTATTTAGGGCAATAGTAGAAGCGGACGCTCCAAACCCACCCCGTCAGCATCCGATGCAGGGCTGGAGGTGATGATGTCAGATGCCACCACGACCGTCAACCAACGAAATGGCAGATACGGCAGCTACGATCACAGACAGAGGCAGGGTGCAAAGTCCAGCAGCACAGCAGTATAATAAAAAAGATTTTATTCAACCGAATGGCAAAATGTACAAACATGGACAAATCGTCTGATGCATTTTGCGCCCCCTAGTGGCCACTAGGAGGCGCAAAAAACGTCAGACAATTTGTCCATGTTTGTATGTTTTGTGTGTGTGAGTGTAAAGGTGTCTGTTTTTTGTGTGTGTGAGTGGGAAAGAGTCTTTATGTCTGTGTGTGTATGAGTGTGAAAGTGTCTTTATGTCTGTGTGTGTGAAAAGTATCTTTATGTCTGTTTGTGTGAGAAAGTGTCTTTATGTGTGTGCGTGAGTATCTAGTGTGTGTATGTGAGAGTGTCTGTGTTTGTGAGAGAGCGAGGCGGTGGGGGCAGCAGAAATTTGAGAGCCTAGGGCAGCACAAAACTTAAATATGCACTGAACAGAAGTGAAATCATCAAAGAAAAAGGATGACAATGACAAGGGCAGCAAAAGCAGACGTGTTCCATGCGGGACTACTGCACGTGTTCACTTCATAGCAAGCTAATCTGCCTCTTGTCTATTTAAAGGCATATGCTTTATTGAAGAGATCACATTTAACTATTTCCTTATTGCAGCATAAATCTTATTGCAGCATTAACCTTCCATAATCAGTGGTAAATATTCTATCTAATAGTTTAAATATTCATTAAACCACATTTTAAATACTTTTTATCTACTTTCTATCTATATAGAGATACAATTATATTTAGTACATTACATGATAATTTATTTTTGTTTCTTATAAACTTTTAGGTAAATATAGCTCTATGAAAGATATATTAGATGAATACATTTACATCCACCTCCATATTTATACCCCACGGGTTTCTGGTATTTAGAGTAAAAATCCACTGTACTTCTTTTTAACTAAGAATATAATCCCTGCCCTCCCCTTTTTGGAAAAGGGGACATGATCAATAGCTTGGATTTGTACTAATGAGGAATCACCAGAATGCTAATTTTTAAAATGTTTAGCTACTGGTGTATTTATTTCAGGGTTCCAATGTCCTTTATTTATACATTCTTGTAGTTTTTCCTATATATTGTATATTGCACCCCCTACAGGTGAGAAAGTAAATTACATTTGTTGATCTACAATTAAGCATATGATAAAACTATACCCTTCCTTAACATATCCACAAGTCTTACATCTAGTATCCCTACAGAGATGAAAGCCTTTTCTTCTGCTTAGCCAATTACTTCTTTTCATTTCATGTAGAAATGAAGTAGCAACGTAATAACCTACAGTTTTGGATATTTTGGCAACAAATTGAAAGCTTTTGGTCATATCTTGCTCTAAAACTGGATCTGTAGTTAAAATTGGTAAACTTTCTTTGATTATGTTGCAAATATGTTTATACTCTAAACTATATGGAGTGCTGAATATAATTTTAATGTCTTTCATATTATTCTTTTCGCTTTCTTTTTCTTATTGATTAGCATTTTTTTATATCTCAAAAGTTCCTCTCTAGGAATCTCATCAACTAGTTCCTTAGTGGTATTTAATAATTTGTCACTATAGCCTCTTGCTAACAATCTCTCTTTTAAAATATCACATTGTTGATGATATGTAAGTTCATCAGAACATACACGTTTGACTCTGATATATTGGCCCTTAGGTATAGCTTTTAATATGTGGTAGGGTTGCATGATTTAAAATTTAAAATAGTGTTACCACCTGTTGGTTTCTCATATAAATGTATTTCAATTTGACCAGAACTGAGATTAGACTTCAACTCTATATCCAAAAACTTAATTTGATCAGTGTCCTGTGATCTCACACAGTTTGATTAAATTAATTTGTATTTAAGTAGGTAAAGAATGATACCACTGAATTTTCATCTCCTTCCCACACCAGCAGGAGATCATTTATGTAATATCCAAAATAAATAATATGTTCCTTGAAGGGATTACTATCTGCATAGAAGTGGAGCATCTCCCACCATCCCATATAGAGATTGGCGTAGGACGGGGCAAAAACTGTCCCATCGCAGTTCCAAGGTAATCCTGTAAACCTGGTCTATTGGGGAGGCCAGAGGACAGTTATGAAAACCAGTGTATTAGAGCAATGTGTTCGGAGGAAACATCAAAGCTCATCAAGTAAGTATATTACAGAAAAATGTAATGCTTAGTTTTATCAACAATTGAACAGAGAGTACATGTATATAATATGAGGAAAATGTTGCCTCCTTTTCATTCAAACTCTGGCCTACACAAAATTCTACTAGACTAACTTCATTGATGTTTGTAACTCAGCAAACAATGAAACGCAAAGTATAATACTATCATCCAGGATTATAATTTACAACAAAGACCTACAAACTTTATCTGACTGAAGAAAATCTAGTTTGAGTTTAAAAAAGCTAAAAGGATTATAATGCAAATTATTGGAACTCATGAAGCATTTTAAAGGGACAGTCTTGGCCAAAATAAACTTTCATGATTCAGATAGAGCATGTAATTTTAAACAATTTTCAAATTTACTTTTATCACCAATTTTGCTTTGTTCTCTTGATATTCTTAGTTGAAAGCTTAACCTAGGAGGTCCATATGCTAATTTCTTAGACCTTGAAGCCCACCTCTTTCAGATTGCATTTTAACAGTTTTTCACCACTAGAGGGTGTTAGTTCACGTATTTCATATAGATAACACTGTGCTCGTGCACGAGAAGTTATCTGGGAGCAGACACTGATTGGCTAGACTGCAAGTCTGTCAAAAGAACTGAAAAAGGGGCAGTTTGCAGAGGCTTAGATACAAGATAATCACAGAGGTTAAACGTATATTATTATAAATGTGTTAGTTATGCAAAACTGGGAAATTGGTAATAAAGGGATTATACAAATGCTATAAAATGAGACCATAGTATGACAAAATATATTCCCAATTTGAATTTTTAAAGGGACAGTCTATACTAGTTATCTTAAAGTCTTAACTTATATTAAGCTGCAAGAGTAAGAAAGTAATTTTAACATTAATATTGTTTCTGGCTACTTTGAAATGGCTGACATGCTCTACTCACCGATGACATCACGATCTGGGCTGTATCTAGACACTCTGCTTAAAGGGCCATGATGCCCAAATGTTGAAACACGTGAAAGTGATGCAGCATAGCTGTAAAGAGCTGACTAGAAAATATCACCTGAACATATAAAAAAGTAAGATATTTTACCTCAAAATGTCCTAAATATTCACACCCCATTGTAAAGGATTATAAGCAGCAAATCAGTATGCCTGTCCAGGGACATGCAAGGGAGCAGGCCTCATGTACACTCATGTTATTTCCCTATTCAGTTTAAGGAAGTTTACTATGAAATCTCATGAGAGTTAAATGAAATCTCATGAGATCACAGTAAAAAAGTTCATGACCTCAACACTGCTGATGCTGATTGGCTGCTGTTAATTTTTTAACCTGCAGCTAGGCAGTAGCTGAAGTATAACGTTTTACACAGCATTTACTCTGAACTGAGACTGAGGAAATTGTGAAGTAAAATATCTTCCTTTTTTAGATAGAGATTCTGTGGTGATATTTTCCTTACAGCTTTTTACAGTTATGCAGCATCACTTTCAAGTGATTTAACCTATGAGTAATATGTCCCTTTAATGATGTTGACAGCCTGTTGAATTCAACTAGTGAGGCTTTTGTAACTAGTGAGCCTTTAATGCAGCTCAGATCATGATATCATCAGTGGACAGAGCTTGGTACCAATTTCAAAGTGGCAAGAAACAATGTTAATTTAAAAATAACTTTTTTACTGTTCCTACTGCATGGTATAGAAAGGGGTGCAGGAAACTTTTTGCAGCTTAATCTAAGGTAAGACTTTAAGATGCCTAAGGTGTAGACTGTCCCTTTAAAATAAGATTAATCTTACTTAGCAAGAATATACATGAAAAGAGTAGTAACTTTTTTGCCCAAAAACAAAACAGCAGAAGGAAATTAAAAATGAGGACCCCTGTTAAAGAGCAAGTGGTGAAGAAAAAAAAAAAAAAAGAAAGAAACAGTTCATATGTGCCATATAGATAACATTTTGCTCACGCCTGTGGAGTTACTTATGAGAGGGCACTAATTGTCTAAAATACAAGTCTGTCATAAGAACTGAAATAAGGGGTAGTCTGCAGAGGCTTAGATACAAGATAATCACAGAGGAAAAAAGTATATTTATATAACAGTGTTGGTTATGCAAAACAAGGGAATAGATAATAAATGGGCTATCTGTAGTAGACTGTTCCTTTTAATACTTTAATGCAATTTATGCAAGTTTTTTTTTTTTTACTTTTCCATCCCTCCCTCTCTCCCTAAGCTTTTTTGGTGTCAAATGCTTTTAAAAGGTGGATTATCAGTTTTGCATCAACAACCATGTTAGACAAATCATTTTTTGCAATAGTAACCAAGTTGAATCAGTGCTAAACCACCTTAAGGGAATACAAGAGGGCAGGCTACCCCAGTCTGTACATGTGCAAAAAGAGTTTGTGCTATATCTGAATATTAGTTTGTAATTGGTTAGCAAGGATTATTTTGTTTTGGGGGGCAGGGAAATCAGTGAAAAGAATAAAACATAAAACAATATACTCATTTGCCAAAATAAAGCTGCAGTTTTGATTGCAAAATTATTCTTATACATGAAGGTTTATAATCATGTAGTTTACAATTTGTGTTTAGTGTCCTTTTAACCACAAAGGGCTCTAATAAGCTTATATATACTGTATGTCTATTTTTGTGTATATATGTGTTTATATGTGTATATTTGTCTGTAAATACATATAGACATATAAATACCCAAATACATCTGTGTGTGTGTGTATATATATATATATATATATATATATATATATATATATATAGTGGGACAAAAAAGTATTTAGTCAGCCATCAATTGTGCAAGTTCCCCCACTTAAGAAGATGAGAGAAGCCTGTAATTTTCATCATAATTGTACCTCAACTATGAGAGACAAAATGTTGAAACAAATCCAGACAATCACATTGTCTGATTTGGAAAGAATTTATTTGCATATTATGGTGGAAAATAAGTATTTGGTCACCTACAAACAAGCAATATTTCTGGCTCTCACAGACCTGTACCTTCTTCTTTCAGAGGCTCCTCTGTCCTCCACTCATTACCTGTATTAATGGCACCTGTTTGAACTTGTTATCAGTATAAAAGACACCTGTCCACAACCTCAAACAGTCACACTCCAAACTTCACTATGGTGAAGACCAAAGAGCTGTTGAAGGACACCAGAAACAAAATTGTAGACCTGCACCAGGCTGGGAATCAACTGTGGGAGCAATAATTAGAAAATGGAAGAGATACAAGACCACTGATATTCTCCCTCGATCTGGGGCTCCACGCAAGATCTCACCCTGTGGGGTCAAAATGATCACAAGAACGGTGAGCAAACATCCCAGAACCACACAGGGGGACCTAGTGAATGACCTGCAGAGAGCTGGGACCAACGTAACAAAGGCTACCATCAGTAACACACTACGCCGCCAGGGACTCAGATCCTGCAGTGCCAGACGTGTTCCCCTGCTTAAGCAGTATGCTAGAGAGCATTTGGATGATTCAGAAGAGGATTGGGAGAATGTCATATGGTCAGATGAAACCAAAGTAGAACTGTTTGGTAGAAACACAACTCATTGTGTTTGGAGGAGAGAGAATGCTGAGTTGCAACCGAAGAACACCATACCTACTGTGAAGCATGGGGATGGCAACATCATGCTTTGATGCTGTTTCTCTGCAAAGGGAACAGGACGACTGATCCGTGTACATGAAAGAATGAATGGGGCCATGTATCGTGAGATTTTGAGTGCAAACCTCCTTCCATCAGCAAGGGCATTGAAGATGAAATGTGGCTGGGTCTTTCAGCATGACAATGATCCCAAACACACCCCCCGGGCAATGAAGGAGTGGCTTCGTAAGAAGCATTTCAAGGTCCTGGAGTGGCCTAGCCAGTCTCCAGATCTAAACCCCATAGAAAACCTTTGGAGGGAGTTGAAAGTCTGTGTTGCCCAGTGACAGCCCCAAAACATCACTGCTCTAGAGGAGATCTGCATGCAGGAATGGGCCAACATACCAGCAACAGAGTGTGACAACCTTGTGAAGACTTACAGAAAATGTTTGACCTCTGTCATTGTCAACAAAGGATATATAACAAAGCATTGAGATGAACTTTTGATATTGACCAAATACTTATTGTCCACCATAATTTGCAAATAAATTCTTTTCAAATCAGACAATGTGATTGTCTGGATTTGTTTCCAAATTTTGTCTCTTATAGTTGAGGTATACCTATGATGAAAATTACAGGCCTCTCTCATCTTCTTAAGTGGGAGAACTTGCACAATTGGTGGCTGACTTAATACTTTTTTGCCCCACTGTATATATATATATATATATACACATCTTTAGAGATGTATTTGTATGCATCTCAATGTTAAAGCCCTTTTGCTGCCTTTTTTTCTAACACCTGAGATATCATATCTTTGAGCTCCTATAACTTTTTTGTTCTATATTTTTTTTAAATAATTGTTATTAGGTGGTTTTATTATGAGTGTAAGTTTACTTTGTAATGTGTTTTATGTAACTTTTATGTTTCATGAAAAAAGTTAACCAGAGCTCTGAAGTAGCAGTATTCATTCTAGCATAAAGCTTGAGCGCAATTGCGTTTACTTTCAACTGGCAATATGAGCACAATTTAACCTGCGCACAAACCACAAACGATCGCGAAAACCCAATATCGCTTGCATGCAAGCGTTAGCGCTCTGCTTGTAATCTGTCCGTTATTATGCAAGTTGAATAAGTTTAAACATTTAAAACTTGTACCTTAAATGCCACATGTGTGCTATCTATCACTTCTAAGACATTGGGCATGCTTCCCTGTGAATAAACCTCACTTAAATGTCTCAGTGAAAAATTTGTCAACCCATTCTCATCAGAAACAGGCGGTATCTCTGCTACTTATCACAATATAAAATAGTATATGCTTTTTTTAAATCATAATTTTTTTATACTTGAAAACAGATGTGAAAATGTATGAAACACATGCAATGTATGAAATCATTAAAAAGAACAAATACACATTTAGAATTTAGATTCCTATTCATGTGATAATTATGAAATAATAAAGATATGTTTGCATGGTCAAAATAATTATCACAATGCAAAACTCCTTACCATGGTTAATGTAGACATTAACATTAACTATATTAATAGTTTAATATATCTAAAATCTAACTCAAAAATATCATTCCAGCTATCAGTTTAAATGTCTTCCTGACAAAAATTCACCACACGAAAACAGATGTCTCAGAGTCTGCATGAGAAGATTATTCTTGACATTTAACCCACTTGCAGTCAGCATTTCAGTTTTTTGTATGCATTCTTTTATCACAAAAACTTTTTTTTTGTAAAGCAAACAAAAAAAGGAAGATGAAAAGAAAACAGTGAAACATAAACAGTTTGTGACAGAAGAATGTGAAAAAAGGTTGGATGCAAAATACTTCGTAGGCCAATTAATTTTAAACTAAACATAAACAAGAAAGATGCATTTGTGAAAGAAGCAGAGATACTGGTATTTATTATGATGTAGTAAAATTCCACTTGAAAAAGTATAAAGCATAAAAAGGCATTTATTGATATATATAAAACATTTCAAACAATGCTGGTTTTTTTTTTGTCAGGACAGTTTTGTATTCTGTATCATCCTTTATACCAGGATGTTTATGCATTTTTTACTTTCTTGAAAACTAAATTTAGAGAAAAAAAGGCTATATGAACATAATATAAAAAATAGTTGAAGTAGCTAGTTATTATATTCCAGTAGCATGTTTAGATATTTACATTTAGTTTGTTTAAAAGCTATTTATAGTCCTGATTTGTTTTAAACAATATTGTCAGCCCATTAGAAGAACAGTGTGAAAACAATGCTCATATAGGTATCTGGAGGGGTGCAAGGGTGGGAGGGTATTTAACGTGAGAGCTCTCTCCTATAGGTTCCAAAGGGAGCCTCATTCTCATGCCTTCAAAAAAGGCATGAGAACTAGCGCAGTGAAGGGGGTTCGTCACGCCGCAGTGGCAGCAAATTATAAATATATGTATAGGAATATATACATATATATTTACGTGTTAATATTTGTATATACACATATTAACACTTAAAAATATATGTATTTAAGCATAAACATATTTACATGGAACGCTCAGTTCCCATAGACTGCAATGTAAAGGCTCTTTTCAGTGCCCTTTTTTTTCTTACACCCTACAGCTACCAACTTTAGCCATCAAAAACTGCTAAGTGCAGTTACTTTATTAAAAAATAAAGATGCTACTATCTTTCATCTAAATTACAAGTTTTGCGTTAAACCCTGTGTGTAAATAGTGCTAAATATTTAGCGGTACCACACTTTTCATAGTGCCGCCCTTACAAGTTACAAAAAAAACTTTTTGTGTTGTGCGATATGGTGCGCTAAGCTCCATACCGCACAAAAACCAAGTCCTGACTTGACGTGCTCGTGCACATTTTCCCCCATAGACATCAATGGAGAAAAAGTGTTAGAAAAAAACTAACACCTGTGATTGTGGAATGGCAATCGCTATAACGCAATCCCCAATGATGCCTATGGGGACAAGAAGGTTATGTAAATCACCCTAACATAAACCCCTAGTCAAAACACCCCTAATCTGCCGCCCCTCGACATTGCCAACACTAAATAAAGTTATTAACCTCTGAACCGCTTCCCCTGACATCACTGACATTAACTAAATGTATTAATCCCTAAACTGCTGCCTCCAACATTGCAGACACTAAAGTTATTAACCTCTAAACCGCCGCCCCCGACATCACCAACACTAAAATAAACCTTTTAACCCTAAATCATCACCCACCTGCAACATCAACACTACAATAAACCTATTAACCTCTAATCCACCGCCCACCTGCATCACTAACACCTAAATAAAACTATTAACCCCTAATCCGCCACCCCCACATAGCAAATATTGAACTAAACCTATTAACCCCTAAACCACCAAACACTCACATCCCGACTACCTAAATAAACCTATTAACCCCTAAACTGGCAAACACCCACATCGCGACTATCTAAATAAACCTATTAATCCCTAAACCACCAAACACCCACATCGTGACAAACTAAATTAAACTAGTTACCCCTAGACCTAACACCCGCTATCTTTAAATTAAACTTACAATATAATTACCTTCAAATAAATAAAATAAAAAAACTTAGCTTAAACTATAAATAAACCTAACATAACTATTTTAACAAAATAAAATATACTGATTTGAACACCCAATATGATTTCAGTAGCTCTCATTCTATTGGCTGATTTTTAAAATTTCAGACAATAGGAATGCTAAAATCTCCATGATGGATGAAGTTGGATCCCCTGGATGAAAACTTTTTTATTTTTGAATGGGCCGCAAAAGAGCTAATTGCCCTTTTAAGGGCAATATTCAAACAAATGCCCCTTTAGGGGCAATAGGTATCTTAGGTTTATTTTAGTTAGGTCTTTTTAATTTTGGGGGTTTGGGTGGGTGCTAGTTGTATTGTTAGGGGGGCTTTGTAATTTTTTTGCAAAGAGGAGCTGATTACTTTAGGCAAAAGTCCTACAAATGGCCCTTTTAAGGGCTATTGGTAGTTTGATAGATTAGGGTTTTTTTATTTTGGGGTGACTTTTTTGTTTTTATAGGGGTATTAGATTAGGTTTAATTTTTTTTTATCTTGAATAATTTCGTTTATTTATTTTGTAATCTTAGATTTTTTTATTTTTTTTTTATTTTAGACTGTTTTTTTTAATGTTAGTTTTTTCCATAGTATTAGGATTTTTTAATTTTGTAATTTAGGTTTTTTATTTTTTGTATATATATATATATATATATATATATATATATATATATATATATATATATATTTTTAAATAGTTATGTTAGGTTTATTTATAGTTTAAGCTTAGTTTTTTTAATTTCACAGGTAAGTTTTTATTTATTTGAAAGTAGATATATTGTAACTTTAATTTAAAGTTAGGGGGTGTTAGGTTTAGGGGTTAACAGTTTAATTTAGGTAGTCACTATGTGGGTGTTTGGCGGTTTAGGGGTTAATAGGTTTAGGTTAGTAGTTGCAATGCTGCGGACGGCAGATTAGAGGTTAATAGATTTATTTAGGTGTTAGTGATGTGGGAGGTCGGTGGTTTAGGGGTAAATAGGTAGTTTATGGGTGTTAGTGTACTTTGTAACTATTTTGTTATGAGTTTTTTAAACATTTTTGTTTTGCAAAATCCATAACTACTGGTCTTTGATAGCAGACAGGATTGTGGCTGTATAAGCTTTAGCGCTAGCAGAATAGCTGGACTGCATAACCTAATATGGGTGAGCTGAATATTCAACACTCAAAAGCCATTTTTTGAGTGCGGATTGGAGAATTGTGGTATAGGATAAAATGCTAGTGGTATAGCCATACCGCCGCGACTTGTAATATGGGTGAGCTGAATATTCCGCTTGCAAAGGCCAATTTTTCAGCAGTATAGCCGTACCGTAACACTTGTAATCTAGGTCTTTACTTTTTAATAAAGTATATTACACTTGATTTAGGGGGCATTTGGTGGACATTTATAAAATTAACCAGAGATCTGATCTCTGGTTAATTTTATAAGTACTAATTGCTACCGCGAGCTTGCAGTAGCAATAACCAGCCACTTGTAATGGCTGGTCATTTATTGAACACCTGCAATAAATGTGGGTGCGCAATAAATTAGCCCTCCACTTGTAATCAACAGGAATTTAAGTAGTTACCTCAGTCTCCAGGAACAGAGGGAACTCTTTCATAAGTCCTCTGGACTCTGCCCTCTGCTGCTTCAATCTTGTCAATCTCCCTTATAAATCTATAGGCAGCTGTCCTTCACTCAGATCATCATGCAGGTTGCACTGCCAGATTGTCATGCAGGTTGCACTGCTAAATGGACTGGGTGCTGTATGGCTGAATTTTTACTTGCAGGACTGTAGTAAGTAGTGCAGCAATAATTTGCGATGTTTTCGCTGGTGTGTGTTTAATTAGAATTAATAAAGCAGTTTTATTTAATATGTGTCCCCAAATGGCTAAATAATACAATTCCCTAGTAAGTTATATTTATATTTAAAAAAAACAACAATAATTAGTGAGTATCTATTGATTAATGACCAGGCAAAATAGGATGTTTATAAGGAAAAAAGTTTTAATAAAATGTTTCAATAAAAATGTTTACATCTGCTTCAGAAATTGTATATATCTCTCTATCCACCAATTTACTGGTAACCTTAATAGCAATTGCTAGCAACAATATATCTCCTAGAGGTTTTTTAGAATCCTTCTAAAATAACATCTTTCAAAATATAAATCCTCCAATACGTTCACTCAATCAACATCCTCATTCGATTCATACAAATACATTCAAAATTCCATCTCTGAGAAACTACTAAAAAACTACTAAAAATTGTTATTTGGGCGAATTACTCAAATTAAAAAAATGTTTAAAAAATTGTTGACGCTATAAATGTCTTTTATCCGTCTGCTGTGTGCTAAGTTAATATTTTTGTTTAATTAGCAGCACTCCAATATCTCATTTCTCAAATCAGAGTTTCAAAAAAGTCTCTTGTTACTAATCAGAAAGAATGCATAAGGTTGTTATCCAGAGTATATTCTCCCCTTTTATTAATTAAATTCCACACTATCAGTATTTTGTATGTTTCCGTGTTAAGTAAATATATGCTGGGAGGTATTCTAACCTTATTTATGTTCACCGTCCTCACTTTTCCTGTGTTTGGCTATGAGAAGCCGTTAGACTCTGAAGCTTCCACGCTGCTGCTGTTGTTGTTAGGTGTGACATCACTTATTGCCGGTGCCGGACCACCTGTAATATACTTGCGCAAGTATTTCTCTGTGTTCCTCCTCTTCTGACCTGTCTCCTGCTGTTAGGACTGGTATATCTCTGCACTTAAGTACTTTGTGCGCAGAGTTACTACAGTCCTTTCCGCTTCTTGTCAGATTTATTTTCAGTCATGGAGGCTTTCCCAGCATCTATTGATATCTGCAATCCTTTTGTCTCTTACTGCCACAATTCTACGCGTTTCACCCTCTTTCAGGGCTTTGTCAAGAACATTTTTATTACACCATATCAGTGGCATCGCTATCCTGGATATCAAGCATAAGATATAACAGTAACTATGAAATCGCTAGATATAAATATTATACAAATTATCCCGTGGAACCCTAATCTGATCCGTTAAAGACTTTGGCGGCAGCCTCAATATTGTCTCTCAAGACAACCCCCCCCCCAATAAGTTAAAACCAAATTGGGAAAAAATGTACAGATCAGATACTGTAGGAGTTATACTTTAAGCACACAAATTTACTTTCTCCTTTTACATGGCTCATGACAGCTCCCGCCTTATATATTACTTTTCACATAAGTTAGGTGAATTATTACCTATTGTAATAAGGTAGATATTTTATTAGCTCAACTGCAATCAATTAATCTGCCGCCCCCTATACCCCCGCCACCTACATAAACTTATTAACCCCTAAACCGCAGCTCCCGGACCCCGCAGCCACCTATATTAAAGTTATTAACCCCTATCCTGCCCCCCTATACCGCCACCACCTATATTAAAATTATTAACCCTTAAACCTAAGTCTAACACCAACCCTAAACCCCCCCAACTTAAATATTATTTTAATAAATCAAAATAATATTACTCGTATTAACTAAATTATTCCTATTTAAAACGAAATAAACGGAACAGATTTAAACTTCAATCTGATTGGCTGATTGAATCAACCAATCAGATTTTTCCTACCTATCGCCAATCGGAATTCGAGGGACACCATCTTGAATGACGTCCCTTAAAGGAACCGTCATTCGTCGTTCAGTCCTCGGTTGAAGAGGATGGCTCCGCATCGGCTTCTTTGAAGATGGCTCCGCTCCGGATGGATGATGATTGAAGACGCCGCCTGGATGAAGACTTCTGCTGGATGGAGGACCTCTTCTGTGCAACTTGGATGGAGATTTTGGCCTGGTTGGGTGAAGACGGCTCTAGTTAGGGTGATCCTCAGGGGGTTAGTGTTAGGTTTTTTTAATTGGGGTTTGGGTGGGTTAGAGTAGGGGTATGTGGGTGGTGGGTTTTAATGTTGGGGGGGTTGTATTTTTTTTACAGGTAAAAGAGCTGATTACTTTGGGGCAATGCCCCGCAAAAAGCCCTTTTAAGGGCTGGTAAGAGAGCTGGTTACTTTGTAATTTAGAATAGGGTATGACATTTTTTTATTTTGGGGGGCTCTATTATTTTATTAGGGGGCTTAGATTAGGTGTAATTAGTTTAAACTTCTTGTAATTCTTTTTTATTTTCTGTAATTTAGTGTTTGTTTTTTTTGTACTATAGTTTAGTTTATTTAATTTAATTTAATTTTAGGTAATTGTAATTAATTTATTTAATTAATTTAATGATAGTGTAGTGTTAGGTTTAATTGTAACTTAGGTTAGGATTTATTTTACAGGTAATTTTGTAAGTATTTTAGCTAGGTAGTTATTAAATAGTTAATAACTATTTAATAACTATTGTACCTAGTTAAAATAAATACAAAGTTGCCTGTAAAAATAAATCCTAAAATAGCTACAATATAATTATTAGTTATATTGTAGCTATCTTAGGGTTTATTTCACAGGTAAGTATTTAGTTTTAAATCGGAATAATTTAGTTAATACGAGTAATGTTATTTAGATTTATTAAAATAATATTTAAGTTAGGGGGGGTTAGGGTTAGGGGGTTAATAATTTTAATATAGGTGGCGGCGGTATAGGGGGGGCAGGATAGGGGTTAATAATTTTAATATAGGTGGCGGCGGTATAGGGGGGCAGGATAGGGGTTAATAATTTTAATATAGGTGGCGGCGGTATAGGGGGGCAGGATAGGGGTTAATTATTTTAATATAGGTGGTGGCAGTATAGGGGGGGCAGGATAGGGGTTAATCATTTTAATATATGTGGCGGCGGTATAGGGGGGCAGGATAGGGGTTAATAATTTTAATATAGGTGGCGGCAGTGTAGTGGGGGGCAGGATAGCGGTTAATAAGTTTAATATAGGTGGCGGCGGTGTAGTGAGGGCAGGATAGGGGTTAATAATTTTAATATAGGTGGCGGCGGTATAGGGGGGGCAGGATAGGGGTTAATAATTTTAATATAGGTGGCGGCTGTATAGGGGCGCAGGATAGGGGTTAATTATTTTAATATAGGTGGTGGCGGTATCGGGGGGGGCAGGATAGGGGTTAATAATTTTAATATAGGTGTTGGCGGTATAGGGGGGGCAGGATAGGGGTTAATAATTTTAATATAGGTGGCGGCAGTGTAGTGGGGGGCAGGATAGGGGTTAATAATTTTAATATAGGTGGCGGCGGTGTAGTGGGGGCAGGATAGGGGTTAATAAGTTTAATATAGGTGGCGGCGGTGTAGTGAGGGCAGGATAGGGGTTAATAATTTTAATATAGGTGGCGGCAGTGTAGTGGGGGCAGGATAGGGGTTAATAAGTTTAATATAGGTGGCGGCGGTGTAGTGGGTGCAGGATAGGGGTTAATGAGTTTAATGTAGGTCGCGGCGGTGTAGTGGGGGGCAAGGTAGGGGTTAATAAATGTAATGTAGGTGGCGGTGGGCTCCGGGTGCGGCGGTCTAGGGGTTAAACAATTTATTTAGTTGCGGCGGGGTCCGGAAACAGCGGTTTAGGGGTTAATACATTTATTAGAGTTGCGGCGGGGTCCAGGAGCAGCGGTTTAGGGGGTAATAAGTTTATTTAGGTGCGGGGGGCTCCAGGAGCGGAGGTTTAGGGGGTAAAACAGTATAGTTTAGTGTGGGTGCTTAGTGACAGGCTATCAAGAAAGCTGAGAAGAAGCCGATGAGCAGCGAGATAGATGACTGTCAGTTAACAACAGTCCGCTGCTCATCGCTCCGTACTTGGTGCACGGCTTCTTGACAGCTTTTTTGATAACTTTGGAGAATGTATTCAGGTCCGCAGCGGAGATGGTAGGCGAGCTTAGGTGAGCGTATTGGGCCGGCGAATGCAGGTAAGTAGACGGCTTCATAACTAGAGGCCATTGTGTTCTTTTCTATTCCCTACCTTCTAACAATTGCCTTTTTTGATTCCTATGGGTCCAATAGTGGCCCGTTACAAAGTTAATGGTAGAGATCACTATAAGAAAAGTAGTTAAAGCTGCTATGTATTAAATTCTAGTTTGACAAATCTATAATCCCTAATAAAATGTTAACCTGTAAATAGAGGTTCATAACTGTTTAGGGAAGATAATTGTTATTAACTTTAGTAAGTGTGAATCAAACAACCTTCTATTTTATATTACATAGTATTCTACAAAATATTTCTAAGTCTAAAAGTGGCGTTCAGAAATGTTAATTTGTCTCCATTAATGTTGTGCGTTAATGTTGACGTCCTACTGGCCCATTTATCAAAGGGCTTGCGGACCTGATCCGACACTGCAATCAGGTCCGCAAGACCTCGCTAAATGCGGAGAGCAATACGCTCTCCGCATTTAACATTGCAACGCCGCCCCCTGCTGACTCGCGGCCAATCGGCCGCCAGCAGGGAGCTGTCAATCAACCCGATCGTATTCGATCGGGTTGATGTCCGGCGATTCCTGTCCGCCTGCTCAGAGCAGGCGGACAGGGTTATGGAGCAGCGGTCTTTAGACCGCTGCTTCATAAGTTGTGTTTCTGGTGAGTCTGAAGACTCGCCAGAAACACGGCCCTTCAAGCTCCGTCATGAGCTTGATAAATGGGCCAGCAAGAGTAGACTTAAATTTATAGAAGGATATATTACCTTAAACCAGAGGTTTCAGTTTTTTTTATATACTTTAATTCTATATGGTGTCACTCTGCACTCATGTTTGTAAATGTATGTTACTTTTATTACATATTGTCTGTAATATTGTACAGGTAGCCCTCAGTTTACGCTGGGGTTAGGTTCCAGAAGGAATGGTTGTAAATCGAAACTGTTGTAAAATGAAGCCCAGTTTATAATCTAACTCAATGGGAAGTGAGGGAGTTAGGTTCCAGGCCCCTCTCAAAATTGTCATAAGTAAAACCTAATACATTATTTTTAAAGCTTTGAAATGAAGACTTTAAATGCTTAACAACATTATAAACCTAATAAAATAGCCACACAACACATAATATATAATTAAACTAAATTAAATTAACAAAAACATTTGCTAAACAGCATTATAAACCTAATAAAATAATCACACAACACAGACTTTACTTGCATTTTTCTGCAAACAGTTCTTTCTATGCATTCCAATCTGAACTGATTTATAGACAGGAAAATCTTGTTCCTTTGAAATCTGCTCGATAGCTCAGGTCTGGTTAAACTGATTAATTTCAGCTTGCTTGGCTTGCATATCTTTGCTACAACACAAGCGGACAGCTCCACCTACTGGCTATTTTAATCAATGCACTACTTTTCAATGCTTTTCAATAGCAGTCACATGACTGAAAAAAAGGTTGTTATTCTGAAACGGTGCAAATTGAACCGTTGTAAACTGAGGGCCACCTGTACTATTTCAAAGTAATCACTGCTTGTACCTTTTTCCTATATACCGCAATTAAAAAAAATGACAAAGGGGGGGGGGCGGAGCCAGCAGCAGCGATGGAAGCTGTGTAATTTCTGAGCTCTGTAACCCAGCTCCATAGATCGGCTCAAAATTACACATAAAGCCCTCATTTCTGCAAAATAATATGACCTTATGAAAGTCTAATAGACCGGGAGTCATAGGAATACCTTTTCAAACTGATCCAGAGGATTTTATTCAGTCATAGAGCCCTATCACATCCATAACCGGTGGCGCACTAACTTTTACCCGGCCTGGAGCCAGACCTGCAATCGGGACTCAACCCGGTGCCTTGTCCGCTTTGGGGAATCCCTCCCTACCCTGACCAATGACACGGAACGTCACAAGGCGAAGCACCAGAGTTTCTTACCTTCTCCCGTGTTGCGCAGCCATAGCCAGAAGTGGTTCACGCACGTAGCAAAGAGGCTGCAGCCGCACTATAAGGAGTCGGAAGGTGCCGACTCGGAGGTTAGTTCTTCTACGGGTCAGGTGTGGGAAAAATAAACAATACACTGCATCACCCAGGCACTGGCTAAAGGCAGGGGTATCGGAATCAGCCCAAATAAACCCGCTATCAGACTTACACCTTGAGAGGACTAGCTATCAGGTCTGAGACCAGTATTGTGGGGCCTATTATTTCTCGTCAGAGCAGTTAACCACGTGACGAGTATCTGCTACCATTACGCAGACCCTAGAGATCACTGAGCTCATTTTGCTGCCAATATAGATTTTGGCACTTGGCCTTTATTTTAAAAGAAATTACACTGCAAATCAGCACACCTGGTTCAAGTTTTTTCTTTTTCTTCATAGCCACATCTGTTTATAGAAGAGACCTGCAGCATACCTTTTCACCATCTCAAGTAAAATGAACGCAAAACGCTCCACGAAACTTAATAAACCCCCTAAGTTGCACAACCACAGAGACAGTATGGTCGCTCAGTTTTTCTCACCCCCTAAAAAAAACTCAGAATTAGAGGTGTACCTGAGTCGGTACTACCCAAAGACTTCCCAATATATCTCCCGGCCTTATTCGCACATCTCAGAAACACCACTCCTTCTACTGATATTCCATGGGATAGGGCCCACAGAGCCCTTAGACCAAAGCGACCGGACACTGCCCCCCCCCAGGGATATCATTATGAAGTTCAGAGAGTTCAGTGAAAAGGAAGAGCTCCTAAACCTCTCCCGTAGGCACCAGCC
The DNA here is from genome assembly GCF_027579735.1 of Bombina bombina. NCBI lineage: Eukaryota > Metazoa > Chordata > Amphibia > Anura > Bombinatoridae > Bombina > Bombina bombina. Next base: position 662,896,621 of record NC_069499.1, read on the forward strand.
TGTGAAATTCAGGGGGGTTGTTCTCCAATTTTATCAGGATCTTTCTCAACGTACTCTGCAAAGGAGGAGAGAACTTGCTCCTGTAACGTCTCTGCTACGACAGAAGAAAATTCTCTACAGGTGGGGATTTCCCTTCCATCTCTATGTGCTTCATGGAAACAGAAAGCTAATCTGCAGAACCTTGGAAGATGTCAACGCCTTTTGCCAGGCACTAGAATTGGACCCCCCTGAGGATCTTTCCCCAGAGAACTCTTTCACAAACCTCCTAGAAAGAGGCCTACAGGATCTGTCCAGAGAGAATGGCAATGTACACCATCCCGATCCCAACCTAAACCACAGGCCAAATCCTCAGGCTCGCTCTCTAGAGACACAACTTAGCCAGTCTTTCTTATTCTGGCTACCTCCACGACCTGAATAGTCTGTCAGGGGTTTTACCCGCTGCTCCATTTCGTTGTTGGGTAATGTATAGCCTTAATGGTCATTAGTCATTATATGTTAGATGACTCCTGGTCTAGGAATTTAGTAGTTTAGGAAATTTGGAATTATTGTACCAATGTAATTAAGCATTAGTTAGACTTAAATGCATAACATTTACTATGGAGTGGGTTATAATCCCTCCCCTTTAACACTAAAAGTTTAATGTCTTCATTAGTATATAGAATTTCTATGAGAAAATGTATGTTCTATTTCATGTTTTTGTTCATGTTTTTTTTGCTATGTGACAGAGATACGGGTCCAAAGGCCTACCTACCTAAAAAATCCCTTCTATCTTTCTTGCCATCGATGCCGAAAAGGATTTCGATAGGTTGGATTGGTTGTTCCTCAGGTCAACGCTAACCCGATTTGGCCTGGGAAATAGACTCATCGAGAAAATATTCACTCTATATCAGACGCCGAAAGCCCGTATTAAGTTAAACGACTCTCTGTCAAATGCATTCCCCATATTAAACGGTAAGAGACAGGGCTGTCCTCTTTCCCCCATCTTGTTTATTTTGGCCATGGAGGTGTTAGCCTCCAAGATTAGGGATGATGAAAAGATTCGCGGTATTCATATAGCAGATACACACTACAAATTAACACTCTATGCGGACGATATCTTATTTTCACTGACCTCTCCCTCACAGTCCCTAGAAGCACTTATGCCGGTTATAGGAACCTATAGCATCCTCTCTAATTTTAAAATAAATATGCAGAAATCAGAGTTCCTAGGTATCGATATCTCCGACCAGACAACCCAACAGATCACTAACCATTACCAATTCCGGTCTAAACCTTCTTCTATAACCTATTTAGGGATAAACCTAACGACCTCGAGAGAGGCTCTATATTGCCTAAACCACCAGCACCTCCTAGACTCCATCAGAACAGATATGGGAACTTGGCGTAACAAATACCTCTCATGGCTTGGCAGAGTTCAAGCCTTTAAAATGAGTATCTTACCTCGCTTTTTATATATGTTCCAAACCCTGCCCATCCAACCTCCCCTACATTATATACGCAGTGTGCAATCTTTCGTTAATTGCTTTATATGGGCCCATAAACGCCCTAGAATATCTAAGACCATCCTCTATAGAAATAGGGACAATGGGGGACTAGGGGTACCCAGCCTTTTGTTATACTTACAGGCAGCGCATCTAACTAGAATAGTTGACTGGTGTAAAAATAGTGCTGACAAAGAATGGGTTAAGCTTGAACATGACCTATCTAGCTCTAGAAGCCTAGGATCTGTGTGTTGGACATACAGACAACATAGGATTTTACCACCTCTTACACCCTCTTTAGTATCCGATACACTCTCCACATCCTCACGAGATCACAGAAAGGCATATCGACCATACCCTCACCACTTACCCCCCTACTACACAACAAAGACTTTCCTCCGCTACTCCAAAAACGGCCTCAGGAATTGTACACACTAACTGCGGGATTACCCTGCCACCTAGTCCTAGAAAAAGGCACCATCATACAGAAAGCCGCACTTGCGGACAAAAACATCATCTTTTTTGAAAGATGGTTTGAATATTTACAATTAGCCCACTTTTTATCCCACCACAAAGATAAACCCAATTTGGTTAGAAATCTAAGCCCCTTCGAAACACTATGCCATTCCCCACTATTAGAGAAGGGCACCCTTTCTAAGACATATAAAATTCTTAAGGTGTAAGTGGAGTAAGTAGAGCGCTGGAAACAGTGATTCCAAACACCTCACAGTGAAAAAGTCCTTCAGACTTACTTTCGTGTTGAGAGAAAAAAGGGGGGGGGGGCGTGAGGGCGCTAATGAAAGCTGAAGAAATCTAGTAGTAAATATTAAACACTATGGGGGGTAGTTATCAAGCCGTCTACTTTTCTGGCTTCGCCGGCCCAATACGCCCGCCTAAGCTCGCCTCACATCGCCTCAGCGGACCTGAAAAAGTATGCCTAAGTTATCAAATAAAGCTGTCAAAAAGCCGCGGGGCGATGAGCAGCGGACTGTGACAGTTATCACTCATCCGATCTCGCTGCCCTTCGGCTTTTTCCCAGCTTTATTGCTAGCCTGTCACTAAGCACTCACACTAAACTACACTGTTCTATCCCTATACCGGCGCCCCCGGAGCCCCCGCAACTAAATCAAGTTATTAACCCCTAAACCGCCACTCCTAGACCCTCTCGCAACTCTGATAAATGTATTAACCCCTAAACCGCCGCTCCCGGACACCGCTGCCACCTACAGTATACCTAGTAACCCCTATCCTGCCCCCCCTACACTGTCGCCCTCTATTATAAAATTATTAACCCCTATCCTGCTGATCCCGCACCTCTCCGCAACTAAATAAATAGTTTAACCCCTAAACCGCCGCTCCCTGAACCCGCCGCAACCTATATTAAACCTATAAACCCCTATCCTGCCCCCCCTACACCGTCGCCACTTATAATAAATTTAATAACCCCTAATCTGCCCCCCCTATGCCGTCGCCACCTATAATAAATTTATTAACCCCTATCCTGCCCCCCACTATGCCGCCGCCACTGTAATAAAATTATTAACCCCTAAACCTAAGTCTAACCCTAACCCTAACGCCCCCCTAACTTAAATATTAATTAAATAAATCTAAATAAATTAACTCTTATTAACTAAATGAATCCTATTTAAAACTAAATACTTACCTTTAAAATAAACCCTAATATAGCTACAATATAAATAATAATTATATTCTAGCTATCTTAGGATTTATTTGTATTTTACAGGCAACTTTCAATTTATTTTAACCAGGTACAATAGCTATTAAATAGTTATTAACTATTTAATAGCTTACCTAGCTAAAATAAAGAGAAATGTACCTGTTAAATAAATCCTAACCTAAGTTACAATTACACCTAACACTACACTATACTTTAATAAATTATTCCTATTTAAAAATAAATACTTACCTGTAAAATAAACCCTAAGATAGCTACAATATAATTAATAATTATATTATAGCTATCTTAGGATTTATATTTATTTTACAGGTAACTTTGTATTTATTTTAGCTAGTTAGAATAGTTATTAAATAGTTATTAACTATTTAATAACTACCTAGCTAAAAGAAATACAAAATTACCTGTAAAATAAATCCTAACTTAAGTTACAATTAAACCTAATACTACACTATCATTAAATTAATTAAATAAACTACCTACAAATAACTACAATTAAATACAATTACATAAACTAACTAAAGTACAAAAAATAAAAAAAGCTAAGTTACAAAAAATAAAAAAATAAGTTACAAACATGTTAAAAATATTACAACAATTTTAAGTTACTTACACCTAATCTAAGCCCCCTAATAAAATAACAAACCCCCCCAAAATAAAAAAAATGCCCTACCCTATTCTAAATTAAATACATTTCAAAGCTCTTTTACCTTACCAGCCCTTAAAAGGGCCATTTGTGGGGGCATGCCCCAAAGAAAACAGCTCTTTTTCCTGTAAAAGAAAAATACAACCCCCCCCCCAACATTAAAACCCACCACCCACATACCCCTAATCTACCCCAAACCCCCCTTACAAAAACCTAACACTAATCCCCTGAAGATCATCCTACCTTTAGTTGTCTTCACTCAGCCGAGCCACCGATGGAACTGAAGAGGACATCCGGAGCGGAAGAAGTTAATCCTCCAAGCGGCGCTGAAGAAATCTTCCATCCGATGAAGTCATCATCCAGGCGGCGCTGAAGAAAAGTCTTCGATCCGGCTGATGTCATCTTCAAAGAGGCGCTGAAGAGGTCTTCTATCCGGGCGAAGTCATCTTCCAAGCCGGGTCTTGAATCTTCCTTCCGCCGATGCGGAACCACCTTCTTCACCGACGGACTACGACGAATGACGGCTCCTTTAAGGGACGTCATCCAAGATGGCGTCCCCTCAATTCCGATTGGCTGATAGGATTCTATCAGCCAATCGGAATTAAGGTAGGAAAATTCTGATTGGTTGATGGAATCAGCCAATCAGATTCAAGTTCAATCCGATTGGCTGATCCAATCAGCCAATCAGATTGAGCTCGCATTCTATTGGCTGATCGGAAAAGCCAATAGAATGCGAGCTCAATCTGATTGGCTGATTCCATCAGCCAATCAGATTTTTCCTACCTTAATTCCGATTGGCTGATAGAATCCTATCAGCCAATTGGAATTGAGGGGACGCCATCTTGGATGATGTCCCTTAAAGGAGCCGTCATTCGTCGTAGTCCGTCGGTGAAGAAGGTGGTTCCGCGTCGGCGGAAGGAAGATTCAAGACCCGGCTTGGAAGATGACTTCGCCCGGATAGAAGACCTCTTCAGCGCCTCTTTGAAGATGACATCGGCCGGATCGAAGACTTTTCTTCAGCGCCGCCTGGATGATGACTTCATCGGATGGAAGATTTCTTCAGCGCCGCTTGGAGGATTAACTTCTTCCACTCCGGATGTCCTCTTCAGTTCCATCGGTGGCTCGGCTGAGTGAAGACAACTAAAGGTAGGATGATCTTCAGGGGATTAGTGTTAGGTTTTTGTAAGGGGGGTTTGGGTTAGATTAGGGGTATGTGGGTGGTGGGTTTTAATGTTGGGGGGGGGTTGTATTTTTCTTTTACAGGAAAAAGAGCTGTTTTCTTTGGGGCATGCCCCCACAAATGGCCCTTTTAAGGGCTGGTAAGGTAAAAGAGCTTTGAAATGTATTTAATTTAGAATAGGGTAGGGCATTTTTTTATTTTGGGGGGGTTTGTTATTTTATTAGGGGGCTTAGATTAGGTGTAAGTAGCTTAAAATTGTTGTAATATTTTTAACATGTTTGTAACTTATTTTTTTATTTTTTGTAACTTAGCTTTTTTTATTTTTTGTACTTTAGTTAGTTTATGTAATTGTATTTAATTGTAGTTATTTGTAGGTAGTTTATTTAATTAATTTAATGATAGTGTAGTATTAGGTTTAATTGTAACTTAAGTTAGGATTTATTTTACAGGTAATTTTGTATTTCTTTTAGCTAGGTAGTTATTAACTAGTTAATAACTATTTAATAACTATTCTAACTAGCTAAAATAAATACAAAGTTACCTGTAAAATAAATATAAATCCTAAGATAGCTATAATATAATTATTAATTATATTGTAGCTATCTTAGGGTTTATTTTACAGGTAAGTATTTATTTTTAAATAGGAATAATTTATTAAAGTATAGTGTAGTGTTAGGTGTAATTGTAACTTAGGTTAGGATTTATTTAACAGGTACATTTCTCTTTATTTTAGCTAGGTAAGCTATTAAATAGTTAATAACTATTTAATAGCTATTGTACCTGGTTAAAATAAATTGAAAGTTGCCTGTAAAATACAAATAAATCCTAAGATAGCTAGAATATAATTATTATTTATATTGTAGCGATATTAGGGTTTATTTTAAAGGTAAGTATTTAGTTTTAAATAGGATTCATTTAGTTAATAAGAGTTAATTTATTTAGATTTATTTAATTAATATTTAAGTTAGGGGGGCATTAGGGTTAGGGTTAGACTTAGGTTTAGGGGTTAATAATTTTATTACAGTGGCGGCGGCGTAGTGGGGGGCAGGATAGGGGTTAATAAATTTATTATAGGTGGCGACGGTGTAGGGGGGGCAGATTAGGGGTTAATAAATTTATTATAGGTGGCGACGGTGTAGGGGGGGCAGGATAGGGGTTAATACATTTAATATAGGTTGTGGCGGGTTCAGGGAGCGTCGGTTTAGGGGTTAATACATTTATTATAGTTGCGGTGGGCTCCGGGAGCGGCGGTTTAGGGGTTCATATGTATAGAGTAGCTTGCGGTGGGCTCCGGGAGCGGCGGTTTAGGGGTTAATACATATATTATAGTTGCGGCGCGGACCGGGAGCGGCGGTTTAGGGGTTAACATATTTATTATAGCTTGCGGTGGGCTCCGGGAGCGGCGGTTTAGGGGGTAATACATTTATTTAGTTGCGGCGGTGTAGGGGGGACAGATTAGTGGTGTTTAGACTCGGGGTACATGTTAGGGTGTTAGGTGTAGACAGCTCCCATAGAAATCAATGGGATGTCTGTCAGCAGCGAACTTGTACTTTCGACATGGTCAGACTCCCATTGATTCCTATGGGATCCGCCGCCTCCAGGGTGGCGGATTGAAAACCAGGTACGCTGGGCCGTAAAAGTGCCGAGCGTACCTGCTAGTTTTTTGATAACTAGCAAAAGTAGTGAGAATGTGCCGCACTTGTGTGCGGAACATCTGGAGTGACGTAAGAATCGATCTGTGTCGGACTGAGTCCGGCGGATCGATGCTTACGTCACAAAATTCTACTTTTGCCGGTCTCGAGCCTTTGATAACTAAGTTGTATCAGCCTCCCCACAAATACGCTGCGGAATTCCAGCGTATTTGAGGTTGACGGCTTGATAACTAGACCCCTGTGTGTGTGTATATAGAGAAAAAAAATTTCTTTCTTAGTTGATTATTTGAAGTTTTTATTTATTATCAGAGTGTTATTTTATTTAGATATTGTGTTATACTTTGTACTGTGTAACCTTTAGGATACAATATAAACAATTTTAATAATTTTTCAATTTTAATTTAATTTTAATTAATTTTAATTTTGAAAAATGATTAAAATTGTTTATATTGTATCCTAAAGGTTACACAGTACAAAGTATAACACAATATCTAAATAAAATAACACTCTGATAATAAATAAAAACTTCAAATAGTCAACTAAGAAAGAAAAAAAAATTCTCTATATACACACACACAGTGTTTAATATTTACTACTAGATTTCTTCAGCTTTCATTAGCGCCCTCACGCCCCCCCCCCTTTTTTCTCTCAATATAAAATTCTTATTGCCTTACACTCTAAAAGCCTTCCGCCATACACAAGAGCATGGGAGGCTGAGTTGGGACATGAGATCCCTTCTGAGACATGGGACATAATATTTCAACAAATGGGAAAGGCCCCCTCCTCAATGGGCATCACAGAGACGAACATAAAACTCCTAGAAAGATGGTACCTTTACCCCAGCAGGCTCGCTAAGATTTATCCCCACACTGACCCACTGTGCTGGAGAGACTGTAAACAAGTAGGAACACTTCTCCACATATGGTGGGATTGCCCTACACTTCAGCCTTTCTGGCTAGACATCCACAGAGAAATTCAAAAGGTCCTCTCCACAGCCATCCCCTTTGATCCTTTAATGCTATTATTTAACAAACCCCCCAAGGTCAAATGCAAGTACAGACAGGTCTTATTATACATTATGTTAAGCGGTGCTAAGCAACTGGTTCCCAGAGTCTGGAAACAGCGAAATATTCCAACTCAGAGAGATTGGGCGCAAAATGTCACTCTCCTCCTATCCCTGGAAAGGTTTCACTATCAGAAAACAAAAAGGATGGACTTCTATTGCGCCATGTCTTTCTTTTGGGAAACATATACCCACACACTTGCTAGGATTCCACCGTAACTAACTAATAATTCCCAGGCACTAAGATACCCCGATTAGCCTAAAAAACCCCCATAGTCCATAACAAAACAAAGAAACACACGACTTACATGGGGCTTTACCCTTGAGCCGCACCTTGGCCTGTCTGGTTCCCTAGACTTTAAATCCTGTCACTTAGCTATTACTTCACTGACTGCAACCTATTTTTATGCGTGTCTATATAAGTAAGATTTTTCCTTTCTTGTTTGGATCTCTGTTACGTAGCATGGTTTAAATGTTAGGTGGAAGTTTGATCCACATGTGTTATTTAAAAAAAAAGAAAAATGCCGCAAGCTACTATCAACTTTGCCAGAACTTTTTTGTGGGACTCTGCAAATGCCAAGTTCTATGGATCTGTATACAACAGATAGTATTGATCCCGACCTTTTGTATCTTTCTTACTCATTGTTTTATTGTCATTGTTATATTACGCCGGATTAAATCCATGGAAATTGTAAAACTTTAATTTATACCAATAAAGCTTGTTGGAAAAAAAAAAAAAAAAAATGACAAAATATAAATATTGCATAAATATGCATTTGCATGTTTTCATCTAGTTTACTCCAACATATATAAATAAAAATATATATGTACAAAGTGTTAGAATATCACACTCTGTTGCCGGGGGGATAAGCTGCCCTGGTGTCTGCACTATCAAAGCTCACTTTAGGGAAATGGTTAAGATTTAGAATATGCTGCTTAAATCTCAGGTGTTAATTCACAGGCTTAAAAACTAAAAATATTAAAAGCCTAGAAAAAGAGGTTGTGGAAGAGAGGGGCTTTGAGAGAGCATTTATTCCAAACCACAATTAAAATAAAGAAATAAGTGTCTATATATATATATATATATATATATATATATATATATACACATACACATTTGCTTATTAAAAACACTTACGGCTAGATTACGAGTTGTGCATTAGGGTAAAAAAGCAGCATTAAGAGGTCCAAACATTGCTTTTTTACGCCCGCTGGTATAACGAGTCTTGCAGGTTTAGGGGCACCACACACTTCTTTTGCCTTACCGCAAAATGACTTACGTAAACTTTGTAAAGTCTTTTTTCTATGGGACTTCCATAGCGCTGATATTACGAGTCTGTCCTGGGAGGCCAAAAAGTGAGCGGTACACCCTTTACCTCCAAGAGTCCTGACGCATTTAAAAGTCAGTAGTTATATGTCAGGAGTTTTATGGTACAACGCCGTAGCATAAAACTCTTAAATAAAGTGCTAAAAAGTACACTAACACCCATAAACTACCTATTAACCCCTAAACTGAGCCCCTCCCGCATCGCAAATACTATAATAAGATTATTAACCCCTAATCTGCCGCTCCGGACACCGCCGCCACCTACATTATATTTATGAACCCTAATCTGCCGCCCCCACTATATTAAAGTTATTAACCCCTAAATCTAAGTCTAACCCTAAACCTAACACCCACTAACTTAAATATAATTACAATAAATCTAAATAAATATTCCTATCCTTAACTAAATTATTCCTATTTAAAACTAAATACTTCTTAGGGTTTATTTTTATTTTACAGGCAAGTTTGTATTTATTTTAACTAGGTAGAATAGTTATTAAATAGTTATTAACTATTTAATAACTACGTAGCTAAAATAAATACAACAGTACCTAACCTAAGTTACAATAACACCACACTATAATTAAATAAATTAACTAAATTAAATACAATTACCTAAATTAAATTACATTAGCTAAAGTACAAATAAAGCAAACAATAAATTACAGAAAATAATAAACAAATTACAGATATTTAAACTAATTACACCTAATCTAATAGCCCTATTAAAATAAAAAAGCCCCCCCAAAATAAAAAAAAACCTAGCCTAAACTAAACTACCAATAGCCCTTAAAAGGGCCTTCTGCGGTGCATTGCCCCAAAGTAATCAGCTCTTTTACCTGTAAAAAAAAAATACAAACAACCCCCCAACAGTAAAACCCACCACCCATACAACCAACCCCCCAAATAAAATAATTTCTTAAAAAAACCTAAGCTTCCCTTTGCCCTGAAAAGGGCATTTGGATGGGCATTGCCCTTAAAAGGGCAGATAGCTCTTTTGCAGGCCCAGAGTCCCTAACCTTAAAAAAAACCCCACCCATTACACCCTTAAAAAAACACTAACCCCCTGAAGATCAACTTACCAGGAGAAGTCTTCATCCAAGCCGGGCCGAAGTCCTCAATAAAGCCTGAAGAAGTCTTCATCCAAGCTGGGCGAAGTGGTCCTCCAGACGGGCAGAAGTCTTAATCCAGACGGCATATTATATCTTCATCCATTAGGCGCGGAGCGGGTCCATCTTCAAGGCATCCGACGCGGAGCATCCTCTTCATCCGACAACTAAAGCTGAATGAAGGTACCTTTAAGTGATGTCATCCAAGATGGCGTCCCTTAGATTCCGATTGTCTGATAGAATTATATCAGCCAATCGGAATTAAGGTGGAAAAAATCATATTGGCTGATGCAATCAGCCAATAGGATTGAACTTCAATCCTATTGGCTGATTCAATCAGCCAATAGGATTGAGCTTGCATTCTATTGGCTGTTCCAATCAGCCAATAGAATGCAAGCTCAATCCGATTTTCTGATTGGATCAGCCAATAGGATTGAACTTTCACTCCTATTAACTGATTGCTTCAGCCAATAGGATTTTTCTACCTTAATTCTGATTGGCTGATAGAATTCTATCAGCCAATTGGAATCTAAGTGACACCATCTTTGATGAAGTCACTTAAAGGTACCTTCAATCAGCTTTAGTCGTCGGATGAAGAGGATGCTCTGCGTCGGATGTCTTGAAGATGGACCCGCTCCGCGCCGGATGGATGAAGATAGAAGATGCCGTCTGGATGAAGACTTCTGCCCATCTGGAGGACCACTTCGCCTGGCTTGGATGAAGACGTCACCCGGTAAGTCGATCTTCAGGGGGTTAGTGTTAGGTTTTTTTAAGGGTGTATTTTTGTGGGTTTTATTTTTAGGTTAGGGACTTTGGCCCTGCAAAAGAGCTAACTGCCCTTTATGGACAATGCCCATCCAAATGCCCTTTTCAGGGCAATGGGGAGCTTAGTTTTTTTAAATAGTATTTTTTTGGGGGGTTGGTTGTGTGGGTGGTGGGTTTTACTGTTGGGTTTTTTTTTGTTTGTTTTTTTTACAGGTAAAAGAGTTGATTACTTTGGGGCAATGCCCTGCAAAAGGCCATTTTAAGGGCTATTGGTAGTTTAGTTTAGGCTAGGGTTTTTTATTTTGGGGGGGCTTTTTTATTTTAATAGGGCTACTCGATTAGGTGTAATTAGTTTAAATACCTGTAATTTGTTAATTATTTTCTGTAATTTAGTGGGGGGGGGGGGGTTTGTACTTTAGCTAATTTAATTAAATTTAGGAATCTGTATTTAATTTAGTTAATTTATTTAATTATAGTGTAGTGTTAGGTGTTATTGTAACTTAGGTTAGGTTTTATTTTACAGGTACTTTTGTATTTATTTTAGCTAGGTAGTTATTAAATAGTTAATAACTATTTAATAACTATTCTACCTAGTTAAAATAAATACAAACTTGCCTGTAAAATAAAAATAAACCCTAAGATAGCTACAATGTAACTATTAGTTATATTGTAGCCAGCTAAGGGTTTATTTTATAGGTAAGTATTTAGTTTTAAATATGAATAATTTAGTTAATGATAGGAATATTTATTTAGATTTATTGTAATTATATTTAAGCTAGGGGGTGTTAGGGTTAGGGTTAGACTTAAGTTTAGGGGTTAATAACTTTAATATAGTGGCGGTGACGTTGGGGACGGCAGATTAGGGGTTAATAAATGTAGGTAGGTTGCGGAGACATTGGGGTGGCAGATTAGGGGTTAATAAATATAATGTAGGTGTCAGCGATGTTGGGGGCAGCAGATTAGGGGTTCATAAGTATAATGTAGGTGGCGGTGTCCGGAGAGGTAGATTAGGGGTTAATAATATAATGCAGGTGTCGGCGATGTTGGGGGTGGTAGATTATTGGTTAAGATTAGGGGTGTTTAGACTCTGGGTTCATGTTAGGGTGTTAGGTGTAGAAATACATTTTATTTCCCCATAGAAATCAATGGGGCTGCGTTAAGGAGTTTTACGCTGCTTTTTTGCAGTTGTTAGACTTTTTTTCAGCCGGCTCTCCCCGTTGATTCCTATGGGGAAATCGTGCACGAGCACGTATGACCAGCTCACCTCTGACTTAAGCAGCACTGGTATTGGAGTGCGGTAATGAGCAAAATGTTTCTCAACGCTGCAAAACTTGAAAACTTGTAATACCAGTGCTGCATGTAAGTGAGCGGTGAGAGAAAACTGCTCGTTAGCACCGCACAGCCTCTAACGCAATACTCTTAATCTAGGCCTTATTTAGGAAATGACATATTATTCAAACACATCATAATAAAAATACTGCTTCAATAAAGCCTGATAGAAGTGTCCATGTAATTATTCAGTACAAATGTAGTGAAAAGTGGCAATGTTCAAAAATAAATAATTAACATAAAAGAAGAAAGCTGATGGGTGTGCACTTACTAGAAATTACCCCAATCATATGAGGTAAGCTGCCGCATCTAGTAGTGCTAATCCTCCATAAGTGATTTGCATCAGTGCCAGGATGATGTATGGCTTCTTGTCTCCCTGGAGTATAGTGTGCAGATAGCAGGCTTGATTCCAAAGTGACTCCTCCATAGTTTCAGGAGTGTTAGACCAAATATAAAATGAAAAGAGGGTATGTAGCGTAATACAGTTTTTATTAAAAGTAGAAATAAAAACACAAGCCAAATAACCACTCACATTTAAAAACCCCAAACATATGAGGTATGAATAAAACACATATACAGGTAAAAGCACACACTCCTGTAGGCATTCAGTGGTTTCCAATGCAATGCAAACAAGGGTAAAAAAGTCCAGATACAATCCCCTTACGCGTTTCAAAGGGTTAATGTCCTCCTTCATCAGAGGGTAATGTTACACTGAGCTTGCAAATCCAAATCTTTAAAGGGCTGGGCGGCGGCACACCCATAACTCCAATTGGTGAAGAGCTTTGTTAACACTTGTTAATACAAAGTATTATATAACAATCTCCATATTGATTATAATAAAAATTAGGCAGGTATGCATGACATCTTTTCATATGTATTAATGTTGACAAACGGACCTAATCTACCTACCTCCGGTGTTTCAGTTTTCGTAGTGTTGCCATGGTGATATTGTGTGTGTCAGTGGACAGCATGTATTGTGAATGCGAAAAACGTCCTGTCTATGTGTCAGCAGTACTTTACAGATCAAAACCACTGTGAACACACCCCTATGTTACGTTCTGTGTATTTTGTAGCGTAACAGTAATCTGTCTTCTTGATAAGAACCAGCTCATTTTTAGCACGGTATAATAACATCAGTTAACATATCTTAAGTAATCCTATAAATACTACCATACATCATCACCTAGGCAGCCCAAAAACACCATAAGAAGTAGGTTCACAAAGATGGTAATGAAAAAACACAATTAGGAAACACAATATTGTACATTCTCAAGTATAGTAATAGATTAAACAGAGTGTACCTATTGGAAATAACTATATGTGTTTCATTTATTTAATTTTATGTTGTCCACGAGCCTGAAAGGTGTATAAATTTGAGTTATGATTATATGTATATTTGTATCCCCTTAATAGTGATACACATAGGATGTGTCCCTGGTGCTAATATAATGATAAAATTAATTGTATCAAGAGATACATCGATATATTATTAATTGTATTCCTATAGGTATATTCCTAATGTTTAAATTTTACATCCTACAAAAATAATAATCACCTGGGAGAATGAGAGTACATGTATAATAATTCTGACCTAAGATATTGAAGATATCATCAAAATTAGAGAGTAGATCCCAAACTAAATAAGTGAATAATAATCTCCCTACTGTTTCTCTAATTCCAGTGGTATTTATGTGTCCATTGTTTCCTATATGTAGCTCCCCCTGGAGTTAAAAATAAATATTGCATAAATATGCATTTGTATGTTTCCATCTAGTTAACTCCAATGCCCATATAAAGTATATGTATATATATATATATATATATATATACACATAAATGCACATGTATAAACATAAATACATATGTACACACATTACTTTTTTTTTCCTAACACCTGAGACCTCATATCATTGAGCCCCATATTGCTTTTTTGTGCAAGCTTTTTTTTTAAAAATAATTTTTATTAGATAGTGTTAGTATGAGTGTAACTTTACTTTGTAATGTATTTTTTATGTGTTTTGTGCTACATTTTTATTTTTTTTGCTAAACAGTTAACTACAGCTATGAGGACATGGTAAAAATTCTAGAGTAAATGCCAATTGAGCTCAAGCGATTGCCTTTTGTTCTGTTCCTTCTTTAACAGAAGGTATCAGGTTTTCATATAAAAGGAACAGAACAATAGGCAATATGGTAGCCCCCACAAGAATAAGGAGGGAACAAGTAGATGGATCCTCCTGGTTGAGACTAAATGGCACTTATAGGTGTAATTATCTAGCCTGTAAAGCCTGTGGAAGGGTGACCACAGGGGAGTCTTTCAATTCCTTGGTCACAGGGGAGAATTTCCGCAAAAGTCTGTGCCTGAATTGCTGTTCCACTTTTGTGGTATATCTGATCTCATGCACACAGTGTGCCCTCCAATATGTAGGTCTCACGACTAGAGAGGCAAGGGTCAGGATTATGGAGCATTTAACAGACATCAGGGCAGGAGTTTTAACTACTCCCCTCATAAACCTCATAAACCATTTTTCAGTTGTTCATCAGAAGGATGTGAGGTTCTTTACATGGAAAATCATAGAGAGGGTACTCCCACAGACCAGAGGGGAAGATAGAACCCGCAAATTGGGAGAATGTGAGGCCTTCTGGATCTTTCGGTTGAGAACCAGGGTTCCAGAGGGTCTCAACTCCGAATTTGACCTTATTAATTTTTGGTAATATCCCAGGTTCTAGGGAGATGGGGTATACCACTATATAAGGCAGGAAGCTCATGGCCATCACATATAGGGTGGTGGGCCCCTATATTTATATATGGAACACTATGGCCTAGATTTGGAGTTTGGCGTTAGCCGTGAAAACCAGCGTTAGAGGCTCCTAACGCTGGTTTTAGGCTACCTCCGGTATTTGGAGTCACTCAAAATAGGGTCTAACGCTCACTTTTCAGCCGCGACTTTTCCATACCGCAGATCCCCTTACGTAAATTGTGTATCCTATCTTTTCAATGGGATCTTTCTAACTCCGGTATTTAGAGTCGTGTCTGAAGTGAGCGTTAGACATCTAACGACAAAACTCCAGCCGCAGGAAAAAAGTCAGTAGTTAAGAGCTTTCTGGGCTAACGCCGGTTTATAAAGCTCTTAACTACTGTGCTCTGAAGTACACTAACACCCATAAACTACCTATGAACCCCTAAACCGAGGTCCCCCCACATCGCCGCCACTCAATTACATTTTTTTAACCCCTAATCTGCCGACCGCCACCTACGTTATCCTTATGTACCCTTAATCTGCTGCCCCTAACACCGCCGACCCCTATATTATATTTAGTAACCCCTAACTTGCCCCCCCACAATGTCACCGCCAGCTACCTACACTTATTAACCCCTAATCTGCCGACCGCAAAGCGCCGCCACCTACGTTATCCTTATGTACCCCTAATCTGCTACCCCTAACACCGCCGACCCCTATATTATATTTATTAACCCCTAATCTGCCCCCCACAACGTCGCCTCCACCTGCCTAAACTTATTAACCCCTAATCTGCCGAGCGGATCTGAGCGCTACTATAATAAAGTTATTAACCCCTAATCCCCCTCACTAACCCTATAATAAATAGTATTAACCCCTAATCTGCCCTCCCTAACATCGCCGACACCTAACTTCAATTATTAACCCCTAATCTGCCGACCGGAGCTCACCGCTATTCTAATAAATGTATTAACCCCTAAAGCTAAGTCTAACCCTAACACCCCCTTAAGTTAAATATAATTTACATCTAACGAAATTAATTAACTCTTATTAAATAAATTATTCCTATTTAAAGCTAAATACTTACCTGTAAAATAAATCCTAATATAGCTACAATATAAATTATAATTACATTGTAGCTATTTTAGGATTAATATTTATTTTACAGGCAACTTTGTAATTATTTTAACCAGGTACAATAGCTATTAAATAGTTAAGAACTATTTAATAGTTACCTAGTTAAAATAATTACAAAATTACCTGTCAAATAAATCCTAACCTAAGTTACAATTAAACCTAACACTATACTATCATTAAATTAATTAAATAAAATACCTACAATTACCTACAATTAAACCTAACACTACACTATCAATACATTAATTAAATACAATACCTACAAATAACTACAATGAAATAAACTAACTAAAGTACAACAAATAAAAAAGAACTAAGTTACAAAAAATAAAAAATATCTACAAACATAAGAAAAATATTACAACAATTTTAAACTAATTACACCTACTCTAAGCCCCCTAATAAAACAACAAAGCCCCCCAAAATAAAAAATGCCCTACCCTATTCTAAATTACTAAAGTTAAAAGCTCTTTTACCTTACCAGCCCTGAACAGGGCCCTTTGCGGGGCATGCCCCAAGAAGTTCAGCTCTATTGCCTGTAAAAAAAAACATACAATACCCCCCCCAACATTACAACCCACCACCCACATACCCCTAATCTAACCCAAACCCCCTTAAATAAACCTAACACTAAGCCCCTGAAGATCTTCCTACCTTGTCTTCACCATACCAGGTTCACTGATCGGTCCTGAAGAGCTCCTCCGATGTCCTGATCCAAGCCCAAGCGGGGGGCTGAAGATGTCCATGATCCGGTAGAAGTCTTCATCCAAGCGGGGCAGAAGAGGTCTTCCATCCGATTGAAGTCTTCATCCAGGCGGCATCTTCTATCGACATCGATCTGGAACGGAGCGGCAGCATCCTGAAGACCTCCGACGCGGAACATCCATCCTGGCCGACGACTGAACGACGAATGACGGTTCCTTTAAATGACGTCATCCAAGATGGCGTCCCTCGAATTCCGATTGGCTGATAGGATTCTATCAGCCAATCGGAATTAAGGTAGGAATATTCTGATTGGCTGATGGAATCAGCCAATCAGATTTAGCTTGCATTCTATTGGCTGATCGGAACAGCCAATAGAATGCGAGCTCAATCTGATTGGCTGATTGGATCAGCCAATCGGATTGAACTTGATTCTGATTGGCTGATTCCATCACCTAATCAGAATATTCCTACCTTAATTCCGATTGGCTGATAGAATCCTATCAGCCAATCGGAATTCGAGGGACGCCATCTTGGATGACATCATTTAAAGGAACCGTCATTTGTCATTCAGTCGTCGGCCAGGATGGATGTTCCGCGTCGGAGGTCTTCAGGATGCTGCCGCTCCGTTCCAGATGGATGTCGATAGAAGATGCCGCCTGGATGAAGACTTCAATCGGATGGAAGACCTCTTCTGCCCCGCTTGGATGAAGACTTCTACCGGATCATGGACATCTTCAGCCCCCCGCTTGGGCTTGGATCAGGACATCGGAGGAGCTCTTCAGGATCGGTGAACCTGGTATGGTGAAGACAAGGTAGGAAGATCTTCAGGGGCTTAGTGTTAGGTTTATTTAAGGGGGGTTTGGGTTAGATTAGGGGTATGTGGGTGGTGGGTTGTAATGTTGGGGGGGTATTGTATGTTTTTTTTACAGGCAAAAGAGCTGAACTTCTTGGGGCATGCCCCGCAAAGGGCCCTGTTCAGGGCTGGTAAGGTAAAAGAGCTTTTAACTTTAGTAATTTAGAATAGGGTAGGGCATTTTTTATTTTGGGGGGCTTTGTTGTTTTATTAGGGGGCTTACAGTAGGTGTAATTAGTTTAAAATTGTTGTAATATTTTTCTTATATTTGTAGATATTTTTTTATTTTTTGTAACTTAGTTCTTTTTTATTTGTTGTACTTTAGTTAGTTTATTTCATTGTAGTTATTTGTAGATATTGTATTTAATTCATGTATTGATAGTGTAGTGTTAGGTTTAATTGTAGGTAATTGTAGGTATTTAATTTAATTAATTTAATGATAGTATAGTGTTAGGTTTAATTGTAACTTAGGTTAGGATTTATTTGACAGGTAATTTTGTAATTATTTTAACTAGGTAACTATTAAATAGTTCTTAACTATTTAATAGCTATTGTACCTGGTTAAAATAATTACAAAGTTGCCTGTAAAATAAATATTAATCCTAAAATAGCTACAATGTAATTATAATTTATATTGTAGCTATATTAGGATTTATTTTACAGGTAAGTATTTAGCTTTAAATAGGAATAATTTATTTAATAAGAGTTAATTAATTATGCTAGATGTAAATTATATTTAACTTAGGGGGGTGTTAGTGTTAGGGTTAGACTTAGCTTTAGGGGTTAATACATTTATTAGAATAGCGGTGAGCTCCGGTCGGCAGATTAGGGGTTAATAATTGAAGTTAGGTGTCTGCGATGTTAGGGAGGGCAGATTAGGGGTTAATACTATTTATTATAGGGTTAGTGAGGCGGATTAGGGGTTAATAACTTTATTATAGTAGTGCTCACGTCCGCTCGGCAGATTAGGGGTTAATAATTGTAGGCAGGTGGAGGCGACATTGTGGGGGGCAGATTAGGGATTAATAAATATAATATAGGGGTCGGCGATGTTAGGGCAGCAGATTAGGGGTACATATGGATAATGTAAGTAGCGGCGGTTTACGGAGCAGCAGATTAGGGGTTAATAATAATATGCAGGGTCAGCGATAGCGGGGGCGGCAGATTAGGGGTTAATAAGTGTAAGGTTAGGGGTGTTTAGACTCGGGGTACATGTTAGGGTGTTAGGTGCAGACGTAGGAAGTGTTTCCCCATAGCAAACAATGGGGCTGCGTTAGGAGCTGAACGCGGCTTTTTTGCAGGTGTTAGGTTTTTTTTCAGCTCAAACAGCCCCATTGTTTTCTATGGGAGAATCGTGCACGAGCACGTTTTTTAGGCTGGCCGCTTGTGTAAGCAACTCTGATATCGAGAGTTGAAGCTGCGTTAAACATGCTCTACGCTCCTTTTTTGGAGCCTAACGCATCCTTTATGTGGACTCTCAATACCAGAGTTATTTTTATGGTGCGGCCAGAAAAAAGCCGGCGTTAGCTACGCGGGTCGTTACCGACAAAACTCCAAATCTAGGCCTATAATAATTATCCTATATTTTGACTTATGTAGTTTATCCCTGAAAAGGACCACTTTTATTCTCACATTGAATTTGAGTAGATTAAACACTAGCAATTAATGGAAGAGGCCATAGTTCCCAAACTGAGCACCAAAAAAATAACAAAACAAAACAAAAAAACTTTTTTACAATTTACGTGCTAGCTTTTGGCAAACACGGAACTACACACCATTTGACACGGGCCGTTGACGAGCAGGGCTGGGTTTAGCTTCACAGCTGTTAGGCAATAGTCAATCCGGATTGGTGAGGTAAAGAATGGGCATAGTCTATGTACACGCAATGTATCGCAAGTGAACAGAGCAAGGCAATAACGGAACCAGTAGGTTCAAGTTAGTTACGTAGCTACAGAATGTCCAGCGATATGAGTAAGCACAGCATTTATGTACATGGGCTAGGTATACTTGTTAACACGGGCATCCGCCATTCTATATCAAACAATTTTGGTTTAATAAAATGATGAACTCAAATTAGAGAATGTAGAGAATTAAGGTGTGGTAGGAAACTTGTCTAATTGGTGGAAATAAATAAAGGGTGTGTACCCCTAATCCAATAGGTGAACAGATGATGTTTTTTAAACTGGAATCTATTGAACAGTTTTAAGCAGGCTAGGATTACGGCAGCAGCCAAAACCGGTCAGCCATTTTTTAATCTGTTTATAAACTCTGTATTTTTAACCCAGGGGTAATGTTACCCTATTAAACCGTAATAAAAGTATTTGAATGTATCCACAACTCTGGTGCTCCTGAAATATTCTTTGCAGTTTGGTGTTTATGAGGCCAACAGTGATTACAGGTTCTGGGTACAACTGTGGAGGAGGAGCTTAACACTGCATTAGACTGATCACTATTGGGGGGATACTGGGACCTCGGCAGAGAACTGGTAAGCAGTACCAGGGAAGGACAAAGATAACACTGGCACCAGTCTGAAAAGGTGGATTTACCTGCAAGGGGACTCATGCACATGTATATAGCATTCAAGTTTTCAAGGCATTTTGCTCAGAACTTAGGAGTGGTGAGTCATTTTGGATTTCATTATTGACTTATACATTGCTTGTTTGTGCAACCCCAGAGAACTAAATTGTGGGGGTGATTGGGGGAACACCCTCACTGTTGCATTCAACAGTCTATATAATGCAGTGTCTATAAGAGGCTTTGTTAATATTCGATTATTAATTAAAGTGCACACACCCTACCTACTCTTTTAGCACTTCCCAGAGTTATTCTTTAGATAAAAACTGTCTTTTATTTCTTTATTTGTCCAGGTTATCCCATGCTTCCTCTATAATATTCAGGTCTGGTGTTTTATCAGCTATTTTTCTCTCTAAATATGATTTCACTGCATTAGCAGTGTGCTTGGGAATATTATCATTCTGAAAAATAAAACCATTCCCAATCATGCCAGAGGGAATTAAAACCTGTCTGTACTTTTAAGCATTCATGATCCCACCAATTCAGACAATATCACCAACACCACTGGCAGAAATTCAGCCCCAAACCAGGACAGACCCTCCACAATATTTCACTGAAGGCCCCAAGCACTTATTCTTCCATCTCTCTCCAACTCTTTCTCACATATTGTTGATGATTAGACGCAAAAATTTCAAACTTGGATCCGTCACTCCATAATACTCTTTTACTCTTTTCCAATGATCTTCATTCCAATCTTTGTGAGCTTTAGCATAACTACGCCTTTTCACCCTGTTCCCTTTCTAAAAAAAAGTGGTTTCTTGGCTGTTACCCTTCCACAAAGACCATTTCTGATCAAACTTTTGTCAACTTGGCATTCCGATGCCAGATGCTGAAAAACTAAATGGATAAAGACATTTCTCACACAGTCACTAGGGGCCGTTTACAAACAAAAGTGTACAATATAGAAAATGTAATAAACAAATCATTTGAAAATAGACCAAAGTTAGACTATTAGTACAATGTGCAATCTAAATGGATAGTAGAATCTCAAAAAAAATATGATAATAATAATAAAGCATAGAGTAGATTTCAACTCTACTACAACATATCTGTAAACATATACCCAGATAGGTAGGCAAAATAAGTCCTCAAAGTCCCAAATAAGACTGAGATGTTGCTGGTCTCAGGAATGCCGGGTGTTGATTTGCTGCTTCAAAAATATGACATCTGTACAGGGTGCACTCTCCCTTCTCCTTCACCAAGTAGCAACTCTAGACAAGATCAAACACAAAGAGAGGCGTTAAAATGTGCATATCAGTTGAATCACAATGTCAGGAAGGTAAAAGTAAGCACAGGATACTCACATTTGAGAGGAGCACACCAATGTGCTTGTAGACTCAGACTGCTTATCACAGCTAACCAGCTAGCTGATCCTTGATACTGGAACTGGATCACAGATGGTAGTGGGTAGAGACGATCCATCTCATATGGTAGCCAGGTGCTCAGATAAAAAGTTCAAATTGTGGTATCATATTAAAACATTTATTTAAAATTATACCAAAGATTTTTTAAAACAGAGCCATTAAAATCAAGTAATATTGCAACACATTTCATGGCGCTATTGCCGTTTCATCAGGCATATTTAACTTACATAGCCAGACGCTACCATATGTTACTAATATGAACTCCCAATAATGGGAGTGAACAGTGGACCAATCACTACCATAATCAGGGTGGGTGTATATCTTGCACATGTTCCTGTATATAGAATAATAGATTCAAACAATTTGTATTAGGTCTAACCATAGTATAGGTTTACATACATATATGTTAGATGTAAACAATCGGGATCAGTGTTTGACAAATTTGAAGATCCCAAATTATGGATCATATCGAGTGTTACCTTATATATAAACATTAATTTATGAGTATCTTCAGTAGCTGTGACATCAGCAAAAATGGGGCATATAAAATAGTGTATAGCCATTAATATAGTAAACCAAAGCACAATGTGACAACTCAGAAAGATAACCTTAAATGGTAAAATACAAAGAATATAAATATTATTAAAATATATCAAATGTGAAGACTAAATAAGTATACCATATCTAAATGAATATTTAGGTCAATGTATTTAAGATCCCAATAAATGTATCTTTCATCTCCTTCATATCTTATGCATTACTATGAATTTATAAATTGGTGGTGTGTCAGAAACATGGGATAGTGAATGAAAATATGTTGCACAAATCCCATATTCAAGTGTTTTCTTAACTATGAGCCTAAATTTGTTTGCTTTACTGATGGTGACATGAGAACAGGAGGGCGTGTTAGAGACCATGTAACCTTTAATCGTGAAAACAAAGGAGGGGGGGGTGACCATTGATAGTGACGTCAAAGGCAGGGGGGGGTGACCATTGATAGTGACGTCAAAGGCGGGGGGGGGGGTTTAGTGACCCTGCATCCATTGAGCTAATTAATAGATACAGTCACAACAATGTGAAATAACAAGAAAAACCTTTAAATAAAAGTGTTTAAAAGGAAATGTATTTGTTATCTGCAAGTGTAACGTGAATCTTAATAAGGTGCAGATGTAATTACTACTGTGTATTTAATGTGATGTGCTGAATGCTAACAGTGAAAAGTGCAAAAAGAGCTGGAATACAACAGAAGCTAAATTAAATAGCTACAATAAAGGCTGAATCCATGAGCCGTGGAAATGTCAATAATCTCTATGTAACTGAAATAAGGGCTAAAGCTGTAGAACATGATAGTGTGAAAAATAACAATTATAGTGCTTGTAATAGTATGTAAAGGTAAAACACAGACAAACTAATATATATATATATGCATCTATAAAATGAGGCATAACTACCAAATATATACTGGTTGTATGCAAATAACACATAGGGTCCTTTGTGATCCTAGAGTGTCTTACATTGAAAGGGATCTCTACTGAACTACAAGATAGTATTAAAAAAATTCAATAAGTAAACTAATATTGTTTGAATATATCATACACCAGAACTTCCCATCATGAAATAGGTAGTATCTACACAGCATCAATATATGTGATTGTGGGAAAAAAATGAGGGTGGGTTTTTCTAAGCTTGCTCCCCAAACGCTCTTGGACTACCTAAAAAATCTTAAATTGATTGTGTTTGTTACAGCAAATGTTGTAATTATATTAAAATAACCATGTTTTGTTTATTGATTTCTGTTCTTTATATGTTAAAGTGAGCAAGCCGGTATGTATGTTAATTTTTAACCCTTAATAAAAATATTACATTTTTAAAAAAAAAGTCATCCAAGAACTGGAAATAATTGTGTTTCAATATGAATTCAATCAGGTTAAGCAAATATTCTTTTTGTACTGGTGGCATATATATATCCTCCTCTAAATAAGTTTTTACTGATGAGATCCCTATGGCATGAGAGATATTTAAATACAAAGCCCCAACGTCACAGGTGACCAAGGTCCTTGCTGGACTTCTTCCGGTCTCTCAAAGAAGAAACTCTGAGAATCTTCTCATCAGATTTTTAACATTTTCTTGGCCTTCCAGTCAACAGCTTGAATACCACATCTTGAGTATCCAGGTTGTTTGTTAATTTTCCTTTGAGAAAGGCCTTGCTGGTTCAAAAGTATGATTTTCTGTTTTTCAAACACTGTTATCTTTGGTATTTTGAATGGAATTATGTGATTGAAAGTTGGTCTTATTAGCAAGCTTCCAATGAATTAAACTTGCACCACATGTGTATGTACTGCTCAAGCATGTCTTGCACAAATCTGGTGTAATAGACCTTTTTCACAGCAGTCATTTTGACATAAAAAGTAGGAGAAATACAGGATTTAGCAATGACATTAATTTGGGTTCTATTCCATTTAGGTTTTCAAAAGCCAGGTTCCTGCTAATGAGAAGTCTCTTGGAGAACTGCGTGAGACGCTGTAAATGTAACACATTAAGACTATCTTGAAAAAGGCTCATTACAAGAGCCAAAATGTCGACTTTTGTTTGATATGATGAAATAAAATATCTGTTTTGATGATGAAAAGACCCGTGAGTGCCCTCCTTTATGTCTGCAATCATATATATATATATATATATATATATATATATATAGGTGAGAGTGCTTATCCCACAACTATTGCTTTATATATATATCTAGATAGATAGATAGATATAAAACAATAGTAGCAAAGCACTAACTGGACTTGTAAATAGTGAAAAACTAGTTATTCCATAGACAAAGTGGTACATATCTGTCGTGATCTCAGCTGTAACTTCTCATAAAAGAACTGATTCAGTATACAGTCTTAATAATGTGTTGCAAATAATATGTTTCAAAACAGGAGTCACAATAAATCAACACGTATGAATTACAGCAAAATGTTTAGCAGTATTCACTTAACTTTACTCACCGAACAAATGCAATCAGTCTATCGGGGAGCCTGATCATTGCCTTCTTTCAGATTTGGTTGTATCATTCAGCTGATCCCTTAAGCCAGCATAGGTGTGTGCTCCTTGATTTTATGTAGCATGACTCTGTTATCTAGACCGATCTTCATTGCCTTCCCAAAGACGATAATACAATTGTAGTTCTACTTTAATCATACACATAGAAGGCAGCGAATTGAAAAAGTAAAAAAATCTAATTTATTTTAAATAATTTAAAAATACAAATATTTTTTTTTTTTTTTTTTTTTAATTATTTTTTTATTGAGGTCATAAAGAGCAAAACAAGTTACAGACAAGAATCACCAATAGACATAAATAGCATAGCGATAAGACAGACATTCTGAATTTTTAAACATACTGAAGACATAAATTGATATAAACTCTGCGTTTCCATTATGATAGCCCCTGATAACATAGGACTAGCCAGTGGTAAGAATGATCTTGAATAAAGTAAACTAGAATGCCTGTAGGATTCCTGTGTAAGAGAAAAACAACAAACTCAAAATAACCTCTATTTTGTATTAGATAAGGAGTAACATTGAGCCCCTCAATGCAGAAGATATATATTAGTTTATCTGTTTGACACAGTAAAATAAAGAATTTGGGCAAAAGGGGGGGTGAGCTTCATAATATTTGGGGAAGGGAAATGCAGCGGGCAAGAGCCGCTCTAAATGGGGGGTAGGGGGAAGAGGAGGGGGCGGAGCCAGTCAGCATACCAGACCAATGAACGCTCCTAGGCTTCTAAACTTGGGAGTGCAAAACCATTACAGGTTTAACCTTAGATAATAAAAAGTATAGTCACTTGTGGCATAAGCTTGAACCTTGACTGGATACTGAGTGAAAGGATGTAATCTATGTGTGTTGAGCTGACTTCATACTTAAATGGTGTAATATGAGAATATATTTAATCACTCTAGACTCTATATCTACCCTCTGCTACAATGAGAAACAGTACAAGACATATAAACATCAGTTAGGTATTCTAAATACAGTGCAATATATAAAAAACAACACAGTAGTAGCTTAAGTAGAGCTTACAAGTGAATCATGAGATATAACAATATTATAGATATGCCATAATAAACAGCAAGTAGGTGACATAAGTCAATTTCCCAATAACTGACAAGCAAATTATAAATGGGAGCATCTGTCTTGCCTTGTCAAGGCAGTAGTATGTGGTCAGGGTGAGAGATACGGGCGGGTTGTGTGTTAGATGGGGCCTATATACCTATCGCGGTCACAGATAAAGCATAGACATTATTTAAGTTCGAAGGTTTTTTATAGTGACCTTGGCTGCTGAGCTACAATCTGCAGGTACTAGGCACACATAGTTATAAAACATTATGAGGCCACATACTGTAAAATATTGTCTCGCGCTTAAAGCATAAAAATGTGCTGGAAGTAGTTCACACAGGACTAGTATTTTGTCCAAATAATAATTTCCTCTCAGGGAGTGTAATTAAGTAAATTTATAATTATCATACGGGTTGCAGAGAATTCTCTCCAGGTAACTTAGCTAACTGATTCTGATGTGCCTAAGATCTATAGGAATATGACTTAGGAAAAGTCATTGGGCAGCGATCATCATGACTATCAGCAGTGTCTCAATACACTCCCCGTTCCAAGGGGCCTAGTAACACTTATAAGATGAGTCATGATTAGAGATAGCTTAGAAATGAAACTAAAATGGGAAGACAATGTGTGTTTTCATATGAGGTAGTTTTTGGGTTAGCAATGACTAACTCTTGTGACTAGGAATGCCTCCGATTTTACCGGAAAGGGAAGAGTATGCAAGAATATCTGATTTGTGACCACATAGGCTATACAAAGTGCATTATAATCGAACTTTTAAATGTAAAACAGTAAGCTATATTGCCAGTCCCACTTCTATTAGCAAATTAACTGTATATATTATACATACCCCACCATGGCTGTAAATGTGGACAAGAACTGAACAACATAATGTGTATATCAATTAATACTGTACCTAGGAGTACACAGAACCCATGGGCATATGTTTGGTTCTAGCATTCCAGTTCTATCACAAGGATAATAGGGTAGGGAGGTTGCTTACACTTTCACTATCTTCTCAACCTCATGTGTGGTAAGTTGAAAATAAGACCAGCCTAGGCAACATGTATGTAAGTAGACATATCATCCAAAATACACAGGCTGAAAGTGGGTGAGCTGTATTAGGGGTAGCTAACATCAGAGAGTGCAACATACGCTAAATTAAACAAATGTGTGACACAGAAATAGCAAGTATAGTAGAATGGACACCATTAGCAAACAGAACCATTCTCATTAAGGTGTCTTAATCTTTAAATCCTGCAATAACAAATTCTAAGCACTACTAAATTGTAAAGATCCCAACTTGCTAAGATAAAGCGTTAAGATAAAAAAAAACAAGAAAAAAAAAAAAAACCTAAGGTCTTTGCATAACATATTAAAATAAACCATTAAAGGAACAACAGTGCTGTGAGATTGAATCATCACAATTGTGAGCGGTTATATTGCTCGTTTACCCTATGCCACAAGCCAAGGCTTTAAATATATATTCAAGTCCTGCATCCCATCGGACTCCTTCCATGTCAAATAATGCCTTGCGAAGTGCACTTCTGACAGGCTCCGATAAAATCCATTCTGTGCTGTGACTGTCAATATCGGCTGCCTGATTAGGTAAATTACAGTCACTGAGATTGAGCACCTCTCGTGAGGGGATCAGACAGAAAAAAAGATAAGGGCTCCTAGCTCTGTCACACAGTTCCAAAGAGCTCACTGCCTTGCGAGGTGGTTTTTTGATTTTAAGGAATGTCCGCTCCGCATCCGGAGGGCGCCTTCCCCGGGCCGTGGCGAACACCCTCCTCAGTTTGGTCAGCATCCGATAAGGATGGGCGTAATGCAAGAGGGGGCCTCTTATCAAGACCTTGTCTACCTTAGGCTTGTGCGTGGATCGTGTTATCTGTAATGACAGCGGTCCTCCTGTAGTTATCAGCTGCGTCGGTACAATGTGCCTCTGGGTATCCACTAACTTAATGTGCCGGTCTGTTCGACCTCCATCCGCTCCCTCAAAAATCAGAGGCTCCTTACAGACTAGTCTGTATAATTGCGATAGGCTGTGCTTGAGATCCGCAAAGGAGCGGTCGGAGGCATCAAGCGCTGCTTCCATTGCTGTATCAGCTGTGGCCATTTTGAAATTCTGGAGCTTGGCTTAGAGCTCTGTAGTTTCGGCAACCTTATTAGGTAATCAAATGAACCAGACACTCCAGAAGCACTTCAGCGCCGATCGGCTCTGTATTTCCTCTGTAGGTTTGTATTCCGCTGGCATGAATCATTTAAGACTCTTCTGCAGTGTCAAATGGGACCTCAGTTAAGATAGACTCCACGATGTCATGGCGGGCCATCTTAGTGCGTCACTCCCTAGAACTGTGTTTCACCACTTTCCCATAAATCGCCTACATGGATATGTATATCCTGGCAGCTCCCCTTAATGTATAGTCTCACTTTGAGCAATATAGAAGCCTCATTCTAACGTTGTGTCCTGATATTTGTAAGACTTTATACAGAGAGTCATGAAAGTGCGGCCATCTCGCTCCCCAGCTGGCTCCGCCCCCCCAATACAAATATTTTTAAATTAATTAAAATAAATTTGATTTTGTTTACTTTTTCAAATTTGCCGCCTTCTTTGTGTATGTTTAAAGTAGAACTACGATTGGAATATCACTTTTAATCTAGGCCAAGGCATCTACTTATCAAGCCATCAACCTCAAATACGCTGGAATTATGCAGCGTATTTGTGGCGAGCCTGATTCGCCTTAGTTATCAAACCCTACAGACCGGGCAAAAGTAGAATTTTGTGACGTAACATACGATCCACCAGACTCAGTCCAACACAAATCGATGCTTATGTCATTACAGATGTTCCGGATGCAAATTTGGCACAATCTGACTACTTTTGCTAGTTATCATATTTCTACCAGGTACGCTCGCCACTATTCCGGCCCAGCGTACCTGGTTTTCAATCCACTGCCCTGGAGGTGGTGGATGCCATAGGAATCAATGGGAGCCTGAAAGCAGCGAAAGCTAATGTTTGCTGCTGCCTGATATCCCATTGATACCTATGGTAACGTGTACACCTAACACCCTAACATGTACCCCAAGTCTAAACACCCCCAAACACCTCTAATCTGCCCCCCCTACACCGCCGCCACCTACATTATACTTATTAACCCCTAATCTGCCACTATATTAAATTTATTAACCCCTAAACCTAAGTCTAACCCTAACACCCCCTAACTTAAATATAATTTAAATAAATCTAAATAAATATTCCTATCATTAAATAAATTATTCCTATTTAAAACTAAATACTTACCTATAAAATAAACCCTAAACTAGCTACAAATATAACTAATAGTTACATTGTATCTATCTTAGGGTTTATTTTTATTTTACAGGCAAGTTTGTAATTATTTTAACTAGGTACAATAGTTATTAAATAGTTATTAACTATTAACTTTAATAACTTCCTAGTTAAAATAAATACAAATATACCTGTAAAATAAAACCTAACCTAAGTTACAATTACACCTTACACTACACTATAATTAAATAAATTCCCTAAACTAAATACAATTAAATAAAATTATCTAAAGTACAACCCCCCCCCACTAAATTACTGAAAATAATAAACAAATTACAAGATTTTTTAAGATAATTACATTTAATCTAATCCCCCTAACAAAATAAAAAAGCCCCCCCCAAAAAATAAAAAAGCCCTACCCTACCCTAAATTAAAATAGCCCTTAAAAGGGCCTTTTGAGGGGCATTGCCCCAAAGTAATCAGCTCTTTTACCTGTAAATTTTTTTTACAAACCCCGTTAACATTAAAACCCACCACCCACACAACCAACCAACTAATCCAGCAGAAGTGGTCCTCCAGACGGGCAGATGTCTTCATCCAGACAGCATCTTCTATCTTCATCCATCCGGCGCAAAGCGGGTCCATCTTCAAGACATCCGACGCGGAGCATCCTCTTCTTACAACGTCTTCTTGTTGAATGAAGGTACCTTTAAGTACCGTTAAGGGAGTATCTCCTAAACATTGATCATAGTTTTGAGGGCCATTTATTATCTCGACATTTCAAAGAACATCATAATCAGGATAGTAAAGATTTTAAATATTGGGGTATTAAGAAGATAAAAAGAGACCCTAGAGGGGGAGATATAAATAAAAAATTATGGAGGGCTGAAGCAGAATTAATCTTTTTATTTAAGAGCTTAGAACCAAGGGGCCTAAATGTGGAATTAGATTTTAACTCCATTATGGAGTAGAGTTTTTCAATGACAGTTTATGAATTAACATTTTTATCAATATTTTTCAATTTTTTTTAATTAATATTTATATTTATATCTATATTAATTCAATGTATAAAATTAATGATGGTTTCCAACTTATAAAATTTATATATTTATTTAAATGCATATAGTATGTATATTATCATAAACACATTTTCTATTTTTTATTTTTTTATTTATATATAATTTTTAGAAAAAGTATAGAATTTTTAGAAATAGTATATAATTTATAGAAGATCTATTGAATACTGATATAGTAGAGTATTAACTTCATATTCACTCATAAATACACATTATACACACTTTTATAGCTGAGCTTAGACTCGTTATTCATATGTAATGAATTTAAATTTAGTTTACCTAGATAAGTTTTTCACATATATAATTATATTTATAT
Organism: Bombina bombina; assembly: GCF_027579735.1. NCBI lineage: Eukaryota > Metazoa > Chordata > Amphibia > Anura > Bombinatoridae > Bombina > Bombina bombina. The sequence goes on from NC_069499.1 coordinate 662,927,028, forward strand.
TTATTTGTCACATTCACTTTTTATAATCACTTTTATGAATTTTATAGTTAACATGGAATACTTATTAATTTGTAATGGCTTAGCGATATTTATATAATTTGTATACTGAACCAATGAACTTGTCAGGATAATGGCATACTTATTTCTCTGCACTGTCCCTTTAAAGCATCCTGCTCTCATTAACATCAACCTATTTAAGGCCCCTCCCAGCATTTTCACATTGCTTAGTATTGAAGTTTGTCTTTAACCTTAACCTGAGCCTGCTCTCTGTAAGATTTATCTTACTACTTCAGTTTGTTGGATTCCTCTCCTTCCTGCCTGCTTCTCCCTCAAGAAGATTCAGCTATTTCAAAAGCCTCATTCATACCTTTACTCTAACTCAGTTTCCCCTGCAGCTCACCGGCCTTGGGATTCACTTTTCACTGAGCTCCACTTCCTCATGCTGTGACGTCATCAGCCAGCTGCTACTGAGCTTCCCTGCTCCCTCTGGCAAGTCGCCATTACAACCCGGTGTTTGCAACTATCATTATAACAGTCCTGTTAGGGGTAAGCCAGTCTCTGTATTTTACTTTGCTGCTATACTCTAAGATTAGTATCTCAGTTGCTGCTGTTATTTTTTTGTGACTTTTATTTTCATTCCTCATATCCTGCTGTTTTACCATAACTCTGTACACAATAGCAATTGCTTATTTTTTTCTATGATCATAGTACCATTTCTTCCTTGCTTATTTATTTTTTCCTTCATTAATGGTAAAATCTCAGGTTTATCTGAGCATATCCCTGCTGCATTTACTTTCTCACAGTGACTACCCAGACACATGTGGCAGCCATAGGGAATATGCTCAATTACTGCCTGTATATTAAAACTATGCAATAAGGAGTAAGGTTTTACATAGCTGCCTAATTCCTAATCTTTGTTTTACCTTATCACTCTGTTGCAAACAACCATACAATTTTTATTGTTTTTTTCATTCCCAGCAGTTGTGGTCCAAATAACTAAGCTGCACACATTTTTTCTTTCTTAGTTGTGCCTGACATAATACTAAGCCTAAAACTATGGACCCAGCTGGAATGAACGCACATGTGCAAAATATCACACAGAGGGTTGATTTATTAACTGAAGCTGTTAATTCTCTGAAAACAGAAAATGATACTTTAAAAGCTTATATCAGGGATGTGGTTGATAAGAGAGTACCTATATTAGAACCACAGGTTAGTACACCAGAAAAATTTAGTGGTGAGAGATCTGAGTATAGAGATTTCAAGAATGCTTGTTTGCTTATGTTCTCCCTTAAACCTCATACCTATCCCACTGATAGAGCAAGGGTACTCACAGTCATATCCTATTTGAGAGGTGAGCCCCGCACATGGGCCAACACTTACTTCGAGAATAACGATGATATACTTAATTCGTTGGAAATTTTTTTTTCTGCTATGGGTCAGCTATATGAGGATCCATATAAACAGCTTACTGCTGAAACTGCAATGCGAGGCTTGAAACAAAAGAAAAGAGTAGTTGAAGATTACATTGCCGAATTTAAAAAATGGGCGAAAGACACTCAATGGAATGACCTTTCACTGAGAAATCAGTTTAGATTAGGCCTTTCAGAAGGAATTAAGGATGAGTTGTCTAGATCTGAACTACCACATACTCTTGAGGCTTTAATGTCACTTAGCATAACTATAGACAGAAGACTGAGAGAGAGACAGCAGGAGAGATCATTTCATGAATATCCTGCAAAGAAACAAAATACACCCAGCCCCAGCAAATCAACTGCTGAACCTATGGATATAGGTTTTATAAAGGGACCATTAACCCCTGAGGAGAAGATCCGACGAAGGGTTAATAACCTCTGCTTATACTGTGCTTCAGACAAACACACTGTCAGGGACTGTCCTTCCCTCCTGAAACAAAACAAGGGTAAGATGTATAAAGAACCTTTTTGTTGTACCACTCAGGATCATGCTCTCCCTTACCTAAATTTATCTCTTCTTTTACAGTGGGAGTCACATCGAATCAACGCTCCCGCGATTATTGACTCAGGAGCTACAGCATCTTACATAGATACTGTATTCACTAAATTCAATAAAATTCCACTTGTGCAAAAAAGGTCTCCTGTGTTATTACGTGGAATAGATGGTAATCCAATCACATCAGGTCCAGTTAAATATCAAACAATACCCTTACTTGTTGTTACCCAAGACCACCATAGGGAGTATTTGTCATTTGATGTAATATCATCCCCTATTTCACCCATAGTTCTCGGTATAAACTGGCTCCGAATTCATAATCCTGAAGTAAATTGGTCTACCTCAACAGTCACATTTAATTCTACATTCTGCTCTACTACTTGTTTCCCAGCTACTATTTTGCAAACCACTGAATCCAATGAGACAATTCAAATTCCTGAGGTTTATAAGGATTATGCAGATGTATTCAGCAAAACCCAGTGCGACAATCTTCCTCCTCACAGGAAGTATGATTGTCCTATTGAGATCATACCTGGCTCTGAGATCCCCACGGGTCATATTTACCCACTCTCAAACCCAGAGTTAATACACCTTAAATCTTACTTAGATGAAAATCTAAAGAAAGGTTTCATCCGTCCCTCCACCTCTCCAGCTAGTGCTGGGATTTTTTTTGTTAAAAATAAGGATGGCTCATTAAGGCCAATCGTAGACTACAGACAACTAAATAAAATTACAGTAAAAAACAGATATCCTTTACCCCTCATCCCGGAGTTAATTGAAAGGTTGGAGGGAGCAAAATTTTTCACAAAATTGGACTTAAGAGGAGCCTATAATCTCATCCGAATTAGATCTGGAGATGAGTGGCTCACGGCGTTTCGAACAAGATACGGATTGTTCGAATACGTCGTGATGCCTTTTGGGCTCTGCAACGCGCCTGCAACTTTCCAGCACTTAATTAATGACATTTTTAGGGACATATTAGATGTCTTTATTGTCATCTATCTGGATGATATTTTAATTTATTCCAAGACCTATCAGGAACACATTTCCCATGTTAGACAAGTTTTATCAAGGCTCAGAGGTAACCACTTGTATGCTAAGGCTGAGAAATGCCTGTTCAATTCACAGACTATATCCTTTCTGGGATATGAAATTTCTCCTTCAGGTATCCATATGGAACAAAAAAAGGTTGATGCAGTTTTAAATTGGCCCATACCAACAACTAAACGTCAAGTTCAGTCCTTCATGGGTTTTGCGAATTTCTACCGCAAATTTATTAAAAATTTCTCCAAACTTGCTCTTCCTTTAACTGTTCTAACAAAAAATAATTCACATTTCACGTGGACTAAAGAAGCACAATCCGCTTTTGATTTGTTCAAACAAAAGTTCACTTCAGCACCAATACTCCGTTTTCCTGACCCTAATCTACAATTTGTTCTTGAGGTGGACGCCTCAAATTCTGCTATTGGCGCTGTTCTCTCCCAAAGAGAAAACTTGTCAAAACCTTAACATCCTGTGGCTTTTTACTCCAAGACTTTGAATAGTGCGGAACAAAACTATCCTATTGGTGACAAAGAACTCTTAGCCATAAAACTCTCCCTGGAACACTGGCGACACCTCCTTGAAGGTACTTCCATTCCTACACTCATCTATACAGATCATAGGAACCTGCAGTACTTGAAGGCCACTAGAACCTTGTCAGCAAGACAGGTTCGCTGGAATCTCTTTTTCTCTCGTTTTAATTTCCTCATCACATACCATCCTGCTGGAAAGAACCAAAAAGCCGACGCACTATCCCGGTTACCCACAAATCTTCCACATCAAACGACTGACCAATCCATCATACCAAAAGAAAACTTCATTTCTTTTACTCTTGAAGTCTCATCTAACCTTAAAAAGGAACAGTTGGCCGACTCTACAAAGCCATTACACCTTCTTCAACTTAATACTCAAGGACTTTATTCTCATGATTCAAAGATATATGTTCCACCTTCCCTCAGACTCATTCTCCTTCAATCTGTACATGATTCACCTCTAGCTGGTCATCCAGGTATCCATAAAACTCTGGATCTAGTAAAAAGAGATTACTGGTGGCCTCATATGGCAACTCAAGTTAAGGACTATATAAACTCTTGTCTTAATTGTACCATTTCAAAAAGGGATAAACACTCTCCCTATGGGTTGCTTTTGCCTTTGCCTACTCCAAAGAATCCATGGTCTGAGATTGCTTTAGACTTTATTGTAGATTTGCCAGTCTCTTCAAAGAATACCACCATCCTTGTCGTTGTAGATCTCTTCACGAAGATGTGCCATTTCATCCCCTTCTCCAAACTTCCTACCGCTTTGGAGACAGTACATTTGCTTCTCAAACATATTGTTAAGTATCATGGACTTCCCACTTCAATCCTCAGTGATCGTGGCAGTCAATTTTCTAGCAGACTATGGTACCATTTCTGTAAAACTTTATCTGTTGAGAGAAAGTTGACTACTGCTTACCACCCGCAATGTAATGGTCAAACTGAACGTTGTAACCAGTGGTTGGAACAATTTTTAAGACTCTTCTGTTCCTCTCAACAACATCTTTGGAGTGACTTCCTGCATTACGCTGAATTTTGTTACAACAACACTATTCATTCCACTACTGGTCAAACTCCCTTCTTCGCAAACTACGGTTTTCACCCCAAGTTTCACATCCTACCATCTTCTACCGTTCCAGTATCTAGTATATCAGATTTGTCTGATTCCATCTCTTCCAACTTTAAAACCATCGAGTCCAACATCATAGCAGCAAAACAACTCCAGAAACAGTATTATGATCGCCGCAGAACTCCGCCTCCTGTCTACACAAAAGGTGATCTAGTCTGGCTATCCACCAAACACCTAAGTTTGAAAACCCCTTCGAAAAAACTTTCTCCGTTGTTCATTGGTCCATACCCTGTTGAACTTGTCATTAATGCCAATGCTGTCCGGCTTAAATTACCCGATAATCTAAGAGTTCATCCCACATTCCATGTATCCCTTCTCAAACCCTATAAGGATCTCAGGGATTTCTCTTTACAAACGTCTCTTCCACCTATTTCTCTCGACCCTGAAATGGAGTATGAAGTTCACTCAATCCTGGATTCCCGTTTCCGTAGGGGACGTATTGAATATCTTGTTCGTTGGAAGGGTTTCTCTCCAGATGATGATTCCTGGGAACCAGCTACCAACATATCTGCTCCTCGTTTGATATCTCATTTCCACCAAAGACATCCGGATCGTCCTGGGCCTTGAGCCTCTGGAGTGGCTCCTTGGAGGGGGGATTCTGTCAGGATAATGGCATACTTATTTCTCTGCACTGTCCCTTTAAAGCATCCTGCTCTCATTAACATCAACCTATTTAAGGCCCCTCCCAGCATTTTCACATTGCTTAGTATTGAAGTTTGTCTTTAACCTTAACCTGAGCCTGCTCTCTGTAAGATTTATCTTACTACTTCAGTTTGTTGGATTCCTCTCCTTCCTGCCTGCTTCTCCCTCAAGAAGATTCAGCTATTTCAAAAGCCTCATTCATACCTTTACTCTAACTCAGTTTCCCCTGCAGCTCACCGGCCTTGGGATTCACTTTTCACTGAGCTCCACTTCCTCATGCTGTGACGTCATCAGCCAGCTGCTACTGAGCTTCCCTGCTCCCTCTGGCAAGTCGCCATTACAACCCGGTGTTTGCAACTATCATTATAACAGTCCTGTTAGGGGTAAGCCAGTCTCTGTATTTTACTTTGCTGCTATACTCTAAGATTAGTATCTCAGTTGCTGCTGTTATTTTTTTGTGACTTTTATTTTCATTCCTCATATCCTGCTGTTTTACCATAACTCTGTACACAATAGCAATTGCTTATTTTTTTCTATGATCATAGTACCATTTCTTCCTTGCTTATTTATTTTTTCCTTCATTAATGGTAAAATCTCAGGTTTATCTGAGCATATCCCTGCTGCATTTACTTTCTCACAGTGACTACCCAGACACATGTGGCAGCCATAGGGAATATGCTCAATTACTGCCTGTATATTAAAACTATGCAATAAGGAGTAAGGTTTTACATAGCTGCCTAATTCCTAATCTTTGTTTTACCTTATCACTCTGTTGCAAACAACCATACAATTTTTATTGTTTTTTTCATTCCCAGCAGTTGTGGTCCAAATAACTAAGCTGCACACATTTTTTCTTTCTTAGTTGTGCCTGACAGAACTATACCTTTAAATAAATGGAAGGAGGATAATCAATTAAAGACATTCTTGAATAAATAGAGGAGTATGGGAAAGGAATAACCATCTTGAAAAAGGCTTTTTGAAGCTGAAACGCGTAGATGTTGTGAAGATGAAAATCTGTGTTTGAAATCAGAAAATCAGAGTGCTCTGATACATTTTTTCAACGAAGGATTACTCCAATTTTTGGTAAAGCCAAGTTACAAGTATTTGCATTTTAAGATCTTGTTATAAGGACTTTGTGCTTTCAACTGAACGAATGTACTTTTCCTGGCAATCCGCTAAAACTATTGGCTCATTCAGGTCGTATGATCTCGCTACCTGAACTGGAACAAGCTACCTTGAGGGGAGAGCGGCTGAAACTTGGAGGATATCGTATCTAAACGCCAAGCCAGACTGTGAAGAAAAAACCAGTGTAAGGTAATAAGTCTGAGTGCCGGAGACCCCTGGTAAGCTACAATTTTCTTTTTGACTTAGCGGAGAAACTTGCAGGTTTCGGATTCTGGGAATAAATACGGATAAAAATATATACATCTATTCCAGAGTAACCTTCTATTTAACAGCTGACTGTATTCCTTATCTCCATATACCTAATACAATAATATTGTAACATATGAGACAATTGCTCATAAAACCTCCTGTTGTTGGACATTTTTAAAAAACATTTTAATGAGAAATTATTAAAGGCTACAAAAGTATCAGCCGTATTCTTAAGCAATCATTAACGGCTACAGAAGTAAAAGCCACTTTGTATCAAATACAGCATTTAAATAGTGCTTATTATTGTTTATACAACGTTTTAAGTATAATTTCATCGTATATATATTTTTAGCGTGTTATATGTTTATATTTTTTACCACCGGTGGTATTAGGCATTTGTATTGAACTATATTAAATATTATTCACAATTTTTAACTACTAGTTTTTTAGTTTTATTCGAAACTATAGTTTTACTCATTTTTATTTTCTGATCTCTATAGCTGCTTTTATTTAGTGCTCCTCACATTTATTTTTTTTATATTTTATTGAGGGAAGTGTTTGGGGTAGCACTTTATTTGAGGTAGCTTATGCAATAATTTTTAGGGTCTATATACAATTTTTGAGTTTACCTTTAAGTGACGTCCTCCAAGATGGCGTCCCTTCAATTCCGATTGGCTGATAGATAGAATTCTATCAGCCAATCGGAATTAAGGTAGAAAAATCCTTAATTCTGATTGGCTGATAGAATTCTACCAGCAAATCAGAATTGAAGGGGCGCCATCTTGGATGATGTCACTTAAAGGAACCATCATTGTTCAAGAAGACGTCGGATGAAGAGGATGCTCCGTGTCGGATGTCTAGAAGATGGAGCCCCTCTGTGCTGGATGGATGAAGATAGAAGATGCCATCTGGATGAAGACTTCTGCCCATCTGGAGGACCACTTCTGCCCATCTGGAGGACCACTTCTGCCGGATTCATTGAGGACTTCGGCCCGGTTGGGTGAAGACTTCTCCCAGTAAGGTGATCTTCAAGGGGTTAGTGTTAGGTTTTTTTAAGGGGGTATTAGGTGGGTTTTAGAGTAGGGTTGTGTGGGTGGTGGGTTTTAATGTTGGGGGGGATTTGTACTTTTTTTACAGGTAAAAGAGCTGATTACTTTGGGGCAATGCCCTGCAAAAGGCACTATTAAGGGCTATTTATAATTTAGTGTAGGGTAGGGCTGTTTTATTTGGGGGGGGGGGCTTTTTTATTTTGTTAGGGGGATTAGATTAGGTGTAATTAGTTTAAAAATCTTGTAATTTGTTTATTATTTTCTGTAATTTAGTGTTTGTTTTTTTTGTACTTTAGATAATTTTATTTAATTGTATTTAATTGTATTTAATTTAGGGAATTAATTTAATTATCATGTATTGTTAGGTGTAATTGTAACTTAGGTTAGGTTTTATTTTGCAGGTAACTTTGTATTTATTTTAACTAGACTTAGGTTTAGGGGTTAATAAATTTAATATAGTGGCGGCGACGTTGGGGGCGGCAGATTAGGGGTTAATAAATGTAGGTAGGTGGCAGCGATGTAGGGGGGCAGATTAGGGGTTAATAAGTATAATGTAGGTGGCAGCGATGTAGGGGGGGGCAGATTAGGGGTTAATAAGTATAATGTAGGTGGCGGCGGTGTCAGGGGTGGCAGATTAGGGGGTTAATAAGTATAATGTAGGTGGTGGTGGGCTCCGGGAGCGGCAGTTTAGGGGTTAAACACTGTATTTCATTGCGGTGGGTCCATGAGCGGCTGTTTAGGGGTTAATACATTTATTAGAGTTGTGGTGGGCTCCGGGAATGGCAGTATAAGGGTAAAACAGTATAGGGTTTTTAGTGACAGTATACCAATAAAGCTGGGAAAAAGCCGAAGAGCAGCGAGATCGATGACTGTCAGTTAACAACAGTCCGCTGCTCATCGTCCCGTACTTGGTGCGCAGCTTTTTGACAGCTTTTTTGGTATCTTTGGAGAACGTATTCAGGTCCGCGGCAGTGATGTTAGGTGATCTTAGGCGAGCGTATTGGTGCCGTCGAATGCAAGTAAGTTGACGGCTTAATAAGTAGATGCCCAAGTGTTTATACATCCAATAAAAAAAATTACACTCATCCAGTATATTAATTTATTGCAAGACTGCAAAAAAATCTTGTAATTACAAAACCAGATTACAAGTGGAGCACTAAATATCGCTTTCATGAAAGCAATATTTTCACTTCATTGTGTAATACCAAAACACGCTAATGTGCAATAACATTACAAGTTTGCAGCAATGCAAACGTGAACTTGCATACACATTGCTCGAAAGCATTTTGCTCATGAGAGCGCACTTCCATTGGCTTCTATGGGAGCCTCATTCTGATGCCATCAGAGATGGCTCCAGAACTTCAGCACAGCGAAGGGGGTAAGTAGTGCAGCGGGGGCAGCAATTTTAAATATATATGTATATGATTATATACATATATAGTTATGTGTTAATATGTGTATATGTGTAAGCATACACATATATATTAATTAGTTAATATATGTATATTCACATATTAACATATAAATAGATAAAGTATGTATATAAGCATATACATATATATATATATATATATATATATATTTATATATTTATATATATATATATATATATATATTTACTGTGCTGGTACCCCACTCCCACCAACTTTAGCCCCAAGATACTGGCTAGAACATTAATTCCATTAAAGAATAAAGATGCTGCTGCTATCTTTATTTTTTAATAAAATATAAACCACTGTATTTTGCGGCCATTTGGGGCAGCTATATAAAATTATTCAGAGATCTGATCTCTGGTTAATTTTATAAGCACTAATTGCTACCGCAAGCTTGTGGTAGCAATAACCAGCCACTTGTAATGGCTAATTAATTATCACACGCCCTCAAATGGGCAAATTTGCCCATTTGCGGGTGCACAATAATTTAGCTCTCCACTCGTACTCTAGCCACAAATGTTGTATACTTCTTTAAGATGATATAAACTAAAAGTAAAACTAAATGACAGTTCATAAAGGACAAGCACACAAAACCAGAAAACTGTGAAACTGATTCTGTATATGCTTGCCCCCTTATAAGTGTGTGCAAAGAAATATACATGATAGCTTGTGTGTATATAACACCTAAATGTAATTGTATTCTTCTTTTTAAGATACACTGAATTCTCTACCTTGGCAGCTCCAGTTCTTGTTTGTCATTAACTTTGATGTCATAAACAAGGACTTGCATTGTTGTTAACTTAAACTATTTTATATTTAAGATGAAACAACTTGGGAGAAATAGTTTTAATATTAAGCAGCTAATTATTTCTTAACCTGTAGTTCTTTGCCAGGCTGTTTTGTGCAGGGTTTTGTAATTATTACAGTAGTATGCATTGAAAGTCTGGGAACAGGGCCAAAATTAATTGTATTTTATAATATATTTGCATGATGTAATCTACTGATTAATGAGTTATCAAGCAAAGTTTGAAGTATGAATATTGTTGCTGCATGTAAAGTTAAGCAATATGCTTTTATTCATCTATTAATCTTTCTTTCAGTATGCTGCAGACTTCAGTATCTCATTACTTTTCCACTTTATTACATTTGCTCAAAATTTACTAATGAGCCAAGTTTCAAAGTGATCTCTCCTGAAATTCAGGTATGTCAATCAGAAGGATAGTTCTACTTTCTATGCTTTCTATACAATTGTGAGAATGTCTTTAAAAATACTTAACACTAATCTTGTGATAATTATAATTCCAGCAACATTAAGTAACAATGCGTTCAGTTGCAGGTTATCAAAAAAATTGCCACATTTGTTTTAAAGCAATAAAATATAGAACAGTCTTTATTACAAAATGTAATAAAAAAAACTATTAATGCAGATTGGACATAGTCTCTGTTAGAAACTGCTGACGCATTTTGTGAATTCTCATAAAGACTATGGGGCATATTTATCAAGCTCCGAATGGAGCTTGATGCCCCGTGTTTTTTGCGAGCCTTCATGCTCACCAGAAACAGCAGTTATGAAGCAGCGGTCACAAAGACCGCTGCTCCATAACCTGTCCACCTGCTCTGAGCAGGCGGACGGACATCGCCGGAAATCAACCCGATCTGGTTGATTGACACCCCCTGCTGGCGGCCTATTGGTCGCGAGTCTGCAGGGGGCGGCGTTGCACCAGCAGCTGCTGGTGCAATGCTGAATACAGCAAGCATATTGCTCACCGTATTCAGCGAGGTCCGACAGACCTTGATAAATAGAGGCCTAAGAGACCTCTTTATCAAGCCGTCAACCGCAAATACGCGGGAATTCCGTAGCGTAATTGTGGCAAGCTTGATTCAACCTATTTATCAAAGCCTACAGTACAGACCGGCAAAAGTTGAAATTTGTGACGTAACATATGATCCACCGGTCTCAATCCGACACGTCTGACAGGTACGCTCGCCGCTATTCTGGCCCAGCGTACCTGGTTTTCAATCCACCACCCTGGAGGCCGTAGATGCCATAGGAATCAATGGGAGTCTGAAAGAATCAAAAGCTTATGTTCGATGCTGCCAGATATCCCATTGATTTCTATGGTAGAAAACAAATTACCTTTACACATAACACCCTAACATAAGCCCTGAGTCTAAACACCCCTAATCTACCGCCCAACATCGCCGCAACGTAAATAAAATTTATTAACCCCTATCCCGCAGATCCCCGACCCCACCGCAACTAAATAACATTTATTAACCCCTACCCCGCCGCTCCCCGACCCCACCGCAACTAAATAAAATGTATTAACCCCTATCCCGCCACTCCACCAACCACACCGCAACTGTAATAAAATTATTAACCCCTAAACCCCTGGCCTCCCACATCACCACCATTAACTAAACCTATTAAACCCTAAACCACCAGCCCCCCACTTAGCCATAAACTAAATTAAGCTATTAACCCCTAAATCTAACAAGCTAGTGGCCGATTGACTGCCAGTGAGCAGGGGCTGGCATTGCACAAGCATTTCACCAGAAATACTTGTGCAATGTTAAATGCCGACAGCGTATGCTGTCAGCATTTAGCAAGGTTAAGCGGACATGATTTGCTACATCGAATCATGTCCGCTCAACCATTAATAAATCTACCCCTATGTCTAGTCTGCATTAACTGTAATTTCAAATGTTGACATAAGTATTATTCTACATTTTAATACTTCAATACAACTGTGGCCATTTTTCTGGTAACTTAGTTACTTATGGCGTGGCAGCAATAGAGGATGGAGAGTAAACCTCTGTGGTAAACCATTGACTTGAAAAAAATTAATAATAATAAATAATAGAAGTAATAGGGGTCTATTTATATATGTGCGGACAGATATGATCCGCTATATCGAACCATGTCCGTCGCAAATCGATAAATAAGCTGTCGGCATTTATCATTGCACCAGCAGTTCTTGTAAACTGCTGGTGCAATACCGCCCCCTGCAGATTTGTGGCCGATCGATCGCTAGCAGGGGGTCACAATCAGCCCAATAGTACATGATCAGGCGGACTGCTATACGCCGCCTCAGAGGCGGCGTATGAGTTTAGGAGCGGTGGTCTTAAGACTGCTGCTTCTTAACTCCTGTTTCCAGCAAGCCTAAAGGCTCGCAAGGAAACAAGAGGAACAGGGGCCATTCGGCCCTTGTTAAATAGACCCCATAGAGTTGAATTAATAATGAATGTATTTGAAAATTAGTGTTTTTTCCACTAAGCCTTGGAGGTAGTATCCTTAAAATTACAGCAGTAACTACCTAATATTCTGTCATTTATAACTCTTAAAATTCATATGTCTAGATTACAAGTGGAGAACAAAAATATTATCAAAATTGTGTGTGTGTATATATATATATATATATATATATATATATATATTCACGCCTCAATAAAAAAGGTTGCATTTCGAAAAGGACCAGGCCATTTTATGTGTATGCTATAATAACCTGACTGGCACCCTGGCCAGTGTCTATCGGTTAGAGTGCGCTATTAATGGACTTTTATATATATATCAGCAAGTAAAGTGTTCATACTCACCGAATTTTTTAAAAATGGTGGTTTATTTGTAACATTATGTTTCAAGTATTTATTTTTTTAAAACCAATAAATGGTGTTAAAGGGACAGTGTACATCAATTTTCATATAACTACAGTACATGTAGTAGACACTACTATAAAGAAGAATATGCACTGATACTGTTTTAAAAATCCAGTATAAAACCTTTTAAAAACTTATTTAGAAGCTCCCAGTTTAGCACTGTTGATGGGGTAGTCTGGGAAACCCACTGAAAGGGGCAGGGTAAACAAAAAGAGCAGGCACTCCCTACTTCTCCCCTTACCTGCATATGAAAAGACAGATAACATAAACAGGAGCCTGCAGGAGTCTGTAATTGCTTGTATACATCTAGCACTGTGGGGCTTGGTTAGGAGTCAGAAAATCAGCACAATGTTCTTAAAAAATAAGCAAAACTATAAATTTTTATAAATACACTACCAGATGGGCTATATAAATGGATAATCTACAAAACATTTATGCAAAGAAAAAACTAGTATACTATGTCCCTTAAAGTGTATGTATATATGTGTATGCACAAATGCATACACATATAAATACATATACACATAATATACACATACATAATTTACCTTACATTTGCTTCCAGTTTAGTAACTTTTTTGTAAGGTAAATAAGTGAATTGTGAACTTTGAACAAACTTCACCTGTCTACTGTTCCTTTAACTTGCAAGCAGTACATACCTTGATATTTTTTATTTTGAATGCTTAGTTATGTGTAGTGAAACAACTTTGCAGTATATTTTCATTATTTATTTTGCCCCCTTTTCATTTCATTTAGCTATGAGAAGTTAACAATTTCTAATTCTCAGAACTTGAAATGCACCCTGCTGCTTCTTAAAGGCTAAGGGGTAGATTTATCATAGTGCGAGTGGACATGATACAATGTAGCATTTCATGTCTGCTACACATCGATAAATGCCGGCAGCATACCCTGTCGGCATTTATCATTACACCAGTAGTTCTTGTGAACTGCTGGTGCAATGCTGCTCCTGCAGATTTGCGGCCAATCGGCCGCTAGCAGGGGGTGTCAATCAACCTGATCGTATTTGATCAGGTTGATTTCTGTCCGCGGTTTTAGAGCAGGCGGACAAGTTATGGAGCAGCAGTCTTTAGAACGCTGCTTCATAACCTGTGTTTCTGGCGAGCCTGAAGGCTTGCGTGGAAACAGGGGCATCAAGCTCCATATGGAGCTTGATCAATTTGCCCAAAACTCTGTTACTTATCTGTCCGAAGTAGCTTTATTAGATAACACAGTATTTATACTATTTTTATGACAAGGGCTAGCCTTATTGTCTGTGATTGGCCAGATTGGCTCTTCCAAAAAAGGCAAATGGTGAGTGGGGTTTGGCTATTGAAAACTATTTGAAGTAAAAACAATACAATTTGTTTTAAAAAATGTTAAAACTTGGCTGATTTGTAATTCCATAGCAACACAACATAAATGTTTTGTAATTACAAGATGTTTACTGTTTCTTTAAATCAGTGAGACCAGCAGATGTAAAATGCTTAGAGAATATAATGATTTGTGAGAAAGCTTCATACATACACTTTTGTTGATTTCTTTCTGTGTTGTGGCATAGTAGTGAAACAGCTTATAGGGGTCTATTTATCAAAGCGTCAATCTCAGTGCATTCGCCAGCGTCAATACGCTCACCCGACATTGCTGACGCGAATCTGAATACGATACCCTTATTTATCAAAAAAACCATAAAAAACACAGACGTCAAGTACGGTGTTAAGAGTATCGGACTGGTGTTAACTAACAATAATCAATGTCGTTCAGGTTTTTCCAAACTTTATTTATACCATTTTGTTACTGTCCATGAACAAGCACATTTCTCTAAAGCTAATCTTTTATTTTTCAACTGTTAATGTCCAAGAAATAGCTACATTTATACATCAACAAACAATATCTCATAGAAAGTTATTTTTATATTTATTTGTTATACAAAAATATCTGTTATATGATACTTTCACATAAATTAATGTGTATTTGTATTTCTAGAAGTCATGATATGTTTTTATCTCATATTTTTTTTTATAAATGATTATTAATGCTAGAATTTATATATCTATTTATATATCTTTGCACATACCTGTGTGTATGTATATATATATATATATATATATATATATATATGCGTGTGTGTGTTCGTGTGTTATTTCAGAAATCTTTTGCAAACTTATTTACATGTCCCTAAATTCCTTTTTTTTTTTCTACTAAACAATGTTGTCTTTCATATCTCTGTGTTTATTTATACCCCTATATGTATATATTGTAAATATATTATTATTCTGAGCATTAATAATTAGAAATAAAACATGTAATCAGAGTATCATATGTATCTATTTGCAACAAATGGATATTTTAAGAGCTGGGCTAGTTTTCTCTCTGTAGCTGTGTAACCGCTCCTGATTACAATCTAGTTTTAAAAACAACCCTTTAAAAATAAATTCAAGAGAAGGAAGAAATACACTGAAAATACTGTAGCATGACAGTAAAGAGGTGATTTTAATTTCTGCTGTATCTGAATCATGACAGTTTGATATTAGGTGGGCTATCCCTTTGAGTTATCATTTTAAGATTATATTGAATCAAACTTCAATTCGAATTTTAAAATCATTGTCTAAAATATTACACTGTGTGTCCTAATGTCATTATCAATGTGTATCTTTAATACTAATTTCACATATACATACTTTCAAACTATAATACACAATGTAACAAATGGCACTTACAAGTTCTGATGAGTGATCAATGACACAAGTATCCAGCAATTTGATTAATTAGTGATATTTTAAAATGTATATTTGAATCAGATTGGCTGATGTCATAAATCATGTGATTATGCATATTGCAATCAAAAGTGGTTGAAAAATTCACTAGTGTGTGGGTTGTGTAGGAGTTTGTGTCATAATTGGTACGAAAAGTGTTGCGTTAAATTTGGTGCAAAGTGGAGAGTGGGACTTGTATTACATGGCTTAAACATAAAAAAATAAAAAGGAAGCTAGCTATATTATGTTGTATATTTATTTCATTTTTATCTCTGTATCTATTAGTGCAACAAGTTTGGGGCAAAACTTTGCAAAATTTGGATAAATAATATTGTCCCCTTGCTTTGTATTGATAGACAAAGTTGTAACATAATCCATAAGTAGTTATGCATTTTTCATATTTATTCCTATATCTACAATATACAATTTTAATAAAGTTTCTAATTTACTTTTGTTATGTAATATACTTAATTCTCTTGCAGCATCGAACATAAGATTTCTGTGATTTCAGACTCCCATTGGGTTCTATGGCATCCGTGACCTAAAAGGTGGTGGATTGAAAACTAGGTACGCTGCGTACCTGTTAAATGTTTGATAAATTGGGAAAAGAGTCAAATAGAGTCGAATGTGAATTTGAAACATCTGTAATGATGCAAACATCAATCTGCGTTGGATTGAGATCGCAGGATCGTATTTTACGTCACAAATTTTAACATTTGCCGATCTTGATGCTTTGATAACTACAGCGGATCAATACGACAAATACAACGCGGAATTCAAGCGTATTTTCAGTTGACACTTTTATAAATAGACCCCTATGCCTGCCTTTTGCTTGAAATGCCAGTTATATTATATTCAATCCTCCTAAAAACCTATATAAATATATATGTGTGTATATATATATATATTATAATATACTGTAATAGTGCCATTCTTGAAGTGTAAAAGTGTTTGTTATTTTAATTTTTGAAGGAAATAACATTTTGTTTTCTTAAACAGCTTTTTTTAAAAACATATATGTAGATAATATTTTATTTCTCTTAATTTCTTATAGAATGTTAAAGCTAGATCTTAGGTTTTTTATCAAATGTTTAAAAGCAAGGAAATGCCTAACTTAAACTCCCCCCACTCCCCTCTTGGGAGCTTTTCATTACATCATTAATGACATTACCGATGACTTTTGTAATAGCACAGGTGATGCCACTAGAGAATTGTTAGTTTGGCTTTGAAGAGTGAGCTGGATTTATATGTGTGGGAGATTGGATGAGAGGATGAGAAGGCTGTGTTCAAGGGAGATGATGACTGACAGGGTGAGCAAAGTATGACATGTGAGGGATAGTGAGCTAAGAGGATAATCAGAGCTGTGGTTAAAGAAGAAGAGGTGAGATGATAAAGAGGAGGTTGTGTGTAACAGACAGCAAGTGACAATGGTGCTTATGGGAGTGAGAGAGGAATAAGAGGGTATGAAGCAGACTTTGAAAAGACTAGGTAAAGAGGAATATGTATGAGATAGTGAGGAGGGTAGTTGATGTGAGGAAGTTTGGAAGGGATTTATAGGAGGTGATTGTGTTTAACGAGAGAGGGATAAAGGATGAACATAATCTGATGTGTGAGGGTTAGTTAGATTGAGAGTGTGAGCATGGTTTTACGGAAAGGTTGCTGAGAAGATGAGTTAGAGGGTGTGAGAGTTTAAGACACGTGAGTGTGGGGGAAATCGAGGTGAATGTGGGAGGAGGAGATTGTGTTTGAAGTGGGAGGATGAGGAGTTGGTTGTATGTTGCTTTTAAAGGTTTGATAGAAAACTAAAACTCTGTCTTTAATGTATATTTTTGCCAAATCTATATATATATAAAAGAAGAAGCCCTGACTGACTGAATGAATGACTGACTGACTGACTGACTCATCAATGCCCAACTCAAACCATTTAACCTAGGAATATGAAATTTGGAAGGTACATTAATTTTATAATGTAGGCACCAACTAAAGAAGGTTTTATTGGAAATTACGTCCCTAAGGGTGTGAAAAAGGGGCGGTAATTTTTTTTACCAGGGTACCTGAATCTCAAAAACCGAAGATGTTACAGACATAAAAATTGGTATTTAGATTCTTCTTTAAAAATAATGAAACTTTAAACACCAGGTTATTGGTGGAAGAGCTGTTTCTTGTTATTGTACTTCTGACAATATTTTTCATTAAAGCTTGTTTTAAAAAAAAGGTCCCTGAGTTTAATTGTAAAGGGATAGGTTGAAGACTTTACTAATATAAATAACCGAGTGGATGTGTCCATAGTTAACTTCTGTACTCCTATATTATATGCTTATGTCCTTTGGAAAAAGAATGTCTCCCATAAGACTCTTTTATATGTTAGCTTTCTGATATGTATAATATCCTCCATCTATATACATTTGGCCGCTGTCTAGCTGTTTGCGGCTGAGGCGGCGGGGACATGGCTAGATGGTTAGATATTGTGACTGTCTCAAAGCTCCCTTTATGGTAAAGACTACACTATATAGATAGAATGCATATGGTTAAGAGTATGTACTTAATTTCTATCGAATATTTTACTACCATCACACCCAACACTTTTACATTAGGTTACACTATAAGCCCAGATGTCTTATCATCTAGATCACAACTGACCCCCTTTTCACACTGATTGTGCATTTCCCTGCCTTTTGGTCCAGTGGGGTATACCTGACTACCTATTTACTCAAGAGAACCTATTAATGTATAGTTTGATCTATTCCACACATTAGTTATGCATAATCTGGGGTGCTAAGGTGCAAGTTCTAAAGGCCTTACGAGTTATAAATTGTGCCTTCTGGTTCTATAATCACCCTAGTATATAGACTAAAGAGTAGCCATCACATGTGACTTACTAGGCTCCATTACTGTTGCTTAAGATTTTTGTATGGGTCCAAAAGTGGCCCTTCCTATTTTTATCCCCAAATTTTCTCATTGCTATCTGATGTCTTTTATTGGTGGTCCAAGAGAGGCCACTATTAATCATTAAGGGAAACGATTTGTTTATTATTATATGTTTATAGGGAATATCTAACTATACTGTATTTAGAAAATGTGAGGTTTGTTATTATTGGTATTGTGTCACACACAGCTTATAACACAGCTGATCAATTCTACTGAGCAATATATTTGGCAATAGTACATTATTAAGTTTTGTATAACATCAATCCCGTTAGTGGATGTAACTTCAATATGATCCAGCGCTGCGGAATCTGTTGGCGCTCAACAAATACCTGATAATAATAATAATAATAATAATAATAATTCCTGTCATCATATTTCTGGACAGCTAACTCTTAATGTATGATAATTCTGTATCGCACTATGTTTTCAACCTCAATAAAAAAATAAAAAAAATAATGAAACTTGTGTTTTACCATTTCCCTAAAATCCAATTAAGGGGTTGAAAAGGGTGTGTGTGGGGGGGGGGTGATTTGAAAATACTGATATCTCAAAAACCGAAGATGTTACAGATGTGAAAATTGGTATTTAGATTCTCCTTTAAAATAAAGAAACATGCTTGAAGAGCTCGGTGATCACTGAGCTCTGTGCCGCTGTAACACAGAAAAAACGCTTAATATAACTACCTAATGGGAGAAATTGGGTGAAAACTCTGGATCAACTCCCCTAACCTGTGGGCTACAAATTTGAGCAGAAACATACCACGGAGTAAGTGCAACAAAGGGAGATGCAGACATACACACAGGTGAAAAAGTTTTACGTAGCCGCCATCTTGGAAACAGTCTGTTGTGGTCAACGGAGGACACAGAGACACTTCAACTGTAGAGCAAAGCATAAAGGCACTCCAGATAACACCCTGCAATCAACACTGCACCAGTAGGCTATGGGGATCCCTGTACCATGCTAGAACTTTAACAATTGCAGGAGGGGTATTAAAATATAGCTCAATGAACCGCCATCTTAATAGGCGCATGCTACAGCCCACACAACAGGCATGAGTAACAGCGCTAGTACGGAGTAGCAGGCTGCACTAAGTTAAACCGCACAGCATAAACCGGTATCAATAAGCAGCAAGTAAACCTATAAGGAATACACACTTCATTTGCTATAAAGCAAAATGGAACAGATTAGTTATGCAAGCAGATACTGAAAATGTATGGGAAGCTCCCTAGCAAAAAACTAACAACACTATACAGATGGCCCTCGTTTTACAACGGTTCAATTTACATCGTTTCAGAATAACAACCTTTTTTTCCAGTCATGTGACTGCTATTGAAAAGCATTGAGAAGCAGTGCATTTATTAAAATAGCCAGTAGGTGGAGCTGTCTGCTTGTGTTGCAGCAAAGCCAAGTAAGCTGAAATGAATCAGTTTAACCAGACCTGAGCTATCGAGCAGATTTCAAAGGAACAAGATCTTCCTGTCTATAAATCAGTCCAGATTGGAATGCATAGAAAGAACTGTTTGCAGAAAAATGCAAGTGAAGTCTGTGTTGTGTGATTATTTTATTAGGTTTATAATGCTGTTTAGCAAATGTTTTTGTTCATTTTCTTAGTTTAATTATATATTCTGTGTTGTGTGATTACTTTATTAGGTTTATAATGATGTTTAGTATTTAAAGTCTTAATTTCAAAGCTTTAAAAATAATGTATTAGGTGTTACTTTGCCTGGAACCTATCTCCCTCACTTGCCATTGACTTACATTATAAACTGGGTTTCAATTTACAACGGTTTCAATTTACAACCATTCCTTCTGGAACCTAACCCCGGCGTAAACTGAGGGCTACCTGTACTGGGAAACATTACCAAACAATCGAAACCAACAAATTACCAAATATAACTGAGCTGACATAAAGATGGTATAAAAGAAAAGCTTAATACTATAGAAATGAAAGAAATCTAATGAAGTGACATTTATTATAATCACAGCCTATATAGCTGCTCCAATTTATACAAAACTCATTTTTCCTCTCCCTACATTAATAATGTAATAATAAAAGGAGGTGTCAATTGCGGGGTATCAGAAGGAATTCAAAGAAATTGGGGGAAAGTCCATCTCTATTTCAAATCCTAAAGATGTTTAATGATTCTAAACTGACACAATCGAACTTTCACATCATTCTTCCCTGCTCCTTCTTTTTTGTGTGTCATTATTAAGAAAATGTCTGCTAGAAAAACAAAAACAAAAGAAAAAATGTGATCCATGCCTCCCAGTAGATAAAAGGCAATACTTTATTAGTATATTTAAAACATAAAAAGAAGCTCCAAAACACTTTCACAGAGAGAGCGCAGCACTTGGCTTACTCGTTTTGACTGTCTAGCCGTAATCATAGCATATTGTGCTGTGCCTTACTCTTGAATTTAAAACAATTGAAACAAGCCTTTTGGCTCCAGTACAAATCATTAATTAAAAACATGTATGCGCTCACTGTGTTAACCCAGTGTTTCCTGCTTGATGCAAGAGAAATAAGAGAAATAACGTGTGTATGTGTAAGAAAGAGAGAAACAGCAATAGCTATCAATTTTGGTTGCTAGTACAAATGTAATGTACACTAGCTGTACAATCTTTCATACACATACACACTCATGCACTAACATAATCCATATGAGCTTCCTAAGTTACATATGCATAGTACAACTTGGTGTTTAGACCAATTGGAACACAGGGATAATTACCTAATAAGAGGTTTGGTCACCCATAATACAGCTTCAAAGTGGACTCAATTAAATGGAGCCGACTTTCAACAGTATACCAACTTTTATACTAGTTTTTACTGCTCATGCTTAGGTCGAAAAAAAGAAGCAATCTATGGGAGCCGCCTCTAACTCCATATGTGGCAAGTTAGTCTAAAAATAGTGAATATTAATACAAGCCAAATAATTATGGTGTGCAATATATGTCTAATTGAGCATAAATGGTTATGGACTATAGGTATATGGAAAATCCAAATGAAGATGTGGACTAGGAAATAATTGTAAAATGAAGTAAATTAGATTAAAACCCAATCTGATTATTTAAGAAATAAATCTCAGGTTTTGAAGGGATAAAACTTAAATGTTACCATGCAGATGGAAAAAGTAAGGGACTGGAGACTCCCAAGAGATGCCGGTACTCAAGGTATATTATTATTCCCAAAAGTTGATCATATCAAATCTCGAATTGAGTCCCCGGGGTACCCTGGTCTCCTGTCTAAAAATCCAAAAGAATTTTTTTTGGGCTAATAGTGTGTCTAATCGTTTAGGTAAAATTACCTTCTCAATGGCACACCATCTGAATGTATTGAGGTTCCCATTGTGTATTCTGACAAAATGCTGAACCAGAGGAGTGGAGTTTCCTATGTTAATATTTGAAAAATGCTCTCAAATTCTTTACTTCATGTCCCTTGACGTCAGGCCAACATATTGCAATTTGCACTGAGAGCAAGAAATCAAAAATATAATATAATTAGTCGTACAGTTGAGACACGATTGAATCTCATAACTCTTTCCATTTACAGTAGACTCAAACCTCTTTGTAATATGTACAACTGTACAACTAATTATGTTATATATTTGATTACTTGCTTTCAGTGCAAATTATTATCCTCTTTGTAAATGTGGCTGCTGCCACATTTTTACATGCCTGTGTGTTTGAGCCAAAAGCTGTTGGTGCTGGGTGTGTGTTTTAGCTGTGTTGGTGCTAGAATAGAGCCCAAGGTTTTACTCTTTTTTTAGGAGTACCTTATGCCTTTGTTTACTACTTTAGTCAGATGGTCGTCTGCTGCAAGGAGTGCAAAATGCTTTTTTACTATCATGCAAATCTGCTGATACTGAGAGCTAAACTCAGTAACAAAATTAGCCCCATAAAAACTGTCCACATGTGTTTCCTTTTGTTTGGTACCTAAAAGTGTATCTCTTGATATGGACTCCATGGCCTTTCTGGCTCTGAGTATATCATGTCTTGGGTACTTTTCTGTCACTGAGTCTATTACTAAGTTCATCAGCCTCCCTTACAAAATCAGAATAGTTAGAACAATTCCTCTTTAGTCTCGTGATTTGTCCTTTTCCTATAGCAAACCTAATTTGTTTGGGGTGCAACTGTTTCCATGCAAAAGGGTGTTCCCTGTGATGGGATTTCGATATATATGCTGATAGTTACCTTCTCACCTTTCTTTCCTTTAAGGGTCAAATCCAGGAAATTTATCTCCACTGGATTAGTCTCAAAGGTGAAGCTCAGGCATATGTCATTTGAATTTAAATAATTCACAAAATTCTGGACCACCTCACAATCTCCCGTCCAAACAAACAGGAGGTTATCAATGTACCTATTGTACATCTTGATGTTGTTCCTAAATAGGTTACTATCTCCAAAGATGCGGTCGAGCTCCCACCAGCCTAGATATAAATTGATGTATGATGAGGCAAACTTGGCACCCATGGCTGTGCCACATCTTTGGAGATAGAAATCTCCCTCAAATTTGAAAAAATTATGTGTGAGGAGGAATTGTCCAATTCTTACAACATAGGCCTGGAATTCACCCCAGAAGTATAGGCCTGGAATTCACCCCAGAAGTCAGTACAATTTTGGAGGAAATAGGTAACCTCCTTTAGACCTTTATCATGCAGTATTGACGAGTAAAGTGCCACTGCATCAATGGTGAGCCATATATACCCGGCTTCCCACTCAAATTTTGGATGATATTGATAATGTGTCCCTGATATAGGAGGCCAATTCCACTACCAATGGTTGTAGTATAGAGTCAACCTATTGCGAGAGGTGCTCCAAAAGGGAAACAATACCACTCACAATGGGTCTACCCTGGGCATCAACCAAAGTTTTGTGCACTTTGGGTAAATGGGGAGTCCTGGGAAATTTGACATCCAGATATTCCATGGTCTGGTCATCCAGGAACCCTTTTCTCCCATCCATCATCCAAAATCTGACTGAGTTTGTACCTAAAACCATTGGTGGGATCTCTATCCAATACCAAGTAGTCATGAGTGTTGTGTAATTGGCGCAGTGCCTCCACAACATAGTCTGACCTGTCCATGACAACTACCGCACCGCCTTTATTACCAGATGCTCATTACTTTGAAGCTCGACTAGGGCCCTCTTTTGCTTATTGGTTAGATTATTTCTGATGTTGGTGCAGGTGTTAGCTAAACAAGCGAGATCCATTTCTTTCCTATGTTGGAAAGTTTCTAGTATGGTGCCCCTGCTGTGAATAGAATAAAATGTTAACTTGTTCTTCAGAGAGATACCCCTGTTCGTTGTGCCCAAAGTTGTTCTGGATTCATGTTCCAGTGTTTGTAATGCAACTTCATCACATATTTCACCAAAATTTTGAGGATTGTTCACAGTGGGCAGGGATTGCCTGACCGAAAAGTCAGCCAATGGTTCCCTCTCACCAAAATGTTTTCTCAGTGTCAAGTTTCTTATGAGACGGTT
Source organism: Bombina bombina (assembly GCF_027579735.1). Lineage (NCBI taxonomy): Eukaryota > Metazoa > Chordata > Amphibia > Anura > Bombinatoridae > Bombina > Bombina bombina. The sequence continues at coordinate 662,951,025 of NC_069499.1, forward strand.
AACATCCAGAAGGGTCTAGAACATGTTGAAATTGGTAGTGGGAGAAAAACCCAAGCCAAAAGAAAGGACATCATAGAGTTCTGCTGTTACGCTCTCTGAAGAGAGGTTGATAACATTATTTCTTATTTGTACTTTGTTTGCGGGCGGCTCCCCATAAGCTGGAATCTCCCTTGGGCACCTTATGTTTGCTGTCCCTCCCCCACTTGATCCTGTGCCTGTGGAAAAACCTGTTTAAAATCTGGGTGTGGAACAGTGTATGTATTTGTTTGAATTTGGGCCTGTTGTACCTGAGGATGTGCCCCTTGTTTAATTGTTAGTCTGTCTTTGGGTCTCACTACCAATTCCTGTACAGGGACTTCTTGGTCAATGGGAATCCCTGAAGGGGAAGGAGCAATAACAGCATCAGGAACTAGATTGCCCTCATCTGAGGAGTATTCCGTATCACTCCCAGAGAACGATACATTTTTGTTTTTAGGTGATTCTTTGCCTCTGCATCTGCTGTTGCCTCTTCTCTGATTACCAGTAAATTGGGTGCACCTGAAATTGCCCCTTTGTTTACGATTCCAGATGTAGATTGAATCTGTCTGGTAGCCAGACCGGTCTCTCAGGAACTTGGAGTGTTTATTTTCCATTATCAAGATCTTACCCCTGGCCACATATTTTTCAAATTGTGGATCACTGATATGTCTGTCCATCTCAATTTGTAATTCAATAATTTCATTCTTAATCATATTTGACTGTTTCAAATTATAGTCTCTTAGCATCAACATCATTCTAGATGAACACTCTGACAATATTTGATTCCAATTTTTAACAAAGTCTTTTTCACTTTGGTCCACATCAAAAGTTGGAAATTTATACACCCTTAAGTCCCTTGGAATCATGCCTTCAACTATATACTTATCGAATGTCCAGATATCCCACTGTGTTTTGCATTCATGTAATAGAAAGGTTTCCATAGACTCAAAAATTGTACTTAAGGACAAAACCCCTTTGTCCTCTTAAAAAAATATGCTTAAAGTCATGTACATTATTGCCTCTTGCAGTGGCAGGCATTAGAGAGAAGAAGTCTTTATTTGACTTAGTGGTCCCCTCTTGCTGTGAAGCTTCCATGATACAGTGGTACTGTTACTGCTGATATTCTCAATACACTCTAATGGTATCTCCAGATGATATCAAATAGACAGTAATAATGAAGGGTTCAGAGTGATGAGAAAATAACGTATGACCAAAGTTCACATTTGTATACGACAATGGGTCCCACTGCTATGTGTACCAACACTCTCTCCCCAAGTCCGTTATTCATGTGCCTCTATTAGTTCCCAGAGTGGTACTCAAACCACCTGCTTGCCCTATCTAGATGACTTCCAGACTCATCCTGTAGTGCTCGAGTGCTACTGTGTAGGGGGAATCTGTAGCCTGACGGTCTGCACCTCTTGCTTGCCCCTCTCACCCTTCTCAGCATTTCGGCATGTGACAGGTAGAATGCGGCTATCCGGAATCTCGGGGCGTTCCAATGACGTCTTTGGTAGGGAGAGGAGTGTATCCCCATAGCAGGGCAGTATGGAGGTCCGCTGTATGGAGGTGTGGATCAACTGGAACGTGAAGTCAAAAGAAGAATTTTTTTTTATCAATGCCTCCCAGTAGAAAAAAGGGCATTAGTATATTTAAAACATAAAAAGAAGCTCCAAAACACTTGGCTTATGCGTTTAGGCTATCTAGCCGTAATCATAGCCTAAAGTGTTGTGCCTTACTCTTGTATTTAAGACAATTGAGACAAGCCTATTGGCTTCAGTACAATTAAAACATGTATGCACTCACTGTGTTAGTGGATTATGTAAGTGCATGAGTGTGTATGTGTATGAAAGATTGTAGGGCTAGTGTACATTACATTTGTACTAGCCACCAAAATTGATAGCTATTGCTTTCTCTCTTTCTTACACATACACACGTTATTTCTCTTATTTCTCTTGCATCAAGCAGGCAAGACAGGGTTAACACAGTGAGCACATACATATTTTTAATTAATGATTTGTACTGGAGCCAATAGGCTTGTTTCAATTGTCTTAAATACATGAGAAGGCACAGCACTATAGGCTATGATTACAGCTAGACAGCCAAAACATGTAAGCCAAGTGCTGCGCTCTCTCTGTGAAAGTGTTTTGGAGCTTCTTTTTATGTTTTAAATATACTAATAAAGTATTGCCTTTTATCTACTGGGAGGCGTGGATCACATTTTCTCTTCCTTTGAATTCACGTTCCAGTTGATCCACACCTCCATACAGCGGACCGCCACACTGCCCTGCTATGTGGATACACTCCTCCCCCTACCAGTGATGTCATCGGAGCGCCAAAAAATTCCGGATAGCAGCATTCTACCTGTCACATGCTGAAACGCTGAAAAGGTTGAGAGGGGCAAATAAGAGGTGGAGACCACCAGGATACGGATTCCCCCTACACAGTAGCACTCAAGCACTGCAGGACGAGTCTGGAAGGCATATGGATAGGGTAAGCAGGTGCTTTGAGTACCACCCTGGGAACTAATAGAGGTGCAGAAATAACAGACTTGGGGAGAGAATGTTGGTACACATAGCAGTGGGACCCATTGTCTTATACAAATGTGAACTTTGGTCATACATTTTTCTCATCACTCTGAACCCTTCATTATTACAGAAAACAAAACAAGCCAGCTTTCACAGCTAAAATATCTGCACAACTTCCTTTTTTAAAATCTTCTAAGGGAGATAAGCCTCTAGAAACAGATACATCTCTACCTGAGGAGGAAATTGACTCCAATACAGACTCACAAATTAATAATTTGGACATGATTCCGGTAACTAAGGCAGATCTCAAAAATCTTGTTTCTAAACAAGATATCAATATCAACTTTGACAAGATGTGGGAGAAAAATTAATGCACTACAAAATACTGTGGCCAATAGTCTGGCAGAAATGAAACAGGAAATCTTAGAATTGGAAGCTAGAGTAGAAACTCTAGAAGAAAAAGAAGATACCACGACAGAAGAAATCAACATATTATCTCAGCATGTCTTTCCAACAACAAGAAATAGAAAAAATCCATGACAATATGGAAGACATGGAGAACAGGAGTCGTAGGTGTAATTTAAGATTGAAAGGAGTCCCTGAAACTGTTACACCACCGGAACTAACTGATTTCCTCCTTCAAATGTTCCAAGTAATCACAGATGACAAAGAAGAAGGTACATTTTAAATGGAAAGGTCACAAAGAGCCCTGCAGGCGAAACCTTAAAAAGGAGACCCTCCAAGAGACATAATAGTAAAGATGTTCCAATTTAGGGAGAAAGAAGATATGTTGGCAGCAGCAAGGAAAAATCCTATCTTTAAATTTAAAGGCTCAGTTATCCAATTTTACCAAAAATTAAGTCTAAGAACATTACAAAAATGCAGTGCATTACGTCCTATCACACAACTTCTATGTAAAAAACAGATATCCTATAGATGGGGGTTCCCATTTGCACTGCATATTCAACACAAAGGTAAAATTATATAATTTGAGTAACCGACAGAGATACCAGACATATGTAAATATCTGAGACTAGAATGCCCAGAACCCCCGACTTCGTCCTAGGAAAGTAGGAAACCCCAACCATCATCTCACTTAGGATCAACATCCACAGAAAAATGGTCCAAGGTTTCAAAGAAGAAACAGAAATCCTGAATCTCAGATTAATCAATAGTTATATATAACCTAGAAAAAGGAGACTTTTTTGCTGATGACACCATCCTGCAATGACCACCCAGCAGATGAGTATACTTTAATGCATATATAATGCTTCAGGAATAGCAAGAACATTATCCTGATCCATATCAGACACTATTACCTAGACGAATATGTCTTGATGTAGCACAAAATTTCAGACACCATAGTAGATATATTTAAAGTTGTATAGATATAAAGATAGGGGGCGCCCTTATGAAACTGTGACTTGGCTAGTTTACCGTTATATTAATATGTAACCAGGGTATACCCTAGAAATTATATAGATACTTTTTTCTACAGAATTTCTATAATTCCCAAATACTGATAAGGCACACCCACCATAATATGTATTTACTTTATGTTATTAGATTATGTCTATAATCTACACATTGCTGGGGTTTTTTACAGTTTTTTTGTTAGTTATTATTGTTTGCTCAATATGTTTTTTTTCTTACGGTAAAAATGTTATGTTTAATTGGTTACTACAATGTAATGTTCACTTAAATTTTTCAACTGCGTCATACAAACTTTGGAGGAGACTTTGAATATTTACTGTTATATATATATCACCTATACACACAATCAAATCTCATAGCACTCAATCAGAATAGAAATAGGATTTCCATGTATGCAACTTTAATGAAAAATATTAGTTATACAAATAATAGCACATATACTGTTATAAAATGGACTCTTGAACAATTAATTTGATCTCACATAACGCCAGAGGTTTAAACTCTGATGTCAAATGCAGAACAACACTCACACAATAAAAATTCTTAAAAGCCAATGTGATTTTCCTCCAGGAAACACATTTTATAAGATCACAAATACCTAGGTATTGGACTAAAGAATTTCCCCATCATTTTCATGCTACAACCGACTCCAAGAAGCAAGGGGTTTCGATACATATACATTCCTCCCTACCCTACACTCATAAAGAGACAATTGAGGACAAGGAAGGTAGATTGTTAATAGTTAGAGGCCAAATTCAAGACACTGAAATAATTTTCTGTAATATCTACGCCCCTAATAAAAAACAGGATACCTTTTTTAAGCATGTAACACATCTTTTGACAGGTTGGTCCCAGACCAGGATCATACTGGTTGGAGACTTCAATGTTGATAAAATAAGTAAATAAAATATGTAAACAGGGCACAGGTAATGACAGTGGCAAAAAGTCAAATATAGACCGGTGCTTAAGTAAAAATATATATTTGATAAGGAAAAAGAAAATAAAAAAAGTACTTTTAATTAGCACACTTGCCAAAAGAATGAAGGTGCAACAACAGTGACAGTATTATAAGAACAACCGTCACTCACATAGCCAAAAACTCTGCCAAAGTGTATAATTAATATCAACCTCAATGTCAAATAAACTGTTTTAATAGCAGTGTCAAAAAACAAATAATAGTAAAAAATACTGTAAAAATAGAGTGTTGTATTTTATGAACACACCTAACTTTAATATCAGACTGTTATTTCCAGGGACATTATTGAATAATGAGATGCTAAGGGACATTTGTCTATACAAAGGGTTAAATGCACACACAGTTCCAGTTCAGAGGTGACAAGACAAGTGGAAACCAGTTGGAAATCTGATGAAACAATAGATCAGAAGGATACCACAGGATTCACTAAGACATTTTACAACCCTTACAAACATTTTAGCATTTCAGCACAGGTGGTGTCATAAACTATAAGGCCCTGATTTTATCTCTTTCACCAATAGCCTAAGGAAGTGACTTCTACCCCCATTCATATAATGATGTCATCTGGTCTCTGACTGAAGAATTTATAGATGAGTGTGGGCTGGGCTATGTAAGAGAATGAATGACTATTAAAGTTAGTTGCCATTGTAGGCTAGGCTAGCTCTCTTCTCACCTCTCCCCTTCCATATCTCTCTCTCCCCTTTTCCACCTTCCCTTTCCTTCCCTTACATTAGTTAGCAACTTGTTTCTATGTAAATACTTATTTTCTGTATAATAAAAGAAATAATTTCATCAAGCAGCGTCCTGATTTCCTAAGATAAAGGTAATATAAGGGCACCAGTAGGCACCCATAAAGGAGTGTCTCCTGATAGTGATGCAAACTGGGGAAATTCAGGGGACAGATTAAAGGAATTACAGTATGTTATGTGTTGTCGTGATGCCAGAGGTACCAGTGCCATAGCAAATGCAATTTTAAAGGAAGGAGATGACCCGATTTTGTTTTGCACTGAGTACCTTGCACTGTATAAGATAACTTATGACTGCCCTAAAATGTCCCCAGATGATGCAGATTTTCTGTATTCTAAGGCAAATAAATGCACATTAATTGACAGTAGTACAAGAATCACTCTTAGAAATGCCAGCTCCTATACCAACTTTGTTAACATACTTAAAGACTGGTTTAAAGACTCAAAGCATAAAAATGCTACTCATAATAATATATCTATGCTAACTGAGAGTCAGGGAAAGCAGAGATTTTTGAGACGCTGTTTTAAATGTGGAAAGTTTGGGCACATCATGAGGGAATGTGTGACATCAATGAGAGATATCAGGGATAAAAATTACTTTAGGAGGCAGAACAAAATATCATATTTAAGTAAGGAAGGAAATTACAGTGCTATATTTGAAGGTGAAAAGGAGCAGAATATATCTTCTTTAACAAAGAAAGAAATAATAGAAAAACCTACTAGGGAGGAAACTTGCAAAGAGCCCCCATCTAAAAAAGACTCTCAACAAAATTGCAAAGAGCCCTCATCCATAAAAGAAGGGACACATGCTCAATTTCAGATGCCTTACATAAACTGGCCATTTTGGGCACTGTTTAATTATACACAATTGGCAATGCATCTATTGATATTCAATTTAGCTCAGCCTGTGTATATTGCCAATTAATTGCAGAAATCTGTTTCTATTCTCTACATTCTATTACCCTGTATTCCATGTATAGTGATGGTAGAATTTTACTTTAGGCAAGTAGAGATTTTTTTTGTTTCATTTATTTACTTTGTATGTATGTCTATATTAATGCTATGTTTCTTTTTTTTTTTTAGGGCTATTACTTGAAGAGAAGTGAACTTTGTACAGTCTACTTCTAGAAATTAAGAATTTTGTAATTGTTTATTTTTATTCACAGGTTGTTGCTATCCATGAATAAAATGTTTATAGTATAAAGAAATGCATTTCCCCCTTTTTCTTAAAGACCACATGGTACTTTATGATGAGCTCATCAGTTACATAAATGTAATATAGTCACAATGAATTGTTTGCAAACAATTGATCATAACCAATTTATTTTAAAAGTCATGGTTTCAAGTACTGTTTTATATGTCTATGTTATTTTGTTTGTGTTATTAATGTCATGAACTAACAATTCAGATTACTTACAGAAGCAACCTATACCATCGCCCAAAGAAGCGCAAATCATTTACTGTAGAGAAGACTAGATATTTTAAATTGGATAATTTAATGCAAAATCCAAATTTAGTTATTTAAGAACGCTGCTATATTTAAAGACAACAGCAACATGTTTTGTGTGGCATACTGTTTTTATGTTGTGTTTGTTCTGTGTTGTCTCTGTTTTATATGTTTAAAATGAATTATTGTTATTTTTTGTAATATGGTTCCTTTTCTATCAAGGAACCAAACGGGGGATCCCTTCACTACCATTTTTTTATTTTTAAGGACATTTTTTATTCACTACCATTTTTGTATTTTTAAGCACATTTTTATTTTTTCTCTCTTTTTGTTTTTTTTATCACAATAGGTAACATTTTTTTAAATGCTTCCGTATTAGTTTTTTTTATTTCTAAATCTGTTTTGCCACACTGGGCAATGTTTTTCAGTAAATTTTTTTTCATAAGCCAGTTATGTTTAAAGAGTATAACATTGTCTACTTATAGGTTTTTAAGTGCTGACCAGTAGATTATAAGACTGTGTGAATGCCTTGAAGCAGATAATGATACTATGATTTAATGTTAAAAAGACATTAGTATACATGTTTTGCAAAGCTATAGGCTACGTTTTGTTTATGACAAGTATTTTGTATTAATAAATTATAAACTGTCACATATGTATAACATTCAAATCTCACAATGTGCTAGAAAATAATTTGCAAAGTTCGAGCACTACTCCTAGTAGTTGTCATTAAGATTGTGTGTGATATGTAACAATTAATTTGTATCATATGTATAATTATTCTAAATATGCTGATGATTTGATATACATCTCAGATTATTGTTAATTCTAACCGGGAAAAATATATATTGTATTTGTAAAATTTATCTAATCATCCTATTCATAATGTGATTGATAGAATGTGCTACACATTGTAAGGGAATTGTATTGTAATATTTAGTTCATATGTAGAGTATGGATGTGAATGAATGGTTTTATTTCAGGTTGCCCCACTCACAGAAGAAACTATAAAGTGAGCAGTACAATGTTATGATCATAAGTGATTTAATGATCAAAGAGGGGAATGTTGTATTTTATGAACACACCTAACTTTAATATCAGACTGTTATTTCCAGGGACATTATTGAATAATGAGATGCTAAGGGACATTTGTCTATACAAAGGGTTAAATGCACACTGACCTACAGTTCCAGTTCAGAGGTGACAAGACAAGTGGAAACCAGTTGGAAATCTGATGAAACAATAGATCAGAAGGATACCACAGGATTCACTAAGACATTTTACAACCCTTACAAACTGTCAGGTTAGGAAATATCCAGAAGTAGACCCAAATGCAAGGGCGAACTTAAACAACACCCTTGCACTCTGAGTTTAATCCAGGACGTGACCCCACGACAACCTCCAAAAAACAAAGTACTCGTATGGTATGGAGCAGGGTTAGCCTGTGCCAAAGTAATTCATGATATCAGCCAGATAGACTTCTGAATAAGGAACTGGTTTCAGGAAATGCCTTCCACAGAATCAGGAGAGCAGGGATAGTCACTTATACTCAGACAGAAGAAGGGTAAAACAGGAAACAGTTAATAATGCAGGAGTAGGTCATTTGTTATCAGGCAATCTGAAGGTTAACACTGTGTAGACAGTCTTTGCAGAATATGCAACAGGTAATCAGGCAGTTTGAGGGTTAACACTGAGTAGACAGTCTTTGCAGAGTATGCAACAGGTAATCAGGCAGTTTGAGAGTTAACACTGTGTAGACAGTCTTTGCAGAGTATGCAACAGGTAATCAGGCAGTTTGAGAGTTAACACTGTGTAGACAGTCTTTGCAGAGTATGCAACAGGTAATCAGGCAGTTTGAGGGTTAACACTGTGTTGTCAGAACTTGCAGTGATTGCAACAGGTAAGCTGGTAGTTTGAAGGTTAACACAGATTAATCAGTACTTGTGGAGATTGGCAACAGGATATCCAGCAGTTTGGTAGGTTTACACTGAATAATTGTATTTGCAGAGTTTGGAAACAGGTAAACATGCAGATTGAAGGATTCACAGAAATAACAGTATTTGAATAGTTTGCACTACACAGAGTAGTCTGAATATGCAGGGTTTGCAGCAGGTAAACAGGAAGTTTGAAAGTTTCACAAAACAAACAGTACTTGCATTGTTTGGAGACAGGTATTCAGGAGGCTGAAGGTTAATCCAGCATAGTAAGTCCTTGAAGAGATTGGCAACAGAAAAGCAGCAGTTAGAGAGATTCCTCAGCGAAATCCTAACAGAAGCCTCAAAGTTAACAAACAAATGGACACTGGAGAAACAGGAAGCCAGAATAAAAAGCCTGGTTGTGACATCATCAGGAAGGGGTGGCTCAGACACCTGTCAATCAAGCACACAGAGAGGACTGCAGAGCTTCCCAGCAGCTGAGCGTGACACAAACATTTTAGCATTTCAGCACAGGTGGTGTCATAAACTATAAGGCCCTAATTTTATCTCTTTCACCAATAGCCTAAGGAAGTGACTTCTACCCCCATTCATATAATGATGTCATCTGGTCTCTGACTGAAGAATTTATAGATGAGTGTGGGCTGGGCTATGTAAGAGAATGAATGACTATTAAAGTTAGTTGCCATTGTAGGCTAGGCTAGCTCTCTTCTCACCTCTCCCCTTCCATCTCTCTCTCTCTCCCCTTTTCCACCTTCCCTTTCCTTCCCTTACATTAGTTAGCAACTTGTTTCTATGTAAATACTTATTTTCTGTATAATAAAAGAAATAATTTCATCAAGCAGCATCCTGATTTCCTAAGATAAAGGTAATATTAGTGAGGAAACAGTAACTAAAAAGTTAGCAGATTCTACATAGAGTGAGAAAACAAACATAGAATCATACAGCTTCCTGGTATAACACTCTAAGACCGTAGTCCATAAGAAGTACAATACTTAGGCCACAAAAGATACAGTAGTGGCTGATTAGGGGAGACTCCAATTCACATATAATACTGTTCCAGTGCTGCCAATACAGAGTCCTGAGAGAGTTATATGAGATATCCTCACCAGTTTGTTGTTCCGTAGTCTGGCAACTTCATGAAAAGAAATGCACTGAAAACATCCAAGTGCTGGAGAAGAAAGCAATCCACTCACAGGATCCTGTAAATGTTCTGGTTACAACCACGACTAATAGCCGCTGGCTCTGATAATCCTGTGTCAGTGTGAGCCCTCCCCTGAATGTAGCCTGATGAGAGCGGGATAAACCGCCACAATGTGAGGCAACTAAGGGGCAGGAGTTCTTCCACACAGCTCTATTGATCACAGTACACGGGCCAATATGCGGATAGTATGAAGGTAGGAGGGTCTTAGACCAAAAGGATACTTAGCATATGTGATGATAGATTAGAGTCCTCCTTTCAAAACCACCAGGAAGGGTAAACATTGTTTGTTGAAGCCAATGATCATTTCACCATAAACGGCTTCATCAGGGTTTGACAGGTTGGTCCCAGACCAGTATTATACTGGCTGGAGACTTCAATGTTGATCTAGCTCTACATTCCAGGAAAGATCTTCATTCATTATCCACTAAAGAAACCAAAACAAAGAAAATTACTAAAGTGATCCAAGATAAACTAATCACACACTCACTGATAGATTCCTGGGCTACACTATATGGTAAGACCAAGGACACCACATATTTCTCAGCGGCACATAATATCTATACAAAATTAAATTATATATTCATTAGCCAAATCCTTCAACCAACTCTACACGCATCTCACATTCATGCATGTGTATGTCAGACCATTCAGTAGTAAAACTTAAATTAGGAAACTTTTTAAAATACAGAATGGACCAAATCCTGGACATATGATCCATCATGCCTATAAGACCCTATTGTTAAAAATAATATAATACAATATATGACGGAATACTGAGACATTAACACAGGGACGACTGACAATACAATGTTGACATGGGCAGCTCACAAAATATACCTACGGGGTCTACTCATTAAAGGAAAATCTACAATTACCAAAAAATTAAACACACAAAGATTGAATCTACAAAAAGAAATAGAAAACAGAGGCACCACAATGGCCTAGTACCACCCAAACAGATGATGATAGATTGATAGAGTAGGAAATATACTCACAAGAGTAGTGCACCCAATGGTGCTATTAAGGCGGGTTGGAACTTTGCAGTAGTCCAGCTCACTGCTGCCAATCCAAAATCATGTCAGGTCTGGAACACTCAGTGAAGTAGTCTCCTGATCTGTATATGGATAAAGAGCAAACAACCATAGCCCAATACCATATATATAGAGACAGCAGGAATAAGTCCAATAACATACTGAAACAACTTCAAGATAAACACACAAAACTTGCTAACATTCTTAATGATCAGGCAATCAAAGCAGCATTTAGACTCAAAACAAATTACTACATATATCCTAACAAATCTGACAGATATATGGCAAACACAATCTATGAGATATTGTTACTAGCTGCCATAACTAAAATTCAGAAACAAGACAGTACTGTCACCACTCATCCACAAGAGATTGTGGACTGTTTTGCCCAAGATTACAGCACTTTATATGACAGACCTAATGTAACCCAATCTTCACAGAATAGAACCCTATTAAAAACTTTTTAGATAAAGCCCAACTACCATCACTATCAGACACAGACAGAGACAACTTAAACCAAACAATCACGTCTAATGAGGTTCAACAGACCATCAAAGATTTGAAACCAGGCAAGGCCCCATGTTTCTGATGGTCTACCTGGAGAATATTATAAATTATTTAAAACCTCCCTCACCTCTTACTTAGTCAAATTCTCAAATTATATTATGCAGGGCTATAACATACCAATTGATCTACTTAGAGCCATAATTGTAGTGATACCCAAGCTGGGGAAGAATCTGAAATGGTGTGCCAGCTATTTCCCTTATAAATCAGGACTTTAAAATGTGTACTAAAATATTGGCAGATTAAAACACATTCTGCCAGAAATTGTGCACCCAGATCAAGTTGGGTTTGTGACAGGTAGAGAAGCACCGGACAATATCAGATGCATGATAGTAACAATTGCACATTTGATCAGGATGAAAACGCCTTCTCTGTTCCTAAAATTGGGTGCAGAGAAGGCGTTTGACAGAATTGACTTGATATATATGTTTACTGTCTTGGAAATAATGGGATTTAAGGGCCCTTTTATACAGGGAGTGCAGAATTATTAGGCAAATTAGTATTTTGACCACATTATCCTCTTTATGCATGTTGTCTTACTCCAAGCCTACTACCAATTAAGCATATTAGGTGATGTGCATCTCTGTAATGAGAAGGGGTGTGGTCTAATGACATCAACACCCTATATCAGGTGTGCATAATTATTAGGCAACTTCCTTTCCTTTGGCAAAATGGGTCAAAAGAAGGACTTGACAGGCTCAGAAAAGTAAAAAATAGTGAGATATCTTGCAGAGGGATTCAGCACTCTTAAAATTGCAAAGCTTCTGAAGCGTGATCATCGAACAATCAAGCGTTTCATTCAAAATAGTCAACAGGGTCGCAAGAAGCGTGTTGAAAAACCAAGGCGCAAAATAACTGCCCATGAACTGAGAAAAGTCAAGCGTGCAGCTGCCAAGATGCCACTTGCCACCAGTTTGGCCATATTTCAGAGCTGCAACATCACTGGAGTGCCCAAAAGCACAAGGTGTGCAATACTCAGAGACATGACCAAGGTAAGAAAGGCTGAAAGACGACCACCACTGAACAAGACACACAAGCTGAAACATCAAGAATGGGCCAAGAAATATCTCAAGACTGATTTTTCTAAGGTTTTATGGACTGATGAAATGAGAGTGAGTCTTGATGGGCCAGATGGATGGGCCTGTGGCTGGATTGGTAAAGGGCAGAGAGCTCCAGTCCGACTCAGACGCCAGCAAGGTGGAGGTGGAGTACTGGTTTGGGCTGGTATCATCAAAGATGAGCTTGTGGGGCCTTTTCGGGTTGAGGATGGAGTCAAGCTCAACTCCCAGTCCTACTGCCAGTTTCTGGAAGACACCTTCTTCAAGCAGTGGTACAGGAAGAAGTCTGCATCCTTCAAGAAAAACATGATTTTCATGCAGGACAATGCTCCATCACACGCGTCCAAGTACTCCACAGCGTGGCTGGCAAGAAAGGGTATAAAAGAAGAAAATCTAATGACATGGCCTCCTTGTTCACCTGATCTGAACCCCATTGAGAACCTGTGGTCCATCATCAAATGTGAGATTTACAAGGAGGGAAAACAGTACACATCTCTGAACAGTGTCTGGGAGGCTGTGGTTGCTGCTGCACGCAATGTTGATGGTGAACAGATCAAAACACTGACAGAATCCATGGATGGCAGGCTTTTGAGTGTCCTTGCAAAGAAAGATGGCTATATTGGTCACTGATTTGTTTTTGTTTTGTTTTTGAATGTCAGAAATGTATATTTGTGAATGTTGAGATGTTATATTGGTTTCACTGGTAAAAATAAATAATTGAAATGAATATATATTTGTTTTTTGTTAAGTTGCCTAATAATTATGCACAGTAATAGTCACCTGCACACACAGATATCCCCTAAAATAGCTATAACTAAAAACAAACTAAAAACTACTTCCAAAACTATTCAGCTTTGATATTAATGAGTTTTTTTGGGTTCATTGAGAACATGGTTGTTGTTCAATAATAAAATTAATCCTCAAAAATACAACTTGCCTAATAATTCTGCACTCCCTGTAGATGCCTTACAAAAACTCTACTCTAAACCCACTGCAACAGTTAGAGCAGGGGGACACCACTCCAAACAGATCAAAATAAAAAATAGCACAAGGCAGGGATGTCCATTATCCCCACTACTGTTTGTGCTATGTATGGAGCCCTTAGCGGCTTGTATTAGATGTTCTCCAGACATCACTGGTCTACAGATAAAAAAACACTGATTAAAAAATAACCCTCTTTCCAGACGATGTCCTGTTGACACTAACCAAACCCCTGACTTCCTTTACAAACCTTTACAACATTCTTCATCAATTTTCTGCTATATGAGGTTACAAAATAAATATGGATAAAAGTGAGGCTATGGTAATATCGATCCCAGATTACACGAAAAAAATTATAGAGTTAAACTTTACATTTTCTTGGGTTAAGACGCATAGTAAGTATTTGGGAATTAAACTACTAACTCAACATATAGACTTATATAGGATAAATTATCTTCTCTTGTAAAAATAACTATTGTAAAGATATTGCTAAATGGAAACTACTTAACTTCTCCTGGTATGGCAGAATATGTGCAATAAAGATGAACATTCTCCCAAGAGTTCTGTATCTCTTCCGAACCTTACCTATCCCAATCCCAAGACATGACCTAAAATCATTACAATCAGAAATAAATCGCTTTATAAAAAATAAGAAGCATTCTAGAATTCCCTTCCATATATTAACTAAACACAGGCAATTGGGGGGTACTGGGGTTCCCAACCTTTTAAATTAATATGATACCTCTAGATAGGTCTTTAGACTGCTGCTTCATAACTGTTGTTTCTGGCGAGTCTTCAGACTCGCCAGAAACATGGGCCCACAAGTTCCATACGGAGCTTGATAAATGGGCCTCAATGTCTCAACCTGGGAGTGAACAATAGCATAATAGCTTGTTCTATGGCTAGTTACCACCCAAGAAGCAGTCTCTTTTTGCTCAACATGTGCCCTTCACAGAGAAGAACTTCCCTGAAGCATATCAGTCTGATCCTGACTTCACAGTACAGTCCAACCCCCGAAATACCAGGCAATCCCTCTCTGAATGAGAGAAACAGCAAAACCCCAGATGTACGTTTCGGACTATTGTGGGCCTCGTCAGTGAGGTGCAGCCATATCCCTTCAGACACACTGAGCAATGGGTCCACGTCTGGATTCCCGCATCAAACTTAGGGAGACTTCCCTAAGCGTCATAATTTGCATAAATAAAAATAGAGAAGCACTCAACCTGGGCAAAGCCGTGTGCAAAACCTAGTAATAATATATATATTCCAACTGGGAAAACCATGAAAAATATTTTTCACTGGCCTTTTGCAGGGATTTTCACAGACCTTCACAGAATAAAAATATACATGGCTAAAAAAAAAAAAAAATACATTGTCCCTAATTAATTTAGTACTGTTGATTAGTGAGTAGCATATTTAAGTGAACTTGTTTCACTCATCCAATCATAAAAATTCAGGATATGTGCAATTAACATATAAATTTTAATTTGTTTAATTACCATAATTAACATTATTCTAAACACTTAATTGCAATGAAACCTTAACATCCTGATTATTTTAGTTATGCTTTCAAAGATATATTCATTAAGATGTAAATTGCTAACATTGAAAAAAATATTAAATATAGGCAAGATATTTTTTTGTTTTCTTTTCCTAGGGGACCAAATTGGTATTTTAAGTACTGTTGAATTAGAAAAAAAAATCTACATATCATGCTATAACACCCCAGATGTTAAACCTGTGTCCAGCTAGTGTTTGTTTTTAGACTAGATATATTCCTTTGATTAGTTCAATATCATCATTATCAAAAGCTACTAATGAACAATTCCTCAGTGGTTTTGTGTCCAGATTACTTGGCATCCAAACAGTTGATTGCCTATACACAAAATATGCCCATGTTATGCACTAGTTAACATTATAGACTAATGGGTTGAACACAATCTATTATTTGATCATTTTTCTTTATGTTAATAACTGCAGATGAGCCGTTTTCGATGTCCAGGAGATCACAATCAGATGCTTTAATTGTTTATAGGCAGCACATTTTTTATTAATAATTTGGTGGAAATGGCCTTATATTTTAAATGTGCCAGTCATGTTTTCCTAATTACAACTCACATTCTCAACACTTAAAGGGACATGATACCAAATATGCTAAATCATTGGAATGGGAAGCAGCATATCCGTAAAAAGGTGGCTAGAAAAAACAATTAACATGAACTTCTGTATTTAAAAAAAGAAAGATTCTATACCTCAACATTTCCCCAGGCCAGTGTATGTGCTCTGTGAGTAGTGATCCTTCTGCATGGTGTAAAAGAAGAAAAAAGCACAACAGCCAATCAGTATCATCAGTACGGAAGCCATACTTGGCTTTACTGTTCTCTTGTGGGATTTTACCATAATCTCTTGAGATTTCATAGTAAACGTTCTTACATTGAGGTGAGAAATAAAGTGGCTGTGTCTGCACATGCTAGATACACACTTCCCAAGTTCCATGACTAGCATCCTGATTGGATGTTTAAAGTTTTTTAATAATTATAATAATAATAATATTTTTATTCTAGATAAGAGCACAAGTGCTAAACATTTTCTCTGAGAATTGATAGGGTGGTGTCATACCGCCGCCCCCGCTGTTCCTGGCTGTTGTCATGGCCGCATCTGTGATTGCATCTCTGCTCATATTCTGTACACCTGTGCCTCCACCTGGGCATGAGCCTGCCCCTATTTAAGGTTAACTACTTCAGTCTGTAAGTGCCCTATTATAGGTTTGCCTCTGTGCACTCCTGGGTGCTATATTTGCTGTTGCGCTTCTGCTTCTGCATTGACAATTGACCATTCTCCTGCTTAACCCTTTTGGTACTGAGAAAGATTGGACTTCCTGCTTGTTACTGAATCCTGCATTGCCTATTGACCATTCTCCAGCTTAACTCTTTTGGTAATGAGAAAGATTGGACTGCCTGCTTGCTACTGAATCCTGTATTGCCTTGTGACCCTTCCTTTGCTTAACCCTTGGATTCTCAGAAAGACTGAACTGCACTGAGCCGTGCACCATCTGGTGAATGTTACATTTATGTTTGTGTTTCTCAGTGGAGAACTGTTTGCTTGCGTCTGATCCCTGCTCAGCTCTGTAACCTGCTGTTCATTAACCTTTGATGCTTATGGTGTTTGCTATTCCTGTACTACCTTATTCCTTCAATCCATTAATCTTAGATCTGGAATTTTTCCTTATCTTTCCACTTGATGCTGGTATAAGAAGACTACTGGCCAGAATTGGTCTGATAAGGAAATATCCCACAAATATTACAGGTGGGTCTGCTCTGGAGTTTGTAATCAAGAACATACAATTATAAATAATGTGGAATTTATTATAACTTTGGTGAATTTAGCAGGCAATAGTTCCATCCTGTGTAACATGATATTTATTGGTTATACAAAACCAATAGGGTTTCAGTAGCTCTCCTCCTATTGGCTGATTTGAAAATGTCAGCTAATAGGAATGCAAGGTACCCCATTTTTAAACGGTTACCTTGCATTCAAGTTTCAGTGTACGGCGGTGATTCTATGAAGAGGACACTCCGCGCTGGATGTCATAGCCAGTCCTGGACAGCTCCATGCCTCCACAGCTCCACGCCAACGGGATGAAGATAGAAGATGGTCCCGCAATGGAGGAAGATGACACAACCTGGATGAAGACTTCTCACCGCCTGGATGCGGATGAATGACCGGACTTCAGAAATCATGAGTAGACTTTCTGGGGTTAGTGTTAGTTTTTTTGTTTTTTTTGTGGGGTGTTTTTTTAAGATTATGGCTGTGGGTTTGTAAAAGAGCTGAATGCCCTTTTAAGGGCAATGCACATACAAATGTCCCTTTAGGGGCAATGGGTAGCTTAGGATTTTTTTAGACTTATGTTTTTTATTTTGGGGGGTTGGTTGGGTGGGGGTTTTACTTTTAGGGGGGCTTTGTAATTTTTTGTAGGTAAACAAGCTGCTTAACTTAGGGCAATGCCCTACAAAAGGCCCTTTAAATGGCTATTGGTAGTTCATTGTTAGGTTAGGGGTGTTTTTATTTTGGGGGGGGCTTTTTTATTTTAGATTAGGTGTAATTGTTTTTATTTTTGATAATTTTGTTTATTATTTTTGTAATCTTAGTTTTTTATTTTGTTCTTATTTTTAGTGTTTATTATTTTTTGTAATGTTAGATTTTTTAATTTTTTCGTAGTATTAGGTTTATTTAAATTTGTAATTTGTAATTTTTATTTTTATTTTTTTGTAGTGTTAGGTTTTTTAATCATGGTAGTTTTTTTATTTTATTAGAATAGTAGGCTGGCAGTTTAGGGGTTAATAGGTTAAGCTTATTAGTTACAATGTGGGGGGCTGGCAGTTTAGGCGTTAATAGGTTTATTTAGTGTTGGTGATGTCGGGGGTGGTGGATTAGGTGTTAATTATTTTAATAAGTGTCAGCAATGACAGGGAGCAGCGGTTTAGGTGTTAATAACTTTATTTAGTGTCAGAGATGTCGGAGTGTGGCGGTTTAGGGGTTAATAACTTTATTTAGTGTTGGCAATATCGGGGAGCGGCAGATTAGGGGTGTTTAGACTTGGGGTTTATGTTAGGGTGTTAGGTTTAAACGTAACTTTCTTTTCCCCATAGACATCAATGGGGATTGCGTTACAGCGATTTGCCATTCCACGATCGCAGGTGTTAGTTTTTTTTCTAACACTTTATCCCCATTGATGTCTCAGCCCTTGGCTTTTGTGTGGTATGGAGCTTAACGCATCATAACGCACAGCACAAGAAGGTTTATCAGTAACTTGTAATGGGAGCGCTATGGAAAGTGCAATACCGCTACTTTTATTGCGTTATTTATGCACCTGGTATAGCGCAAAACTCGTAATCTAGGTGAATGATTCTTATAAAAGCTGTTACTGTTTCAGCTCCATATGCACATAAGCAACATGTGATTAAAGCACCTGGATTTAAACACCAAGGGGTAGATTTACCAAGCAGCGGATGCTGCTATCTACCCCAGTACTTGTCGGCTCATTGGAAATGTAAGTTAAGAAGCAGCAGTCACAAGACCGCTGCTCCTTAACTCATCCGCCACCTCTGAGGTGGCGGACAGCAATCCGCTCGATCGGACAATTGACACCCCCTGCTAGCAGGCGATTGGCCTCAATTGTGCAGGGGGCGGCATTGCACAAGCATTTAATGAGAAATGCTTGTGCAATGATAAATGCCCACAGCGTCGGCATTTATCGATCTGCTGCGGACATGATCCGCACATTGATAAATCTACCCCCATGCCTGCTCAGATAGCTGGAGCTGGTGTGTATTGAATCAGTAAAGATCTGATTTAGTCATACAAGTCTCCGCTGACTATCTGAGAAGATGTGATGTCTGAATCATGGTACACGAGGCACTAACAGAATATGTGTTTATGCCGCATAAAAAAAAATGCTTCTATTTAAAAATTAAATGCATCCATGCATGTTTAAATTTTGACCTTTCTATCCCTTTAAAGACATATGAAATCCAAAATGTTCTTTCATGATTCAGATATAGCATATCATTTTAACAACCTCCTAATTTACTTCTATTATCTAATTTGTTCTTGGTATCCTTTGTTGAACATAATACCTAAGTATGGGCAGGAGCTGAAATGTACTACTGGGAGCTAGCTGCTGATTGGTTGCTGCACATATATGCCTCTTGTCATTGGTTCACCCAATGTGTTCAGCTAGCTTTCTGTAGTACATTGCTGCTCCTTTAACAAAGAATTCCAACGGAATGCAGCAAATTTGCTAATTGAAGTAAAATGAAAATAGTATGTTCTATCTGAAACATGAAGGAAAACATTTTGTTT
Organism: Bombina bombina; assembly: GCF_027579735.1. Taxonomy (NCBI): domain Eukaryota; kingdom Metazoa; phylum Chordata; class Amphibia; order Anura; family Bombinatoridae; genus Bombina; species Bombina bombina. Next base: position 662,970,805 of record NC_069499.1, read on the forward strand.
CATATCCCTTTAAGCATATTTATAGGGTTTCATATATGAAGCTGCGGATGCAGTTTATAGACTTTACGTTGCAGACTTACTCATGAAAGGCTGCAACTTAAAAAGAAGCAGTCATAAGAACGCTGCTTCCTAACAGATCCATCACTTCAGAGATAGAAGATTTAGGGCTACATTACGTGTGGATTGGTAGTTTGTGTTCCCGCACACACATTCATTTTGCTTGACAGAGGTTTTCCAGCTTTAAATATGATATTAACTTAAAAAAAAAAAAAAATAATTTAATTTTAAAAATATTTTTGAAAGATCAGGGGCCCGATCCGACATGCAGCGTCACCCGCAAAAGCCGGCGACGCCAAATTTTGCACGGGTTTGGTATCACATATGCAGCGTAGCATACAACTTACGCGCGTATTATTTTTACCCATAGACTGACATACAAAATACGCGCAGTTTGGTATCCAATATACAGCGTAAGGACTTACGCTCGCAGATTTCAGAAAATCTACCCCAGTCTCATCTCGCCACAAATTGCAGGCGCAGGAGCCCTTGCACTGACTAAAAAACCTACGTAACTCCTTGGAAGCCTTAACAAACACATACATTTAAGCAGTATCTCAAGGTTAAAGGGACAGTATACTATGATATTGCTTTTTTAAGGTTTATTTGTGTATTTGAAATAGTCACACTCACTCCCAGTTCAATCACACACAATCACAACCAAACACTCATCCTATCACACTGTAAAATTGAAATAAAATGTGTCAGGTGTTAGAAAAAAAAAGTGTTGTGTATTTTGTATATGTATGTATGCAATATGTGTGCAATATGTAAAAATAAGTGTAAGTAAATGTACAAGCTTAACCAAACAACAATCCGACTTAACTAACTATTATGCTGCGCCTCTCTCACTACTCTTACTAATCCTAAACTCACTGTAGTGTGCTGTAGCTCAACAAACCATCCAAACACACTAAAGAAAATGGCGGCTGCGCATGGGTTTATATCTGACTTTTGAATAGCGTAATTACGTTGCACAGTTTTAGATGGAGTATCGGGTAATTTTTACAAGTCTTAGCCAAATTTGCATAAAACTACACTTTATTGAGACTTTACGTGAACAAAAGACTGGCGTAAGTACTTGCGACAACTAAAATGTGTATTTGCCAGTTTGTCCTACTTACGCTACTTTAGCATCTGACGGTGCCGTATATTGGATAGCCCGATGTGCGAGGTGAAATTACGGGCGGCGCGGGTTCCCTCGCTTGCGCCGAAAACTACGCCGTATATAGGATCGGGCCCCAGAACCCTGGCACCTGCACTTACTATAATTACTATACTGTGCATGAATCCAGTCAATGAGAAGGGTCCTAGATGGAATTAAAACAACATAACTTGCAAAATATAAACTGTTGTTAAAAAAAGAAAAGAAAAGAAAACTATAGTAACAATTAAAGAAGCAAAATGTCTTCAGGACAAGAACATTCTTCATCTTCTTTCAGTGAGATTAATTGTGAAGCAGAACTACTCAATTTTAAAACAATACAGAAAAAGTTTCAACAATAATTGCCTTCTGGAAATCACATGTTCTGCACAAGAGTCATAAACCTTCAAATACTGGAGCTCTTATCAAACAGTCAAAACAAACATATTTTAAGTAATTTGAAGAAGACTGCTTGTCTCAGTAATTATATCCATCATTACTAAATCTAATCTAAACTTTATACTGCTTGATGATTATAAAAAAACTGTACATTTTACACTTAAAGGGACATGAAACCCAATTTTTTTCTTTCATGATTTAGAAATTGCCTTCATTCTCTTGATAATATTTTTTGAAAAGCATATTGAAATACTGATTGGTAGTTGCACATAGATGCATTGTTTGATTTTCTCACCCATGTGCATTGCTATTTCTTCAACAAAGGATATCTAAAGAATGAAGCAAAATAGGTAATAGAAGCAAATTAGAATCTTGTTTAAAATTGTATTTTCTTTCTGAATCATGAAAGAAAAATGTTTGGTTTTATGTCCCTTTAAGGTAAACATATATACCGTATTTAATATTAAATCATATTGCATTGATTAATTTATAAAATATTTATTATAAGAAATTCCATTTTAGCAGCACTGAATCAATAAAGCAATTTTCTTTTCTTTTCAAAAGAAGCAAATACAGACAGATTGCATTTAAGGCACTGATTAATTTAACATTTTTACTTTTGTTCTTTCCTTTTAATCATATATTTTTTGAGCTACCTGCACAAATTATGCTGTTGTTCAACGAACTATATACTTTCACAAAAATTAATACAATAACATAATAAATATGCTGAAATAATAAACAATGAGTGGGTTATTCTTTCATAGATTTTGCAAACTAAGTACTAGTGGAGAGCTATTTTTTTAATCCCACTCGTGAGCTTACTGCGCTTGACTACTGCTCGCACGCTTACTCGATAAACGCAAAAGTTCGAAGTTAGAATATTGCGACTGCATTAAATTATTCCCCCATAGACTTCAATAGAGCGCAAAAAGCAGAGAAAATAAAACTAAAATCCAAGTAGCACAAACCCAATTCACATTTCTGTAAGAACTCGACTTTAACCAGATCCACTGGAACTGGACTTCTAAGACATAGAAAAATAGTGGAAAGACTTTCAATTGACTTTCATAGGGGTCAATCACAATCCTTTAGAAAAAAAATATTATCAAGTTATTTTCAAAATAAACAACGTATATGGGGATTTTTACAGATAAATAATTTTATAAATTTTTCTAAAGAATTGTAATCAACCAATCATATATATATATATAGCCAGCAATCACCAGCTAAAACCTAGGTTCTTTGCGGCTCCTCAGCTTACCGTATTTTTCCAGTATCTTCGGTTTCAAAAAGACACTAAAGTAAAAGCACAACCAGGCGCCTCTCAACAAGGCCTTAGCTGGTGATTGGTGGCTATATATATATATATATATATATATATATATCCTACATTATAAAAGGCCAAGTGTTTGTCTGAAGCCGTCATGCGCAGTAGAGACAAACACTTGGCCTTGAGATAGGGAGCGCGAGGTACACAGCATACAAGCAGCTGTGAGATAGGGAGCGTGAGGTACACAAACAGCTGTGAGGTCTGCTGCGTGAGAAGTGGCCATGCGCTCCCCAGACCTCACAGCTGTTTGTGGCCGACGGGAGCGTTGCGATGGGGACGTGGCCGGGCGTCGCGAGGGGCGTGGCCGGGCGGGTGTCGCCGTGATGGGGCGTGGCCGGGCGGGGTCCCGCGCTGTGAGCACAGAGCCAGAGAGGGAGCAGGAGAGGGGGCGAGAGAGACAAAAGGGGTGGGGAAGAGAGACAAAGGGGGGGGGAAGAGAGACAAAGGGGGGGGGAAGAGAGACAAAGGGGGGGGAAGAGAGACAAAGGGGGGGGGGGGAGAGACAAAGGGGGGGGAGAGAGACAAAGGGGGGGGGAGAGAGACAAAGGGGGGGAAGAGAGACAAAGGGGGGGGGAAGAGAGACAAAGGGGGGGAAGAGAGACAAAGGGGGGGGAAGAGAGACAAAAGGGGGGAAGAGAGACAAAGGGGGGGGGGGAGAGAGACAAAGGGGGGGAAGAGAGACAAAGGGGGGAAGAGAGACAAAGGGGGGGGGAAGAGAGACAAAGGGGGGGAAGAGAGACAAAGGGGGGGGAAGAGAGACAAAGGGGGGGGAGAGAGACAAAGGGGGGAAGAGAGACAAAGGGGGGGGGAAGAGAGACAAAGGGGGGGAAGAGAGACAAAGGGGGGGGGAGAGAGACAAGGGGGGGGAAAGAGACAGAGGGGGGGAAGAGAGACAAAGGGGGGGAAGAGAGACAAAGGGGGGGAAGAGAGACAAAGGGGGGGAGAGAGACAAAGGGGGGGGGAGAGAGACAAAGGGGGGGGAAGAGAGACAAAGGGGGGGAAGAGAGACAAAGGGGGGGGGGGGAGAGACAAAGGGGGGGGAAGAGAGACAAAGGGGGGGAAGAGAGACAAAGGGGGGGGAAGAGAGACAAAGGGGGGGAAGAGAGACAAAGGGGGGGAAGAGAGACAAAGGGGGGAAGAGAGACAAAGGGGGGGGAGAGAGACAAAGGGGGGGGAAGAGAGACAAAGGGGGGGAAGAGAGACAAAGGGGGGGGAAGAGAGACAAAGGGGGGGGAGAGAGACAAAGGGGGGGGGAAGGGAGACAAAGGGGGGGAAGAGAGACAAAGGGGGGGAAGAGAGACAAAGGGGGGGAATAGAGACAAAGGAGGGGGAAGAGAGACAAAGGGGGGGGAAGAGAGACAAAGGGGGGGGAAGAGAGACAAAGGGGGGGGAAGAGAGACAAAGGGGGGGAAGAGAGACAAAGGGGGGGGAGAGAGACAAAGGGGGGAGAGAGACAAAGGGGGGGGGAGAGACAAAGGGGGGGAAGAGAGACAAAGGGGGGGAAGAGAGACAAAGGGGGGGAAGAGAGACAAAGGGGGGGGAAGAGAGACAAAGGGGGGGGAGAGAGACAAAGGGGGGGAAGAGAGACAAAGGGGGGGAAGAGAGACAAAGGGGGGGGGGAGAGAGACAAAGGGGGGGGGAAGAGAGACAAAGGGGGGGGGAGAGACAAATGGAGGGGGAGCCAAAGAGGGGGGAGAGAGAGAGCAAAAGAGGGGAGAGAGCCAAAGAGGGTGGGGGGAGAGCAAAAGAGGGGAGAGAGAGAGCAAAAGAGGGGAGAGAGAGAGCAAAGGAGAGGGGGGAGAGAAAGCAAAAGAGGGGAGAGAGAGAGCAAAGGAGAGGGGGGAGAGAAAGCAAAAGAGAGGGGGGAAGAGAGAGCAAAAGAGAGGGGGGAGAGAGCAAGGGGTGGGACCGCTGTACTGCAAAAAATGGCCCGTGTACACGGGCTTTAGTACTAGTATATATATATGAAAAACCAGCACATTTCTGCTCCAGGGATATCAAGGTTTCCACCTGCCAAAAGATTCTGCATACCAGCTAAAAACATCTTTACCACAGATAGGGATTACATCCCCTCCACGCTTCCAACATACCTCACACGTTTGAGGTTAAACAAGGTGAGCAAATTTATATCTCACTTTTAGTATCTGATTGCCCAGTACTGACATACTGCACCATAATTTGGTTTTGTTTTGATTTTCTCCCTTCTATGTGCGCTGAACTCTGAAACTCAACTCCATATATATATATATATATATATATATATATATATATATATATATATATGGAGTTGAGTTTCAGAGTTCAGCGCACATAGAAGGGAGAAAATCAAAACAAAACCAAATTATGGTGCAGTATGTATATATATATATATGTATTTTAAAATAATATAACATATTCTGCTATATGAAGAACATTGGAATGTGAAATATTCATATTTTCATGTCGGCTTAGCGCACTTGAGAATATTCGATTTGGTTTGCACCAATTCTAAGTTCAGTTTTTTACCCACATTGGGTAAACGCGGGAGCGAAAACTGTTTACTTGTAATACAAGCACTACCCGATGCTCGCAAAAAGCTTACTTCTAGCAGAGTTAGTGCTTGAGCGAGAGCGTTAAATACCTCTCCACTTATAATCTGGCCCTTTATTTGTCATTCTGTCAAAGATAATCCTGCCTAAAACAGGCAACAAATAGTGGAGTAGAAAAGGACAATATGTTCAATTTTGTTACATATTAGTTAATCCTGGTCTTGGTGTACCCTGGTGCCTGATTAACCCTGGTGTGTATGTAATGTCAAATTGATTGTCATAGTGTAAAAAGTTACCATAAATATCAACATTTAAACATTAAAGAACTTACCATAGTTTATAAGTGTAACACAAGTTTTTTTCCCTCTCCTGTGGCCCCAATAACCCTTACACAAGGTACCCCCCAGTAACAGTTTTGACAGATAAATATATATATATAGAATATTCCAGCCTCCAATTTCTTTAAAAGACCTTTATTTCATATAGGGTCCTGAGTAGAAATTACGTTTCAAGCCTCAACAGGCTCTTAATCATGTATGATTAAGAGCCTGTTGAGGCTTGAAACGTTGTAATTTCTACTCAGGACCCTATATGAAATAAAGGTCTTTTAAAGAAATTGGAGGCTGGAATATTCTTTATATTTGGATTGAATGGGACCTGGCAAGTCCTTTATTCTGTGCCCCACTACAAACAGAGAAGGTGTGCTGTTTTTCTAACTTTTTGGTGATCAAAATATATATATCACACAGTAAAGCTTCTGTTTGTTTATTACGGAGAGTGCCTTTTCTTCCTTTTCATATATCGCTATTTAAAGTGCACCGCAGAGGTTGCTACGGAGGTTGCTATGAAATAGAGAGTGCAGGATCCACTTGGGACTGTGTATATATATATATATATATATATATATATATATATATATATATATATATTATCTATAAAGAGATAGATAGATGATAGATAGATAAATAGATAAATAGTTGGTATCCAGATAAAGAAATTCATAAATTAGGGAAATGATTACCCCTTCTGTGGAGGGTACTTACAAGATGTCACCTCAATTAAATGAGTTAAGTGGAGAGTAATAGTGGAGAAACGTACTGACCCTTGTAGGCTACACTGTCCTTTTCTGTTTAAACATCAGCCTGAAAAAGGTTGCTGGGGTCCAGTTATTAGCCTCTTGCTGTACCTAGCTTTACTTTCTCTTCTAGTATGGTAGAAACAGAAATGCTCTGGAAGGGTGTGAAAAGGAAAAAAAAACAACAGAACAAAATAATAGTGTAACTCTCTTACTTAATAATAAAAACTTAATTTGTCATATGCTCACATTTAGAAACCTCAGCAAACAATGAGATATTTTGATGGCAAGCTACAGCTCAAGATAAGAGACCCCATAAAGACCCCATAAAGGTTTAAATGTCCGGATGTTCCTAGTTAATTGTGTGTATGTTTACAGTTCTGCTTTTCAAAGATACAGTGGTGCTAATTTAATTGTTCATATTTTGCGATTCATAGCTCATAAAATGAAAGGATGCTTTTCTTGAGATGATATAACATTTATACCAGAATTATTCTCCATCCCTTCTGCAAAGCTGTGCTCTGAACTGTTGTAGAGGATGGTCAACACTTTTACATCCTTTGGTTCTAAAAGGTATATTGGATAAGGGTGTACATTATTGGTTTGGATCCTTTAAGTTTGTGGGCAAGGAATAATTGCAGTTAGCTTAGGAAGCTGTTGATGCAATATGAATATGTTTCCTTTTGAGTTAATTAAGCCACAAAAATATTTATAGCCTAGACAGAGCTTGTGGTATGCAATTGGTGTTAGAGTGATTTGGGAGGCAGGTAGTCTGTGGGATCAGAGCATGGGAAGCATTGTTATACTGTATAGACACTTAGTGTAACAGTTAATTTATACTGGATGCATCCATACTGAGTCTGCCATGTTATTGGTATTATCACTTTACACATTACAAAGCAGATGTAAAGAAAATTATTTTTAAAGGGACACTGAACCCAATTTTTTTCTTTCATGATTCAGATAGAGCATGACATTTTAATCAACTTTCTAATTTACTCCTATTATCAATTTTTCTTCATTCTTTTGCTCTCTTTATTTTAAAAGCAGACAGGTAAAGCTTAGCAGCCAGCCCATTTTAGGTTCAGCACCATGGATAGCCCTTGCTTATTTGAGGTTGACATTTACCCACCAATAAGCAAGCATAACCCAGGTTGTCAACCAAAAATAGGCCGGCTCCTATGCATCACATTCCTGCTTTTTAAATAAAGATAGCAAGAGAACGAAGACAAATTCTAAATAGGAGTAAATTAGAAAGTTGCTTAAAATTGCTCCTCTATCTGAATCATGAAATAAAAAAAAATGGGTTTAGTGTCCCTTTAATGACATGCTTAAAATATGGATGTCAAGTAATCTGTGCACCCAAATTTTGATTGTGTCACAAATAATTGTGATAGTACTAGAATCTAGCCCCAAGTGTTTAAAGCTAAAGGTTTAACCCCTAATATGTAATGTTGCTGAAATGCATCTAGTTTCAATTCTGCAGCACAAAAAGGATTAAGTGGACAAATCATGTTTAAGCATTGCATAGATTAGCTGCAAGAAAACATGTTCATTTCATATTGCTCCTTTTTTCATGCAACAAATATCAAATTCTGTTTGTAAAACATGACTTTGATTGAGTTTGTGGGATAGAAGTGTATAACACACAGTAGAATATAAGATAAACCTACACATCCAAGGGAAAGAAATGAGAAAATGTGAAAGTGGATAGATGTGATAGGAAAGAAAATGGATAAGAAAATGATTTAATATAAACTCTGGCTGCTGTTCCAAAAAATAAAATAAAAAAAGACTTTACATTTATGTGTATGCTTTCTACATTTCATCAAGGCTTTGAGATATAACTTAAAGGGACACACAACCCAAACATGTTACTTCTTGATTCACATAGAGCATGCAATTTTAAACAACTTTCCTTCTAATATCATCACATTTTTTAGTTCTCTTGATTTCCTTTGTTTGCTCCACTTGTAATCTGGCTCTTAATGAGTTCACAAAGCAAATCCATATTCAAATACTAACTAACTAGCTAACTAATTAACTAGCTAACTGACTAACTAGCTAGCTATCTAACGTTTACATGATTAAATGGTTACATTATACAATGAACCGAAAAGATTAATTAGATGAGCACTTGATGATGGTGACAGTCAATGATGATTCAGCTGAATTAATGAAAATGGTTTATCACAGTCAGAAATTATGAAATTATAAATTAGGCTAATGGATAAGATTTGATTATATGTGGAAATGACTGATGATTTTGACAGTCAAAGCAAGTCCTAACGTACAATTATTAAATTTCAAATATTTTATTATTTTCAGTGTACCTCAAGCAAATATGAATAAAAAAATCCTTATCTGACCTAAACTCATGTCAAACTTGCATAATTAAATGTGTATGCCAATAACAGAGTTTATTTACCTATTTATTTTTTATGCATTTAGTTTGTGGTTGTTCTCAAGAATTATCCAGATAGTTCATAAAATTAACTCATTTGTTGTTGAGCCACACCCCTGTGCTGGAGCTGTTTTTAGATGTTTGGTCCTCATCGCATTTATAAATTTAAACTTTTTTCTATGCTTTACCCATAAATACCATACCGTGTTTGTTTGTTTTTCAACATAAAATGCATTTTTACAAAATAACATTAGTTTGCAAAAATAAAATAATATAGAAAATCCCTTTATATAAAATGCATCATGTGCCCCTACGACTCACAGCAGTTTTTATTTTTACAAATAATAACACATATAGGGCAAGATTACAAGTGGAGCCCTAATCTATTGTGAGCCCAATTAATCACGTGCACGTAAATGGTCAAATTCGTTAAATAAATAACCAACCATTACAAGTATCTGGTTATTGCTACCTTAATATCACATCTCTGGTTAATTTTCCAAAAGTGCCTCAATTGCCCCCAAAATGTTTAAATTTTAAAAAAAAAATGCACAAAGCAGGTTTTAGGGGTTAAAGTGAGGGGATGTAGGGTGTTACAATAAAAACAGCACTGAAAAGTGTCTTTACATTGCGGTCTATGGGGAACTGTGTGGTCTCTATAAATATGTATATGCTTATACACATATACATTTATGTGTTAATATGTGTATATACACATATAAAACATAAATAAATATGTATATATTCATATATATATATATATATATATATATATATATATATATATGTATTATATATATGTGTATATATATATATATAATATATATATATATATATATATATATATATATATATATATATATATTTTTTTTTTTTTTTTTTTTTTTTTTTTAATATGCTGCCTCTCGCTGGGAGATTTACCTCCTTTACTGTACTAGTTTCTCATGCCGTGGATCAGAACGAGGCTCCCATTGGAGCCTATGGAAGTATGCTCTCGTGAGCACAAAGCTTCCATGCAATGCGAAGGCAAGGTCGTGTTCACATTGTGGGTCACCTCTAATACCAGTGCACAATTGTGTGTGCGGGTATTAAGAGTCAAGCGCAAATATCTTACTCATGAAAGTGCAATTTTGCGCTCCACTCATAATTTGGCCCTCAATTTGCACTTACCTGTACAAGATCTGTGTCAATTAAACCCATATAAAAAAACCAGTCCCATAGGGCAATATATATTGTTTTATTGTGTACAAGTCCAGCCCCAATCCTATTTGTCACCATCTCACACGGTATGTTATCACCAATGGGAGTGTAACTGCATTCTATTGCATTATTTAGATGAATAGCAAAAAATATCAATAAACTTAAATAACAAACACCTAGATTATGAGTTTTGAGTGCTATAGGGAAAGTAAAGAACGCCACAAAAGTTGCGTTATTTAACCCCCTATAGCGCTGCCATTACAAGTTTAAAAAAAACAGGCTTGTGCGGGCGATATGGCTGCTTTGAGCTCCATACCGCACACAAAAGCAGTGGTGTTTTGATGTGCTCTTGCACGCTTTCCCCATAGACATCAATGGGGAGAGCCGGCAAAAAAAAAAGTCTAACACCTGCGATCACAGAAACAAAAGTTTCGTAATGCAGCCCCGTTGATGTTTATGGGGAAAAAGAAACTACAGTTTAAACCTAACACCCTAACATAAACCCTGAGTCTAAACACCCCTAATCCGCTACCCCTGACATCGCCGACACCTGCCTACAGTTATTAACCCCTATTCTGCCACTCCCAATATCGCCATCACTATACTAAAGTTATTAACCCCTATTCCGCCGCTCCCGATATCGCCGCCACCTAAATAAAGCTATTAACCCCTAAACCTCTGGCCTCCCACAAGACTACCACTAAATAAACCTATTAACCCCTAAACCGACAGCCCCCCACATCACAACAGCCAAAATTAAACTATTACCCCTAACCCTAACGTAACCATAACCCTAACACCCCCTAACTTTAACATATTTAACCCCTTAATGACAACTGACGTACCAGGTACATCATGCATTAACAAGCAGTTAATGACAATAGACGTACCTGGTACGTCAGTTGTCTAACAGAGTGCTGGAAGCGATCGCAATCGCTTCCAGCAGCTCTGAGGGTATTGCAGTGATGCCTTGATATGGAGGCATCCTGCAATACCCCTTTACAAGCCTTGGATGCCGAGAGAGCCACTCTGTGGCCCTCTCTACACCGGAGCGTCGTTGGTGGGTGGCAGCAAACCAGGGAGGTGGGTGGGCGGCCTGCAATGAGCCTATGATCATGTGGAGGGGGGTGGGATCGGAGACGGGAGTGCACTGGGGCATGCATGGACGCACACGTGCACAGGGGGCGGCCGGCGGCGCGTGCATGGGGCGGGAGCACAGAAAAATTGAATAAAAAATTGGGAGAAAAGGGGGGAAATTTTAATTTCTAAAGCAATTGAAGGGTTCTGGGAGGGAGGGGGTGGGGATAGCTACACTACAGAAAAGGGCAAAAAAATAAAGCATTTTTTTTTTTTACTAAAATGGGTACTGGCAGACATCTGCCAGTACCCAAGGTGGTGCCCATTAGGCTAGAGGGGGAGGGTTAGAGAACTGTTTGATGGGGGATCCGTGAGATTGGGGGCTAAGGGGGATTCTACACAGCAGCATATGTAAATATGCTAAAAAAAAAACAACCAAATATACCTTTTATTTTAGTACTGGCAGACTTTCTGACAGTACTTAAGATGGCGGGAACAATTGTGTGGTGGGGGAGGGAAGAGAGGTGTTTGGGAAGGATCAGGGGGTCTGATGTCTCAGGTGGGAGGCTGATCTCTAAACTAATGCTAAAATTAACCCTGCAAAGTGCAAACTCCCTACAAGCTACCTAATTAACCCCTTTACTGCTAGCCATAATACTCATGTGATGCGCAGCGGCATTTGGCGGCCTTCTAATTATCAAAAAGCAATGCCAAACACATAAAAGTCTGCTATTTCTGAATAAAGAGGATCCCAGAGAAGCATTTACAACAATTTGTGCCATAATTGCACAAGCTGTTTGTAAATAATTTTAGTGAGAAACCTAAAGTTTGTGAAAAAGGAAACATTTTTTCTTTATTTGATCGCATTTGGCGGTGAAATGGTAGCATGAAATATACCAAAATGGGCCTAGATCAATACTTTGGGTTGTCTACTACACTACACTAAAGCTAAAATTAACCCTACAAGTTCCCTACAAGCTCCCCAATTAACCCCTGCACTGCTGGGCATAATACACGTGTGGTGCGCAGCGGCATTTAGCAGCCTTCTAATTACCAAAAAGCAACTCCAAAGCCATATATGTCTGCTATTTCTGAACAAAGGGGATCCCAGAGAAGCATTTACAACCATTTGTGCCATAATTGCACAAGCTGTTTGTAAATGATTTCAGTAAGAAACCTAAAATTGTGAAAAATTTAAAGTTTTTTTTTATTTGAAGGTATTTGGCGGTGAAATGGTGGCATGAAATATACCAAAATGGGCCTAGATCAATACTTTGGGTTGTTTACTACACTACACTAAAGCTAAAATTACCCCAAAAATACATGCTCCCTAATTAACCCCTTCACAGCTGGGCTGTTTATAAATAATTTCAGTGAGAAACCGAAAGTTTGTGAAAAAAATTGTGAAAAAGTGAGCGATTTTTTGTATTTGATCGCATTTGGCGGTGAAATGGTGGCATGAAATATACCAAAATTGGCCTAGATCAATACTTTGGGATGTCTTCTAAAAAAAATATATACTTGTCAAGGGATATTCATAGATTCCTGAAAGATATCAGTGTCCCAATGTAACTAGCGTCAATTTTGAAAAAAAGTGGTTTGGAAATAGCAAAGTGTTACTTGTATTTATGGCCCTATAACTTGCAAAAAAAAACAAATAACATGTAAACATTGGGTATTTCTAAACTCAGGACAAAATTTAGAATCTCTTTAGCATGGGTGTTTTTTGTGGTTGCAAAAGGGTGTCACAGATTTTGGGGCTAAAAGTTAGAAAAAGGTTTTTTTTTTCATTTTTCCACATATTTTATAAAAAAAAATTAGAGTAAATTATAAGATATGATGAAAAAAAAATGGTATCTTTAGAAAGTCCATTTAATGGTGAGAAAAAATGTTTATAATATGTGTGGGTAAAGTAAATGAGTAAGAGGAAAATTACAGCTAAACACATACACCGCAAAAAATTAAAAATAGCCTTTGTCCGAAACGGACAGAAAATGGAAAAGTACTGTTGTAATTAAGGGGTTAAACTAGATCTAAATTAAACTTACAGTTATTAACTAAATAAACCTATTAACCTCTAAACTGCTAGCCCCCACATTGCAACAACCTAAATTAAACTATTAACCCCTAACCCTAAACCTAATCCTAACCCTAACACCCCCTAACTTTAAAATAATTGAAATTGATCTATATTAAATTTACAATTATTAACTAAATAATACCTAGTTAAAGCAAAATACCTGTAAAAAAAAAAAAAAACTTAAGCTAGCTACAATATAACTAATAGTTACATTGTAGCTAGCTTAGGTTTTATTTTTATTTCACAGGTAAGTTTGTATTTATTTTAACTTGTCCTCTCTTCATCTGCTGCACCTCTCTGCCAATCCATTCACTGGCTTCCTCTTGCCTTTAGGATCCAACACAAAATCCTCACTCAGACATATAAAGCCCTCAACTGCACTGCTCCCCCCTATATCTCAGACCTTGTCTCCAGATACTCTCCCTCCCGTCCCCTTCACTCTGCTCATGACCTCCTACTCTCCTCCTCTCTTGTTACCTCCTCACACTCCCGTTTACAGGACTTCTCCAGATTTTCTTCCATCCTGAAGAACTCTCTGCCTCGCTCCATAAGACTCTCCCCTAGTTTTGAAAGCTTCAAGCGCTCCCTAAAGACTCTACTGTTCAGGGATGCATACAACCTACACTAGCCTTTCTTTATACCAGTTCCTCTCCTCCATTGCTATCCCCTGAACCCCCTTAGCATGTAAGCCTAAGAGTCCAGCTGTTTGTAGATCACCTTCTTAAGAGCTGACTACAACAGTGCAACTCTTGGCAGGGCCCTCTACCCATTTGATCCCTATATGTTTTGTTGTACTCCGCATCTGTTTATAGCACTGCGAAATCTGTTGGCGCTCTACAAATAACTGATAATAATAATAAATAGGTAGACTAGTTAGTAAATAATTATTTACTATGAAATAAAATCTAACCTGCCTTACACTAAAACCTAACATTAAACTTTTTTGGAAATTAACAACAAAATATAAGCAATTTCTATATCTTGGCCCATACCCTGGGTAATACTTACCAATGAGACCCCCTCTCCTGAGGGGCGTGGACAGAGCTATTAACTTCCCTCATTTACATAAAAGGTTTAGAGAGACAATACCCCTTCCTCCTCCTAGATATGACCAGCCAAAACAGGTGAACTACACAAAGGGAGGGAGCCTGGTAAGTATTACCCAGGGTATGGGCCAATATATAGAAATTGCTTATATTTTGTTGTTAATTTCCAAAAAAAAATAATGTTAGGTTTTAGTGTAAGGCAGGTTAGGTTTTATTTCACCGGTAAGTTTGTATTTATTTTAGCTAGGTAGTTAGTAAATAGTTAATAACTATTTACTAACTAGTCTACCTAGTTGTTATTATTATTATCAGTCATTTGTAGAGCGCCAACAGATTTCGCAGGTTATCTTGCCCCCTCCCCTGGTAATACTTACCAGCGAGAGAATACAGAGCAATCTTGAAAGAAAGGGTAGGAAATAAATGCAAAGTACACGAAAATACTGCAGAAAAAAAATATAAATATTTATTCCATAACAACAGAGGATAATATCTTTTGGCCAAACTTGGCAGAAGCTGATTGACGAACATCCAGCTTATAATGTGAAATAAAAGTATTATAAGATTTCCGGGGGGGAGGAGCCAGCAGCCGGTCTGAGCAGACGTACATCTTTAGAGATCCTGGCCAAATCTTTATTTTAATCTGATTAAACCTTACAATTTGCCATAAAAGTGGTATAAGGATATCACTACAGTGACTGTTTAACAAGCGGTTAATATATAGGAAAGTTCTGGGGTCGTTCGCTTGCACTATTTTCCAGATAGCAGTGGATACTCTGATGCAGGCCCATAATCCCCAGCAAAAGAATAACTGAACCGCATTGATCCGGAGGGTCAGGAACCCACTACGGAGGTGGTTGGGACCAGCTACAGTTATTATAGAAGTTGCGACACTACTAAGAAGCTGCTGTGTGTACGGGAGGCTGGTGGACGGGCTAGTGACCTCCGGTTCATGATCCATAAGTACAATAAGTCCAGCAGAGAACGTGCTTACCTTCTAAGCTCCATAAACACTCCACCATGGCCTATCAGCTACATTGCACCGCTGCCACTCGCCTAACACAACGGCTCCTTCATAGGACACAAAGCCCTGGTGGCGCGAGTTGTCATTTTTTTTATCTTCCTGGTGACGGCCGGACTAGGCCTGAGCACACATGGCCCATAATCCCAGATATCTGAGGGTCCTTACCTGGTTATAAGTTAAATCTTAGTTAGTGAGGGCACTGTTAGGCTATCGGTGCACTGAAGGGTTCCAATATACACCCCAAGGTCTGCAATATTGAGACGGTTCCTGGGCGGACTGAGCCGATTCTGAAAAAAGAAAGAAAAAAGAAAAGTAAAGTCACTGCTAGGTAATTCTCACATAGAAAAAACACAGGTTGGCACAATCTGATTATAAGATTTGGTTGCATTGAGAGACATTTGGACTTATAAATATGATTTACAGAATGTGAATATGTAACCACCTAAAGGGTCTACATGGCCGGGGCATATTATTGAATTCTCATTTGCTAATAACAGAGGAGATGTGAGAACTGCTAATAAAAAATAAAAAATAAAAATTCAGTCATAAAGGGGATAAACGTATCTTGAGAGGAAAAAGACTGCATATACTTCATCTTTAAAAATAAGATTTGTTTTTGGGATAAATTCTGTAACTTAGCCTGAATAAGACATAAGCCTCCCCTAACATGCCACAGGGGTCTAGGAGGAAAGCTACTAATCCCTTAGTATATAATAAATCTGTGGCAGACCATTTCAAAACAAAAATTGCTGCTGAAAAAGCTACAGCGACAGAACAAGCTCCCAATTGCACACAGACAAAGACACCTGTACAGAGGACTGCCCTAAAGTTGGATACAACATGATGGATTCCTTGGCATCGGATATCATGGCTACCCTTACCCAGAAGTTAAACTCCCTATAGGACTCTCTCACTAAAGCCATTAAGGGTTCTACCGCAGACCTCCGCAAGGACATAGGGGCCATCAGTAAATGCATTGATATTCTAGAGAGAAAACAGGATAGAGCTTTCTCAGAGGTTTGCCCTCGCTAAAAGACACAACTTTGCCATGGATCATGCCACGGTAGATTGGGCAGAGGATCCCCTAGAAGAAAATGACTGATGAGTATACTTTTGACTGTGTTGTCATTATTGCTTTTATGATGTTCCTACATTTTTGATACACTCATGGTTATGGGACTAAGTATATGGGACCCCAGTGACTTGACTCCAATGACTCTATCCTTCCACCTGTGGAAGCACGCCAAATATAGACTGATGCCGACCTAGTCATTGAGGTCGGCATGGATTGGCTGCAATGACATTCCAGATATACTGTCATACTGTGGGACGTCCCTTGATCTCAACAATATGTTATATCTGTTACACTTGTTCAGGTTTTCACATGTTTATAGTTATATATACACCTAAAGTCATACTCCAGAGATGTGAATGCTAACATCTTTATGGATAAATTATATACCAAAGGTTCTTATCCAAAATAGGGTATCTATGTTAATAAGCAAGGATACCAAAACACTTCCCCTAGGTTTTGGATAGAGGTGGGGAGGCTGAGAACTCTGAAATGTGGCTGTCATTTTCTCTATATATTATTATATTTGCATATTATTGTTTTATACTCTTACCTGGTTGTTGTTGCTGTCATTTTATGATGATGTTTGTTGGAGAACAAAGTACACTATGATCAGGTCAGTTGTTAATAGCATGTTTCTCATACTTTCTCATACTTTCTTATTGCCCTTTCTCACTGGGCCAGTTTTCTTGTGATCTCCACGATGAATTGACTATCCACTATACTGACTTAGTCAATCCCAATAGTGACAACCACCCTACCACTATCAGACAAACCTAGGACCTAGGACTCAGTCATGATACATATGCAACACACAGGAGGGGCAACTATACATTGAACATAGGCTTCCTTACTATATGACCAGACTATCTACTAGGAGCTCCTTTCCTACATTTAGACTGGCCCCAATGAGCGCAGCAAGTTTATTGAAAACCCGGAGATAATAAATGAGACCGACCATTTGCCATCTATGACGCACTTATGATACTAGGTATATGGGCCCCCAGCAACTTGCCTCTAGCGGCTTTATCCTTCCAACCATGGAAACATGCCAAATATGGACTGAAGTCAATCTAGTCGTTGAGTCGTTGCAGTGACATTCCAGATTTGCTGTCCTGTTGGGAGTGGCCTTCTGGTCTTAACTATATTTTATGATTGCTACATTTGTTCTTGTTTTTACATGTTTCTAGCTATGTATATATCTAAAATTATACTCCAGGCGTGTGAAGGTTAACATCCCTTGAGTTATGTACCAAGGGATCCTTCCCTGAACAGGGTATTTATATTAATAAGCGAGGAAATCAGAACACTTGCCCTAAGTTTTGGGTAGAGGTGGGGAAGTTGGGAACTTTAAAAAATTATTGTTACTTTCCTTATTTGTTATTTAATTTGTACATTATTTTTCTTTATTAATACTTCATTGTCACTGTTGTCATTCTACTATGGTGTTTGTTAGAAAACAAAGTAACCTATGATTAGGTCTGATGCTTATAACATGTTTATATTTTCTTTTTGCCCTCTCTCACCGTGTCAGTCTGGTAGCGATTCACACAACGCACTGACTAGCTACTGTATTGATTTAGTCAATGCACATAGTGACCATCACCCTACCACCGCCAGATGGATCTGAGACCTAGGACTAAATTAATATAACTAGGCAGTGCATAGGAAAGGCAACTCTACGTTGAGCTTAGGCTTCCTCACTACATGACCTGACTACTTCCTGGGAATCCCCCCCCCTACATTTTGATAGGCTCTAGAGTGCCCAGCTAGTTCATTAGGAGAAAAAATAGGAGACAAGCGAACAGAAAGTAGAGCACTCGCAAAGGGAGACTAGTATAAGTGGCTATTCAGTGGGTACATAATATTAAAACTTAACATTTATTATTAAAAAAAAAATGATAAAAAAATACTATATAAGTAGTGATTAATACTTAGATTAAAACACAAACAAATAATAAACGGCTGTATATCCACAATGACCCCAGAATGTATACCATGGAAACTCAGAATAGAGTAGGAGGGATTTTTAGGCAGATATACACTAAAAAATGGTTCACATATTGCACCAAAATCTATCTAAAAAAGAGGATTGACCTCAAACAAAATTATACTATCTAGTGCAATACTGGACCGGTGTAGGTCTGTCCAAAATATTCCCTATGACAAAATTAGTGACTAAGAGGGGAAGTGTAGGTAGCAAGATTCCCATAGTTCATACATTCAGCATATTACACAGACCCATTTGTATAGGCAAGAGTGAAGTGTTCACAAACACAAATTAAACCAAAAATACGATCAATGAAAGGTAATATGATTCTATAGATATGTTATAATAAACACATTGACTAGTGAAATGTGACTTGCATAGTTACACTTAGTGGTTGATACAGCCGTAGGAAGAGTGCCTGATGTACATTTCGCCTGGCTTGGCTTTCTCAAAGGCTAGTTCATTAGGAGCCCTGAGGTAATAGATGAGACTGACAACTTGCCAGTCACAGCTACTGAACTTAGATAATTCACGCCCCTGCCTACAGGTTAGATACTATGATGAGTGGAACAGTTGAACTTCTTGACAGTTAGAGTGACAGATACCCCTATCCCTAAATAGATGTTTGGAACATTAAGATCTGGCACAGTGAATGAGAACATACAAGTAGAATGGTGGGAAAGTTCACACTCCACCGTAATAGAATCTTGGGCATCCCCTGGCCATTGCCCCAATTTAATATATTACTTTGTAGATCCTAAGTCCAATCCCCCCCGGTAACACCATGGTTTACTAAAAGTAAGCAAAAGAACGCAGATTCACTTGACAAATCCCTATATTATCTATATATTATATTGTGCTTATATTCCTAAGCATTGGGCTACTGACGTGGTAGACTCAGCTGACATATAACACATTTTGTCCCTCTGACCGGCTCAAGGAGACCTTTTCCCCGTGACTCTCTTCCTACCCCTTCTCCTAAATTCCCTTCCTCCCTCCCCCTTTTTTTTTTCTTTCTTGTTCCTATGAGGAAATGGAGCCTAGCCTCCGATTTGTTTCCCTAAATTCAAAGGGTTTAAATGCCCCCACTAAGAGGAGTTTATTGCAAAATTTTCTGAGAAAACTCCATAGCGATGTATCTTTTCTATGCATTGGGCTACTAATAAGGTCCCAAATGTAAAATTCAAACAATATCCAAGAGTGTTCAACTCAGTTTATCACAGGATTCTACACCTTGTTGATAAACTACGCCAAGGCACTCTAGTGTTGGGAGGTGATTAGAAATAGAATTTCAGAGTCCAGAATACAAAGCTGCCCTTGGTCTGATCATGACGCAGTGACATTCTCGCTAGAGGAGGATGGGTCGAGGTCGGTTAGACCGGCCTGGAGACTTCTAAACTTTCTGTGGGAAGACATGACCTTTTTAACCAGACTTGACTGGTTAAATCAGACATCCAGTCAAATTAGATGGGATGCTCTAAATGCCTATTTGAGAGGTTTTTGTATAGCCAGGGTGACGGCCCTAAGAAAAGAGCGAGGAGCCCCATTAGGCAAACTGATATGTGATCTAAGAATAAAGGAAAAGCAGAATACAATAGCCCCTACCCAAACTTTGTCAGACAACATTTTACTCCTGAAGAATCAAATTAAAAACTTAGAATTGGAGAGAATCAGGCAGATATTCTCAAAATTTAAACACATTTTGTATTACAAAAGTAACAAAGCAGTTTAAATGCTGGCTAAAAACTTAAGAGCCATGCAGCAGCTTCTAGGATATCTTATATTAACCAGGATTGACATAAAGCTTACGCACCAGATGCTATAGGGAAAATGTTCGCAGACTTCTATAGGAACTTGTATAATATTGACACCTTTGAAAAACCAAAGAAAGCAAAGGTCATGTATATGTCCTCCTATTTACATAAGCTGAAGCTGCCCTTGCTGTCAGAGGACGATGGCAACAAGTTAGTGGAACTTATCTCTACGACGGAGATAAGACAGGCAATTAAACAACTGAAAAATAATAAAGCACCGGGCCCGGACAATTATACAAAAAATTAAACCGACAGTTACAAAATATACTATGTCAAGTGTTTAATGAAGTGAAGTCAGAAGGCCAGATTTTAAAAGAAAACTTCTGAAGCCTGGAAAGGATCCCTCTTATTGTTGCAATTATAGGCCTATTTCCCTGATAAATGCAGATACGAAGTTGTACTCTAAATTAATAGCAGATTGGCATGACTGTTGCCATCTCTGATCCAGGTGGAGCAGGTGGGCTTCGTTCATGGCCGACAAGGTCCTGACAATACTCAGAGACTGCTCACAGTCATCACTG
Source organism: Bombina bombina (assembly GCF_027579735.1). Taxonomy (NCBI): domain Eukaryota; kingdom Metazoa; phylum Chordata; class Amphibia; order Anura; family Bombinatoridae; genus Bombina; species Bombina bombina. The sequence continues at coordinate 662,991,566 of NC_069499.1, forward strand.
AGGCAAAAAGAACTAAGGTACCCCTGATGGCCCTGTCGCTTGATGTGGAAAAAGCAGTTGACAGGGTCAGATGGGATTACCTATGGGAGGTTTTAAAGGCCTTCGGATTCCCGACCCAGGCAATAACTATGATCAAGGTCTTATATTCACACCCATGCGCTAAAGTAAGAGGTATAGGTTTCTGTTCTCCAGAAATTTCCATTTCTAATGGTACTAGGCAGGGTTGCCCCCTGTCCCCTCTGATTTTTGTCCTTGCTATGGAGCCGCTAGCGCAGGTACTCCATAACTCGTTCGATATATCTGGAATTCTCATAGGTACTCGTCAGGAAAAAATTATTTTATATGCGGACGATGTTACCCTCCTTCTTACGAATCCTACTTCCACAGTACATTCAGTTTTTCAATCACTAGATTATTTTAGTACGCTCAGTTACTATAAAGTAAACTTGACCAAAACAGAAGTATATTGTGCTAATATCCCTCAAGAGCATGGCTATTCTACAGCATAAATATGATTTCCAGTGGTCCAAGGACTGTATAACACACCTGGGCATAAAATTGAGCGCAGATATAAGGTAATAAAACTAAAGTTTGACACTCTGACTGAGGAACTTAAAACTTTGACTAATAAATGAGACTACAAGGAGATTTCTTGGCTTGGACGGGTGGCCACTATAAAAATGTCTCTATTCCCCAAGGCCCTATACCTGTTTAGATGCATTCCTCTGAATGTTCCTCATGTCATATTACAGCAAATTCATCAGATATTTACCAGCTGTGCCAGGATGAATAAAACACCAAGAATCAGTCATAAGATCATTCAGAGAGAATATATGCAAGGTGGTGTCTCTTTCCCCAATATTTTCTTTTACCATGAGGCAACAAGACTATCGCAGATAACAGCATGGGGTCCATGAGCAGAGCAGCCAGTCTGGTACAGATTGGAGGAACTAACTAAAATAAATGAGTGAGCGCTAACAGCTTAAAAGGCTAAGTGATCAGTTTAATACAAGGATATAAAACAATCTAGATAATACAATAATTCAGTCAAATCAATTTTAAAACCTACATGGATCCATGGGGGACATTTAAAAACATAAATAAAAAATAAAAAATACAATGTGCGTTCAATACTGTATAAAAGAATGAATAATCACAGCGTAATACAAACAAGTCTCACAGTAAATTGATAATACTTGTGTACTATCAGAAAACTCGAAAAGAACCATGACCTAACAATCAAGCCAGCAGATAAAGGCGGCGGCATAGTCGTCATGGATAGAGACAAGTATGATAATGAGTGTATGAGGATTCTGAACGACGAAACAACTTACGAAAAACTCAGAAGCAACCCAGTGGAAAGATATAAAGAAGAATTAGAAGACTTACTGACTAAGGCCAAAACACAGGGAGTACTAAACGATAAAGAGTTTGACTACATTATGGTAACATATCCCATTACCCCAGTTTTTTATCAATTACCAAAGATTCATAAGTCTTTGGTAAATCCACCAGGAAGACCTATCATCTCAGGGATAGGGTCTCTGTCTAGCAACCTCTCTGAGTATGTTGATAAGAAGTACGTCGTAAGCCTTCCATCATACCTGAGGGATTCTACACAAGTACTAGCCCTATTAAACAAAATAGTCTGGGATAAGAATTATATACTAGCAACGTGCAATGTTATGTCGCTTTATACAAGCATCCCACACGAGCTAGGCATAGAAGCCGTGAATTCCTTTCTATTAAAAGATCCAGAAGTACTTGATGAACCATGTCTATTTATACTGGAAAGTATTAAATACATCCTAAGCCACAATTATTTTTGCTGTAACAACAAATTCTATAAACAAGTGTGTGGCAAAGCAATGGGGAGCAGGTTCGCGCCTAGCTACGCTAACATCTACATGGGTCAATGGGAACAGATATTCTGGGACTCATGTCCAGCTAGCGCGGACCTGGTCCTATATTCCAGATACATAGATGACATCTTGATCATCTGGAAGGGATCACTGGAAGATCTGAAACACACCATCGACGTAATGAACCTTAATGTAATGAACCTAAAGTTTACGTCTGAATATAGCTACAACAGAATTAATTTCCTGGATCTCACAATCGAAGTTAAGAATGGCAAAATAGAGACGTCGACCTTCTTCAAGAAGGTCGACTGTAACAACTATATTCATAGGCTAAGCTGCCACCATCCAACTTGGAAAACTAACATACCAAAAGGGCAGCTCCTAAGGATAAGAAAAAACTGCTCTAATCCCAATAAGTGGGCTGAACAAGCGGAGATACTGAAAGAGAGGTTCTTGGATAGGGGGTACAACAAAGAGATCTTGGAAGAAAAAATTGCGGAAGTGGGAAAAGTCGACAGGAATAGCCTCATAAAATATAAAACCAAGCAGGCAAAAGAAATAGAGGACAACATTATTGATGAACCTATGATCACTGAATATTGTTCCAATAGATTTATCCTAGAAAGAATCATTAGGAAACATTGGGCCATACTGAAAGAGGATGATATAATCGGGGAGAAGCTGGTATCACAACCAAGATTTGTCTATAGGAAGACCGACAATCTGAAAAATCTACTGGCGCCAAGTATTCCAAGAAATAAGACAAGTAACACCATGAATCATCAAGGCAAAGCAATCAAAGGCTTTTTCCCTTGCCCAAGTTGTAAGGCCTGCAAAAGCGGAGTCAAAACCAGCCGATTTTCCCCACATGGCAAGACGGATGAATACAAAATACAAAACCTCATCAGATGCCAAGACAAGGGAATTATCTACGTGATATACTGTACATGTGGCCTCCAATATGTGGGACAGACCTCAAGAGCTTTAAAAGACCGTATTAGAGAACACATATTGTGTATCGAGAAATTGAATACCGATACACCTTTATACAAGCACTTTTCCATAAAACATGGAGGTAATATGAAAGATTTTAAGTTCTTCTGAATACAAAAGATAAATAAGAACTGGCAAGGAGGGGACTACGAGAAAAAATTACTCTTCCGTGAATCTAAATGGATCTCACTGGATTGTCTCTTTCCAAAAGGATTGAACCATAAAGAAGATTTGTCACACCTCTTGTCCTTGAGAAAAGACTAGCCAAAGTACAGCACTTCTTCCTAAAGGTTCACTATATCACAGAACAAGAAAAAGACACTCCAACTTGCAAATATGCTTATCAGAAAAGTCACAACATGACCGCATGTGTCTTCACACTAGCTCTCAAGAAGGACCTTTACTGATAATCAAATTGATAGATCCAAAATAGCCGACAGATCTAATAAGCTAATCCTCTGATAAATGAATGACCAGATTTGAAAAGCTGGTAAACTAGATGGGCTAGGACAATTTATAGGATCATTAATTTATATGTTATTACATAACTAAATCCTTAGCTCCCACCAGCTAGTTAATACAAATATACAACAGCTTTAGGTCTTTTCTAAAAAATCCAGCTCTGCAGAAACCCACTGCCCACTGATTTGATCTAACATAGATAAAACCTAAGATGTCCGACCAAATGCCACCTATCCGATACCCCATATTCAAGTTAGTGTAGCGATAGTCGCCTCAAACCTCGGAAAGTCCATTTGTAAAATGGTAGCATCTATGTTAAACCCAGACCAACGATATATAGGAAGAGAACAGTTACACACTGGTCCCTAGACTCAAATTATATATTTTTAATAGAGCCACCGAGATGGACGGACCCCATAAGTAGCACATAAGCGATACAACCGGTCTCTTTCTTGACCATATGACCCACCTATAATTAATCTATAGTGCAGATTAGACAATAGTATGACCTAAACCACCATTGTGTTGTTAGCCACGCTATTTACGTTTCTATGTGACAATTTAAGTTAGTCCATTTTTTTTGACGTACCGAATCATCAGACGACACCTCAGGCTCACATTTATTAGCATCTTCCAGATCCCTTAAGATATCTTGAATTTTATGAATTTCGTGAGTGGTGAAAGTGGCCCATTAGACACCCTGATGACACACTGCTTCACATGTCTTGTGATAAATAATCAAAAACTGGATGTGAACCACCATCACTTTTAATAAATATCTTATTTTATTAAATATCTTCTTTTATTAAATATTTTCCTCTACTCATCCCTGTGTTTTACAATGATATTTAGAACTTACAGTCCAGATTATACTTTTGCATTTGCCATTACATTTGCATCTGACATTTTTGCATCTGACATTATTATTTACGCATCTGACTAAATTAGCCACCTATGCATATAACATACTAATCACTCTAATGACTTAGAGTTGAATTGCCCAATAGAATTTTAGAAAGGTGCGGACTTAGTCAATTACAGCCGAGAGCGGAACTAATTGCGACACCACAGACACCGGATGTTTACGACATCAACTTCCGGTAGTAACGAAACCGGAAGTGATGTTGACGAAACCAGATGTGATGTCATACACATCAGAACCAAAACAGGAAGTGACCCCCAGACCCGGAAGTGGGGCAAAAACCGGGTAACAAAGAAAAATAAATATATGTTATAGGTGCACTAAATAAGAAAGAAAAGAAATGTATATAAACAACATGTAATATATATATATATATATGACAAATATGGCTTAAACTACCATTAACCATAAGGAATATGAACTAAGATTGATGATAGCCATTCTCCCATGAAACACTGGGCTAAACACTGGGCTAAACAGGAAAGGGCGGATCTAATATTTTTGGCGCCAAAACAGATCCAATCATCACAGTGACCACACTATAAGAGCTCCCAGAAAATTACAAACAGTATAGTCTTGATAAAGGCCAGGAAGGCCGAAATGCGTTGACATACTGGTGAGCTCATTTCTAATCATTATTTGGATTGTATAAACGTTATTGCACTATTATTTCTTCATTTTTCCACAGGTTCAGAAGATATTTTGGATCTTGATTATATATCTTTGAATCATCGTTTACACACTTTTGCTTTTTCCACATTCCCCTTTTTTTCCACAATTTTTTCTCATTTTTTGCTTCAAAGAACTGGTTTTCTGGCACCTTATGTTTACTACCAACACTGGATAAATTTTATTTGGAACTTATCATGTTTGGACACTAATTTTGGACATCAATTGACTTATCATTTTTATCACATTATTTGCACATTTTTTCACGCATTTTCTACACGCATTTTCTACACGTTGTATCACCTGTTTATGTTTATTATATTTACTTATGTGATTACCTCCCATTTAGAGATGATTGATGGATTTGTGACCACTAACTAGGTCTCAATCGGCACACAAGTATTATCAATTTACTGTGAGACTTGTTTGTATTACGCTGTGATTATTCATTCTTTTATACAGTATTGAACGCACATTGTATTTTTTATTTTTTATTTATGTTTTTAAATGTCCCCCATGGATCCATGTAGGTTTTAAAATTGATTTGACTGAATTATTGTATTATCTAGATTGTTTTATATTCTTGTATTAAACTGATCACTTAGCCTTTTAAGCTGTTAGCGCTCACTCATTTATTTTAGTTAGTTTTTATCCCAAGCCCACTAGGGGGCTCTTGGCAGTGAGCTTAAGGCACCCTATTACTAGCGCTCGGTATACCACATATATTTCTTTCACAGATTGGAGGAACATTCCTTGCCGATAGGATTGGACCTACCAAATACTCTTTGGGTCCCGAGCTATAGACCCTTGACCAAAAGTATAGAGAATCCTATAGTACAACAAAATATCCATATGTGGCATGGTCTCAGACATCACTTAGAGATTGCCCCAGGCCCATCCCCTATTCACCAATTGAGAGGATTAATGTGGGACCTCCCCAACATCCATACAGAATTTTGGGCAGAAAAACAATTCAGACTAGTCGAACACTTATATATTAACAATAAACTGATGACGGTCCCACAAGTTATAAACTCACTCATCGATCCTCTGCTTTGGTTCCAATTTGAATGTTATAGACTACTTAGCTTGATGAACTGTTGGAAATTCTCCAGACAAAGCATTAGACAATATTCTAAATGGGAGGAGAGATGGCAGGGGGGCCAGGGGACCTATAAACCCTTTCACATTCCACTATAAGGCCCTACTAAAAGATCATTCTCTAGGTCTCCCTAGACAAATCAAATTGTGGTGCAGGGAATTACATCTAGGGATAACAGAGTTGGAAATAAGCAGAGCGTTGACTCTCACAAAATAAACGATGCATTGTGTGACTATATTTGAGGGCTACATTAAGCTACTGTTGAGATGGTATAGGGTACCTACCAGACTGCCCAAGATGTTTGAGGCATCTTCCCTAAAGTGCTGGAGGAAATGTGGTGAAGAGGGCTCTGATCCTCATATATGGTTGACATGCCCAAAGTTGAGAATTTTGTGACAGGATGTTGACTTTGCTACCTTCTTTGAACATAGATGTGACACTGACTCCCCAATACACTTTTTTCATGTTTTTGATGATGGGTTACCTATACACTCAAAACAACTATATATCATCTCTGCGACCAGGTTGTGCATCGCCAGAGCTTGGAAGCAGATAGAACCACCTTTGCTAACAGATGCATATGAGGTGGTACATTTCTTGGCCAAAATGGAAAAGTTTGTATACAGCTCACTGGAGCGCATGGATGATTACTGGGCGATCTGGACTGACCGGTTCCAAAACCAGTAATAATAATCGGAGTTTAAGGCTGAGATAATCATCCTGGGTTTTTGATAATGTGATAGGCTGAACACTAGGAATACTTGTAACTTAAGAGAAGACAGTTGTCTTCCTGCTGTAGCCTTTTTTCCCCCTCCCCCTCATGTCCTCTCCCAAAATTTGTCTTCCTCTCCTATACCCTCCCTTTCCTTCCCTACTGAAAACATACAATTACTGATAAAGGTCAGAGAGTTCAAAGAATATCCTAATACGTTAGCATGTTCTTAATTGATGGTTTCATTATGATTTCTCTTCCCTATACCCCCAGTGCTGGGGAAGGATTTAAAAAATAAATAAATAACAAAACAAGAGGTTTTTCCTTTTCTTAGGAGGCTAGGTATGGATGTGATAGGATCTCTGGACGATTTCATAGATATATACAGGATTTTGCAGATATATATGTGTTCCTTTCATGTTTGCTATTTAATAGATGTAATATGCGATTACTGATATTTTCTGTGCGTATTGCCTTCTACCAAACATATATTGGATGTTCTGTATTTATAACCTCAATAAAAAATAAAAATAAGCAAAAGTATTATACAATTTCCATAATGCTGCTTGACAGATTTCTTCCAGAGAAGCGTTGGCTTGAAGCATCCAAGAAATTGATACAACCCTTGTCGAATGAGCATTAAGCCCTTCAGGTACCTGTTCCCCTTTTTCCTTATATACCCTTGAAATAGCCTGTATAATCCAACAAGAAATTGTTGTTTGTGATGGAGCTTGACCTTGACGAGGACCTTTAGGGATAATGAATAACCTTTCAGTCTTACGAATATCCTGGATCCTTGAGAAATAGATATGAAGACATCTGACTACATCCAAACGATACAATGTGTTAGTTTGAGATTCTGAGTTTTTAGGGCAAAAAGAAGGAAGAACAATATCTTGATGTTGAGGAAAGTCAGACACCACTTTCATCAGAAATTCAGGAACAGTACGAAGTACTACTTTGTCTTAATAAAATATGATGTTAGAGTCTTTAACTGACAGAGCTTGAAGTTCAGATACTTGGCAAGCCGATGTTATAGCTACTAAAAAGATAGTTTTCAAGGTTGGAAATCTCACGTAAAGGTTCAAAGGGAGATTCCAGAAGAGAGTCCAAAACCAAAGGCAGGTCCCAGGATGGAATTCGTTTTTTGACAGATGGATGGATATAGTCCAAAGCTTGAAAGAATTGAATTATCAAAGGGTCCTTAGCCCACCTAGTACCAGATATTGTGGTTATTGCAGACATTTGAAATTTGAGAGTTCTAGCACTGAGGCCTTTAAGAAAACCTTTGTGAAGAAAATCTAGTATATGAAATATTTTGATTGTTGCTGTAGAGATATCATGTGAAATCATCCATGATGAAAAGATGTCCCAGATACGATAGTGTGCTCGAGATGTAGTTCCCTTTCTGGCTTGAAGAAGCATCTGAATGACAGGAGCTGAAACACTCAAGTGTTGGAACCTTGAGACCTCAGCAACCAGGACTTTAATCTGAATTGGTGTGGATTCGGATAATGAATCACAGGTCCCTGATTCAGCATGTCCCAAGAGACTGGAAGATGCCATGGAGGTTGAATTGCTAGTTTGAGTACCAGAGGAAACCAAGGCCTTAGAGGCCAAAATGGAAGGATAACAATGAAGGTAGCTTGTTCTAGCAGAATCCTCTTCAATAACCTGGGAATGAGAGGAATTGGAGGAAAGACATAGAGAAGGTTGTATGACCAATCGTGGAGAAAGGCACCTACTTCTAACGCAAGAGGTGTCGGGTAACGACATAAAAACTTCGGAACCTGATGGTTTAATGCAGAGTCCCCAGAGACTGGTTATCTTCTGAAACAACCACCTGTTCAGCTGCCATTCGATTGGAGAAATTTGACTCCTGCTCAAGTAGTCTGCTTTGACATTTTCTATTCCCGGAACATGGACTGTAGAGATAAACTGAATATGCCGTTGTGCCCATCTGAAAATTGGAGATATCTCCTTCAATGCATTTAGACTTCTTGTACCTCCCTGGAACTGGAGATAAGCTGCTGCTGTTCTGTTGTCGGTTAAGACCTTCACTGCTTTCCCTTCCAATAGTTGCTGGAATGCAAGAAGAGCAAAGAATACCACTCTGATTTCCAAAAGGTTCGATGGAAGAGATTTATGTTTCTTTTCCCATGTACCTTGGGCATATCTGTCTAGACAATGTGCTCCCAAACTGGTTTTGCAAGCATCTGTTTGTACAACAATCTAATTTGACTCCTGAAGAGGAAGTCCCCTGGATAGGTTCTTTGATTGTGATCACCAAAGAAGAGATATTTTCAGATTCACTGGTATTTTGATTTGCTGGGACAGAACCTTGCTTCTGTTGAATGCTTTTATGAAGTGTGTCTGAAATGGGCATATTCTCCATCTGGCCCATCTCACCATATTGATCAATGAGGACATGTGACCTAGGAGTTTCATCCATTGGCGGGCCATAATATAGTTGACATGGCAGAATTGTTGAAAGTATCTTAGAAGAAACTTGACTCAAACATTTAAAAGAGACACAATCTCCTTTTGTGTGTTGAAATGTGCTTCTAGAAACACTAACTTTTGACAGGGTTGAAGCTGACTCTTTTGGAAATTGATGTTCCAGCCGTGATCCTGAAAAAGGTTTAGAAGGATAGACCTTTGGACCAATGCCTGTTGCTGTGAACTTGCCAGGAGAAGAATGTCGTCTAAATAATGGATTATGAATAATCCCTTGAGGCTTAATTCTGCAATCAAAGGGACCAATACCTTTGTAAAGACCCTTGGAGCAGTAGATATTCCGAAGGGAAGGGCTGAAAATTGAAAATAACGGTCTCTGACCGTGAAACAGAGGAACTTGCTGTGCTGTTTTGCAATAGGGAAATGGAAATAAGCATCCTTCAGATCTACGGAAAGCAGGTAGGTTTTGGGTGGAATGAGATTGATCACTGATAGAACAGATTCCATCTTGAAATGCTGAACCTTGAGAAAGGTGTTTAATACTCGAAGATCCAGAACCGGTCTTGAGGAACCATCTTTCTTTTGTACTAGGAAAAGAGGTGAATACAATCCTTTATCGTGGTCTTGGATTGGTATTTGTTGAATAACACTGTTGCACATGAGCTTGATGACAAACTCTAATATGGCCTTTAATTTCACAGGATCCCTGGGGAGTGGAGTTTTCACTAAGCAAGGAAGAATTGGTTTTCTCCTGAACTCCAGATGATAACCGTGCTGAAGAATACCCAAAACCCATTGGTCTGATATACTGGATGCCCAGACCTCTCTTAAATTGAGTAATTTTCCTCCTAGAGGCAAGATCTGGGTCAGCCCACCATCATTGCTTTTTAGCCTAAAAGGAAGTAAAGGACTTACCACGTCCCCTAACTCTAAACTGAAAGTTAGATCTTCCATATAGATGCTGAAAGAATTCCCTTCTGGAGGAAACTTTAAAATTGTGATGCATATTATGTTGTCTGTGGACAAAAGAGGGATTTTTTCAGCCTCTTAAAACCTGTGGGAGGAAAGGACTCTTACCTCCTCTTCTCTTTGAAATTAAGGTTTCGAATTGCTTACCGAATAGCATATCACCTTCAAAAGGAAGAGTTAATAAATTCAACTTGGAAGCTGGATCAGCTTCCCAATGTTGCAGACACAATGCTCTTCTAACAAGGTTAGCAGTAGACATAGATTTTGCATTAAGCTCCAAAATATTAAATAATATAATATTAAAATCTGCAAGAAAAGATACAATATTTTCATTATCTTGAAAATAATTAGACAGGTTAGAAGACCACACCTCAGTAGCTTTTAAAGTTGAAAAAAGAGCAAGCAGAGGATTTTTTATCCATGACATCCTTAAATGATCCTGCATCATCTACAGGAAAAAACATTTTTTTTTAATATCTAGCAATTGCAGCATCAATCTTGGGAGCAGAAACAAACTGGTTATGCAGAGTTTTTTTCCAAGGAATATTTTCATATATTTTATCTGGAACTGCACTTTCTTTATCTGTTTAGAAAAAATATTTAAGTATATTGACTTTAAATTATTAGAAACAGGAAAGAACTGATCTGGAGTAGAATCTGAATTAAACCAATCAGATGGTACTTGAGACTGTTCATCTTCAATGCCGAGGGAAATTTTAATCCCCTTAATAAACTCAGAAATTTTTGTAGTGTCAAACACCATAGATAAATCCGATTCTAAATCTTCACCATCAGAGGCACAATCAAGGTTATGGAAGTTATCCAAAGAACCCTCAGGTGTTTGAGAAAAGCTTCCACCATAAATCTGGCCAATACACACTTTACAGAGTTTCTTGTCCTGCCATCAATGATTATCACATAGGGAACAGGTGGGCAAAGGCTGGGCTGAATTACTATGGAAAAAGTATAATCAACCAATAAATAATATGTACTAAAAAGTAAAATACGTTAGTGACACAAAAATAAATAGATTAATCATACCTTGTAGTTGCCCCTGATTCCTCCTGGGCAACAGGTTGAGGCTGACCTGGATCGTTTTCATCTTCCAAAATGAATACTGCACATATTTATCTTTTACTATAAAGCCCAAGAAGTTTACATTATAAAAGTCTCATAAAATAAGTTTTTGCAATAAACTAGTTCATAGCACTTACCACCGGAGGGTCAGAACACCAAGATGTCAGATTTCCAAGATGATATTGCAGTTAGTATCAATATCTTTGCAGGGAGGAAGGAACACAGCAGTTGAAAACCACTCCAAGGCTAAAGTTTTTATGCACACACACAAAGAGACAGCCCTCAGACGCAGCCCCCGTGATGTCCCTTACCAATGACGTCACGGTAACATGGCGGCCCCCACAGGGAAATAGTAAGAAACGGTTATCCCACCGTCTACCGCTAATCTAAGTGACCACAGCAACAATGATGAATAGCGCCAATAACTGGAAGGACACCAGCTCACAAAACAGGCCCAAGAAGCCAGAAGTATAATAAACTTGAAAACTAGCCCAGAAGGTAAAAAATGGAGAGGGACTCCTAGCCCTGTCCACCAATGCAGGCTAGACAGAATTAGCAGGAGGAAGGGGTAGTGTCTCTCTAAACCTTTTATGTAAATGAGGGGAGTGGATAACTCTGTCCACCCCCTCAGGAGATGGGGTCTCACTGGTAAGTATTACCAGGGGGGGCAAAATAATAAAAAAAACTACCATTACAAAAAATAAAAAACTTACCATTACAAAACAAAAAAAGAAATGATGCAAATAGGGCCTTTTGTAGATTATTGCCCTGAGATAAACAGCTCCAAAAAATACAAACACCCCCTAAAACTATCTAAACCCCCACCCCCCAAACTACCAAGGGCCCTTAAAAAGACCTTTTGGGGGGCCCTTAAAAGGGCCTTTTGTAGGGCATTGCCCTAAGTTAAACAGCTCTTTTGCTACAAAAAATAAAACATCCCCTAATAATATACATTACACAAAATAAAAAACGAAATCATCTGAAATAAAAAATAATTACACATAATCTAACAGACCTATCAAAATAAAAACGCCCACCCAAAATAAAAAACCCTAGCCTACAATAAACTACCAATGGCTCTTTAAAGGGCCTTTTGTGGGGCATTGCCCCAAAGATATCAGCTCTTTTACCTGTAAAAAAAAAAACACAAAGGCCCCCCCAACAGTAAAATCCACCACCCAGCCAATCCCCCCAAATAAAGAAATGATCTAAAATAACCTAAGATACCTATTGCCCTGAAAAGGGCATTTGTATGTGCATTGCCCTTAAAAGGGCATTTAGCTCTTTTACATTGCCCAAACCCTAAACTAAAAAATAAAATCACCCAAAAAACCCTTAAAAAACCTAACACTCAACGATCCACTTACAGTTGTTTAAGTCCCGCTCGAAGGATCCATCCAGCCGACGAAGTCATCATCCATGCGGCAAGAAGTCTTTAACCAGACGGCCTCTTCTATCTTCATCCAGCCGGTGAAGTCCTCATCCATGTGGCAAGAAGCCTACATCCAGGCGGCCACTTTAATCTCCATCCAGCCGGTGTGGAGCGGGTCCATCCTGAAGACATCTGGTGTGGAGCATCCTCTTCATACGGTCGCCGTGTGTTACTGATTCTTCAATGCAAGTGACGCAATCTAATATGGCGTCCCTTGCATTCCTATTGGCTGAAAGTTTTCAATCAGCTAATAGGAATTATAGCTGCTAAAATCCTCAATCAGCCAATAGGATTGAGCTCTCATCCTATTGGCTGTTCCAACCAGCCAATATAATTGAGCTCTCATTCTATTGGCTGATTGGAACAGCCAATAGAATTAGAGCTCAATCCTATTGGCTGACTGGAAAGCCAATAGGATGAGAGCTCAATCCTATTGGCTGATTGGAACAGCCAATAGGATTTTAGCAGCTATAATTCATATTGGCTGATTGAAAACTTTTAGCCAGTAGGAATGCAAGGGACGCCATCTTGGATTGCATCACTTGCATTGAAGAATCAGTATACGGCGGTGACCATATGAAGAGGATGCTCCGCTCCGGATGTCTTCAGGATGGACCCGCTCCACGTCGGCTGGATAAAGATCAAAGAGGCCGACTGGATGAAGACTTCTTGCCACATGGATGAGGTCTTCACCGGCTGGATGAAGATAGAAGAGGCCATCTGGATGAAGACTTCTTGCCACATGGATGATGACTTTGCCGGCAAGATGGATCCTTCAAGTGGGCTGGAATGATCCTTCAAGCGGGACTTCAACAACTATAAGTGGATCGTCGGGGGATAGTGTTAGGTTTTTTAAGGGTTTTTTGGGTGGGTTTTTTTTTAGATTAGGGTTTTGGCAATGTAAAAGTGCTAAATACCCTTTTAAGGGCAATGCCCATACAAATGCCCTTTTCAGGGCAATGGCTGACTTAGGCTATTTTAGATATTTTTTTTTATTTGGGGGGATTGGTTAGGTGGTGGGTTTTACTGTTGGGGGGATGTCTGTATTTTTTACAGGTAAAAGAGCTGATATCTTTGGGGCAATGCAACACAAAAGGCCCTTTTAAGGGCCATTGGTAGATTTTTGTATGCTATGGGGTTTTTTATTTTTGGGGGGCTTTTTTATTTTGATAGGGCTATTAGATTAGGTGCAATTCTTTTTTATTTTTGATAATTTGTTTGTTATTTTTTGTAATTTAGCATAATTTAGTGGGGGGGGTTGTAATTTAGTTTTTTTTTAAATTAGATACTTTTTGTAATTTTTAGAGTAGTGTTAGGATTTTTTCATGTGTATATTAGTTTTATTTAATTGGTAGTTGGTTTAATTTTAGCTTAATAATTATAATAGTTTAATTGTTAGTTAGTTTAAAATTATTTTTTTTACATTTGACAGGTAAGTTAATATTTAATTTATAAAGGGAAATTGTAATTTTAATATAAAGTTAGGGGGTCCTTAGGTTTAGGGGTTAATAGTTTATTTTAGTATATTTCGTTGTGGGGGGCTTTCAGTTTAGGGGTTAATAGTTTATTTTAGTTTATTTTGTTGTGTGGGGCTTTCGGTTTAGGGGTTAATAGTTTATTTTAGTTTATTTCGTTGTGGGGGCTTTCGGTTTAGGGCTTAATAGTTTATTTTAGTTTATTTCGTTGTGGGGGCTTTCGGTTTAGGGGTTAATACTTTATTCTAGTTTATTTTGTTGTGGGGGCTTTCGGTTTTGGGGTTAATAGTTTATTTTACTTTATTTCGTAGTGTGGGGCTTGCGGTTTAGGGGTTAATAGGTTTATTATAGCAGGGGTGTGGGTGGACTGCAGATTAGGGGTTAATAATATTTAGATAGTGTTTACGATGTGGGAGGGCGGCGGTTTAGGGGTTAATACATTTATTATAGTGGCAACGATGTCGGGGAGCACCGGAATAGGGGTTATTACATTTTATTAGTGGCGGCAATGTCGGGAGCGGCAGATTAGGGGTTAATACATATATTATAGTGTTTGCGATGCGGGAGGGCCTCGGTTTAGGTGTTAATAGGTAGTGTATGCGTGTTAGTGTAGTAACACTTTAGTTATGAGTTTTATGCTACAGCTTTGTAGCGTAAAACTCATAACTTCTGACTTTAGATGGTGTTACAGATCTTGCCATTTTAGGCTGTAATGGCTAGCTTTTTAGCCAGAATGCAAAAATTGTAATACCGGCGCTATGGGAATCCTATGAAAAAACATAATTTTTACGAGTGCGGTACTGACGTTGCGTTACAGGCTAAAAGGTGTGCGGTACAGCTATACCGACAAGACTTGTAATGGCTGAAGTGCTGTTTTAACGCTGAAAATGCCATATTTTCAGTGTTACGAGCCGAAACGCAAAACTCGTAATGTAGGTGATAGTATATAATTTTACTTAATTTGCTATGCATCTAAATATGCAATAGAATGCAGTTACACTCCCATTGGTGATAACATAGCACAGGAAATTGCAACGGATAGGATTGGGGCTGGACTTGTACACAATAAAACAATATATATCCTGGCAAAGATGGAGTTTTTTTTCCATATTGTTCACTCACAAAAGAAAAAAAGCATTGAGAAGCGTTCATGCTGGGAAATAACAAGCTGATGTGATTTTGAAGGAAGTTCCATGATTAGTGGCAATGTTGGCGTGGATACTTAGATATAATCTGGAATTGTGGGACAGAATCTGGGACAGACAGGAGCTGGGATCCTCGGATGGTGATTGCCCTATTGGACTGGTTTTTATATGCATTCAGTCTTGTAAGTGCAAATTGTATGTGTTATTATTTATTAAAATAAACACTGCAGTGAGTTGTGTGTGCACTGTGTTTGTTTCTTTCTTTCATATACGGATAGATTACGAGTTTTTATCGGTAAGGCTTGCGGGGCTAATGAGCAGTTTCAGCTCACTGCTCACCTACAGACAACGCTGGTATGACAGGGGTTTTTTAAAACCGGCGTTAGCCGCAAAAAAGTGAGCAGAGAGCAAAATTTAGCTCCACATCTCACCTCAATACCAGCGCTGCTTACAGTAGTGGTGAGCTGGCAAAATGTGCTTGTGCACGATTTCCCCATAGGAATCAATGGGGCGGATTCAGCTGAAAAAAAAAACTAACACCTGCAAAAAAGCAGCGTTCAGCTCCTAAAGCAGCCCCATTGATTCCTATGGAAAAAAACATTTATGTTTACACCAAACACCCTAACATGAACCCCGAGTCTAAACACCCCTAATCTTACACTTATTAACCCCTAATCTGACGCCCCAGACATCGTCGCCACCTACATTTTATTTATTAACCCCTAATCTGCCACCCCCAATGTCCCCGCAACCTAACTACATTTATTAACCCCTATTCTGCCGCCCACAACGTTGTCGCCACTATAAAAAATACATTAACCCCTAAACTTAAGTCTAACCCTAACCCTAAAAACCCCCTAATTTAAATATAATTTAAAATAATCTAAATAAAATTACTACAATTAACTAAATTATTCCTATTTAAAACTAAATACTTACCTATAAAATAAACCCTAAGATAGATACAATATAACTAATAGTTACATTTGTATCTAGCTTAGGGTTTATATTTATTTTACAGGCAACAGGTTATTAACTATTTAATAGCTACCTAGCTAAAATAAGTACAAATATACCTGTAAAATAAAACATAACCTATGTTACAATTACACCTAACACTACACTATCATGAAATAAATTAACTAAATTAACTACAATTAATTACAATTAAATTAAATAAAATAAAGTACGAAAAAACCCCACTAAATTACAGAAAATAATAAAATAATTACAAGTTTTTTAAACTAATTACACCTAATCTAATCCCACTAATAAAATAAAAAAGCCCCCCAAAATAAAAAAAAAACCCTACCCTATACTAAATTACAAATAGCCCTTAAAATGACTTTTTACGGGGCATTGCACCAAAGTAATCAGCTCTTTTACCTGTAAAAAAAAAATACAATACCCCCAACATTAAAACCCACCACCCACACACCCAACCCTACTCTAAAACCCACCCAATCCCCCCTTAATAAAACCTAACACTAACCCCCTGAAGATCACCCTACCTTGAGAAGTCTTCACCCAGCTGGGCAGAAGTGGTCCTCTAGACGGTCCGAAGTCTTCATCCTATCCAGGCAGAAGAGGTCCTCCAGACAGCCAGAAGTCTTCATCCAGGCGGCATCTTCTATCTTCATCCATCTGGAGCGGAGCGGGTCCATCTTCAAGACATCTGACGCGGAGCTTCCTCTTCTTTCCGACGACTAAAACTAAATGACGGTACCTTTAAGTGATGTCATCCAAGATGGCGTCCCTATCAGCCAATCGGAATTGAAGGGACGCCTTCTTGGATGACGTCACTTAAAGGTACCGTCATTTAGTGTTAGTCATCGGAAAGAAGAGGATGCTCCGCTTCGGATGTCTTGAATATGGACCCGCACCGCTCCGGATGGATGAGGATAGAAGATGCCGCCTGGATGAAGACTTCTGGCTGTCTGGAGGACCTCTTCTGCCCAGATAGGATGAAGACTTCGGTCCATCTGTAGGACCACTTCTGCCCGGCTGTGTGAAGACTTCTCAAGGTAGGGTGATCTTCAGGGGGTTAGTGTTAGGTTTTATTAAGGGGGGATTGGGTGGGTTTTAGAGTAGGGTTGGGTGTTTGGGTGGTGGGTTTTAATGTTGGGGGATATTGTATTTTTTTTTTTACAGGTAAAAGAGCTGATTACTTTGGGGCAATGCCCTGCAAAAAAATATTTTAAGGGCTATTTGTAATTTAGTATAGGGTAGGGTTTTTTTTTTATTTTGGGGGCCTTTTTTATTTTATTAGGGGGATTAGATTAGGTGTAATTAGTTTAAATTTTTTTTTAATTATTTTATTATTTTCTGTAATTTAGTGGGGTTTTTTCAACTCTAGTTTATTTTATTTAATTGTAATTAATTGTAGTTAATTTAGTTAATTTATTTAATGATAGTGTAGTGTTAGGTGTAATTGTAACATAGGTTAGGTTTTATTTTACAGGTATATTTCTACTTATTTTAGCTAAGTAGCTATTAAATAGTTAATAACTATTTAATAAATATTCTACCTAGCTAAAATAAATACAAAGTTGTCTGTAAAATAAATATAAACCCTAAGCTAGATACAATGTAACTATTAGTTATATTGTAGCTCTCTAAGGGTTTATTTTATAGGTAAGTATTTAGCTTTAAATAGGAATAATTTAGTTAATTGTAGTAATTTTATTTAGATTATTTTAAATGATATTTAAGTTAGGGGGGTGTTAGGGTTAATGGTTAGACTTAGGTTTAGGGGTTAATACATTTAATATAGTTGGGGCGATGTTGGGGGCGGCAGATTAGGGGTTAATAAATGTAGGTAGGTGTTGGCGATGTTAGGGACGGGGTTAATAAAATTTAACTAATGTTTGCGAGACGGGGTGCGGCGGATTAGGGGTTAATATATTTATTGAAGTGGCGGCGTTGTCCAGTTGGCAGATTAGGGGTTAAAAAATGTATTTAAGTGTTTGCGATGTGGGGGGGGGGGGCTCAGTTTAGGGGTAAATAGGTAGTTTATGGGTGTTAGTGTACTTTTTAGCACTTTAGTTAAGAGTTTTATGTTATGGCGTTATATATATATATATATATATATATATATATATATATATATATAAAACTACTGACTTTTAAATGCGGTAGGAGTCTTGACAGGAGAGGCAGTACTGCTCACTTTTTCCAAGACTCGTAATACTAGTGTTAGGAAAATCCCATTAAAAAGATAGGATACACAATTTACGTAAGTGGATTTGCGGTATGCTCGAGTCGCGGAAAAAAAGTGAACGGTACACCTGTACCTGCCAGACTTGTAATACCAGCGGGCATTAAAAAGCTGCATTGGGACCTCTCAACGCTGCTTTTTAAGGCTATCGCAAAACTCGGAAACTAGCTGATAGTTTCTAAACGACCGGATCCTCTACATCCTGAATCCAAATATCACTAGCACCCCACAGACAGTGAATACCCTGGACTTCATCGTGGATAAGCACAAGTGCGATTATTGGCTTTCACATTCAGGACTACTCAGACAACAGTTGCGACTGTTGGAAGATAAGTGACTAATATTGCCTGTGGCACTGCCTTTATATTTTAATTGACTTATCGCCATATTAGGTTTATGTTAGTTAATTTATATATCTATAAATAAAGCTTTAAAAAGATTTGTTCTGATTGTTTTGCAATGTATACCTGTAGTATTTATTATTCCCTAATTATTTCAAACACAAACTTTGTTGTCCCTTATTTAGCATCAGTTCACCTTTACAAAACAAAGGCCTAGATTACAAGTGCTGACCCACACTAAGATTAGCATACATTCTCATATTACAACTCCATGGTGAAACAGAATTTCCAGAGGAATTTAGCACAGCCGCACTATCCGGCTTTTGCTCTAGCGATAACATTTTATTTTCAACTTGTAATATGAATTGAATCAATGTAACTTTAGTAATGTTACCTCTCAACAGTTAAATTAGGGGTCTTATGATCTATTTCTATAGTGAGGGGTTAATAAAGGCATCTTTAAAATTGCCCTCAAAATAAAACCAATTTTGTGTGGTATCTGTCATTGTTATGACAATCAGCTGGCAGTATGACAGACACACAACTACTCATTTGAATGAGTAGGTTTGCTGCTCTCTTATAAGGGGTCTCAAGTTTTTCTATGCATTGTGGGAGGTAACTTAGTTATACCCATCTCCTTGATGTATACCATGTGCCTATTGTTCTATCAGTCAGGTAATCACTGATGCCATGGGCACGTGACCCTTTAATGATGGGTCACTTTTCTCAAAAGAGGGGACACTTTCACTGCTTATTTTGTGGTTCTTGGGCCTCTTTTATAGCCCAAAACACAGTAAAAGGCACCTAGAAAACACGCTATTGTCATTTCTATGACAATCAACTGCTATCTAAAGGGGACATGGGGCCCCTTATTTGAAAATGGTTAATCTTCTCTTTCATGTGAGGGGTATTATGTGCTTATCTACTGTATGCTGTCTTTAGGGTATAGGGGCTCTTTTTGAGTCACATACAGTAACTACATATGGTAGGTAATTGCAATTTTTATTGTAATCACCAATTAATGACAATAGCATAAAACCCAAATTTTAAACAAAAAAGTGGACCCCCTTTTTCTAAACTATAGTCTCATACCCCTCTGTGTTTTATGGGAGGATATGGACTTCAACACTGCCCCTTCCTCCTTCTCAAACACTGCACGGATCTGTACATGTAGCAGGTTTAGAGGAGAGACATTTAGAGGGATGTGATCTCTTATTTAAAAGAGGGAAATTCTTTTTCACATAAGAGATCACAAACCCCCTTGTAAGATGTAGCTTATTGCTCTTAAAGCGGTAATAGCTTGCAGATGCACTTAAACGTGTCATTTCCCTTAAAGGGCCACTGTAAGTAAATATTTTCTATGCCTGTTACTAGCTAACTACCCCAAATACGCTTTTTATCAATAGCATTTCATTAACATATCTCTACCGTATATCAGAAATCTTGTCTGCAAATTTAATTGTTTTCCAAACCCACTCCAAGGGTATCCTTTGCTCTGTACCAATCCGTTTACAATACCTAGGTTTCACAATGGCGTTTTAAACACAAAGTTATTGGTTTAAGTATTTTGAACACTCAGTGCTGAAAATAGTGGGCAGGATAACGTGACATCATCTGCAAATAAAAGATAAAACTTTTAGAACGTTATGAAACTTAGTTTTGGAGAAAATATAGGTCAGTAGGTTTTAATTAATGTTTATTAACTTTAATATGTTAGTTGTTTAGCTTAAAAATTATAACAGAAAGTAATCTTTTAAGGGGAGGTGTCTCCGTCAGAGCCCCTATCCCCCCCCCCCCCAGTTTGTGCTAAAGGGACAAGCAACCCTCATATGAAAGGACAGACTCCCCTCTTTTAAATAAGGGGGGGAGGGGGGGGCTTTTTAAGCCCCCTCATTCTCAGGTTAAAGGGACAGTTTACCCAAAATGTTTCTCCCTTTTAAATTGTTCCCAATAATCCATTTTACCTGCTGGAGTGTATTAAATTGTTTACAAGTAGCTTGTTTATCCTTATTTTGTGGAATCACAACCTACACTGAAAGTTTTTATACTGGAGTCTAGGCTAGTGACATGCATAAGTAAACACAGCAAGAAGAAGAAATTACACTCCCAGTGGGGTGAAGGATGGTTAAGTAATTAAATGATAATTTTCTATTGTTCTCTCTTAGTATTGGACTTTGGTTTACAAACAGATATAACATAAGGAAGCAATTGTGTGTACACAAAGTGATAACATAATGAGATTTGATATTTCCTGCAAGCACAACGCATTTAAATAGGCTGTGGTTTATAAGCCCAACACCAACTAATTAATTCCCCTAAACAAACCTGAAAATGCAATTTCTCATACATATATAACAAGTCATTGGAAATACATTAATGGAAAAAACAATTTTGACAGTATACTGTCCCTTTAAGCATCACTTTTACATGCAGGTCATTGACACGTTAAGAACAATGATCTGCATCTTACAGGAACATGCAACTACATCGAGGGCCTGACTTCCGACTTTCAAGTGAGGGGTCTCTTTAGACTTCCGACTTTCAAGTGAGGGGCCTCTTGGGCAGGTGATCACCAAAATGTCAGTAACCTATAAAAGCTCACTTTAATAAACAAAGTCCCTTTCTCCCCCTCTTTTGTACTAGCCAGGCAAATGACTTCAAATGTGAAAGGGCACACTCCCCTCTTTTAAATAAGCAAATTTGCAATAACCTAAAAAAAGCAGGTTCAGTATTTAAATAATTGCCCCCTACCAGGAAAGTGCTGCATTAGGTAATTTCTGCTTTTACAGCAATCACCTGCAACTTACAGGGGCATGCGACTCTCCTCTTTCAAATGAGGAGTCACTTGACCCTGTAAGTGGACTGGATTCTGCGATATTGGCTTGAAAAGCTCACTCACCCAGTCTCATGGGTCAGTCTCCATAACTTTCTGCATTTGCATGTAGTTCCCTCCCCTTGTGACATCATCACACGTGCCCATAGTGACCTTACAGGGCCTACGAGAAGAACACAACAATAAGAAAATAGACTACAGTCTCCGTTCTGATCTGATGTTTAGGGGGTCCACAGAATCTGGATCAAAAAGAGACTACATATGGTCATCATCCTACCTAGTGAGTGAATGTACATAATGACCGCAATTTATCACCCTAAATACCACTGTAAAAAGTAATACTTTTTAATACTTGAAGTAAATCATTATTATTAATAGTATGGCACAGAGATACATGAAGAACTCCACTACTTTGGCTTAGTACGTCTTCGGTTTAGCTCTAAAGAGATATCCAACATGAATTTTACTTTGCATCCGCTTGTAAGTCTATTATGTTAGGAATTTAGCACAACCGGACATGCAATTGTTAGCATGCCCTAGACTATTGATTAGTTAAAAAATAACTTTGGACTTATATGAACACAAAAATAAAGAGCTGTGCTCAAAAATAGTGCTAATATTTTTACCCCCCACTTGCAATAAATTATTAGCATCTGTACTATAGGTATAATAGTTAAACTATTAAAGAATGTATAATATATTTGTTTTAATTTTACAACATGTTGACAAAATATTTTTATGAATTAAGTTTATTTAGAAGTATATTATAAATGTTTCTTTCTTATACTTGATATTTAAGATAAGCTATTTTACTTATTTAACTTACTTTTTTTTACGTCAAACTGTTTAGCTTATATATCTCTGTTTAAGGGATCAGAATGTAGTACTCCAAAAAAGTATAATTTAAATTGACTTAATCTCAAGTAAATCAACAGCAGGTTTCAGCCGGCAGAGGAAAATATGACATCTGGACTGCTATAGTTGATAATTAGTGGCCTAACCAAGGATAATCAGAACAAGTTAGGGAATGTGTTTCAGTTAACATAAAGGTGATAATGATAGCATATAAGCACAGGACCTTTGCAAACTAATAATGGAACACAAAAAGTGGTTTCAATATAGGTCCATGAGAAAATATTGGCTGAAATATGATTCTAGGGAACAAACAGGGTCTTTGTCTTAAAAAAACAAAACAATTAAAGGACAATAATTATTCCAAAAAGATTCAGGTCCAAGATGCTAACTGCGTCCCCACAATAAACATACATTGAAATATTCTTGTCAATATTTAAGAGAATTCTCTGAAAAAGTACTAGCTTTGCATGACTAACAGGAGCAAGTATTAGCTAGGACTAGCATTAGGACTGGAACAGGTTAAGAGATTTTCAGTTTAAAATATTAAACAGATGGGTTTAGGGGAAGGAGAGGAATAGGTTGGGGCACTTCAGTGGTTGAATCTTAATGTTAAGCCTTTTTTATACAAGGAAGCAAAGATAGGCTAAGACTAAAAAGGAGATTTAGGAGCCATTGAGGGTATCTTTTTTTGGAGAATGTCCTGGGTAATGCTGGTGACTTACCCCATATTGTTCAATGGGCTGATTTTGACCTTTATGGAGTTTGTGGCTGGTAGGTAGTACATTTGTCTCCTGGAGCTAGATACCTGTTAAGCCTATTGTTTTAGTGAAAAATAATCTGGGACTCATCAAATAATGTTATGTTAATAAATGTAAAATGTTTACTTTTAACACATGGTGATGTGTTTTTATTTCTAAGGTATACCCAAAGCAATTCCAAACTATACAAAATACCTTAAAGAACAGATTAATGGTGCATCCACTGCTACGGAATTTCGTGGTGCTATACAAATAAATAATAATAATAATAATAATTGCTTCTTACATTAAGAATTCAAATGCATTGGCAAGTAAATATTTTTAACTAGATTTTCTATAGTTCCTGTGCTTAGAGGAAAATCAAGTTTAAGAACAGTTTTTACTTTATTTGAGCGAAGTTACCAACAGGATGACAGATATTAAAGGGAAAAGAGCTATCTGGCTTACTGTGGATCCTTGATTATATGGGTTAAATCGGAAGCATTGAGACACACGCAACAATTAGTGATATTTTCACAACATGTATAGGGCAATATTCTAATGTTTTTATAGCTTTACCTATTACAGTATCTTGTCATATCTGACAAATTATAGCAAGAAAATTGAGAAAAAGCTGCATTATCAGGCAGATATTTTGTTTTGGAAAATATATCATACACTTTGGGCCAGATTACAAGTGTCGCACTTACAGTTATACTTGAGCAAGAAAGGATTTATTGTGGGTGTTTCGCCACATTGTATGTAGTGCTCGTTTTACAAATTAAAAGTAAACACGATCGATTGAGCACAATTGAAGTTAATGCACGTCAGGATATAACTCATTGAAAAATACATTGAAAAGTACAGTTACACTTATAATAACACAATGTAATAAAAAAATATTACACAAAAACTTGCACAAAATAGTTATAAGGGCTCATAAATATGAGGTCTCAGGCAAAGGGCTTTAACATAGAGATACATACATATACAGTATATATTTATGTGTGTAAAAATGTATTTATATGTGTGTATATGTATTTACAGAGATATATGCACATATAAACACATAAATACATACTGTATGTAAATATATAGACATATAAATAATATATACTATATGTGCAAAGTAGATGAATAAATAAACAAGCCTATTGATGCAATATTATATTTAATAAAGTGTTATACTGTGTCTACTGTAAATATTTCACATTCCAATTTTCTGCACATAGCATAATATATTCTATGTATTTATAAATAGATAGTCCTATATATATATCTGTATTAATCTATACAGTACATCTATATAATCATGTATATATATATATATAGGTATAGATATATACTGTACCAAAATTCCATCAGATATATGTATAAATATGTATTTATGATTAAAAACAAAATATTCTGCGATGTGAAGAACATTGGAATGTGAAATATTCATATTTTCATGTTGTGTTAGTGCACTTGAGAATACGCACACAAGTAGGGTTTTACCTTTTTTTTTCTCCATTGACTTCTATGGCAGAATGAATTAATGCGATCTTGAGTGCTACCGGAAGCTCTCAAGAACCTTACTTCTAGCAGAGTTAGCACGTGAGCGAGAGCATTAAATACCGCTCCACTTTTAATCTGGCCCTTTGTATTTTAGATTCGTCTAGTTCACATAATGAAACCATTTATTTGGCTGGATTTATATGTTATTTATTTTGTGTGCTTCTCTGGGTTGCACAGGTGTGTGAGATTTTAAAGAATTTTAAAAAAGTTTATAGGGATTGTATTTCAAAAAATATTCTTCTTCTTTAATATAAAATTAAATACGCTTAAAAATATAAACCATATGGACCATTTCCTTTACAATTGTTATGATTTTTTTTGTACATTTTTTGTCTCCTCTTTCTGCTCATTCACTCATATAAACTCCTTATGTTCACAGATTTTGTAGTCTATTTAAATGGAATGGGGGGCTTAGAAAAAAAGAGTCAGAAGCTACCAAAGCTACATATGATGTTTTTGCAAAACATATTTTAATAGATCAGAATGTAAAAAAAAAATTAAGCCAAATATACCACTAGCTATATACAAAATCTCCAAATAGTCAAATGGGGACAACAAATGGTAACGTTTGATACATTTTAAGAAACTCGAGGACACATACAAAGTTTTTTATTTATTTTTATTTAAACAATGATGAGCCATAATTGATAGCTTTCTGGTTTTCTGAATTCATTTTCCTATAAACGTATTCAACTCATCTATCTATCTATCATTATTGGACAGTTTCAAATGACTTATAGGACGGAAGTAATGTAACCCACATTATTTAGCACACCGTTTTTTTAATTAGGGAATACTCAAGTCAAATTAAACTTTTAGGGGTCGATTTATAAAGCAGCAGAAGCTACTTCCAACCCACTATGTTTCAGGTCCACCTGAAGCTGAAGTTAAGAAGCAGCGGTCCTAAGACCCCTACTCCTTAACTTGTCCGCCATTTCTGAGGTGGCGGACAGCAATCAGCCCGATAGGATACGATC
Source organism: Bombina bombina (assembly GCF_027579735.1). Taxonomy (NCBI): domain Eukaryota; kingdom Metazoa; phylum Chordata; class Amphibia; order Anura; family Bombinatoridae; genus Bombina; species Bombina bombina. The sequence goes on from NC_069499.1 coordinate 663,017,360, forward strand.
GGGTTGATTGACACCCCTGCTAGCTGCCGATTGGCCGCAAATCTGCAGGGGGCGGCATTGCATCAGCAGTTTACCAGAACTGCTGGTGCAATGATAAATGCCGACAGTGTATGCTGTCGCATTTATTGATGTGCGGCGGACATGATACGCTACAGCATATCATGTCCGTCCGCACTTTTATAAATTGACCCGTTATGCTTCAGAAAGAACATGTGGTTTTAAGACACTTTCCAATTTACTTTCGCTATCACATTATACAGGGGGTAGGAAAATGGGATAAAAAATAGATTTGTCAAAAAAAAAAATTACTGCTTATTTGAAATTCAGAGTAGGTGTTATTGTATTATCTTTTTATTAGGCACCTAATAATTAGACAATTCTACTGCATTGAGTGGTCCATTCAAGGCCACATAGACTGGGTTACAGCTACACCAACAATAAAAATCCATAGAACTTTAAAAATGGTAACCTTTATGCAAATGAATAGGTAAATTCAATGTTCTATAATCTCATCATGGCATAAATTAAAAAAAGAAATGATCAAATATCTCCCTGCAATGCACAGTTTACAATTGAAAATAAAAGAGTAGTTATTCAATATTGGTGTGGGTTCACTTTCTGTTTCAGGATAGATTGTGGACGATCATATTTTTGAATTGTATTACTAAAATTGGCAAACACCACCTTTAATTTTTTTTGGAGGGAAGGAGATTTGTCCAGATAGCAATTAAACAAAATATTACTACTGAGTTTGTACAAGTCTTTATTGATATACTACTTTGATGCACAATCAAGACATGCACATTAAATAAATTACAACAAAATGACAACAGGGTATGTGGTAAGATAAATAATTAAATATCAGATTAGAGCAAAATATGGTAGAATAAAATAAATGTATGAAATCATAATAACTTAAATAGTGGATTTCACTAAAAAGAAATTTCCAACTAAAAATCTACTTCTGATTACAAAAAGCTCATTAAATATATTACAAGAAAAAAACAGTATTAAAATCAAAGGGTAATTTCATATGTACCAGGTGGGAAAAATAATGTTAAACTGTGCAATCCATGGGCAAAATCAAATTAACAGCATAGAGATAATAATCAAAAAAGTAAGAAAATATACAATGTCTAATAGTGTATGTTATTCAGCATAAACCATTTTCGTCATTGATATGGTAATGTAATGTATAGTAGTTATCAGCACATGAAAAACATCCTAAATTTATATATTTGTAATAGTATTTCTATAATGCTTTATTTAAATGTAATATTTGAATTATGCAATATTCGAATTTGAAAAATTAAAATTTTCATGTTTGTAATAGTATTTCTAATGCTTTCTTTAAATGTAATATTCAAATTATGCAATATTCGATCGAAATAGAAACATTCAAATTGATATATTTATATCTATTAAGTATCAATTTACTAGATTTCCTACCACATGAACTATTGAACTTCTGAATAGAATGTTAATTTGAAATTTCGAATGTGGACATTCGACCTAATTATAAACATTTGAATTTGAAAGTGACATTTGAAACGTGTAAATAGCATTTGGATTATAGAATTTTTAAGAATATTCATTCGTATCAACATTCAGATTTGTAATTTGAATTTCGGTAATAACATTCGTTCGAACATTCGAATTCGGAAATTTACACATTCACCCATCCCTAGTATGTATGTAGGTTAAGTAGATGGAAACTTGAAAAAACATATTTATGCACTATGCATATTTAATAAAGGTTTTAGCTATGTGTTTACTGTAAATACGTCACATTCCAATGTTCTGCACATAGCCGAATATTTTCTAAGTATTTGTAAATAGATATTCCTATATACATTGGCATGTATCAATACCTATATATAATCATCTATATATATAGGTATAAATATATAGTTTACCAAAATACCATCAGATATATAAAGAAATATTTATTTATAAATAAATAGAACATATTCTTCTATGTGAAGAACATTTGAATGTGAAATATTCCTATTTTCATGTGAGCTTAGCACACATGAGAATATGCGATCAGATTTGCATGAAATTGAGGTGGTGTTTTCCCCTTTTTCCCCATTGACTTCTGTGGGGGAGTATGTGTAAAGGAAAGAGATAAAGCATTTAACCAATCATCATCAGGTTGTTCAATTACATATACAGTTCACCTGCACTCCTAACCCTATTGGGTGAACTTGTGTGATTATAATGATGATCAATCTATAACATTCAATATATTAAGAACATGTTCCATAAAAGAAAGACACTTTGTTATCAACATTAGCTTTTGAAATACATATATACAACAGAAATTGAAAAGGGAAATAAATATGTATATATCATTTATATTATCATTTTTACAAATTCCTTAATGCATTTTTGAGTCTCCATACAAACATTTGAAGGGTGAACATTTTTAATTTGTTTTAAGGAGAGGAAAAACAAACAAACAAAAAAATGTCTAATGCATCTTCATGTTGCCCCAATGTGTACATATTCAAATTCCAGAATACAAACCTTTAATGTCACTTAGCCAATTGGATGTATTATCTTTAGATTTGTAATGAATAATAATATATTCCCCAATAGTTGGTGCCCTATATGCTACACATTCTCAAAAACCTTATTGTAACCAGGATCTACATAGAGAATAGCTTAATTATTTTTAATATTTTTACAGATACTATTCTATTGTATGCTACATTTAGTAACAAAGAAACATTTAGAAGTAGATTTTAATTTTATTTTTTTATTTCCGTATTGTACAAGTTCCTCTCTAGGTATCTTAGCTACTTCATTTGTAATTGCATTAATCATCGTCTTTTTATATCCCCTAGATGTTAACTGTTCAATGAGTACTTGTAAATGGTCTTGATAGATAAAGTTATCAGAGCAATTTCTACTCAGTCTTATAAACTGTCCTCTTGGTTTACCCCTTATTGTGTGTTTAGGGTGACAAGAGTCCCCTCTCAATATGGTATTTTTCACAGTCTATTTTTTTAATTTACCTTAGTTATTATAGAAAGATATTTTTCATACACTAATATATCTAGGTCTAAAAAAGTTATTTTATTTTTATCTGTGTTAAAGGTTAATTTTAGATTTGCTTTATTTTCTTTCAGACATCTTAAACTGTTGTAGACTATATTTATCAGTTTCTCTCCAGATGATGATCAAATCATCAATGTGTCTACCTTACAGTATGATGTTGCCTGAAAGAATATATTTGCATATAATGGGGCACATTTTTCCCACATTGCAGTGCTTTTCTTTTGTAGAAAAATATTCCCTACAAATGTGAAAAAAATTGTGAGTTGCAAAATTCCATAATTGGCACAATAAAACTAATAAACTCCTGTATATATTGTGTGTATCCTGTGAGCATCTGGTCTAAAGCTATTAACCCAATACTGGGCTAGATTACAAGTGGAGCACTAATTTAGCATGCGCCTGAAAACGGACAGATTCGCCTGTTCATGGGCGCACAATAACTAGCCAGCCATTACAAGTAGCTGGTTATTGCTGCTGCAATCTCATGGTAGCAATTAACACTCCGAAAATTAACCAGAGATTCGATATAAGGTTAATTTTTAAAATGTCCCCCAATTGTCACCAAATTTATGAAGCAGTTTTTATGTGTTAAAGTGATGGGATGTTGAGTGTTAGAAAAAAAAACTGCACTGAAAAGTGCCTTTACTTTGCAGTCTATGGGGAGCTGTGTGTTCTCTATAAATAAACATGTATTTGTATATGCTTAAATACATAAATATTTATGTGTTAATATGTGTATATACACATATAAACTCACACACACATATATATATATATATATATTCATATATATTTAAAATCTGCTGCACATCGCTGTGCAACTTACCCCCTTTGCTGCGCTAGGTTCTCAGCTGTATCTCAGGGCATGAGAACGAGGTTCCCATTGGAGCCTATGGAACCGAGCTCTCATGAGTGCAATGCTTCCCTGCAATGCAAACACAAGCTCACATTCACATTGCACCTAATTTGTAATACCAGCGCACATATGTATGTGCTGGTATAACTGAGTGGAGCGCAAATATTGCGTAAGTAATATTTTGAGCTCCACTCGTAATTTAGTCCATTATGAGGAAAGCTTGAGTAGAGAGCTTCCACATCTACAGTTATTCATTTATATTCTTCCATCCAGGTTATTTTGTCAAGTTGTTGGATCACATAGATACTGTCTTTTAAATATCCAGGTAGGGCAGTGACTACTGGTTGTAAAATATGGTGTAACCATTTCCCTAGTTTTTCAAATAGTGATTAAATTCCTGACAGTCTCAGCCTATCTGGTGGATTGCATAAAGTTTTATGTATCTTTGGTGCTATTTTAAATGTGGGTACTTTAGGACTATCTACTATTAACCTTTTAACGCTGTTATGCCGTTCTATTCCGTCATAATTACACTGGGCTTTAGTGCCGTTCTGATAAAATAGAACGTCATAACAGTTGGCTGTTCCAATGTAAACAAATTGAAATCTTACAATCTAAGACACTAGTAGTGACAAGATTATTTAAATAAAAAATATATTGAAATTCTATAGGGGTATATAAAATATTTTATAAGCTACTTATAGCTAAAATATACAAACAAGATACAAAAGTGGATCCACTTAAAATTAACAATAAAATATGCATATATCTATATAAAAAAAAAACAATACAATTGTGGTTAAAAACCACAACAATGTACAATCTTAATCACAAAATAAATTACAATGAAACAGCTGTTGATGGTTGGATAAAAAATATAAATATATAAAAACATCAATTTACTGAGTAGGTGTCCATAAATATGTAGGTCCCAAACTTTAAATTCTTTCCAGAGAGTGAATGTCCAATATGAAGATTCTATTTTAAAGAGTTATCCTTATATATCCCTCGATAAACAGTGAAATGATGAAGTGTGCAAAAAAGAAAAAAAAAGGTTGTGGTTTTCAAATCAAATTTCAAAAATTATTGTGAATATCCAAAAAATCCTGAAAAGATGATATGATGAAGTGGGCGTGAATAATCAAAAATGTGTGTACACAAAAATGAAAAAAGAAAAAGGAAAAAATGTGAAAAAATAATCCAAATGAATATTTAGGATGTGTTAAAGTGAATAACACACTTATAAAGTGACCCTTATGTGAATACAAGATGTGAAGAGATGCTCCTAAAAAGTTAATCCTGTGTGTAAATGATGAAAAAATACAGAAATGGATCCTATGTCTCAGGGATCAATTCATTCAAAGATATACCTGTAATAAAACAAATATAACATAGTGCAAAACTGCTATTCAAACTTAGTCAGTAATTGAAAAGAAGCTTACCATATATGTCAACGCGTTTCGGCCCTAAGAACTGGGCCTTTATCAAGACCCATAAACTACCTATGTACCCTTAAACCGAGGTCCCCCCACATCGCCGCCACTCTAATAATTTTTTTTAACCCCTAATCTGCCGACCGCACACTGCCGCCACCTACATTATACCTATAAACCTCTAATCTGCTGCCCCTAACATCGCCGACACCTACATAATATTTATTAACCCCTAATCTGCCACCCCCAATGTCGCCGCTACCTTACCTACACTTATTAACCCCTAATCTGCCGACCGGAGCTCGCCGCTACTCTAATAAATGTATTAACCCCTAAACCACCTCACTCCCGCCTCAAAAACCCTATAATAAATAGCATTAACCCCTAATCTGCCCTCCCTAACATCGCCAACACCTAAATTCAAGTATTAACCCCTAATATGCCGACCGGACCTCGCCGCTACTCTAATAAATGTATTAACCCCTAAAGCTAAGTCTAACCCTAACACCCCCCTAAGTTAAATATAATTTTATTCTAACAAAATAAATGAACTGTTATTAAATAAATTAATCCTATTTAAAGCTAAATATTTACCTGTAAAATAAACCCTAATATACAGGGAGTGCAGAATTATTAGGCAAATGAGTATTTTGACCACATCATCCTCTTTATGCATGTTGTCTTACTCCAAGCTGTATAGGCTCAAAAGCCTACTACCAATTAAGCATATTAGGTGATGTGCATCTCTGTAATGAGAAGGGGTGTGGTCTAATGACATCATCACCCTATATCAGGTGTGCATAATTATTAGGCAACTTCCTTTCCTTTGGCAAAATGGGTCAAAAGAAGGACTTGACAGGCTCAGAAAAGTCAAAAATAGTGAGATATCTTGCAGAGGGATGCAGCACTCTTAAAATTGCAAAGCTTCTGAAGCGTGATCATCGAACAATCAAGCGTTTCATTCAAAATAGTCAACAGGGTCGCAAGAAGCGTGTGGAAAAACCAAGGCGCAAAATAACTGCCCATGAACTGAGAAAAGTCAAGCGTGCAGCTGTCAAGATGCCACTTGCCAACAGTTTGGCCATATTTCAGAGCTGCAACATCACTGGAGTACCCAAAAGCACAAGGTGTGCAATACTCAGAGACATGGCCAAGGTAAGAAAGGCTGAAAGACAACCACCACTGAACAAGACACACAAGCTGAAACGTCAAGACTGGGCCAAGAAATATCTCAAGACTGATTTTTCTAAGGTTTTATGGACTGATGAAATGAGAGTGAGTCTTGATGGGCCAGATGGATGGGCCCATGGCTGGATTGGTAAAGGGCAGAGAGCTCCAGTCCGACTCAGACGCCAGCAAGGTGGAGGTGGAGTACTGGTTTGGGCTGGTATCATCAAAGATGAGCTTGTGGGGCCTTTTCGGGTTGAGGATGGAGTCAAGCTCAACTCCCAGTCCTACTGTCAGTTTCTGGAAGACACCTTCTTCAAGCAGTGGTACAGGAAGAAGTCTGCATCCTTCAAGAAAAACATGATTTTCATGCAGGACAATGCTCCATCACACGCGTCCAAGTACTCCACAGCGTGGCTGGCAAGAAAGGGTATAAAAGAAGAAAATCTAATGACATGGCCTCCTTGTTCACCTGATCTGAACTCCATTGAGAACCTGTGATCCATCATCAAATGTGAGATTTACAAGGAGGGAAAACAGTACACCTCTCTGAACAGTGTCTGGGAGGCTGTGGTTGCTGTTGCACGCAATGTTGATGGTGAACAGATCAAAACACTGACAGAATCCATGGATGGCAGGCTTTTGAGTGTCCTTGCAAAGAAAGGTGGCTATATTGGTCACTGATTTGTTTTTGTTTTGTTTTTGAATGTCAGAAATGTATATTTGTGAATGTTGAGATGTTATATTGGTTTCACTGGTAAAAATAAATAATTGAAATGGGTATATATTTGTTTTTTGTTAAGTTGCCTAATAATTATGCACAGTAATAGTCACCTGCACACACAGATATCCCCCTAAAATAGCTAAAACTAAAAACAAACTAAAAACTACTTCCAAAAATATTCAGCTTTGATATTAATGAGTTTTTTGGGTTCATTGAGAACGTGGTTGTTGTTCAATAATAAAATTAATCCTCAAAAATACAACTTGCCTAATAATTCTGCACTTCCTGTAGCTACAATATAACGAATAATTATATTGTAGCTATTTTAGAATTTATATTTATTTTACAGGCAACTTATTTATTTTAACTAGGTACAATAGCTATTAAATAGTTATTTACTATTTAATAGCTACCTAGTTAAAATAATACAAAATTACCTGTAAAATAAATCCTAACCTAAGTTACAATTAAACCTAACACTACACTATCAATAAATAAATTAAATCAATTAACTACAAGTACCTACAATTAAATAAACTAAATTAGGGTTAGGGTTAGATTAGGGTAGGGAATTTTTTATTTTGGGGGGCTTTGTTATTTTATTAGGGGGCTTAGAGTAGGTGTAATTAGCTTAAAATTCTTGTAATCTTTTTTATTTTTTGTAAATTAGTGTTTGTTTTTTTTGTAATTTACTTTAGTTTATTTAATTGTAGGTACTTGTAGTTAATTGATTTAATTTATTTATTGATAGTGTAGTGTTAGGTTTAATTGTAACTTAGGTTAGGATTTATTTTACAGGTAATTTTGTAATTATTTTAACTAGGTAGCTATTAAATAGTAAATAACTATTTAATAGCTATTGTACCTAGTTAAAATAAATACAAAGTTGCCTGTAAAATAAATATAAATTCTAAAATAGCTACAATATAATTATTCATTATATTGTAGCTATATTAGGGTTTATTTTACAGGTAATATTTAGCTTTAAATATGAATACTTTATTTAATAAGATTTAATTTATTTCGTTAGATTAAAATTATATTTAATTTAGGGGGGTGTTAGGGTTAGGGTTAGACTTAGCTTTAGGGGTTAATACATTTATTAGAGTAGCGGCGAGGTCCGGTCGGCATATTAGGGGTTAATACTTGAATTTAGGTGTCGGCGATGTTAGGGAGGGCAGATTAGGGGTTAATACTATTTATTCTAGGGTTTGCGAGGCAGGAGTGAGGTGGTTTAGGGGTTAATACATTTATTAGAGTAGCGGCGAGCTCCGGTCAGAAGATTAGGGGTTAATAAGTATAGGTAGGTAGCGGCGACATTGGGGGGGGGCAGATTAGGGGTTAATAAATATAATATAGGTGTCGGCGATGTTAGGGGCAGCAGATTAGGGGTACATAGGGATAATGTAGGTTGCGGCGGTGTACGGAGCGGCAGATTAGGGGTTAATTGTGTAATGCAGGTGTCAGCGATAGCGGGGGTGGCAGATTAGGGGTTAATAAGTGTAAGGTTAGGGGTGTTTAGACTCGGGATTCATGTTAGGGTGTTAGGTGCAGACTTAGAAAGTTTTTCCCCATAGGAAACAATGGGGCTGCGTTAGGAGCTAAACGCTGCTTTTTTGCAGGTGTTAGGTTTTTTTTCAGCCCAAACTGCCCCATTGTTTCCTATGGGGGAATCGTGCACGTTTTTCCAGCTAGCCTCTACCGTAAGCAACGCTGGTATTGAGAGTTGAAGTGGCGGTAAATATGCCTTTACGCTCCCTTTTTGGAGCCTAACGCAGCCCTTCAGAGAACTCTCAATACCAGCATTGTTTAAAAGGTGCGGGGGGAAAAAAAGGAGCGTTAGCTACGCGGGTTGTTACCGACAAAACTCTAAATCTAGCCGAAAGTTTCTTTCTTTTATGGAACATGTTTTTAATATATTGAATGTTATAGATTGATCATCATTATAATCACACAAGTTCACCCAATAGGGTTAGGAGTGCAGGTAAACTGTATATGTAATTGAACAACCTGATGATTATTGGTTAAATGCTTTATCTCTTTCCTTTACACATACTCCCCCTCAGAAGTCAATGGGGAAAAAAGGGAAAAAACCCCCTCAATTTCATGAAAATCCGATTGCATATTCTCATGTGTGCTAACTTCACATGACAATATAAATATTTCACATTCAAATGTTCTTCACCTAGAAGAATATGTTCTATTTATTTATAAATAAATATTTATTTATATATCTGATGGTATATATTTTGGTAAACTATATATTTATACCTATATATATATAGATGATTATATATAGGTATTGATACATGCCAATGTATATAGCAATATCTATTTACAAATAATTAGAAAATATTCTGCTATGTGCAGAACATTGGAATGTGATGTATTTACAGTAAACACATAGCTAAAACCTTTATTAAATATGTATAGTGCATAAATACGTTTTTTCAAGTTTCCATCTACTTAACCTACATACATACTAGGGATGGGCGAATGTGTAAATTTCCGAATTCAAATGTTCGAACGAATGTTATTACTGAAATTCGAATTACAAATCCGAATGTTGATACGAATGAATATTCTTAAAAATTCTATAATCTAATGCTATTTACACGTTTCAAATGTAACTTTCAAATTAAAATGTTTATAATTAGATCGAATGTCCACATTCGAAATTTCAAATTAACATTCTATTCAGAAGTTAAATAGTTTATGTGGTAGGGAATCTAGTAAATTGATACATAATAGATACAAATATATCATATTGAATGTTTATATTTCAATCAAATATTGCATAATTTGAATATTACATTTAAAGAAAGCATTAGAAATACTATTACAAACAAATAAATTAGAATTTTTCAAATTCGAATATTGCATAATTCAAATATTACATTTAAATAAAGCATTATAGAAATACTTTTACAAATATATAAATTCAACATCGCTTCCATGATGTGATCGTGGTCTGGAGGGCATGCCCTAGCGTCACAGGGATGCCCCCCTGACCCGATCCCATCATTGAAATCTTGCTATCGCATGCACTATTGTAGGATTTCAATTTGTTTACATCGGAATGTTGTTGCGATGTAGACAAATTAACCAGGTCATCAAAGGGTTAAAGAGGAGGTTAATTCAGAGGTCATAATGCCTCTCTCTATTGCCATATCAAATATTTTATCAATTATTTTTTAAAACAGCTTGTTGGATCACTAGTCAATTATACATACAGATATGTGTTATTTAATTATCTAGAAGCTTCCTGTAAGTAGTCACTAGTATTAAGTACCTTTGTCTGCTTGGGAGATCCAAATGTGGTAATTATTTTTAAGTCCTTTGAGGGCTTTACACTGTATTGTTGTTAAATTGTCCCCTATTTTAGGATTGTCTCTAGTTTTAGAGGCCAAATTCATCAAATTAATTATAGAGTAAAATAAAAGAAAATGCAAAACCTAATCCTTTATTCAATACAATTTTTTTTTCTAGTGTAAGTGTGTAGTTAGACAAATTGTATATTGATTCTAGTTCTTCTTTTCCTCTTGATTCGGCTGGGGTATCTCTGCATGCCTTGTCCATTTTTTGGAGTACTAGCTGTTTGAGGAGACTTTACCAAATCCCTACATTTTTCATGTATGGAGGATTTATTTGTGCCTTCTAGTGGGCTATTCACTGGATTCATTATTGTTAGCATTAGTGAGGTCAATATCCTCTGAATCTATACTGGAAAAGGTTACCCTTTTAATTTTTAGTAGCATTCTTAAACTAGCAATAATCTAAATGATATATATATATATATATATATATATATATACAGAGAGAAGTGCACTCACAGGAATGAACAACTGGCTCAATACCATTGTTAGCCTGTCCTATGGCGATTTACCACCTGGGTGCAGCTTTTTAGCCCAGTAATGCTTTTCAGAGAGTAGAACTTTCCTGTAGTTTATCAGTCTGATCCTGCCTATTACGGTCAGTCCAGCACCGAAATACCAGGCAATTCTTCTCTGAATAAGGAACACAGCAACCCCAGATGATCATTTCGGCCTTCATTGGGCCTCGTCAGTGAGGTGTAGCCACATTCCTCTAAGCACACTAAGCAAGGAGTCCACGTCTGGTTGCCCTTTTTCTTATAGGGAGACTAACTACAAACAGAGAGAAGTGCACTCACAGGAACAAACAACTGGCTCAATACCATTGTTAGCCTGTTCTATGGTGATTTACCACCTGGGTGCAGCTTTTTAGCCCAGTAATGCTTTTCACAGAGTAGAACTTTCCTGTAGTATATCAGTCTGATCCTGCCTATTACGGTCAGTCCAGCGCTGAAATACCAGGCAATTCTTCTCTGAACAAGGAACACAGCAACCCCAGACGATCGTTTCGGCCTTCATTGGGCCTCATCATTGAGGTGTAGCCATATTCCTCTAAGCACACTGAGCAAGGAGTCCACGTCTGGTTACCCCTTTTTCCCATAGGGAGACTAAATACATACAGAGAGAAGTACACTCACAGGAACGAGCAACTGGCTCAATACCATTGTAGTAGCCTTTCGTCTTATCAAATCGCAGGGTGGGGGGTGCTGTGTATTGGATTTACTAGATAATTAGAAAAATGGAGAGGACCATTTAAGAATACACATTAAAGCACTCACTGCAGACACATGTTCGAATCATAATATATGGGTAGTTCAGGGATAAGAAGATGGGTCGCTATCATTTAGATTAAAATATAACTTTTATTAAAAAACTAATAAAAATAAAGAGTTAAAAACCTGGGATGTGCAATTAAAACAAACAACTAGAGAGAGTTGTAATGACACTATGGATAAGCGGAGCATAAAGAGGGTGGACAAATAAGGCTGCTAGCTATAATAAACAAATGATAATATCAGTGTGATTGGTGCAAACATCTGATTATTATTGTGCAAATAAGTAGTAGCTGACCCTCAGCTTACAGTGGCTGTGTTGCTTAATGCTTATTAGCGTTTAACCTCTTATTGAGTAATTACAGCCAAGTATCAGAGGTAGCACACAAACTGTCAACTTTATTCAGTAAAAATGCCTAGATTATCAACTGTTCCGGCATGAAAAGTCCACCAGATGCTTTTCTCTATTTGGAGCGATGATTATATTGCAGGCAGATGTGCCATGAAATCACTAGTATTCCAGTATGCAACACTTGTGGCATGTGTAAGGGAGTATCAACTGAATAGCAATCACAGTGTTACTTATGTTAACATGTATCATCGAGTCATAATAAATGAGTATCAAAATCACTACTGGAATAACTAATCTGTTATATAGATCTGGCTGGCTTCCCACTGATATGGGTTCAAGATGAAAAACAGATAGGATTATCAATTTGCAGTAATAGTGATAAACTCTAGTGACATTCCCTCATCTATCACAGAGTACTCTGCTTAATATTAGTAATGAGTCAGAAAGTGGGGCAATGTCTATATAAAGCCATTAGTTGTATCATAAGATTGATGGGAGTTAAGTGTGTAGCACTGGTTGAATATTAAGTAAATTTGAGCATATAAGAAATGCGGAAAAATACCGGCATCACCAAAGTTATTCTTCCGTTAAATGTTAGATAAGCATTAGAGCTTACACTAAACCTTCTCTATTCATTATAGCAGCTAACAAACATATGTGTCAAACCCTTATGAATTAGCTGGACTTGTCACACATGCTGCATTCAAAAGCAGTGACACTAAATTATGTGACAAACTTAAACCTTAAAAACATGTGATAAGTGTTAACACTAAGTGAAGACAGATTTTTGAGTGTAATAAAGTTACAACTCGTATGTGTAAATACATGCCCCATAGTGTTTGATGTGGATGTGGGCATAAAAAATGCCTCTAAAGGATAAACATACTATGATCATAGCATATAATCTATATAGTTTGACACATTCCTTTTAGGTCTGGTGCTATCTTAGGTATAGGCTGATGCCTTGGTAATATCAATCACTACATGATTGAAGCTAGTGTAATGTAACTTACAGAAAGGAGGCAAAGTTATTCTGTTCATTTAACCCTAGCAGGTGGACAGAATTGAGTAAGAATATACATTTGCTTTCTACATGTAACAAGGCTGATTCTAGGTTTCCACCTCTTATTCCTAAGGTAATTTTTTGTAACCCAAAGCATTGTAAATCTGATCACAGAATATTGGTGGTTTTCTCAAAGGAATTGTATGTCTTTCATAACTATTATTTACACTTCACTGGCTATAACAGCCTAACACTATTCTAACGAGATAATATTTTGGACGGGGAACTATTTTCCAGCCTTGTTGCAAACTGCCTATTATTCCCTTATATTAACCAACTTTTCCACATGGTGTGACCACTAGGGGAATATAATAAACCCGCACCAATTACTGTATAGAATATATCCTGGCTTCCCACTGATACTCCTTAGGGCAACGGCTCAGAAACGGACTTGTTGGTACTTGGTGATTTTTGACATTACACAATAAAAGGCACGATAATATTATTATTTCATATCACCACATCTAATTCTTTATAGGGATTGGCCTCACATTGTTGTTTTTAATTATTGTGTGTGTTTTTGTTATTTTGTTTTAACCTATAACAATAAAAGTTACATTTTAATTTTAAAACTGGGAACTTCCTTGACTATTAGTCTGGGCACAGAGTGCTAAACTTGCATTCTTTTTGTGGATCTCTCTTTATCCATTACCTTTGTTTATCAATGTAGCCAAATGCAAAGTACAACCCCACCTATCTGTATATATAGCAGCATAATTTAAAATCTATATTTTTTCACAACAAATACTAGTGGGGATTGCCTAGTATAGTGCCATTGTTTACTTTGGCCCATAGTTATCAAGGTCTGGCGGACCTTAACCCGACACTGCGGATCAGGTCCGCCAGACCTCGCTGAATATGGCGAGCAATACGCTCGCCATATTCAGCATTGCACCAGCAGCTCACAAGAGCTGCTGGTGCAATGCCGCCCCCTGCAGACTCGCGGCCAATGGGCCGCCAGCAGGGGGGTGTCAATCAACCCGATCAGGTTGATTTCCGGTGATGTCTGTCCGTCTGCTCAGAGCAGGCGGTCAGGTTATGGAGCAGCGGTCTTTGTGACTGCTGCTTCATAACTGTTGTTTCTGGCGAGTCTGATGACTCGCCAGAAACACGGGGCAGCAAGCTCCATTCGGAGCTTGAAACACATGCCCCTTTGTGTCTTGAAAAGCCCAATGTAAGACCGATGTAAAGTCATACATCAAGCGTTACATAAAAAACTATAAATACCCATACGCTTCTGGATAAATCTACAACATCACTGTGATTTTAGTGCGCTAACAGCGGATCAGAATGATTAGATCCTTAGCTTTGCCTAGCTTTTCACCTATGATGCTAATTCTCTGGCAGATTGCTGTCCTTGGATAAAGCAAAAAAATGGAACATCCGGCTATATACAAGTAAACTGAGCTTTACCCAGACGCCTCTGGGTTATGTGGGTTGTAGGAAGTGATGGCTAGCAGGTTTGAGCCGCGCTGCGCTGATTAGCTTTATCCAGAAGCATTTGGGTAACCCTAGGATTACTTATGTAAAGCCCAATGTATAATCTTACATCGTGCTTTACCCACAGCCACTGGGTAATGTCCATTTTGCCCGGGTAAACCTAGGATTACCCGGATATCTGACTTTGCCCATAAAAAATATATACTTAATTGTGGTTTCTCCATATGAGGTGGATGTACAAGGTCCTAGATTTAGTTTACCTAACTGGCTATATATTACTTTCAAACAGATTGAATAGACCACAACTAACATTCTACCACACCCCAGAGTGCTTGTTTTTACTCATTTTTAATTACTATAATGGATGCCATCTTCTGCATTTGTTTCCTGCAAAGGTTTATGAATGCACCTGGCTAATTATTGGATGACACCTAGCCACAGTAAAGTGTTTGATAGTTATCATTAGGTGCTTAGTTCACATTTAAATAAAAAATGCTATTATTGTTTTTGTACTAGGATGTTTTATAAACATGTTTAAATGTATTTAACAACTTAAAATAAATAAATAAATAATGGATTAAACATTGCAGTGGTATATTCAAATCTTTCAGAATTCCTATATGAAGTGCTATAGGTGGCTGTTTGCAAGGATTTAAAATGTGCAACTATTACAATCGCTTAGAAATCCGTACCATAACCCTCTTATCTCAAGCTCCCCAAATACAATAACATCTTATGTACAACACACACACAATGCATCAGCATTATTCAATTTTTTTCACAGGATTATTGGACTTTTTGAAAAAGTGTAGTAAACAGAACACCTTTTTAATTAAAGAAATTTGCAGTCTTCCAATAAATTAACATATCAGCCGAGTCTGAATATTATTTGAACACATTAACACCTTCATTGATGCAATTGTTTTTTGAAAGGTCAAACTCCACCCCCCGCTTCAAACTTGAGTTTGGAGAAGAAATGGCTTGCCACTGCCAATCAGTTAAAAAACTATCCATTCTTTGGGATCAGCAGAAATAATAACAAACTGCTAAATAGGATCAGATTTGTGGCAAGGTTATTAAAGGAAAAAAGGAAAAATAAATAATGAAAGTTAATTGCAAAATTTTCATAAATAGACCTTTTATATTATTATAATTATACTTTATTTATATAGTGCCAACATGTCCAAGGGTACAATTTGTTTAAATAAAAGAATGATACAAGACTTGAAAGAGAGGAGATAAAATTTTACAAACATATACAGGAGTTAGGGGCCCTATTTTTGTGGGAACTTACAATCTAGAAGGATGGGAGAGTGAATCACATGAGGTGAGGACTGCAAGGGTGAGAGTGATGTTAATATAGAGTTTGATAAGAGCAATTATTAGGTAAGTGGGATTAATTTATTTCGGGATCATTTAAAGGAAGGCAGATAAGGAGAATGCCTGAAAATGTTCAAGCGGGTAGGTGCCGCACGAGAGAAGTCCTGCAGTATTTCATTGGAAGAGGTGATAATCAAAGATGCAAGGAGCAAGTCATTGTTGGATCTAAGTGGGCAGGCTGGAGTGCATTTGTTGATTAGTAAGGAGAGTTAGTAAGGGAACAACATTGGTATAGGTTTTGTAGGTCAGGGTGAGAATTTTGAAATTGATTCTGCTGTGAATCAGGAGCCAGAAGAGACATGCAGCAGATACAGAGCGACAGGAAAGGTGGATTAGCCTGTCAAAAGCATTTAGGATGGATTTAAGGGGAGAAAGGAAGGCCAGCGAGTAGGTAAAATGCAAAAAATGTCAATTTCTTGTAGCAGTTATTTTGCAAACAACATTTCCATAAACATTACAACATTAGTTAAAAAAAATAAAAATACTTAAAGATGCTATTTAATTTAGATGCTGTATAACTCATCCCTAGAAGGGATTGCTCACTGGATGATAACAAAAATCCCCACTATTCTATTAGAATAGTAGAGAATGACACACTATATAATCAATGGGAAAAAAAAAATAGAAAAAGTTCTAGATTTTTTTTTAAGCTCTTAAATATTTTAAGTTCTCTTTTAGATGCAAGAGAAAAAAAAATAAGGGCCAGATTTCAAATCCATATTACAAGTGATGTGCTGTTAAAATTGCTGCAAATTTGTTTGCGCAAACTGTTCCCCATATTTTCTATCGGTAGCGTTGAGCTTTAATATGTGCTTGTATTACAAATTGAAAGTAAATGCAATCACTCTAATGCAATCACATTTACTGCTCAAACTTTTAATGTGACCTGAAAGGTCATATACAGAGTATGTCCATATGAAACAGTTCCACTAAACTTCACTATGAACCCCTAAACTGCCAGCCCCCACATAGCAAGCTTCTTCGTTATGCTATTAACTCCTAATCTGCCCCACACCCCACCACAAAGTAAGCTTCTACACTATTAACCCCTAAACCACCACACACCACAAAGTCTGGACTACACTATTAACCCCTTAACTGTCAGCCCCCCACATCGCAAAGTCTGCACCGCACTATTAACCCCATAAACCAGCCAGCCCTCACATCCCAAAGTCTGCACTACACTATTAACCCATAAACCACCAGCCCTCCAACACAAAGTAACCCATTAACATCTAAACCTAACCTAACACCCCCTAAGTTAAAAACAAATAAACTAACCCTTCCTTTGCCAAAAAAAAATTAACATACCTGAAAAAAAACTAACTTTTAAAATAAAAAAATACCATTACTAATAAAATTAAAAAAAAACTACTATTACTATTAAAATACAGAAAGCTAACATTACTATTAAAATAAATAAAACTAACATTACCAAAAAAATACTTAAAAAAACCTAACATTAAAAAAACTAATGTTACAAAAAATAACAAACAAATTACTAAAAATAAAAAAAGAGTTATGCCCTTTTCTAATATCCCAAAATAAAAACCCAACCCTAAATAAAAAAACTCCTATTCAAATAGCCCTTAAAAGGGCTGGTACTAACTGAAGATGATGGCAGCGGTGCTCCATCTTTATCCTTTCTTCATCCCGGCAGCGGTCCATCTTTTTTTCTTCATCCCGGCAGAAGTGGTGGCTGTGGCAATGGTCTTTATCTTGTGAGCTTGAACATGGAGGTTCTCTTCATGTGGTCACCAGACGCACACTGACTTCTGAAAGTAAGATACCCCTTTTATATAAGAGGAACCTTGCATTCCTATTGGCTGATTTGCATGATCAAATTAAAATCAGCCAATAGAATGAAAAGAAAGCTTCACTTAAATTGGCTGATTTAAATTTTACATGCAAATCAGCCAATAGGGTGCAGATTTATCAAAGTCTGGCGGACATGATACGCTGTACAGTATCATGTGCGCCAGACATCGGTGAATGCCAACATCATATGCTGTTGGCATTTAACATTGCACAAGCAGGCCGCTAACAGGGGGTGTCAATCAACCCGATCGTACACAATTGGGCGGATTGATGTCCGCCGCCTCAGAGCCGGTGGACCAGTTAAGGAGCAGCAGTCTTAAGACCGCTGGTTCATAACTGCTGTTTCTGGCGAGCCTGAAGGCTCATGCGGAAACAGGGGCATCAGGGGCCATTCGGCCCTTGATAAATTTGCCCCTAGAAATGCAAGCATACCCCTATGTAAAAGAAGTACCTCACATTTAAAATATAGTATGTGGCTGGTGACCGAATGAAGAGAACCTCCATGTTCAAGCTTGCAAGATGAGGAACACTTCTTTCACTGCCGCTACAGCCGCCACCAGAATGAAGATAAGAAGATGGACTACGGCCAGGATAAGGAAGGACCCCCACAGGGATGAAGATGGAGCACCACCGGGATAAAGGTGGAACGCTGCCACCATCATCTTCGATGAGTACCAGCTTGGGGTTTAGTGGTAGGTTTTTTGTTTTTTTTGGGGTGTTTTTTATTAAAGATTAGTTTATTTTTTTATTTTTATGTAGGCAGCAAACAAGCTTAATACCATTTTAATGGCAATGCCCAGCCAAATGCCCTTTTCAGGGCATTTTTTAGATTATTTTTTATTTAGATATTTTTTTTTTTGGGGGGGAAGGGAGGTCTATTTGTAGTTTAGTTTTAGAATAAAAAAAAAATATTTTGGGGTGGTTTTTTTTATTTTGGGGTATTAGAATAGGCATAACTTTTTTATTTGTGTTATTTTTTGTAAGGTTAGTGTTTGTTATTTTCTGTAATGTTAGGTTTTGTTTGTTTTTTAATGTTAGTTTTTTTGTAATGTTAGTGTTTTTTTGTTTTTTTTAAAGTACTATAATTTTTTTTGTGGTAATATTAGTTTTTTTTATTTTAGTAGTATTGTTAGTTTTTTTAGTTTTAATAGTAATGGTAGGGGTTAATAGGGTAGTGTTTTAGTTTGTGTGGGGGCTGGCGGTGTAGGGGTAAAAGGGTAGTTCTTTACTTTGCGATGAGGGACTGTTGGTTTAGGAGTTAATAGTGTAGTGGGGACTTTGCGGTGTGCTATGTGGTGGTTTTGGGATTATTAGAGTAGGGTGTTATGGTGATTCAGATTAGCGTGCGTGTAGGGTGCTAGGTTTTTTTTGCCCTTTTTGCTCTATTGACTTCAATGGGGCAGTAGGTTAAATTTGCAAGCTATATATTGTAAGTTTAGCCTTGTTGGGTTAGCGCTTGAACGATACGTTTTTACGTAATAACAGTGCAACCTTACTTGCACAAAAGAGCTAGTAAGCCCTCCACTCTTAATCTAGCCATAAATGTTGCTTTTAATTAGTTTATGATTAAACTAAATTCAAATTTCACTTCAAGTATGAAATATTTTGTATTCTGGATCTGAAATGTCAGTTTAGTTCATTGTACAATTATATTACAAACTGTATTGTTACCAATGAATGATGTATTTTTACTTAACCTAAATAACACATTTTATATGTGTTACCTCTGAGAATTTCTATGTTAATGGAAAAAGCTACTCGACATTGAACGCACTTTTAACTTTTACACTAGGTCTATCTGTAAAGCTTTCAACGCCACACATAAAAACCTAGACATTTTTCTTACACCTGCAAATAACAGACAATTTATTACATTTTAAAGGTTGCAACAAAAAAAAGTTCTTAAAATCATTTTAAGCTAAAACAAAAGGAGAATTATAGCTTTTAAAGGAATATGAAACCCAAACCTTTTCTTTTCTGATTCAGCTAGACCATACACTTTTAAACAAATTCCAGTTTATTTCTATTACCTAATTTGCTTTGTTCACTTCGTATCACTTGTTGAAAAACATACCTAGGTAGGATGATTGCTTGGTAAACATATATGCCTTTTGTCATTGGCTTAACAACTGTGTTCATCTAGCTCCCTGTAGTGCATTGCTGCTCCTTCAATAAAGAATACCAAGCGAATGAAACAAAATTGATAATAGAAGTAAAATGAAAAGTTGCTTAAAAATGTATCTTTTATCTGAATCACGAAAGAAATATCTCACTCACAGGAATGAACACAACCAGCTCAATAACATTGTTAGCCTTTTATATGGCTATTTACCACCTGGGAGCAGCTTCTTTTTAGCCCAATAATGCTTTTCATAGAGTAGAACTTCCCTGTAGTAAATCAGTGTGATCCCACATATTACGGTCAGTCCAGTGCAGAAATACCAGGCAATTCCTCTCTGAACAAGGAACATGGCAACCTCAGATGATTGTTTCGGTCTTCATTGGGCCTCGTCAGTGAGGTGTAGTCATTTTTCTCTAAGCACACTGAGCAAAGAGTCCACGTCTGGTTGCTCCTTTTTCCCTTAGGGAGACTAAATACACAAAGAGAGAAGTGCACTCACAGGAATGAACAACCAGCTAAATAACATTGTTAGTCTGTCCTATGGTGATTTACCACCTGGGTGCAGCTTCTTTTAAGCCTATTAAAGATTTTCACAGAGTAGAACTTTCCTGTAGTAAATCAGTCTGATCCTGCCTATTACGGTCAGTCCAGCGCCGAAATACGAGGCAATTCCTCTCTGAACAAGGAACACGGCAACCCCAAATGATTATTTCTGTCTTCATTGGGCCTTGTTAGTGAGGTGTAGTCATATTCCTCTAAGCACACTGAGCAAAGAATCCACGTTTGGTTGTCCCTTTTTCCCTTAGGGAGACTAAATACACAAAGAGAGAAGTGCACTCACAGGAATGAACAACCAGCTAAATAACATTGTTAGTCTTTTCTATGTGATTTACCACCTGGGTGCAGCTTCTTTTTAGCCCAGTAAAGATTTTCACAGAGTAGAACTTCCCTGTAGTATATCAGTCTGATCCCACCTATTACAGTCAGTCCAGCGCTGAAATACCAGACAATTCCTCACTGAACAAGGAACACAGCAATCCAGATGACCGTTTCGTCCTTCATTGGGCCTCATCAGTGAGGTATAGCCATAGTCCTCTAAGCACACTGAGCAAGAAGTCCACACCTGTTTGCCCTACAGAGATAAGCACACTAACAGCAATGAATATCCAGCTCAATAACATTGTTAGCCTGTTCTATGGCAATTTACCACCAGGGTGTAGCTTCTTTTTAGCCCAATAATGCTTTTTACAGAGTATAACTTTCCTGTAGTATATCAGTCTGATCCCACCTTTTAAGGTCAGTCCAGCACCAAAATACCAGGCAATGCCTCTCTGAACAAGGAACATGGCAACCCCAGATGATCGTTTCAGCTTTCATTGGGCCTCATCAGTGAGGTGTAGCCATATTCCTCTAAGCACACTGAGCAAAGAGTCTACATCTCACATGAATGAACAACCTGAACAAGGAACACGGCAATCCAGATGATCGTTTCGTCCTTCATTGGGCCTCATCAGTGAGGTATAGCCATAGTCCTCTAAGCACACTGAGCAAGAAGTCCACACCTGTTTGCCCTACAGAGATAAGCACACTAACAGCAATGAATATCCAGCTCAATAACATTGTTAGCCTGTTATATGGCAGTTTACCACCTGGGTGAAGCTTCTTTTTAGCCCAGTAATGCTTTTCACACAGTAAAACTTTCCTGTAGTATATCAGCCTATTAAGGTCAGTCCAGCGCCAAAATTCCAGGCAATTCCTCTCTGAACAAGGAACACTGCAACCCCAGATGATCGTTTTGGTCTTTATTGGTCCTCGTCAGTGAGGTGTAGACATATTTCTCTAAGCACACTGAGCAAGGAGTAGATGAGCAGGGACTATCTGTATTTCTTAAATATTTCATTTTATTGTGCAAACTATGTGAAATATATGTGAGGCATTTGAGAAATCCAGAGAGTGCCTGCTCACCTACTTTGCTTTGTATTATTCCTGCTGCCACACTGGAAGATGAGAGACATTAAAGTGTCTATCTATCTATCTATCTATCTATCTATCTCTCTCTCTCTCTATATATATATATATATATATATATATATATATATATATATATTTGTAGAAATTGTTATGTTAATGGTATTCACATTATTCTTTAAAAAAATACAAAAGTACCTTTACTCTGTCCTCTTAGATTTTCCACTTTTCAATTCAGTGATGTGCATGTTGGACTGCTCTACACATCACAGAATTGAAGAAAAAAAATTAGCAGGGCGGAGTGAAGGTACTTGATAGACAGGTCTATGGACAGTTTCACTAGTTCTGATTGTTTACCATGCATGCTCTAATTTGACAGCTACATCATCCAAGTGAACACTGAATTGTAATAATAACTACAATTCAGTATTTATTCTCATGTGAATAAGTACCACCCTCTGTCCTTAGTGTGCATGTGTGTGCCTTTCATGCATGTGCATTGTCACGATTCCTAGTAGGCAAAGTTGATTGGATGATGATTTATTACACAAGCGGCAGTAGTGCACATGCGTATTTCAACCTGTCCGTATACCCATTGAAAACCGTGAGTTATATGGCATTGCTTTCTATTGGGTAAAAAATGAAATGTCAGGGGGGGGGGGGGAATGAATAGCGCGGGGGCTGGAGGGGGCCCCGCAATAGTATTATGGATTATAATAGCAGCAATTTAAATTAAAGGTATGTAGAAGAAAATGGTTTGACAATATATTTCTTAGCATGGTCTTTCAAATGGCAATTGGCAAAAGATTGTTTATCATTTCTTTAAGTGAGAGTGGGCTTCGTTGGGATTGTATATATATATATATATATATATATATATATATATATATATATATATATATATTAGAGAAAGAAAATGTGTGACGTAGGCGCTGGGAATCCAATGCACTATTCCTAGTGTGCTGCCAAAATCCACTTATTGAGGTTTCAATACTCCCTATTGTATGAAAACCCAATACAGAAAGAAAATGAAAAGGGAAGAGAGAAATGTGGATTAGTGCAATAAAAAAGTATAGATAAACCAATTTTAAAGGCTATCTAGATCAAATATGACACATACATCAAATATAGATAATACATACAGTCATTAAATAAAATAAATGTCAAGAGCTCTAATTCGGGTTCAGTTATCGCACTTAATTCTGCAGTTAGAAGCTCAGACTGAGAGTAATAAATATATATATATATTATGTAAAACAAAAGCCAATGTTAAAAAGTCCCATAAAGGAATAACTACTCCATTGGCACAAAGTTCATAGTCTAAATGAGTGGCAGGTAGAAATCCTGGTCCCTTTTGGGTATCTACTTACACTCCAGAACCTCAATCGATATGAGGTAAGGGCCGCACAGTGTAGAGAGAGTATATCACAGACACCTGGAAAATTCTGCCTCCGTATTGTTTGTTGTAGATTCACGCTTTGTCAATGGATGTTAGATTGTAGTACCTGCTCATCTGCTTTATCCAAACAGGGTGTGCCCAGGATTTTCCTAAATTGCTTAATTCTCTTGGTATCCTTAGTTGAAAAGCATATCTAGGTAGGCTCAGGAGCAGCAATGCAATACTGGGAGCTAGCTGCACAAAAATGTCTCTTTTCATTGGTTTACAAGATCCCTTCATATAGCTCCCAGTAGTGCATAGCTGCTCCTTCAAAAAAAAAAATATATATATACAGAGAATGAAGCAAATTGGATAAAAGAAGTAAAATGGATAGTTGTTTGAAATGACATGCTTTATTTAAATCATGAAAAATAATTAGCAGTCACCCAATGCAAAACTGCTACACAAAAATATATATTTGTAGAATTAAGACACCCCAGAGTATTTGCCTAGAGATATTTTGACACTTTATATATAAAAAAAAAAAAAACTTTATGAAAATAGAACAGAGTGGCAGCACATGTGGAGAGCTCTCTCCGACTTTGAGATTTAAAAGAAGTATTTAGCAGCTAAAACACTCTAGAAATAGAGAAAACCTGTCACCTACAACAGACAGGAGCACCCTAGTACTGAACTGAGAAAGCTCAGCAGGTGCGACAATTTGCTGGCTCCCTCTTTAACTCTACAGAACGTAGTTAGCCGCCTGACAGCAAGAACTTACTGCAGCTCAGCAGCCATAGCTCCCAAGACCCCGGAGGGTCAGGGCTCAGCTCCGGGGCACTTTGAGAGACCTTGTGCCACTTTCTGGACCCCGATCCTTGTAACAAGGCTGCTTACTAACCTGCTGCAAATTCATCTACAGAAGCAGATGTGGCACAGGATATGACAGCCAGCCTACGGCCCTAAAAGCCAGTCTATGGATACTATCCAACTGCTGGAGCAGCTGGGACCCAGCCGAGAACTCCTAAAATCTTGACTGCCGAGCCCGCTGAAGCGCATCCTACCTTGCTCCTGTGATCCGGAGGGTCGGGGCTCCGCTCCAGATCGGGCCACAACCATCCTCTTGCTCAGACGGGAGACATCGGGTGACTGCCCACGGTGGGGGAACACACTTTGGACCTGTCCTTCTTTCTGACCAGTTGCCTACCTGGATTGGTAGCCCGGACTTGCTGCGAGGACCCGACGGGGACCCAGAAACTCAAAGTGCACCATAAACATAAACATGGAAAACATGGAAACATGGAAGACAGGGTGAGCCTTGAGAGTTTTGGGAAGAGCAACTCGGTATGCAGTGGAACAAACTTGACCCAGTATTCAGAAAGGACCCACATATCGTGGACCCAATTTAGTAGAAGATTGTTTGAGATGAAGATAACGCGTAGAAATCCAAACCTTGTCCCCAGGACGATATATGGGAGCTTTCTTCCATCGGCGATCCGCAAAGAGCTTATATCAATTAGAGGCTTTGGATAAAAGACGACGTATCATCCGCCAATGGCGAGTTAATCTCCGAGCAGTTTGATCAGAAGCAGGATTTTCAGTGGAAGTAATATGCAGAGGAAATGTTCTAGGTTGAAATCCGTAAGCTGCATAAAAGGGAGAAGATTGAAGAGACGAATTGTATCGGGCATTATGAGCCAACTCTGCCAAAGGAAGATAGCGAGTCCAATTAGAGTGATGATGGTCCACATAATGTCTAAGATAAGTCTCCAGACACTGGTTAACTCTTTCCGTCTGGCCATTTTACTGCAGATGATGTGAAGTAGACAAAGAGATAGTAGTACCAAAATGTTTGCAGAGCCATTTCCAGAACCGAGAAACAAATTGTACTCCTCTATCGGAGACGATATCCAGAGGAAACCCATGTAATTTCACAATATGCAAAATGGGTATCTACTTACACTCCAGAACCTCAATCGATATGAGGTAAGGGCCGCACAGTGTAGAGAGAGTATATCACAGACACCTGGAAAATTCTGCCTCCGTATTGTTTGTTGTAGATTCACGCTTTGTCAATGGATGTTAGATTGTAGTACCTGCTCATCTGCTTTATCCAAACAGGGTGTGCCCAGGATTTTCCTAAATTGCTTAATTCTCTTGGTATCCTTAGTTGAAAAGCATATCTAGGTAGGCTCAGGAGCAGCAATGCAATACTGGGAGCTAGCTGCACAAAAATGTCTCTTTTCATTGGTTTACAAGATCCCTTCATATAGCTCCCAGTAGTGCATAGCTGCTCCTTCAAAAAAAAAAAATATATATACAGAGAATGAAGCAAATTGGATAAAAGAAGTAAAATGGATAGTTGTTTGAAATGACATGCTTTATTTAAATCATGAAAAATAATTAGCAGTCACCCAATGCAAAACTGCTACACAAAAATATATATTTGTAGAATTAAGACACCCCAGAGTATTTGCCTAGAGATATTTTGACACTTTATATAAAAAAAAAAAAACTTTATGAAAATAGAACAGAGTGGCAGCACATGTGGAGAGCTCTCTCCGACTTTGAGATTTAAAAGAAGTATTTAGCAGCTAAAACACTATAGAAATAGAGAAAACCTGTCACCTACAACAGACAGGAGCACCCTAGTACTGAACTGAGAAAGCTCAGCAGGTGCGACAATTTGCTGGCTCCCTCTTTAACTCTACGGAACGTAGTTAGCCGCCTGACAGCAAGAACTTACTGCAGCTCAGCAGCCATAGCTCCCAAGACCCCGGAGGGTCAGGGCTCAGCTCCGGGGCTGCTTACTAACCTGCTGCAAATTCATCTACAGAAGCAGATGTGGCACAGGATATGACAGCCAGCCTACGGCCCTAAAAGCCAGTCTATGGATACTATCCAACTGCTGGAGCAGCTGGGACCCAGCCGAGAACTCCTAAAATCTTGACTGCCGAGCCCGCTGAAGCGCATCCTACCTTGCTCCTGTGATCCGGAGGGTCGGGGCTCCGCTCCAGATCGGGCCACAACCATCCTCTTGCTCAGACGGGAGACATCGGGTGACTGCCCACGGTGGGGGAACACACTTTGGACCTGTCCTTCTTTCTGACCAGTTGCCTACCTGGATTGGTAGCCCGGACTTGCTGCGAGGACCCGGCGGGGACCCAGAAACTCAAAGTGCACCATAACTTTATTTTGGGCGCGAATTTCCGCCATCTTGAGGCCTGCTTCCCAAACTTACTACAGGCCCTACTAGCATAATAAGGCAGATCAGACAAAACGGGTAAGAGTGCCTCGCACACACAGTGACACCCTTCCTACTTGGAACCCCACTACCCCACTAGCCGCATATATTAATGCTAGTCTTAACTTACCAGAAACCCAGGGCTTACGACCAGCCTCAGTATACATCGTAATACCACCCTGTGCATAACGGACATATAGCTTGTCATCTTTTATTAGGCCATCAGCTAGAGGTCCTACACTCTATCAGCCGTAAAGGGTCAGCCCAGGATTCAACCCAACTGCTAGAGTGAAAAGTAAAACACACGCTAGCACACTGAGAAATATCCAGGACGTGACCTACTCAGAAAAGATAAAAGCAAATGTCCCTTTAAGTAGGCTAGAAGCAAACAGATAAGTATTCATTTTTGTAGGATTGGATAAAGCAAATGTCCCTTTAAGCAGGTTAACAAACAAACAGAGAAGTAATCCTTTCAGCAGGTTTGGAATAAGCAAATGTCCCTTTAAGCAGGTTAGCAAACAAACAGAGAGGTATTCCTTTTAGCAGGTCTGATAAAGCAAATGTCCCTTTAAGCAGGTTAGCAAACAAACAGAGAGATAATCCTTTTAGCAGGTTTGATAAAGCAAATGTCCATTTAAGCAGGTTAGCAAACAAACAGAGAGGTAATCCTTTTGCAGGTTTGATAAAGCAAATGTCCCTTTAAGCTGGTTAGCAAACAAACAGAAATATTCCTTTTAGCAGGTCTGATAAAGCAAATGGCCCTTTAAGCAGGTTAGCAAACAAACAGAGAGGTAATCCTATTAGCAGGTTTGGTAAAGCAAATGTCCTTTTTAAGCAGGTTAGCATAAGCACATGAATAGTCAGGAAGACAAGGGTGAATGAATCCAGAAGGCAATTCGTGGGATAGGTAATAACATGTCAGGCAGGCAAAAGTAAAAATATCAGAAGCCAGAATAACCAAGTACTCACAAGTTCAGATATCAGGAAGACAAACGGGCACCGCGAAGATCTCCCGCCGGTCTTTTGAAGGCAGAGAGAGACGTACGACGTCAGGAGGAGGTACAGAGAACCGCGTCACGTTGCTAGGCAACGTGACATGACACAGAAGAGATCCGTGAGCCGCAGTGACACGGCGATGAGCGGATTGGATGTGACACACTCGTTCTGGGCCACACACTATTATGATTGCCCATATCTAAGATTCATTATCAACTACAAGACCACAGGTTATTTGTAAGGATACCATCTGCACATACCTCTTGAAAAACTGGTTGAGAAGACCACTCCAGCCTAATTACAGCACAAAACTAACTGTGAACTGAAATAAAATTCTTCAACTATATACTAACCCTAAAAAGAACTTTGCTTGTTATATTCCAACATAAGCTCCGTGCAGTTGTCCCTGCAAACTTTACCCACTGAGTTACCATTAAGAGGGGAACTTTTAGACCCTTTCCATTACTCACACAGAAGAGATCCGTGAGCCGCAGTGACACGGCGATGAGCGGATCGGATGTGACAGCACCCCCCCTCAAGGACCCCTCCGGGGGACAGGACCAGGCCTAGCAGGATACATTTTGTGGAAAGCCTTAATCAAAGCAGGGGCCTGAACCTGTTGGGCCGGTTCCCAAGTCTGCTCCGTGACTGGATAGCCCTTCCAATGGATGAGATAGTATAATTTCTTGCCACGAAGCTTGGAATCCAGAATGTGATCAACCTCAAACTCAGGTTGTCCCTGTACCAAGAGAGGTTGAGGCTTGGGCAGAGACTTAGAATATCTATTAGATATCACAGGTTTCAGAAGAGAAACATGGAAGACAGGGTGAGCCTTGAGAGTTTTGGGAAGAGCAACTCGGTATGCAGTGGAACAAACTTGACCCAGTATTCAGAAAGGACCCACATATCGTGGACCCAATTTAGTAGAAGATTGTTTGAGATGAAGATAATGCGTAGAAATCCAAACCTTGTCCCCAGGACGATATATGGGAGCTTTCTTCCATCGGCGATCCGCAAAGAGCTTATATCAATTAGAGGCTTTGGATAAAAGACGACGTATCATCCGCCAATGGCGAGTTAATCTCCGAGCAGTTTGATCAGAAGCAGGATTTTCAGTGGAAGTAATATGCAGAGGAAATGTTCTAGGTTGAAATCCGTAAGCTGCATAAAAGGGAGAAGATTGAAGAGACGAATTGTATCGGGCATTATGAGCCAACTCTGCCAAAGGAAGATAGCGAGTCCAATTAGAGTGATGATGGTCCACATAATGTCTAAGATAAGTCTCCAGTGCTAGGCAACGTGACGTGACACAGAAGAGATCCGTGAGCCGCAGTGACACGGCGATGAGCGGATCGGATGTGACAGCACCCCCCCCTCAAGGACCCCTCCGGGGGACAGGACCAGGCCTAGCAGGATACATTTTGTGGAAAGCCTTAATCAAAGCAGGGGCCTGAACCTGTTGGGCCGGTTCCCAAGTCTGCTCCGTGACTGGATAGCCCTTCCAATGGATGAGATAGTATAATTTCTTGCCACGAAGCTTGGAATCCAGAATGTGATCAACCTCAAACTCAGGTTGTCCCTGTACCAAGAGAGGTTGAGGCTTGGGCAGAGACTTAGAATATCTATTAGATATCACAGGTTTCAGAAGAGAAACATGGAAGACAGGGTGAGCCTTGAGAGTTTTGGGAAGAGCAACTCGGTATGCAGTGGAACAAACTTGACCCAGTATTCAGAAAGGACCCACATATCGTGGACCCAATTTAGTAGAAGATTGTTTGAGATGAAGATAACGCGTAGAAATCCAAACCTTGTCCCCAGGACGATATATGGGAGCTTTCTTCCATCGGCAATCCGCAAAGAGCTTATATCAATTAGAGGCTTTGGATAAAAGACGACGTATCATCCGCCAATGGCGAGTTAATCTCCGAGCAGTTTGATCAGAAGCAGGATTTTCAGTGGAAGTAATATGCAGAGGAAATGTTCTAGGTTGAAATCCGTAAGCTGCATAAAAGGGAGAAGATTGAAGAGACGAATTGTATCGGGCATTATGAGCCAACTCTGCCAAAGGAAGATAGCGAGTCCAATTAGAGTGATGATGGTCCACATAATGTCTAAGATAAGTCTCCAGACACTGGTTAACTCTTTCCGTCTGGCCATTTTACTGCAGATGATGTGAAGTAGACAAAGAGATAGTAGTACCAAAATGTTTGCAGAGCCATTTCCAGAACCGAGAAACAAATTGTACTCCTCTATCGGAGACGATATCCAGAGGAAACCCATGTAATTTCACAATATGCAAAATGGGTATCTACTTACACTCCAGAACCTCAATCGATATGAGGTAAGGGCCGCACAGTGTAGAGAGAGTATATCACAGACACCTGGAAAATTCTGCCTCCGTATTGTTTGTTGTAGATTCACGCTTTGTCAATGGATGTTAGATTGTAGTACCTGCTCATCTGCTTTATCCAAACAGGGTGTGCCCAGGATTTTCCTAAATTGCTTAATTCTCTTGGTATCCTTAGTTGAAAAGCATATCTAGGTAGGCTCAGGAGCAGCAATGCAATACTGGGAGCTAGCTGCACAAAAATGTCTCTTTTCATTGGTTTACAAGATCCCTTCATATAGCTCCCAGTAGTGCATAGCTGCTCCTTCAAAAAAAAAATATATATATACAGAGAATGAAGCAAATTGGATAAAAGAAGTAAAATGGATAGTTGTTTGAAATGACATGCTTTATTTAAATCATGAAAAATAATTAGCAGTCACCCAATGCAAAACTGCTACACAAAAATATATATTTGTAGAATTAAGACACCCCAGAGTATTTGCCTAGAGATATTTTGACACTTTATATAAAAAAAAAAAAACTTTATGAAAATAGAACAGAGTGGCAGCACATGTGGAGAGCTCTCTCCGACTTTGAGATTTAAAAGAAGTATTTAGCAGCTAAAACACTATAGAAATAGAGAAAACCTGTCACCTACAACAGACAGGAGCACCCTAGTACTGAACTGAGAAAGCTCAGCAGGTGCGACAATTTGCTGGCTCCCTCTTTAACTCTACAGAACGTAGTTAGCCGCCTGACAGCAAGAACTTACTGCAGCTCAGCAGCCATAGCTCCCAAGACCCCGGAGGGTCAGGGCTCAGCTCCGGGGCACTTTGAGAGACTTTGTGCCACTTTCTGGACCCCGATCCTTGTAACAAGGCTGCTTACTAACCTGCTGCAAATTCATCTACAGAAGCAGATGTGGCACAGGATATGACAGCCAGCCTACGGCCCTAAAAGCCAGTCTATGGATACTATCCAACTGCTGGAGCAGCTGGGACCCAGCCGAGAACTCCTAAAATCTTGACTGCCGAGCCCGCTGAAGCGCATCCTACCTTGCTCCTGTGATCCGGAGGGTCGGGGCTCCGCTCCAGATCGGGCCACAACCATCCTCTTGCTCAGACGGGAGACATCGGGTGACTGCCCACGGTGGGGGAACACACTTTGGACCTGTCCTTCTTTCTGACCAGTTGCCTACCTGGATTGGTAGCCCGGACTTGCTGCGAGGACCCGGCGGGGACCCAGAAACTCAAAGTGCACCATAACTTTATTTTGGGCGCGAATTTCCTCCATCTTGAGGCCTGCTTCCCAAACTTACTACAGGCCCTACTAGCATAATAAGGCAGATCAGACAAAACGGGTAAGAGTGCCTCGCACACACAGTGACACCCTTCCTACTTGGAACCCCACTACCCCACTAGCCGCATATATTAATGCTAGTCTTAACTTACTAGAAACCCAGGGCTTACAGCCAGCCTCAGTATACATCGTAATACCACCCTGTGCATAACGGACATATAGCTTGTCATCTTTTATTAGGCCATCAGCTAGAGGTCCTACACTCTATCAGCTGTAAAGGGTCAACCCAGGATTCAACCCAACTGCTAGAGTGAAAAGTAAAACACACGCTAGCACACTGAGAAATATCCAGGACGTGACCTACTCAGAAAAGATAAAAGCAAATGTCCCTTTAAGTAGGCTAGAAGCAAACAGATAAGTATTCATTTTTGTAGGATTGGATAAAGCAAATGTCCCTTTAAGCAGGTTAACAAACAAACAGAGAAGTAATCCTTTCAGCAGGTTTGGAATAAGCAAATGTCCCTTTAAGCAGGTTAGCAAACAAACAGAGAGGTATTCCTTTTAGCAGGTCTGATAAAGCAAATGTCCCTTTAAGCAGGTTAGCAAACAAACAGAGAGATAATCCTTTTAGCAGGTTTGATAAAGCAAATGTCCATTTAAGCAGGTTAGCAAACAAACAGAGAGGTAATCCTTTTGCAGGTTTGATAAAGCAAATGTCCCTTTAAGCTGGTTAGCAAACAAACAGAAATATTCCTTTTAGCAGGTCTGATAAAGCAAATGGCCCTTTAAGCAGGTTAGCAAACAAACAGAGAGGTAATCCTATTAGCAGGTTTGGTAAAGCAAATGTCCTTTTTAAGCAGGTTAGCATAAGCACATGAATAGTCAGGAAGACAAGGGTGAATGAATCCAGAAGGCAATTCGTGGGATAGGTAATAACATGTCAGGCAGGCAAAAGTAAAAATATCAGAAGCCAGAATGACCAAGTACTCACAAGTTCAGATATCAGGAAGACAAACGGGCACCGCGAAGATCTCCCGCCGGTCTTTTGAAGGCAGAGAGAGACGTACGACGTCAGGAGGAGGTACAGAGAACCGCGTCACGTTGCTAGGCAACGTGACGTGACACAGAAGAGATCCGTGAGCCGCAGTGACACGGCGATGAGCGGATCGGATGTGACAGCACCCCCCCCTCAAGGACCCCTCCGGGGGACAGGACCAGGCCTAGCAGGATACATTTTGTGGAAAGCCTTAATCAAAGCAGGGGCCTGAACCTGTTGGGCCGGTTCCCAAGTCTGCTCCGTGACTGGATAGCCCTTCCAATGGATGAGATAGTATAATTTCTTGCCACGAAGCTTGGAATCCAGAATGTGATCAACCTCAAACTCAGGTTGTCCCTGTACCAAGAGAGGTTGAGGCTTGGGCAGAGACTTAGAATATCTATTAGATATCACAGGTTTCAGAAGAGAAACATGGAAGACAGGGTGAGCCTTGAGAGTTTTGGGAAGAGCAACTCGGTATGCAGTGGAACAAACTTGACCCAGTATTCAGAAAGGACCCACATATTGTGGACCCAATTTAGTAGAAGATTGTTTGAGATGAAGATAACGCGTAGAAATCCAAACCTTGTCCCCAGGACGATATATGGGAGCTTTCTTCCATCGGCGATCCGCAAAGAGCTTATATCAATTAGAGGCTTTGGATAAAAGACGACGTATCATCCGCCAATGGCGAGTTAATCTCCGAGCAGTTTGATCAGAAGCAGGATTTTCAGTGGAAGTAATATGCAGAGGAAATGTTCTAGGTTGAAATCCGTAAGCTGCATAAAAGGGAGAAGATTGAAGAGACGAATTGTATCGGGCATTATGAGCCAACTCTGCCAAAGGAAGATAGCGAGTCCAATTAGAGTGATGATGGTCCACATAATGTCTAAGATAAGTCTCCAGACACTGGTTAACTCTTTCCGTCTGGCCATTTTACTGCAGATGATGTGAAGTAGACAAAGAGATAGTAGTACCAAAATGTTTGCAGAGCCATTTCCAGAACCGAGAAACAAATTGTACTCCTCTATCGGAGACGATATCCAGAGGAAACCCATGTAATTTCACAATATGCAAAAGAAAAAGCTCAGAAAGTCTTTTTGCAGAGGGTAGGCATGGCAAAGGAATGAAATGAGCTGTCTTAGTGAACCTGTCAACAACCACCCAAATAGTGTTGTTTCCAGCAGAAAGAGGAAGGTCAGTAATAAAGTCCATAGACAAATGGGTCCAAGGTTGGTGAGGAATGGGCAAAGGCTGAAGCAAACCAGAAGGAAGTTGACGAGGAGTCTTATTGGTAGCACATTGTGTGCAAACAGATACATAGTCTTTAACATCTTGAGTGAGAGTAGGCCACCAGACATACTGTTTGAGATTCCGAGCAGTGTTACTGAGGCCAGGATGTCCGGAGAGAGGACTATCATGGGCCCAATGTAGGATCTTGGAGCAAAGGTTTTCTGGGACAAAGAGTAAACCATCAGGAGGTTTGCAGGACGAAGAAAGGTCCTTTTGAGCAGTCTGTAAATCCAGTAATCAAGAAGTTGATAACTGTGCTATGACTGTATGTGGTTGAAGGATGGTACCAGATTCAGGAGTAGAGGAAGATTGAAATTGTCTGGAAAGAGCATCTGCTTTTATATTTTTAGAACCAGGTATATAAGAAAGATTGTAATGAAAACATGAGAAAAATAGAGACCAATGAGCCTGTCTGGAATTCAATCGTTTGGCAGTTTGGAGATAAAAAAGATTTTTATGATCTGTGAGTATGGAAAATGGTAAAGTAGTACCCTCCAGCCAATGCCTCCATTTGTCCAGAACCATCTGAATGGCAAGTAACTCTTTATTGCCTACGTCGTAGTTTAATTCGGAAGTGGTAAATTTCCTGGAAAAGAAACCTACAGGATGAATCTTTCCTGTGTCTGGTATTCGTTGAGAGAGAACAGCCCCAGCAGCCACAGAAGAAGCATCCACTTCTAATATGAATTGAAAATCCGGATTTTGGTGGCGGAGTATGGGCTCAGAAGAAAAAGCTTCTTTGAGAGACTCAAAAGCCTTAATAGCCTCTGGAGGCCAATCTTTACAGTTTTGCCCCTTTTTAGTGAGAGAAGTAAGAGGAGTAGTAATAGTTGCAAATCCTTTGATAAATTTCCTGTAATAACTGGCGAAGCCGAGAAAACGTTGTAGAGATTTAAGAGAATCAGGTCTAGGCCAATCAAAAATGGAAGAAAGTTTAGTTGGATCCATTTCAAATCCAGATTCAGATATTACATAACCCAAGAAGGGTATGGATTTTTGATGAAAAGAACATTTCTCCAATTTGGCAAACAAATGTTTGTCTCTTAGCCGTTGCAAAACTTTCCTGACATGGTGCACATGATCTTGACAATTTTTAGAAAAAATTAGAATATCATCAAGATATATGATGACAAAAGTGTTCAAGAAATCCCGATAGATCTCGTTCACAAAGTGTTGAAACACAGCAGGGGCATTACATAGCCCAAAAGGCATGACCAGATACTCATAATGGCCAAAACGAGTGTTAAAGGCTGTTTTCCATTCATCACCCTTGCGCATACGGTAAGATCCAGTTTGGTAAATATTGTATCTCCTTGAAGATAGGTGAACAGTTCAGGAATAAGGGGTAAGGGGTAACTATTCTTGACTGTGATTTGATTCAAACCCCGGTAATCAATACAAGGTCGTAAACCTCCATCCTTTTTTCCCACAAAAAAGAAACCTGCCCCTAGAGGAGAAGAGGAAGGCCGAATAAAACCTCTAGCCAAACTATCTTGGATTTATTCCTCCAAGGCTTCATTCTCAGGCCTTGAGAGCGGATACGTCTTGCCACGAGGGTAGGTGGCACCAGGAAGAAGATCAATGGGACAATCAAAAGGACGGTGAGGAGGAAGACGTTCTGCTTCTTTCTTGGAAAAAACATCACAAAATCTTGATAAGGTGCGGGTAACGACCCAGAAGTGTCAGTAGTGAGAGCAATAGTGAGAGGCACTTTAGTGGGTATTTGAAGACAACTATTTTGACATGCAGATCCCCAGGAAGTGAGTTCGCCTTGAGTCCAAGAGAAAACAGGATTATGTAACTGGAGCCAGGGAAGACCCAAAATTATGGGAAATTGAGGAGTCGAGATAACGTTAAAACATATTGTCTCCGAATGAAGAATTCCTACAGAAAAGAGAATGGGTCTAGTTGCAAACTGGATAAGTCCGGGACCCAAGGGATCTCCACTAACAGTGGAGACAGGAATAGGATACTTCTTTCTACTTAAGGGAATAGAGTGAGAAGTTACAAATGTGGAATCGATGAAGACTCCTCCAGCACCTGAGTCAATAAGGGCTTGAGCATGAATCTTGTCTTCTCCAATTTAAAGAGAAACCGGAACAAAAAGTTTATTATTGAGGTAATGAAATCCTATTTGGCTTAACTCAGCTCCCTGGACAGAAGTTAAGCCCTGGCTTTTAGCGCTCTGGTAGGACAACCCTTTAATAAATGTCCTTTAAGGCCACAGTACAAACACAGTACAAGAGAGTGTCTCCTCAGACGTTCAGTTTCGGTTAATCTAATGGTGCCTATTTCCATTGGTTCAGCCTGGTCGGAAGGTGGAGAAGCGGGAGTTACAGGGTTAGAGAGGCGAGGAAACAGCCGAACAGGTCGATTAGAAGATTTCTGACTTCTTTCTCTTTCTTGTTGGCGTTCGCGGTATCTGGAATCGAGGCGAATACAAAGATTTATCAAAGCTTCTAGAGATTCTGGAAGTTTACGATAGACCAACTCATCTTTGAGACGTTCAGAGAGTCTTTTACGAAAAGCTGCTCTAAGAGCTCCCTGATTCCAAGTAGTCTCAGAAGCTAGGGTGTGAAATTCAATGGCATATTGAGAGACAGATTGACCACCCTGTCGTAAATCTAGGAAGGAAGCTTCAGCAACGGCGGACCTCCCCAGTTTATTGAAGACATTAGAAAAGACAGAGAGGAAAGTATCCACATCCTGGAGTATTGGATCATTCTTTTCTAGCAAAGGTGATACCCAGGCTAAGGCTCTACCTTTCATTAAGGATATAAGGAAAGTGATTCTAGAAGAGGGGGTTGCAAAGAGAAGAGGACTATTCCGAAAATGAAGGCAACACTGATTCAGAAAACCTCTACAATCCTCAGGATTCCCATCATATTTGTCCGGTAGGGGTATCCTCGGACTGAGTTGACCTTGTGACGGATTGGTAGGATTCGTAGGAGGAGAGGGCTCCAAAGGAATAGGATTTGGAGGAATAGGAGCAGCCATATTCTGAAGTAAAGTAGTTATCTGATCCAACTTTGCGTCCAAGGATTGCAAGTGGGTAGCATGAGATCCCAATAACTGTCCCTGGTGGGTCATGGCCATGGATAATTCAGTGGGGTCCATTTTTGGCCTGTTTGTACTATCAGCCGTAAAGGGTCAGTCCAGGATTCAACCCAACTGCTAGCGTGAAAAGTAAAACACACGCTAGCACACTGAGAAATATCCAGGACGTGACCCACTCAGGAAAGATAAAAGCAAATGTCCCTTTAAGTAGGTTAGAAAGCAAACAGATAAGTATTCCTTTTTGTAGGATTGGATAAAGCAAATGTCCCTTTAAGCAGGTTAACAAACAAACAAACAGAGAAGTAATCCTTTCAGCAGGTTTGGAATAAGCAAATGTCCCTTTAAGCAGGTTAGCAAACAAACAGAGAGGTAATCCTTTTAGCAGGTTTGATAAAGCAAATGTCCCTTTAAGCAGGTTAGCAAACAGAGAGGTAATCCTTTTCTAGGTTTGATAAAGCAAATGTCCCTTTAAGCTGGTTAGCAAACAAACAGAAATATTCCTTTTAGCAGGTCTGATAAAGCAAATGTCCCTTTAAGCAGGTTAGCAAACAAACAGAGAGGTAATCCTATTAGCAGGTTTGGTAAAGCAAATGTCCTTTTTAAGCAGGTTAGCATAAGCACATGAATAGTCAGGAAGACAAGGGTGAATGAATCCAGAAGGCAATTCATGGGATAGGTAATAACATATCAGGCAGGCAAAAGTAAAAATATCAGAAGTCAGAATGACCAAGTACTCACAAGTTCAGATATCAGGAAGACAAACGGGCACTGCGAAGATCTCCCGCCGGTCTTTTGAAGGGAGAGAGAGACGTACGACGTCAGGAGGAGGTACAGAGAACCGCGTCACGTTGCTAGGCAACGTGACATGACACAGAAGAGATCCGTGAGCCGCAGTGACACGGCGATGAGCGGATTGGATGTGACACACTCGTTCTGGGCCACACACTATTATGATTGCCCATATCTAAGATTCATTATCAACTACAAGACCACAGGTTATTTGTAAGGATACCATCTGCACATACCTCTTGAAAAACTGGTTGAGAAGACCACTCCAGCCTAATTACAGCACAAAACTAACTGTGAACTGAAATAAAATTCTTCAACTATATACTAACCCTAAAAAGAACTTTGCTTGTTATATTCCAACATAAGCTCCGTGCAGTTGTCCCTGCAAACTTTACCCACTGAGTTACCATTAAGAGGGGAACTTTTAGACCCTTTCCATTACTCAGCAGCACTGCTGGGGCAGCCTGAGAATTCTTGAACTGTGCATTGAGAGGGCTGTGCTACTGCTCTATCTTTTATATGTATGCATTATTTCTTAATGTATACTGCAACCACTTTATATATAGATACCCTGCTACTTTCAAACTATATGTATTGTTAATGTGATAAGGGGCTAACTCTATTTGTTCAGACACCTATACCCCTCATTTCAGGTCCCTACATTTATAAGGACTTCTCTAACTGCCTCACACCTTGCTACTGCATCAGCTCATGTTCTCTGTTGCACACAGAGTGGAGTGTTATGGTTTTTGCTCTATTGCTGCTTCTATACCTTATCTTTGGATTTGTAGGTGCCGCTCACATAACTTAGTCATAGCACCCACTCCTCTCTTCCTCAGATATTAAGATACCCTTTAGACACTACACTTAAATACACTTGGACATACAAATACACATACCTAAACTACAACACACTCATAACCTCTCTACCTCACTTATTACATTGTTTTTTAAATAGTAACAGTAACACAGCATAAAACTAAACAACAATATCTGTCCAGACCGGACCTAAAACTCACCCCTTACCGCTCATATATATAGATAAACTGATCTAACCTCCCTCTCACATAAAAACACATTATTCAACACGCTCTCACCATACACCCTTAGGTACTCCCATACTTTACTTTCACAACCACAGACCACAACCTAATCCTATTCTCCATTTACTAGTCTTAAGAGGAATATTTTATTCTGAGGAATACCACTATTACTTACCCTTCTGGTTTGCCCTCTTAGAATTATATTGCTGCCCTGAACATTCTAATAGCAAGGTATACCTTTAACACACACAGACCAATATTAGTTGCTGAGATTCCCCTAGCACCTAATCCTTTCCGGTCCAGCTAGTCTGGGCTGGTCACCTTTACTATCCTTTTCCCCTTCTGTATAGTCGTATCCCAAATGACCCCGAGGTGCTAGGGGCCTAATAATTTGAGTCTGCATTCTGTTGTTGAAACCTATAATTTTTGTCCATTGAATGATGTCTTAACAAAAATGCCATAACCTTAAAGGGTGATAATTATCCCTGCTCCGCAGTTTGAGTATACGTAGTTGAAACCAGTAAACTTTGCCTTACAGTACTTTCTATTTTTAGGATCATTCTAGGAGTTTCTTATAACAAGCAAATGCCTTAGTTTCTATAGAGTGATAACCAACTTTTATTCGCAGCTTAAACAAATGTAAGAGTGATCAGTAAAACTTCATCTTTGAGTGTCTCACCTCATCAGGCTGACTCTCTGCTTCCTACTTGTAACTAACCATTGATTTACAGCTAAACTGTACAGTCTTTTCACCATGCCCCACGGGTCCAGGAGACAAGGGAAGACCCCCACTATCACCAAAAAGACTGTCTATGACATTTTGCCCAAACCGGAAAAGAACCCAACTTAGTCCCTAATGAGGAGCTAAGCGACCCCGAATCGCTGGATGCTGAATCCCACTCGAGCATGCGCTCGGAAGCGCCATCACACCATTATATTACAAAGGCAACTCTGCAACACATGCTGGCCAACCAGACATGCTCTATTACTCAGGAAATCCAACGCTCCTCTGCGGAACTGAAAAAGGAAATTTCAGAGATTGGCGAGAGAGTTGAAGCACTTGAGCAGAAACAAGATGATCTAGTAGTCGATCAGACGAACCTGCTTACCTATTCTGAAACCCTAGAAGACCAGATGACTCAACTTGAATTTAAGATGGCCGACATAGAAGACAGATCCCGCAGAAACAACATCAGGTTCAG
The DNA here is from genome assembly GCF_027579735.1 of Bombina bombina. Lineage (NCBI taxonomy): Eukaryota > Metazoa > Chordata > Amphibia > Anura > Bombinatoridae > Bombina > Bombina bombina. The sequence continues at coordinate 663,057,057 of NC_069499.1, forward strand.
AGGCATCTCAGAAGCTGTAGAGACCGCTGACCTGCAGCCTTTTTTGATAGAACTGTTTACAGAACTGGTGGGTTCCCCGGAAGGGTTAACTGATACAATGGAAAGAGCCACAGAGCCTTAAGATTGCGGTCTGCTCCTGCTGACAAACCAAGAGATGTAATTGAATGCTTCCACAGTTACATTTATAAAGATAAACTGATGCAAGCAGCTTTTAAAAGACCGACTCTGCCAGAGAAATTTAAGGACATACAACTCCTGACTTATCAGCTCATACATTACAGTATCGCAAAACTTTCCAACAAATCACCTTAGCTCTCAGGAAAGCTAATATCAAATATCGATGGGGACATCCTACAAACCTGGTGGTTACCAGAAATAACCAAAGCCATACAAAAACCACAATCCCTCTAGGCATGGCCCTTCTCACCACCTGGGGTCTTCACTCAGACCAATCCCCAGCATCACAACCTACCTACCCAAAACTGAGAGCTTCAGCTCCCGAATGGTCCATCAAGGAACAAAGGGCAAAGAAACCTAAAACTAACCCACCGTAAACTCAGGATTGGTTACCCTCACCGGAGCTTACCAAAGATCTGCTGCACCTGGACGATTCATCTGCTTTACCAGTTTATAGCAGAGACTTAAGTTAAAGATGGAGAGCCTATGAATAACTTGTAAGTTGTATTATATGTTTGTTCATCACGTTACTGTTAATTTGTAGACACATGTTTAGTACAATTATAGGTACAGTTTAGTTCAAATACTCACTGCGGAGCAGGGTTCACCCTTCTGACCTCTGTTCCTGTTCATTGTTCACCCCCCCCTATAGGTAGCCCACACTAGGGCTTCATCAAAGCGGACTATTTTCGCTAACTTCCTCCCTTTATCCTCTACCTAACCTCCCTTACCACCTACCCTTATCTACCCAACCCCCTCTAACTGACTCAGACTTCCCTTTATAGTCTTCTATGCCCCCCCCTTAAAATCTTAACCCACAATGTTAGAGGTTTAAATTCCCCACATAAGCGTAGCCTATTGGCTAGATCACTCAAATTCCACAACCCTGATGTGGCTTTCCTCCAAGAGACACATTGGTCTCTAGACAATCCCCCCGGCTTAGTATCCAAAGACTACACTGTCCTCGAATACACCTCCTTCCTAAAAAAGGCCAGAGGCTCAGCAATCCTAATTCACAAAAGAATAGCTTATGAACAAATTCAAGTCCTAAAAGACCCTCAATCTAGATTTCTAATCCTAACATGTAAACTGGACCATATTGACCATACTTTAGTCTCTATTTACCTCCCTAATTCACATCAACCTAGATAACTCAAAAGGATCCTACTTAAAGTTGACCGGGTGAAAATAGGTAGAATCCTGCTGGCGGGGACTTCAACATGACCTGGGACCCATCACTAGACAGGAAAAAAACCACCTGTACAAAATATCTCACCCCTTCTGCACAACTCTCCCATAAATTTAGACAAATTATTGCTCAATTTCACTACTACGATATATGGAGATCACTTCACCCTAGAAATAGGGATTATACTCATTTTTCACATCCTCATAAAGCCTACTCTAGACTTGATTATGTTTTTTGCTCAGCAGAAACCCTTGACCATGTAAAACATTCTAACATTTCTCTATGCCCATGGTCTGACCATGACCTAGTCACAGTGACTTTCCGCTCAATAGAACAAAATAATGTGAGACCATCCAGGCACCTCCCACAACACGTACTTCAAGATGCTACTTTTAGGGAAACACTCAGAAAAGATATCATATTCTATTCTCAATCTAATGATAACAAACAGGTCAGAGATGACACACTATGGGGTGCAGCAAAAGCCATGTTTAGGGGCCTTATACTCAAGAGACAAACTTATCTAAAAAAACTCTCAGGCCTCCCCCTTTCTAGATCCCATATTGAGCTACGCCGGCTAGAACTCCTTAACAGAAACACTCCCTCGGATAGTACCATAGACCAAATTGCAAAGGTCAAAAACCATATTAACCATCTAGAATTAAAGCGTACCCAAGCAAACCTATTTAAGTTGAAACAGATCTCATACCATAAGAGTAACAAAGCTGATACACTTTTAGCAAATAAGCTAAAAAACAGGACGAGTACATCAAGAATCCACCATATCCAATCTGGAAACCAGATATATCGAAAACCCTCAGAGATAGGCATATGCTTTGAAAAATTTTACTCAAAACTATACAATTTGGAAAACTCCTCAGACCACCCATTAGCCCCTACCACTAATATTCGTCTTTTCCTGGATAACCTAAATCTTCCCTCAATGTCATTAGAAGACCAGGAAACACTTACATCCCCCTTCACACTCCAAGAAATCAAACATGTAATAACACATTTAAAATCCTTTAAAGCCCCGGGCCCAGATGGCTACTCGGCATCTTTCTACAAAACATACAGAAATGAACTAGCCCCACTACTCCTTAGATTTTTTAATCAAGCTAGAGGGGAGGGTAAGTTTGCCAGAGAATTCCTAGAAGCCACAGTAATAACTATACCCAAAGCACAAAAAGACCCATCTCTTTGCTCCAATTATAGGCCAATATCCTTAATAAATTTGGACGTCAAAATTTATGCTAAGCTGATCACTACTCGCATTTCTAAACTACTCCCACAACTCATAAACTTAGATCAAGTAGGGTTCATCCCGCACCGTGAGGGACCTGACAACACTAGGCGACTGCTAAATATCTGCACAGAATCTACTAGACTTAACAAGCCATTCTCTGTATTCTCGCTAGATGCAGAGAAGGCTTTTGATTGCGTACGATGGTCTTACCTCTGGGAGGTCCTCAGGACCTTTGGCTTCCCAGACCAAATTATTAAGGCAATCCAGGCACTCTATTCTACTCCCTCGGCAATAGTCAGGGGCCTAGGGTTCCTCTCACCCTCCTTTCCAATATCCAACGGCACTAGACAGGGGTGCCCTCTTTCACCTCTGCTCTTTGCCCTTGCGATTGAGCCGCTAGCTGAGCAAATCAGGCAAGACAATAAAATAGATGGTATTCATTTACATGGCACTATTCATAAAATAGCGCTATTCGCCGATGATATAACAATATTCTCCTCAAACCCCATATCCTCATTCCCAAGACTGAAGGAAATCCTAGAAGCTTTTGGCCACATGTCCCTTTATAAATTAAACATAGATAAAACCCGAAATTTTTACCTGGGGATTTCCCCAACACACAGTTAACACCCTTCAAGCCCAACATATAGTCCATTGTACCAATACTTACACATCCCATCTAGGAGTTAAAATATCTAATAATATCCCACAGGTGATTAAAGAAAACTATCTACCACTTTTATCTGAGTTGCGCACTCTGAAAGATAAATGGGATTACACTTACATATCATGGATAGGCAGATTAACGGCCCTCAAAATGTCATTCCTACCCAAAATTACCTATCTCTTTAGATGTCTCCCTTTTCGAATTCCAGGGTATCTTTTACACTAATTTCAGAGTGAATTCACGAAATACATATGGCAACATAAACCCCCCAGAGTAGCACATACAATACTTCAAAGTCCTCTCAACAGGGGAGGAATTGCCTCTCCCTCAATTCTACGATATTATGAAGGAGCGATGCTCACCCATATATCACAATGGGGCGCCAAGGAATCCCCTAGTAAATGGAAAACCATAGAACAAACCTCACTACCGACCCACATATATTTATCTGATCTAATCTGGATCCCCCCCATTTACGGCGAACCGCGGACATCAGTAATCCTATAATACGAGAATGTCTTGCTATGTGGGACAAATTGAGACACTACCCACATATTGCCCCACACCCCTCACCTATCACTCCCCTAACGGGTCTCCTCCAAGGATTGCCTGACTCTCATCCACACGGGTGGGCCCAAGTTGGAATTAGGACAGTTTCAGACCTCTGGGTTACCTCCCCAACCTCGCATTTCATAACACTTACAGAACTACAGGCTGAACTCACTCTGCCCAGACATATGACTTATGAGTATACAAGGTTGAAAAGCTTCCTCCTTAGCTGGGGTTTTAAAACCGACCAACATCAACCTCAAACACCTTGGGAAACAATCTGGCAACAAGGCAGCAAACTACACAGACCCCTTTCAATTCATTATTCTCTAATAGGGAGTTCAGACCCTGAGAATAAGCTTCCTCATTTACTCAAATGGGAATCATCCCTGAACATGACTATACCCCCACAGACATGGCAACATGTAATATCCCTTACTAAGAAAGCTTTACACTGTGTCACCCTCTTCGAAACATATTACAAAATCCTATCACACTGGTACCTCACTCCCTCTAGACTTAGCAAAATGTATGAATCTTCTTAACCCTTGTGCTGGCATAATTGTGGGAAAAGAGGAGACTTATTACACATATGGTGGGTGTGTCCTAGGCTAAGACCCTTATGGAATATACACTAACTAGTCTGGGTATAGCGCTCCCCATAGCCCCCTCAAACGCCCTTCTCCACATTGGTATACGTGACCTACCCAAACATCAAGCGTATTTGTGTATTTATTTGCTAGCAGCTACTAAAGCGGCAATAGCCAAATCATGGAAAACCACATCTCCCCCAAAATGGTTATACATTCTAAACTGCATGGCATGTATCTATAACATGGAGAAATCTATCTTTTACACCTTAAACAACTCAGACCTGTTTGAATTGATTTGGGCAGATTGGCAAACTAGGTATGACACCACTTGGTCCCTGAATACTGGGATGAACGTAAGTCAGATATCTCTACATTACTTATTCCAAAGATTTCTTCTTTACCTCCTACACCCCATTCTATATCCCCCCCTTTTTTCTCTTCCCTCTCCTTCCCTTCTCCTCCCCATCCCTCACCAACCTATTCATTTTGAAGAGAATTATATTATGTTTACTTTACATAATTTTCACTAATAACAGCCTTAAAATGTTTGAAATGTGAAGATTAACTGTTTACGTGATCTGGAGGAGCCTGCGTGCTCCAAGTATAATTTCTGTTTTATTCCTGTACCTGAAAGTAATTTATCTTAATAAAATCATTTAAAACTTAAAAATATATATATATATATATATATATATATATATATATATATATATATATAAAATATATAAATACACTTTATTAAAATAATTTTATTTGTTTCACATATGTGTTCACAGGGAGAGAAGGAGTCAAGACAAGCCATTGTTAAAGACCCATGGAATGTCACTTTTGACATGTGTTCACTGTGACTGGTTGTCACAGTGATCACGACCATGGGGCACTTTTTTGGGCATCACTGCTTTAATGATGTATTCAGAGCAAAGATTAACCTAAGAATAATTTGTACATGTACTTTTAAAAATAATATTAGTTGTTTTTAATATTGATAACATAAGGGTAAAGTTAATGCTCATAAAGCAGTGGGTGCCGCCATATTGAAACTTAGGTTACACTGTGGCCAATTAGGAATGATTTTAAATGTTTTTCTAGAATGTGCAACCAATGACTGTGTGGAATATAGCTGTGTCTGAACGTCCATGTTTAACATGAATTGGAAAGCCCATACTATTCAGAATTAAATTACAGGGAAGGAGAATAAAATAGGAGGGTGAGTGCAGCTGCAGAAGCTTCCGTCAATGTGATAGAGAAACCAGATCACAGCCAAGTACAGGGGTTGCGTGGAGCCAGTAAAAAAAAATGGTGGACAGCATCATATCAATAATAGAAAGAAACCGGCTACTGAGCAATAGCGCAAAAACTTCTTTATTACATTTAAAATTAAAGATACAAAACACAAAAGAAGGGATCAGCTATCAGCTATCTAGATAGCTGTGTCCTTCTTTTGTGTTTTGTATCTTTCGCTTTAAACAGAATAAAAAAGTTTTTGCGCTATTGCTCAGTAGCCGGTTTCTTTCTATTAAAGGAGAATAAAATAAATAATGAAAGTATTGTGCAATTTCTTGAGGTGTTTAATGTCCCTTTAAGGGAATAACAACAAATGCTGAACTTGTACAGCATCTTACAGTGTCAAAATGGCATGCTTTATTCTGTTAGAGGATGTAATTTTAACAGCAATATTGTATGACTATCAATGCTCATTGGATCAGCAGCAGTTTTGCTGCAGCAGGAGTTTTATGGCAGCCAGAGAGGCCTTAACTATGTAATTAACCTCTTTGCAGGGGTCAAGCACAAAGCATTACAGTGTTGTTAGTGTTAAAATTACATGATCTCATGGATTAGAGCATGTCATTTTAACACTATGGGCCCAATCCAATATGCAGCGTTGCCCGCAAAAGCCGTAGTTTTTTGGTGGGTTGTAATGGGGGGTTGTTCTTTTTTTTCACAGGTAAAAGAGCTGATTACTTTGGGGCAATGCCCCACAAAAGGCCCTTTTAAGGGCTGGTAATAGAGCTGATTACTTTTTGTAATTTAGTTTAGGGTAGGGATATTTTTTTATTTGTGGGGGCTTTGTTATTTTATTAGGGGGCTTAGATTAGGTGTAAATTCTTGTAATATTTTTTTACTTTTTGTAATTTAGTGTTTGTTTGTTTTTGTAATTTAGTTTAGTGTATTTAATTATATTTTAGTTTAGATAATTGTAGTTTATTTAATTAATTTATTGATAGTGTAGGTGTATTTGTAGGTTAGGCTTTATTTTACAGGTAAATTGGTAATTATTTTAACTAGGTAGCTATTAAATAGTTATTAACTATTTAAAAGCTATTGTACCTAGTTAAAATAAATACCAAGTTACCTGTAAAATAAATATAAACCCTAAAATAGCTCCAATGTAATTATTAATTATATTGTAGCTATCTTAAGGTTTATTTTATAGGTAAGTATTTAGTTTTAAATAGGAATATTTTAGTTAGTTAGGGGTGTTAGGGTTAGATAGGGTTAATAAAGTTAATATATATAATATAATAACTATATTAACTATATTAACCCTAATATAATTAGGGTTAATATAGTTAATATAGGTGGCGGTGGTGTAGGGGGGTCAGATTAGGGGTTAATATATTTAATATAGGTGGCGGAGGTGTAGGGGGGTCAGATTACAGGTAAAAGAGCTGATTACTTTGTGACAATGCCCCGCAAAAGGCCCTTTTAAGGGCTGGTAATAGAGCTGGTTACTTTGGGGCAATGCCCCGCAAAAGGCCCTTTTAAGGGCTGGTAATAGAACTGGTTACTTTGGGGCAATGCCACGCAAAAGGCCCTTTTCAGGGCTATTTGTAATTTAGTTTAGGGTAGGGACATTTTAGTACTTTAGGGGGTAATGCATTTATTATAGGTGGCAGCGGTGTAGGGGGATTACATTAGGGGGTAATGTATTTAAAATAGGTGGTGGCGGGGTAGGGGGCTCACATTAGGGGGTAATAATTTTAATATAGATGGCGGCGGTGTAGGGGGATTAAATTAGGGGTTAATAATTTTAATGTAGGTGGCGGCGGTGTAGGGGGCTCACATTAGGGGGTTAGACATTTAATATAGGTGGCGGCGGTGTAGGGGGATTAGATTAGGGGTTAATAATTTTAATATAGGTGGCGGCGGTCTAAGGGGGTCAGATTAGGGGGTAGTACATATAATGTAGGTGGCAGCGGGGTAGGATTGCTCACATTAGGGGGTAATATAGTTAAAATAGATGGCGGCGGTGTAGGGGGATCATATTAGGGGGTAATATAGTTAATGTAGCTGGCGGCGGGGTCCGGGAGCGGCGGTTTAGGGGTTAATACATTTATTGTTAGGAGTGAGAGGGGGGATTGCGGATAGAGGGGTATACGTGTCGGGCTAGACAGTTACGGGAGATTTTATAATTTAGTCAGTTTTGTAAGCTGCAGCAGTTTAGCATTTGACGGCGCCGTATATGTGATAGCTTGAGTTGCGAGCTGAAACTACGGGCGGCGCAGGTTTCTACGCTTGCGCCGAAACCAGTGCCGTATATCGGATAGCACCCTATAATGGTCCTTTAAGTAAGGCTAGTGAGGAAATAAATGCATTACCATTATGTGATATTGTCATATATGTGAGTGTAGTTGTATTAATGTTTGCATGTTTATATAGTTGCTAGAAATATAAGTTAAAAAGTGGTTAAAGGCAAGTTGTGGATAAAATCTTATACTGAACAGGACAATTGTTAGTAGAAAAAAATAGGTGCAAAATATATGTAATTGAAACAAATTGTATGGTTAGAACATAGTGCATGTATATTTGGATAATTATGGTAGAACACGGTGACAGCAGTGCTAGATTTGTTTAGAATTCCAAGATATATTTTGGCTGCACACAGCTAAAAAACAAACAAAATGTGTGCTTTCATAGTATTACTTTGACATGATATTGTTCAAAATAAAAACATCTGGTATTATTAACAACATATACAAGGACTTAAGATAAGTTTGCACTATTAAATAATCACCACATTTTTGATAAAAGTGTTCCGTTAAAGGGACAGTAAAGTCAAATTTAGACTTTCACGATTCAGAAAGAGTATCTAATTTTAAACAACTTTACAATTTGTTCAATAATCTAATTTGCTTTTTTATCTTGGTATTATTTGCTGAAAGCATACCTAGGTATGCTTAGGAGCAGCAATACATTTCTGGAAGCAAGCTGTTGATTAGTGGTGGCACATATTTGCCCTGTTGTCGATTCCTCACCAGATGTGTCCAACTAGCTCCAAGTAGTGCATTGCTGCTCTTTAACAAAGGCTAACATATGAATTAAGCAAATTTGATTATAGAAGTAATTTAAGATTGCACTCTTTATATTTCTTTATTCCTTTTACAAACAACATTACACTTTGTATCTTTTTTATATGAAACAAACCTGACAGTTTAAAAAAATGGGCAGGTGGGGGTGTTCCCTAGGTGTGTTTGAAGTCCTCTCAAATTACTAATACTATTATTTAAGCATTTTACACTTGCACACCACACTGATTTTTATAATACACTTATCTAATTGACAAAAGTACTATACACTAAACTGGAAGCATATACAAGTTAAACTGTGAAGAAGGCATTTCAGTTTAATTTGTACTCACTGCAAACAGAATTTATATCTGTGTCAGATGCTCCCCCTTGAGTTTCTGTATTCCAGAGACTCATTATTTTGTATGAGAGGAAGCTGTTATCTCTCTGGAACTCCCAGTTTTCACCAATGATATTAGATTTTTGCCAAATGATTTCACTCCAAGCTGTAGAATGTTTGACATTTGGGCTTAACTAACAATGATGTCTACCTTGTTGGTCTTGAAATATAGCTTTGTCTCATATTCAAAGTAATGTAATACATTAAAAGGACCATGTTGTCATTCATATAATAGAGGGGTGACTAATCAAAATGAATTTCTTTTCTTCCTACATAAGAAGCGAGAAGGCACAAACCAGAGGATAGACAATACTGTGACTGCTTATTTTATGACTGTTTTTTGCCCATATGGTGCCTTTCATAGAGAGAAACAATCCTGTAGTATATTAGTCTTGTCCTGACTAAAAGTACAGACCAGTCTCGAAATACCGGGCAATGCCTTTCTGAACAAGAGACATGGCCAACCCCAGACATACGTTTTGGCCTAGTGTGGGCCTCATCAGCTGCCTTTTTGTGTATGAATTTATTTGTTTATTTATTGATTGATTTTGGCGGAAAAGTAATAGTTGTTTCAATTTAAGTTGAAACTAACACAGCTATATTAGTTATGTGCTACTTTATAATGCTCATTCATAGTTAGTCACATTCTGCTTATTCATGTTGGCTAATAGGTACTAACAGCTAACAGTCAATTACAATTTGGCTAGATTACGAGTTGTGCGTTAGGGTAAAAAAGCAGCGTTAAGAGGTCCTAACGCTGCTTTTTTACGCCTGATGGTATTAAGAGTCTTGCAGGTTTAGGTGTTGATTGGAACAGCCAATAGAATGCCAGCTCAATCCTATTGGCTGATTGGATAAGCCAATAGGATTGAACTTAGATTCAGTCAATCAGAATCTAAGGGACGCCATCTTGGATGATGTCACTTAAAGGTACCTTCATTCGTCGTTAGTCCGTCGGCAGAAGAGGATGCTCCACGTCGGATATCTTGAAGATGGACCCGCTCCGTGCCGGATGGATGAAGATAGAATATGCCGTCTGGATGAAGACTTCTGCCCGTCTGGAGGACCACTTTGCCCGGCTTGGATGAAGACTTCTCCCGGCTTTGTTGAGGACTTCGACCCAGCTTGGAAGAAGACGTCTCCCGGTAAGTCGATCTTCAGGGGGTTAGTGTTAGGTTTTTTTAAGGGTGTATTGGGTGGGTTTTATTTTTAGGTTAGGGACTTTGGGCGGCAAAAGAGCTAACTGCCCTTTTAAGGGCAATGCCCATCCAAATGCCCTTTTCAGGGCAATGGGGAGCTTAGTTTTTTTTTATAGTATTTTATTTGGGGGGTTGGTTGTGTGGATTGTGGGTTTTACTATTGGGGGGGTGTTTGTATTTTTTTTTACAGGTAAAAGCTGATTACTTTGGGGCAATGTCCCGCAAAAGGCCCTTTTACGGGCTATTGATAGTTTAGTTTAGGCTATGGTTTTTCTTTTTTTGGGGGCTTTTTTATTTTAATAGGACTATTAGATTAGGTGTAATTAGTTTAAATATCTTTAATTTGTTTATTATTTTCTGTAATTTAGTGGGGTTTTTTTGTACTTTAGCTAATTTAATTCAATTTAGCTAATTGTATGTAATTTATTTAATTGTATTTAATTTAGTAAATTTATTTAATTATAGTGTAGTGTTAGGTGTTACTGTAACTTAGGTTAGGTTTTATTTTACAGGTACTTTTGTATTTATTTTAGCTAGTTAGTTATTAAATAGTTAATAACTATTTAATAACTATTCTACCTAGTTAAAATAAATACAAACTTGCCTGTAAAATAAAAATAAACCCTAAGCTAGCTACAATGTAACTATTAGTTATATTGTAGCTATTTTAGGGTTTATTTTATAGGTAAGTATTTAGTTTTAAATAGGAATAATTTAGTTAATGATAGGAATATTTATTTAGATTTCTTTAAATTATATTTAAGTTAGTGGGTGTTAGGTTTAGGGTTAGACTTAGATTTAGGGGTTAATAACTTTAATATAGTGGCGGCGACATTGGGGGCAGCAGATTAGGAGTTAATAAATATAATGTAGGTGTCTGCGATGTTGGGGACAGCAGATTAGGGGTTAATGAATGTAGGTAGGTTGCAGCGACATTGGGGGCAGCAGATTAGGGGTTAATAAATATAATGTAGGTTACGGTGATGTTGGAGGAAGCAGATTAGGGGTTAATACATATAATGTAGGTGGCGGCATTGTCCGGAGCGGCAGATTAGGAGTTAATAATATAATGCAGGTGGCGGCGATGTCGGGGGCGGCAGATTAGGGGTTAATAAGTGTAAGATTAGGGGTGTTTAGACTCAGGGTTCATGTTAGGGTGTTAGGTGTAGACATACATTTTATTTCCCCATAGGAATCAATGGGGCTGCGTTAGGGAGCTTTACGCTGCTTTTTTGCAGGTGTTAGACCTTTTTTCAGCCGACTCTCCCCGTTGATCCCTATGGGGAAATTATGCACGAGCACGTTACACCAGCTCACCACTGACTTAAGCAGCGCTGGTATTGGAGTGCGGTAATGAGCAAAATTTTGCTCAATGCTCACTTTTTGTCTTTTAACCTCGTAATACCAGCGCTGTAGGTAAGTGAGTGGTGAGACAAAACTGCTTGTTAGCACCGCATAGCCTCTAACGCAAAACTCGTAATCTAGGTGTAGATTAGGAAGTCAAATCTGATTCATAAGGGGCGGAGTGTATTTCGAGCTCAGCTTTGTGTTCTATACTGAACAAGGCAACACCCCCCATAATGCAGAGTTCTTGGCCGATACTCTTCAGGCCTAAACTCGGGCATTGCAGTGCCACGTTACGGATCTGAACAAGGCAATGACCGCCTCAAGGCTGAAGCGTCACATTCAGAGTATAACTGCCTAGGAAATCACACCAGCTTTACTCCTGTGCAAGACCTACCCCTGCTGGGAATCAGCGAATGACGGCCGGATTATTCAGAAGTACATGGACCTCAAGTCTGGAATAATATAAGGAACCAGCGGATTTACTTCTTGCCAAAAGAATGCAGTGAAAAACTCTGTGTTTTTCTCAAAAAGTACACACATCTTAGGCTTTGGTAACAAAGATTTACCGAAACGCCTATATCCCTACATATTGGCAGCTAAATGTGACTACAAAACATCTTAAGTTAAAATAAAGGAACAGCAAAAAGTGGAAGGCAAAATTGCCGTATATTGTTTGTAAAAACTGTATTGACTTGCAGCCACACTTTAACTATATGTTAGTCATTGGCTATTGATAATTAGATGGTTTGTTACTTCAAAGTCTGAATACATAACATAGTTACTATAAAGGAACTGTAACACCTTGGTAACCTAACCCACCACTCCCATAATCCCATACAGGGTAGGAGCTACTGTCTATATGAATCATGACACAATAGCTAGATGGTTAATAAAGTATTTTTCAAATACGTTTTACAGTAATGCGGTCCTGACCATACTGTACTATCAACACACCATGTGGCTAAGACACTGAACTACTACACAAATAAATATAAGGATCTTTCTTTTTGAAGTATGAAACACACCTATAAGCATTATAAAGGAACTCTGATATTTTGATAACTAACATTCTTTCTCCCATAATTCCATTCAGAGTAGGAGAGTTTGTTTGGAAATTATGATGCCATACCCAGATGCTTAATAGAACACATTGCTACATTTTTCTTCAGGCCAATCTTATACTAACAGCACAGCTTGTGCGTGAAATTATGTGCTGATAGTTTTCATTCTAATCTTGCCTGACTTCACAAGACTGTATGTGGAACAGCAGAAGTGGCCTCCAGGATATAACTTCCTGTACTCCGTGAACAAAGAATATAAAGTTTACTGTAAAAAGATGCTCCTAAGATCCTAATGTAGAATAGGGGCAACTCTCTCTCTCCACATAGATCACATATCCTTCAGAGGTCTTTTCCTCAGCACTTGTCAATAATTGTTGGACTTTACTATTAGAGAAATAATTGTACTTGAATAAACCTCTAACCGATTATTTGATGTGATATAGGGTTACTCTTAACACTTCACTACCCTGAGTATTTAGTGTGATCCTTCTACTTTGGTTGAACCGGCAGACTATTATCTTATTATCTTGTAATAGAGGGTCATTATTAGTCTTTCATATTAATGTATGTTAAAATCTAGATACATCTTGTAAGGTTGCTTGGTAAAGCAGGAAAATACTCCTGCCATCAAAGATACACTGAAACTTAAGTGCTTAAGACCAAATGTATTGGTGATCTGTGCTCTAATCTCGACTATGTTATTCTTATTTTAGTGTGGGTTCTTAACCATAAAAAACACAATCACACTTTTTTAATTTTTTTTTCTTCCTGCACCTACCTTCTGAATTGTTACTACAGCTCTTTATTGAGGCCATATATCACAGTGTATATACACTCACCTATATCAATAATTGGCACTTAATTACCCAGTACACATTACCCTTTAATCTATATTCCACAAGGTTTTTTTATCCAATGGATAGATTTGTGTCACAAGCCAAAGGTAACTCACCAGCCATGGCCCCCAGGAATAGAGAGATAAAAAACTCCCAAATCCTCAGCTAGTAATACGGAATCCTTCTCTGAACAGAATGAACGCCCACCCCTAAATTGGGAATTAAATGAAGCACAAATCTCACATTTAATCACTCCACAACTAGAAAATCTTAAACAGGAAATCAAAGTTGAAATTAATAATTTAACCAGTGAAGTGAGACAATTCGCATCTAGGATCACTGAGGTGGAGATTAGAGTCTCAGAATTGGAAGATAGAACAAATTTAATTGAGCAAGCCAGCCTATCCCATGATAAGAAGTTATCTGCGGCCCTTTTGAGGTTAAAGGATATTGAAGATCGTTCACGGTGGAATAATCTCTGTATCATTGGATTAGCCGAAAGCTCTGAATATCAAGATCTTATGGATTTTGCTACAGTAAAACTACCACAATTAATGGGAATGCAGAATACAGGCACAAATCTAAATAATTAACAGGGTAGGCACCTTATGCAAAAACCTAAATGGTTTTATTAGACCTAGACCAATAAGCTTGAAATTCTTGATTTTCCAAGATAAGCTATTATACCTCTCCCATTATAGGAAATCAAATTCACTTATGATTGGACAGAATAAAATTCTACTATTTTAGTCAAATGTCTCCCTTCTGTACTAGGATATTGAAAGCAAACTTTAATGTTAGAATGCTTTATCCAGCAAAACTATTAATGTACATTAATGGAAAAAGTAACATTTTAAATACTTCTTCAGAAGAAAAACAATTCTGTATAGATAATAATGTGGAATAACTACTATGTGCTTGGATGTTATATGAGAATACTAAAGAACGTTGGGTCCACTATACATTTTCTTTCTGTATGTTATGTAATAAGATAGTTCTGCCTTTATGATTTATTAATGCCCTTAAAGGTTTTTTTCTCACCCCTCCCCCTTTTTATTTATTTACCTCCCTCCCCCCCCCCTCACACCCCTTACCCTTCATTATTATGCGCATCCACCGTATATTTATTGGGGTCTATTAAGATTGTATCCTGGAATGGGGGGGTTATGTCTCCTATTAAAAGGAAGGCTATAATTAAACACTTAGGGGTACATAATCCAGATATAGCCCTGTCACAAGAGACTCACAATCACAAGAATTGGATAAACTAAAATCTATATGGGTAGGGGATGTAATTGTCTCTCCTAGTCATCAAAGGAAGAATGGGGTCATGATTTTGATCAACTAGCATCTAGAATATGAAATAATTGATCATTTTGCTGACCCGCAAAAAATAAATATGGCAGTGCTCACCCTCTGTAATATATATGGTCCCAAAAAGCCAAAAACCCCAAAAGACCTAATAGTAAAACAAAAATGTGCTCAGGAAGACATATGCTTAAGATCTCTGATTTGCGGCTTTAGAGGCAGAGCTGCCAAATTCTTGGCAAGAATCACAAAATATAGAACCAATAATCATATTGGCAATTAAAATAGGACAGAACAGGGTAACATCTAATCTAGAGATACAGAAGCTTGTCTTTGGCTTTTTCCAGAATCTATACAAGGCTGATGCCCCAGATGAAACTCAAAAGTGTAGATTATGGAATAAAGTAAAAGTATTTATGCTTTCACAGGCCCAAATTAATCTCCCAATTACAAGGGAAGAGATTTTTAACTGAATTACACATGCTAACTAAATAAGGCTCCCAGCCCAGATTCGCTCATTGCCAAGTTCTACCGAATACTACAAGATCAAGTCAATTTATACTACATAAAAGGCTCTACCAGCTCCAGATACTTTTCGGCATCAAATATTGCCCTAATATTGAAAAAAAGATAAAAATCCAGAAGATCCCATATCATATCGACCTATATCTCTTCTTAATTTTGATTATTAATTACTAGCTACTATAATCGCTAAGAGACTTGCCCCATATCTTGCAGAAATAATACATGTAGATAAATCAGGTTTTATGCCCGACCGGAACCCGGTTAAAAATATACTAAAAGTCATGATATTATTGGATTTCTATTGGAACAGGTTCAAGGCAGATCAACAAAAAATTTCAAAGGCAGCAATACTAACAGTTGATACAGAAAAAGCTTTTGACTATATAATTTGGGACCACATTTCCTATACATTACATAAATTTGGATTAACAGGCAATGTTAAACACTTTATTCATTTAATTTATAATAACCCCTTTTCAGCTATTATTATCAATGGTGCAGTTTCTGAAACTTTTTTGTTACATAGAGGAACCAGGCAAGGGTGTCCACTCTCCCCACTTCTCTTTAAAATTGCGTTAGTACCCTTGGCAATTCTATTACGACAACATCTGGAGGGCATACGTAAAGGTAATCAGAATATTATTCTTTCACTCTATGCAGATGTCCTGCTTCTTTTCTTAGGCAATGTGGAATCAGACCTAGAAAAAATGCTCTGTGATATTAAAATGTTTAGATCATTCTTAGTATACCAAATTAATTTAGGTAAATCAGAGCTCCTATGGCTAGGCAAGACATCTACCTACTCTGCCAACCATCCCTTCAAGGAAGTACACCAAATTAAATATATAGGCATAAGATCATTGGGGAATCCAGATGAATAGTACACACTAAACTGGAGAAATTTACTAATTTCACTGGTAGCCCGCAGTAACTTAATTAAAACAATTATGTTTCCTAAAGTACTATACTTACTCCAGAGTATCCCCATTTTTCTGCACATGGCAGATATAAAGTACTTTAACCAGTCCTGTGCAAACTTCTTATGGAAAGATAAGAAACCATGTATCACTTTAAATAAGCTTATACGTTCTAGGGAGGTAGTTGGACTAGAGTTTCCAAATATCAAGCACTATAATTTAGTGAAAATTTTGAAATTTGCAGTTGACTGGATAACAGAAAAGGAATATGTTACGATCTTGTGAAGCAGATTTAACTGCGCCATTTGACTTAAATGCCATTCTACACTGTACTTTGTCAAAATTACCTATAAATGTCTCTTGTTTAGAAACTCTGAAAATGTAATAATATGGCAAAAATATTGTAATGAGATTAATATAAAACCATACTGTACATAATTCCTTCCAATTGTGGGTAATTCAGAATTGAGCCCTGGTATTTTTTATAGTGTCTTTAAAGAGTGGAAGAACAAAGGTTTAAACCAGGTTAAACAACTCATTTTGGAAGAGAATACTATCTGTTCCTACCACAACATTCTGAATCGCTTTCTATTATCCCAAAAGGATTTCTTTGCATTTTTACAACTCAGACACTATGGCATCTATTTATCAAGCCGTCAACTGCAAAGACGCTGGAATTCCGCAGCGTATTTGTGGCGAGCCTGATTGCCCTTAGTTATCAAACCCTACAGACCGGCAAAAGTAGAATTTTGTGACATAACATACGATCCGCCGGACTCAGTCCGACACAGATTGATGCTTACGTCATTACAGATGTTCCGAACGCAAATTCGGCACAATATGACTACTTTTGCTAGTTATCAAATATCTACCAGGTACGCTTGCCACTATTCCGGCCCAGCGTACCTGGTTTTCAATCCGCCACCCTGGAGGTGGCGGATACCATAGGAATCAATGGCAGTCTGAAAGCAGCGAAAGCTCATGTTGCTGCTGCCCGATATCCAATTGATTCCTATGGTAACATTTACACCTAACACCCTAACATGTACCCCGAGTCTAAACACCCCTAATCTGCCTCCCCTAAACCACCGCCACTTACATTATACTTATTAACTCCTAATCTGTCCCTTCCTACACCGCCGCCACCTACATTATACTTACTAACCCCTAAGCTGCCCCCCCTACATCGCCGCCACCTACCTTATACTTATTAACCGCTAATCTGCCCCCTACACCGCTGCCACCTACCTACATTTATTAACCCCTAATCTGCTGCCCCAAATGTCGCCACCACTATATTACATTTATTAACCCCTAAACCTAAGTCTAACCGTAACACCCCCTAACTTAAATATAATTTAAATAAATCTAAATAAATATTCCTATCATTAAATAAATTATTCCTATTTAAAACTAAATACTTACCTGTAAAATAAACCCTAAGATAGCTACAATATAACTAATAATTACATTGTAGCTAGCTTAGGGTTTATTTTTATTTTACAGGCAAGTTTGTATGTATTTTAACTAGGTACAATAGTTATTAAATAGTTATTAACTATTTAATAACTTCCTAGTTAAAATAAATACAAATATACCTGTAAAATAGAACCTAACCTAAGTTACAATTACACCTAAGACTACATTATAATTAAATTAATTCCATAAACTAAATACAATTAAATAAAATTAACTAAAGTACAAAAACAAACACTAAATTACAGAAAATAATAAACAAATTACAAAAATAATAAACAAATTACAAGATAATTAAACTAATTACACCTAATCTAATCCCCCAACAGAATAAAAAAGCCCCCCAAAATAAAAAAGCCCTACCCTACACTAAATTACAAATAGCCCTTTAAAGGGCCTTTTGTGGGGCATTTCCCCAAGGTAATCAGCCCCCAAAGTAATCAGCTCTTTTACCTGTAAAAAAAATTACAACCCCCCCAACATTAAAACCCACCACCCACACAACCAAACCTACTGTAAAACCCACCCAATCACCCCTTAAAAAAAACTAACACTAACCCCTTGAAAATCACCCTACCATGAGAAGTCTTCACCCAACTGGGCCGAAGTCCTCAACAAAGCCGGCAGAAGTGGTCCTCCAGATGGGCAGAAGTGGTCCTCCAGACGGCATCTTCTATCTTCATCCATCCGGCACGGAGCGGCTCCATCTTCAAGACATCCGACGCGGAGCATCCTCTTCATCCAACATCTTCTTGAACAATGAAGGTTCCTTTAAGTGACATCATCCAAGATGGCATCCCTTCAATTCCGATTGGCTGATTGAATTCGATCAGCCAATCAGAATTAAGGTAGGAAAAATCCTATTGGCTGATGCAATCAGACAATAGGATTGAGCTTGCATTCTATTTGGCTGATTGGAACAGCCAATAGAATGCGAGCTTAATCCTATTGGCTGATCGGATCAGCCAATAGGATTGAACTTCAATCCTATTGGCTGATTGCATCAGCCAATAGGATTTTTCATACCTTAATTCCAATTGGCTGAATTCTATCAGCCAATCGGAATTGAAGGGACGCCATCTTGGATGACGTCACTTAAAGGAATCATCATTGTTCAAGAAGACGTCGGATGAAGAGGATGCTTCGCGTCGGATGTCTTGAAGATGGAGCCGCGCCAGATGGATGAAGATAGAAGATGCCGTCTGGATGAAGATTTCTGCCCATCTAGAGGACCACTTCTGCCCGTCTGGAGGACCACTTCTGCTGGCTTCGTTGAGGACTTCGGCCCGGTTGGGTGAAGACTTCTCACGGTAGGGTGATCTTCAAGGGGTTAGTGTTAGGTTTTTTTAAGGGGGGACTGGGTGGGTTTTAGAGTAGGGTTGGTTGTGTGGGTGGTGGGTTTTAATGTTGGGGGGGTTTGTAATTTTTTTTACAGGTAAAAGAGCTGATTACTTTGGGGCAATGCCCCGCAAAAGGCCCTTTAATGGGCTATTTGTAATTTAGTGTAAGGTAGGGCTTTTTTTTTTTTTTTTTTTGTTAGGGGGATTAGATTAGGTGTTATTAGTTTAAAAATCTTGTAATTTGTTTATTATTTTCTGTAATTTAGTGTTTTTTTGTACTTTAGATAATTTTATTTAATTGTATTTAGTTTAGGGAATTAATTTAATTATAGTGTAGTGTTAGGTGTAATTGTAACTTAGATAAGGTTTTATTTTACAGGTATATTTGTATTTATTTTAACTAGGACGTTATTAAATAGTTAATAACTATTTAATAACTATTGTACCTAGTTAAAATACATACAAACTTGCCTGCAAAATAAAAATAAACCCTAAGCTAGCTACAATGGAACTATTAGTTATATTGTAGCTAACTTAGGGTTTATTTTACAGGTAAGTATTTAAAAATAGGAATAATTTATTTAATGATAGGAATATTTATTTAGATTTATTTAAAATATATTTAAGTTAGGGGGTGTTAGGGTTAGACTTAGGTTTAGGGGTTAATACATTTAATATAGTGGTGGCGACATTGGGGGCGGCAGATTAGGGGTTAATAAATGTAGGTAGGTGGAGTTGATGTAGGGGGGGCAGATTAGGGGTTAATAAATATAATGTAGGTGGTGGCAGTGTAGGGGGGCAGATTAGGGGTTAATAAATATAATGTAGGTGGCAGCGATGTAGGGGGTGGCAGATTAGGGGTTAATAAATATAATGTAGGTGGGGGCAGTGTAGGGGGCAGAAGATTAGGGTTTAATAAGTATAATGTAGGTGGCGGTGAGCTCCGGAGCGGTGGTTTAGGGGTTAAACACTTTATTTAGTTGTGGCGAGGTCCATGGGCGGCAGTTTAGGGGTTAATACATTTATTAGAGTTGCGGTGGGCTCCGGGAGTGGCGGTATAGGGGGTAAACAGTATACAGTAACAGTATAGTGTGGGTGTTTAGTGACAGGGTACCAATAAAGCTGTGAAAAAGCTGAAGAGCAGCAAGATCGATGCCTGTTTGTTAACAACAGTCCGCTGCTCATCGCCCCGTACTTGGTGCGCGTCTTTTTGACAGCGATGTTAGGCGATTTTAGGCGAGTGTATTGGTGCCGGCGAATGCAATTAAGTTGATGGGTTGATAAATAGATGCCTATATAGCGGAGATGAAAACTAAATATGATCCTGACTGGTCTTTGAGTTTTCTTCATAATGGGATTGCGTTATTTCAGGATGGAATATATTCTATCTGAATATTTCAGCTGTAACACTGCTCTCTGCAACCAGCTGAATTTCAAGTATATCTGCCACAGTCTAAAGAAATTCCCAGACCTGAATATTTCAGCTGTAACACTGCTCTCTTCAACCAGGTAGCCTCTGGAATATAGTTATCTCATTATATTCTACCCTGTTATTACTAATGTGTGTGTTGTAATATGTATTTGCTATTATTTTTATTGTTAATTTTAAATGCATATTGGAGCATATTGGAGGATCATATATCTTTCTTGTTCCTCGTTTAATGGTTTTATATCCCTACATGGATCTCACCTCTCTTATCTCTGTAATTGTGAACTTTCCCTGTGTTTTTTTTTTGCCTGAATGACCCCTAGCTCAAATGTCCATAGATACCCCCTCCCTTAACTTTTTTGCAGCCCCATCTAACACTAATATACGTATCTCTCTCCCACAGCTGAATTTAAAGTATATCTGCCACAGTCTAAAGAAATTCACAGACCTGAATATTTCATCTGGTTGCTCTCTGCAACCAGGTAGCCTCTGGAAGATAGTTTCCTGACAGCGATACCCTCCCTCTCCCAGTCACGTGTGGTGTTCCCCAAGGTTCCATTCTAGGCCCCCTACTATTCACTTTATTTATAAATGATCTGCCAAATGTCTGCAAATCCACAACCGTACACATGTACACAGACGACATGGTAATCTATGCAAGCAAATCCAATCTGCCGCAGCTTGAGGCAGTGCTCCAAGGCCAGTTCACAGAGGTAGAAAAGTGGATCTCATAAAACAAAATCTTCCTAAACACTGACAAAACTGTCACAATGATCTTTGGAATGGGACCTAAATTATGCAAACTACAAAATTCCCATCTACGCATCAAAACAAAATCCAATTGCAAGTTGACCACAGTCCACTCTTTCAAATACTTGGGTATGTTGTTAGACCCCAATCTATGCTTTGGCCTCCACATAGAAAAACTTGCATCTAAACTCTATCAAAAACTAGGTGCCCTTTACAGAAACAAATCCTGTCTAAGCCCTACAGTAAAGGAAAAGATTGTACAGCAAATGCTGATGCTAATCATGGATTATGGAGATGTAGTATATGCACCTGCATTGCAAACTCACCTTATTAAACTTAATACATTGTATCGTTCTGCTGCTTTGTGCTACAATGTAACTACAGGACCCACCATTGTGACATGCTAAAAGAACTAAACTGGCTGTCGCTGGAATCCAGACGCACCCTTCATCTTTCCAGCCTTGTGTTTAAGAGCTTTTCTGGGAAGCTCCCACCCTACCTGAGCAGAATGCTCTCCCCGGTTCTCACCTCCTATAACCTCCAATCCAGTACCAGCACATTTTTTAGTTTGCCACAATACAAAAAGAAAGCAGCTCAATCCTCCTTTTCCTACAGAGCACTACAATTATGCAATGACCTCCCGCACACTTTCAAACCTTCCCCAGGCCTAAAATCCTTTAAGAGATCCCTCTCTACATATCTCAAAACAGAATGCACCTGTCATGGTTGATTATATATTTCCTACCTGTTCTATGTTAAATTTTTGCATATATTATGTATTAATATTGTTCCTGTACTTTATTTGTACCCTATTGTAACAATGCAATGTTTTGTGGACCCAGGACATACTTGAAAATGAGAGAAATCTCATTGTATCCTTCCTGGTAAAATATTTTATAAATAAATAAATATATCTACAATATATTAAATGCTCACAGAAACTTGCTACAATGGGAAGATCTCCGGGAAAAATGGGTGAATTTTTTCCCTCGAAATGCTGCTGCAAAATATCCAGAATAGTTTCAAGCTGATATATAAATCCTGGGTTCTAACCTCATGGCAAGAATCACATTTAAAGCTAATTAACCAAATATATATTACCCCAGATAAGTTAGCTAAATTGTATAGATGTCAGGCTCACTGTTCTAAGTGAAATTGTGAACAAGCAGACATTTTGCCCATTTGCGGGCATGTGATAATTTAGTGCTACACTAGTAATCTATCCCATAACAGCAATAATATGACTTGAATATACCCCACAGTAAATTAAAGATGCAGAAAGAAACCTGCAGCTTTTTCTTATACAGGGCCTGATTACAAGTGGCTCACTATTTTTTTTTCCATTCACGTGCTAACCAATAAAAAATTATTGCAGCACTTTCTTCTGTGTCTCACAAGATGAAAGCGTTTGAGCAAAACCGAGGTGTGCGAACTTCAGGACTTCGGATACTGCAACTAAGCTAAGTTCTTTGCCCAATAAACTTCTATGGGGTGTGTTAAAGATGCATTAAGAATACTTCAGATTCCTTTGTTCTTCACATAGAAGACAATTTTATTTTTATTTTTAAATATATATTTCTACATATATCTGAATATATTTTTGTAAAATATATAATTATACTTATATACCTATATGAATCTATAAAGTATATACAGTGGGGAAAAAAGTATTTAGTCAGCAACCGATTGTGAAAGTTCTTCCACTTAAGAAGATGAGAGAGGCCTGTAATTTTCATCATAGGTATACCTCAACTATGAGAGACAAAATGTGGAAACCATTCCAGACAATCACATTGTCTGATTTGGAAAGAATTTATTTGCACATTATGGTGGAAAATAAGTATTTGGTCACCTACAAACAAGCAAGATTGCTGACTCTCACAGACCTGTATCTTCTTCTTTAAGAGGCACCTCTGTCCTCCACTCATTACCTGTATTAACGGCACCTGTTTGAACTTGTTATCAGTATAAAAGACACCTGTCCACAACCTCAAACAGTCACACTCCAAACTCCACTATGGTGAAGACCAAAGAACTGTCAAAGGACACCAGAAACAAAATTGTAGACCTGCACCAGGCTGGGAAGACTGAATCTGCAATAGGCAAGCAGCTTGCTGTGAAGAAATCAACTGTGGGAGCAATAATTAGAAAATGGAAGACATACAAGACCACTGATAATCTTCCTCGATCTGGGGCTCCACACAAGATCTCACCCTGTGGGGTCAAAATGATCACAAGAACGGTGAGCAAACATCCCAGAACCACATGGGGGGACCTAGTGAATGACCTGCAGAGAGCTGGGACAAATGTAACAAAGGCTACCATCAGTAACACACTACACCGCCAGGGACTCAGATCCTGCAGTGCCAGACGTGTCCCCCTGCTTAAGCCAGTACATGTCCGGGCCTGTCTGAAGTATGCTAGAGAGCATTTGGATGATCCAGAAGCGGATTGGGAGAATATCATATGGTCAGCTGAAACCAAAGTAGAACTGTTTGGTAGAAACACAACTTGTCGTGTTTGGAGGAGAGAGAACACCATACCTACTGTGAAGCATGGGGGTGGCAACATCATGCTTTGGGGCTGTTTCTCTGCAAAGGGAACAGGACGGCTGATCCGTGTACATGAAAGAATGAATGGGGCCATGTATCGTGAGATTTTGAGTGCAAACCTCCTTCCATCAGCAAGGGCATTGAAGATGAAACGTGGCTGGGTCTTTCAGCATGACAATGATCCCAAACTCACTGCCCGGGCAACAAAGGAGTGGCTTCGTAAGAAGCATTTCAAGGTCCTGGAGTGGCCTAGCCAGTCTCCAGATCTCAACCCCATAGAAAACCTTTGGAGGGAGTTGAAAATCTGTGTTGCCCAGCGACAGCCCCAAAACATCACTGCTCTAGAGGAGATCTGCATGCAGGAATGGGCCAACATACCAGCAACACTGTGTGACAACCTTGTGAAAACTTACAGAAAACGTTTGACCTCTGTCATTGCCAACAAAGGATATATAACAAAGTATTGAGATGAACTTTTGATATTGACCAAATACTTATTTTCAACCATAATTTGCAAATATCTGGATTTGTTTCCACATTTTGTCTCTCATAGTTGAGGTATACCTATGATGAAAATTACAGGCCTCTCTCATCTTCTTAAGTGGGAGAACTTGCACAATTGGTGGGTGTCCAAATACTTTTTTCCCCCACTGTATATATATAGTCCATGTAAAAAACAAGGTAACAGCACCACAGCACACAATCTTCTTTTAAAGGTGAAAAATCTTTATTTGAGGTTTAGCAACCAGTAAAAAGCGACGTTTCGGACCTACATAGTCCTTAATCATGCATAAGTTACAATCAAACAAACTGACTTTAAAAAGGGTATCTGGACCAATCATGCTTCAATTCTCAGTGTTAATTGGTTTAACCCATACCTATCCAGGTTTGTAAATTTCAACAACACAGTGACTATATATACTTTATAGATTCATATAGGTATATATGTGTGTGTGTGTGTTTAAAATTTAAAGTATTTCTATTTAAAACACATTCAAAATTAATAAAAATTATATTGCATTTTTCAAGGTATTTGAATGGCAAGGGCTAAAAAAGAATAAAGAAGAACACAATTGAAAATGTGTAAAGATACCAGAACAAAGTATCGTTATAGTATATCAAACTATTTATTAGAGCACATGATTACGGGACTCTACTGAAACGTGTAAGCTTCTGTGCTGCGCTTTTACTGTGTTGATTTTTTTGTATGGTGGTTTGGTTTATCGTTAACTTTTTTAACATATTGGTTGTAATAAAGGTAATTTTTATATACATCGGAGCGTGCAACTATTTTTCTCTTGCTGTATTCACATAAATGTATGACATATTATGTATAAATAAATCCCTACGAATAAAAATGAGAATAAAAATTGGAGGTTAAATATTAATAGAAGCTAATATTCGAAAGTCTCCGATCTACTAGTTAGTGACAGAAAGGGTATTTAATTTAAAACCAACTTCATGGAAAATATATATATATAAACAGTCTAAGCTACCACATAAAAAAACACATTTAAAAGTAATTTGCACATAAAATTACTGTTACCACCAAATTAAAGACATCGGATCTAATCGCAAAAAGTCTTTATAGTGTGCACGTCATTCTTTGATAGACGAAACAAAGCAGAAATAATCGGTGTATCAATAATTAGTTGTATCTGGTTGAACTTGCGACCATTAGAGATAGTATTCATAACTATTTGTGTTCACAAATAAAATTTGATCCTCAGAGAGTCTCTCTCTCTAAAATCCGTGAGTATTGTATAAAAGCTAGGAATGCTGGTACAATACCTTGCTCCTTAACAGAGATTCAAAAGGTTACTCCTGGATCTCACGGTCTGCTCCAGCGTTTACTCTGCTCGGTGTTCCGCTTAGTCACGTGTATGTCTTGTACGCCATACCACTCCAGATGTCTGTTAAAGGGATAGAAACCGATTCAGTCCCAAGATCTGCTATACATCAACGCGTTTATCCCTGCATGAGAGCTTTTTCAAGATGAAATTCAGCAGTCCTCTACTTCCTTATATATGCCCCAGGTGTCTCATGTGCTCTGTGTGAGTTTAACTGATGAAAAAGTTGTAACAATGCAGAGCTGCTATTAGCTTTGGTCGTGGAATAAGCAGTATGTGCAGAAGGTTTACTTAAGCAGTGTAATAAGCAATATCTGCGAGTCAGCAGGAAGATGTAGCACATTCACAGGCTAAAAAGTGTTTATATATATATATATATTTATATATAGTCTGGGTATAGTATATGCACTCTCACCGTCTGTCCACAACCGCCAGGGTGCTATAATTTGATAGTAAATGGATTCAAGGATTAAGCACTCACTTGACACATAGACACATAGACAGCCTTGATTGGCTGAGAAGGGGAGGGTTTTACTTACCTTTAAAAATTTGCCATTTTACACTGTTGTTTGTCAGAGGAAGGGACTGTTTTCTTGTCCCGAAACGTCACAATAATACAATTTTGTTGTATCACAGACGGCTAAAAACCAGTGAGTGCTTAACCCTTGAATATATATATATATATATATATATATATATATTAATGCAAAAAGTCCAGCACTCACTATGCTGAATTGAAATCAGGGTGCATCCCAAATAGTATACAAATAAAGTCCAGAGAGAGCACTCGCCGTGAACCAAAATATATCTTTTAATCCAGAGTGTAAACGTTTTCTGGGAGTGAACCCGTCATCAGACAAGTGAAAAGGAAAACACTCTGGATTAAAAGATATACTTTGGTTCACGGAGTGTGCTCTCTCTGGACTTTATTTATATATATAACTATTTAAATTATATATTTAAGTATATATATGTGTGTGTGTAATTCTTTATTATAATGTGTTTTATATAAGGGTTTTTTTTTACCCTTACCAAAAGATTACACTCGAGCAGAGTCAGCCACGCTTATCCTTCTCTGGCAAACACACCTTACCATAAACTTGTAATATCAAGTTGCATGCTAATGTTAGCATGTCCAGTGATATCACGTCCCTATCATTAGCACGCCACTTGTAATCTTAACCATAATGTTTTCTTTTTGGTACAAGCCTATGGTAATGACATCTCTCTTGCCAGAAAGAAACTGAAGAAGATGTCTACTGAAAGTCCTTTGACTATGGAACTAGAGAACTAAATCTGTCATTGACAAGGCCAAATATGCTATATAATAATAGATATGAATATATTTACTACATTGAATGCAGTCAGTTGTGAACAAATTCCTAAACCAGGCAGTTCTTTTCTGTATATCCTGATTGACATATTCCAACAAATATATGATTTTCTGGGGCCAATATATTTATTGGTTTACGGACAAATTAACCAACTTGGTGACATCTCTGCTTGCCTTTATGGTGAATGGGCAGAGGACGCTGTGGGCTAGAACCCCTGTATGGACAGGGGAGGACATCTCCTTCCTGTTCCCCCAGGTATTATGGTAAGCGGGCAGACATACACTGCCTGCATTTATCATTGCACCCTTCACCTCATGTGCAACACTGCCTTATGCTCATTTGGGCCACCACTCATAAATAGGAGCTTTAAGTCTCCCCGGTTGGAGAAGTCCAGGGTGTTGAAATATGCTACTTTATAGTTGGCGTATGGGTCAACAAGTAGCAGTCTACTTATAAGTACCATAGCACAAGCACTTGCTTGCTCAAAACAGCTCCCACCTGTCAATCACACTGAACAAGCAAGGTGTTTTATGTCTGCCACTTTATAGGTGGCAGAGAGGGTAAAAGGCAATGGTAGGATGACTGCTGCTACTTACATTGTGGAAAGCAGGCTCACAAGGGCATAGAAACAGCATCTGCTGCTTAATGCATTTAGCCCTCTGTTTGAGAACATCATACATTTAGCTTAAGGAGCTTATCAATAAGAGAAAAATATAATATTTCATCATTCAAAAGTTGCTTTATTTTGCCATAAACATTTTCTCTTTCAGTAGTTCTTGACTTGTTTCCTAATAAAAGCTTTTGCTATAGATATCTCAAACCATATTACTCTTCATTTGTAAACAATAAATATACACTATGCATGTACAAGTTGTCAGTAGGGTTTACGATTCTCATGCATTTGAAATATTCTGTATGAACATAAACACATTTCATGTTTATTAACTATTTTTTCTTGCCAAGTTACTACAGATTAATGCTCACAGGGACTATGAGTATTATTAACATGTATAATGCCTCCTTTGTTTTAGATTTATATGTTGTTGATTAAAAATGTACCAAATAAAGGAAATATATTTTTATATTCTTAAGATACACTAATGACTATGCTTCTATAAATAATTGGCATTTATGCAATTGATGTTTACTAATTAAAAATCTATAAAAATCTATTCATTCTACTTATTTCACTACATTTGCTTTGTTTAAACCCTTTTTTCCTTAAAAAGTCAGAGTTTCAAATGGACAAGTGAAAATGATACATCACTTTGGGTGTTAAGAACTATACTGTATATGCTTAGATACGTTTAGTATAAAAGAAAAGCAAACATGAATCCTTTATTATATTGGAAAATAGAGATAGAAAACATTTCACATTAATGTAAAAAAAAAAACTTTTAAAATTGAATGAAATCACTAAATATAATGAGGCATTTTTTTTTGTAAGTTTTCAAAACAAGCTTTATTAAAGAGATGATGTGAACAACATAATCATAAATGACATTTTCTTGAACATGAGAGTAAAAATCATAACGTTTATAATGAAATGCCCTTTTCAGGACGTTATTGAGTCTCTGAGGTTGTTCAGGGTTCATGTTTTAACAGGATAGACTTATCCTCTTTATCAAAAACATAGTTTGAGGTGTGTTTTCTTCTTGAGCTTGTTTCGTCTGGTTGATTAGATAGCTGTGTAATAACATTCTAAATAATAATTAATAATTAAAATTCAACTTTGGTACTTAACATCAGGATTTGCTTTACATACTTATAATAGTGACTCGGCCTTCTATTGCATCTCACCGAGTTTAAGTGATATCCTAATGTTGTGGCCTTACTAGTCATTACGTAAGGCAGCGAGAATAGAGTAAAAGATGTTAGTATAGTACAGTAAGAGAAGAAGGGGGTTGCTGAGAAGGAGGGAGAAGAAGGGGGGGAAGAAAAAAAAAAAAAGGGGGGGGGAAGGGGGAAGAGGAGGAGGGGGATAAGGGCAGGTGGGAGGGGGTGGTGTAGATTACTTAAGGGGAGGGTTTGTGGGTGTGTCTAGTATGTTTGTGGTGTCATTACTTATTAAATCCCTTTGTCCTCCCAAATCAATGTCATCATCTCATGTGTGCCTAGTTTTCCGGTTTTGAGATAGCGGTATCGTTCCAGCCTGAGTAGATCAGTCACTCTTTGTTTCCATTCTTGTAGGGTCGGGCCCTGTGTCTTTTTCCAATGTGCAGGTATGAGGCCCTTTGCGCTGTTAAGCATCAGCAGTAGAAGAAGGTATTTATCTTCCCCCACTATTTTAGGCAACTCATGGTATATTAGATACGTGGGTTTTGGTGGGATTATAATCTTTAGTTTTTTACTTATTTCCCCAAACACTCCCTCCCAGTATGGGCTAATGTGTGAGCATGTCCACCAGATATGTAGTAGTGTTCCCTCTTCCCCACAACCCCTCCAGCATCCCCCGTCAATGTGTGGGTAGATTTTGTGTAGTCTTTGGGGTGTCATGTACCATCTACTCAATAGCTTGTAATGAGTTTCTTGAATCCTCATGGATACTGAGGCCTTTTTGGCTTTGACAAAGATCTTACTCCATTCCTTGGAGTCAATATCTTGTGCCAGGTCTTTTTGCCAAGCAGCTGCGTAGGTCGGTAAGGTGGGCGTTTCCCCTGTCAGTAGCATTTTGTATAGTTGAGAGATTAAGTGTGTCGGAGTCTGGGACATTGTGCATAGTGTTTCGTAGAGGGTTTTCTGTCTGGTCAGGGCTGCTTAATGTAAAGATTTCCGGGGCCCATTCTGATAACTCTGTTTGTGTTTTAAGCTTCCCTTGTTGTAGTATATTGGTTACTGTGGAGTCTGCTAGAGTATGGAATTCGCCTACTATGTGAGTCCTATGCTCCAGGCCCAGATCTGGGTTTTCTCTTATTGGAGCGTTCGGAGAATGCGGTGTGGAGATGTGCGGGTTATGGAGGAGCGTCCTGTCCCATGTCTCAAACACCTCTTTTATCAAAGGATACCGTGCAATGTCAGGTGGCCTATTCCTGATTGAGATCCAAGCAAGAGCTCCGATATTTCCTCGCCCCAGAATGTCATTATCAATTTGAACCCAGGCTTTGTTGCGTAGGTTTTGACTCCATTCCACTATCCTCTGCAGTGAAATGGCTCTCTGGTATTCTTTCAAAAGGGGTACTCCCAGTCCCCCCCCATCCCTGGGCAGATATGTGGTATGTTTCCTAATTCTAGGTTTGATACCATTCCAGATGTAGGCTTCTATTGCTTTCTGGATTTGTTGGATGAACTGTGTGGTTGGGGAAATAGGGATTGTCTGCATCACATACAGTATCCTTGGCAAGATATTCATCTTGACCACCCCGGTACGCCCCATCCAGGAGATGGTCTTGTTTTTCCAATTTGTTAAGTCTTTTACAATCTCGTCCCTAATGCTTTTGTAATTTATCTCTACTGTATCTTTTATATTAGGGGTGATTTTTATCCCCAGGTATTTTATGGCATAGTGTGCCAGCTTGATCGGGCAGCTTTGTCGCATTGCCTCGATGACATCCGACCGTTCATTGATAATCAACATTTCTGATTTTTGTGGGTTAAGTAGGAAGTTTGATACATTCCCGAACGCCGACAGTTCGGTCATGGCCTCATATAATGAGTCCAGAGTGTTTGAGATAGATAGTAGAATATCGTCGGCATACATTGAGAGTTTCTGTTCTTTGCCACCTATTTGGAACCCTTTGATGCGTGGATTTTTCCTGATTTTACTTGCTAGAACCTCAATCGTCAGTGCGAACAGGAGCGGCGAGAGGGGGCAACCCTGCCTGGTGCCGTTGCTAATTCTGAATGACTTAGAAAGCGTCCCGTTCACCCTGACCTTTGCATTTGGGGAAGAGTATAGGGACATTATCATATTTATGATTTTGGGTCCAAAGCCGAATTTGGATAGAGTGCGTTCCATGAAAGATCATCTCACCCGGTCAAATGCTTTTTCGGCATCTGTAGTGACCAGGGAGAGGGGCCCACCATGTAGTTGGGCGTGTGTGATCATTTGCAATACTTTCAGGGTGTTATCCCTTGCCTCTCGGGCAGGGATAAACCCCACCTGGTCAGTCGACACCAGCCCAGGTAATATTCTATTCACCCTGGCTGCCAAGATCTTCGCGAGAATCTTAACATCCGAGTTAAGAAGGGATATGGGTCTGAAGTTTTCTGGCCTATCTTGCTGTTTCCCTGGCTTGGGGATAATGGTGATATAAGCCTCCAACATAGAGCCTGGGAGACTGGGAGCTTGGGACAGTGCGTTGAAAAGGCGTGCCAGGAAAGGAGCTAGCAACCCCATGTATGCTTTATAATATTTAAGACCGAAGCCGTCCGGTCCCGGGCTTTTCCCCGAGGGGAGGTCTTTGATAGCCCTTTTGATTTCATCTATGGTGATTGGGTTATCCAGTGTTTCTCTCTCCTGGTCAGTGAGCTTCGGAAGATCAGCTTCCTCAAGGTATGTTGTGATACGATCGTCGTCTCACGACGGGTGTGGGTGGCCCCCCCATCCCCCCCGCTGCCGGCAATATTGTACAGCGTTTCATAGTAGCCTCTGAAAGCGTCTGCGATTGAGTCTGCACCAGACCTTGTCGAGCCTTCTTTGTCAGTTATGTGGTGTACATAAGCTTTTAGTTTTTTCCTTGCGATCGCCCTAGCCAAGAGCTTTCCCGCCTTATCCCCGTGCTCAAAGTACGTTTGCCTCAGCATCAGTGCTTTTTTTTTATATTCTTCTTGTAAGAACTGCAATAGGTTTCCTCTGGCCGAGACCAATGCCTGTGTTCTTGTGTCATCGGACGGCTGTAGCTTATGAAGCTGCTCCATCTGTTCCACCTGTGACATTAACGTCCGGTAGCGTTCTCTTTTGGCTCTGTTTAGGTCAGATTTTCTCCTGATCAGAAGGCCTCTGACAGTGCATTTATGTGCCTCCCACACAGTGGTGTTCTCTATGATACCGTCATCATTGAGTTGGAAGAAATTCTCGAGCTCTTTTTGGAGATCCGCCTTAAAGACCGGATCCTCCAATAGTGTGTCATCCAGCTGCCACACATATGGCGTAATTGGTACGTTGGGCCACAGTATAGAGCAGCTGACCGGAGCGTGGTCCGACCATGTTATGGTATTGATGTTACTGCTTTGTGTAATCATGAGGCCTGTGGTGTCTGTGTATAGGTAATCGATCCTGGAGTATTTCCTGTGTGGGTGGGCGTAGAACGTGTAGTTATAGCTCTTTGGGTGGTGTGTGCGTCATATGTCATGTACAGTCAGTTCGGTCAACATTGTCGTCATGCGTTTAAGTGTCCTGTGGGGGACACTGGAAATGCCATCTGAAGTGTCCCATGCAGGGTCTAGAGGGGCGTTGAAGTCTCCTCCCAAGTAAAGTATTCCAATTCTCATCTCTAGTATTTTTCGAATAACTTTTGAGAGGAATAGGTGTTGTGTGTGATTCGGGCAATAGATGTTGGCCATAGTGATAGGCCTACCATATAGGGAGCCTGCCTTCTTGGTCTTTGTATAATTGTGTAAGCTGGAAAGGTAGCTTAGTATGTAAAATGATTCCCACTCCATTTTTCTTTTTGGGCCCAGATGCAAAAAATGCAGTTGGGTAGTGGCGGCTAGTCCACTTGGGTTCATGTGTCGCTGCAAAATGTGTCTCGTGTAGGTATATGATGTCTCCACCCATCCTCTGAAAATCTCTTTGCGCTATGGGTCGTTTATTTGGGCTGTTCATGCCTTTAACATTTATTGTTATCAGTTGAATGGGGTGCGTTCGTGTGTGTTCCCGATTTTGTGCCATTGCTAGTTTGTATCTCTATGTGGTGTGTATGCTTCTGCATTGGGAGAAGGGGGGGAGGGGGCAAAGGGGAAAGAGGAAGAAGAGAGAAAAAAAAAAGGGGTGGAAAGAAAAAAGGGGGAAAGAAAGAAAAGGGGGGGGAGGGGGGTGGAGGAGAGAGGGTACGAGGTGTCTTTTCCTCTAAGGTGTAGAGGGAAGGATGGCTATGATAGTTAGAAAGAAGGAGAGGATGGGAGCAGTAGGAGAATGTAGTGGGGCTGATGGGAAGGGATGTTAGTTGTGTAGGGGTAGAAGCAGCCGCCTCTGAGGGTGAGAGGGGGGAGTTAGGGAAGGGTTAAGGAAGAGAGTTAGCTGATCTGCTGTGAAACAGTACAGTGTTAAGTTCAAGTGCAAAAAAATTCAGAACAGAACTCTCAGTTTGACAACAGTAAACAACAAGAAGAAATACAAAAGTAACAAAAATAACAATGCGGGGGTAGTTGTCCCCCAGATTTCCTTTGAAATATAAACTTTTAGGCTATTCATAACTGGTTAACATTTTCCCTATAATCTTGCAATTTTAAGTTAATCTCCAGGTTGATGTGGTGTGTTGCTTCAAATCACTTTCTCAGTGGTCTATGTGTGTGATTGTCTTACAGTGTCTCAGGTCAATGATAAGTCTTGGTAAATAGAGCCAGAGTGTTTCAGTAATGTCTATGCTGTTTGCGGGGTGAGCGGCCTTCGGGTTTACTACGTGTGTCACAGTAATGTGTTATGTTGTCGCGTCTGTGTTGTCGTGGGGGAGGGGATGTATATCTGGTTATGGGTTCGTCCGTTGTTGCTTCAGTCAGTTTGAGGTCGCTGGCGGGCATCGTTATGTGTTATGTAGGGTGTGGATTGCATCTAGTCTTGTATGGTGTCTTCGTGCTGTTAGTTCCATACAATTACTTGACCCCTGTGTCATCGTCTGTACATACATGTATAAGAACACATCATAAAGTGCTAAATTTGTGGAAGTGAAGTTCAGCCTAGAAATACATTCTTAATTATTACATTAGTCACTTTATCTGGCATTAGCTTCTGCAATTTGGATTCTATCTTATCAACAATATTTTAAAACATAAACATAAGCAACTGAGTCTCTGTATACGACCTGAAAGATCTGTCCATTTCTCCACACCGACACTAAAGTGGAGCTTGGAGATCCAGAGATGCCTCCCATCAGGGTGGGAGGTCAAATGTTAAGTCCCTGTCTTGACGTTGTCCCATCAGACTAAGGGCTGTTGGTTTATTCCTTGAATGTGCCTTGGATTAGGTTCTGGGGGACCTCGATGGTCCTCAGCTGTGTCTGGAGGTGGGTGTATGTTTAAGCCCAGCGCTTGATTGAAGTTTGGAAGATCCTCGGCTGACCTCAAGATATGTGACGTGTTATTTTTTGTGACAATCAGGCAGGTGGGAAACCCCCATCTGTATGGCAGTCTTTTTTCTTTGAGGGCCGCCGTGACATATCTTAAGTCCCTTCGCTTCTGTAGCGTTGCGGGACACAAGTCTGAGTAAACCTGTATCTCTGATCCTCTGAATTCAAGTGGATGCTGTTGTCTTGCAAGTCAGAGAATTTCCTCCTTATCTTTAAAGGACAGCAGTTTCATAATGACGTCTCTGGGTGGAGCTCTGTTTGATGGTTTGGGGCGCAGGGCCCTGTGTGCTCTTTCTATCTGTATTTCTGGCGCATTTTCATTATTTTTGAGGTATTTAATAAAGTCTTGTATATAGGTTTGTAGAGCTGAGGGGTCAACTGTTTCAGCTATTCCACGCAGTCTAAGATTGTTCCTCCTGCTCCTATTCTATGCGCTCCATAAGTGTTTGCACTGTGCCCTCCTGGGCCTGCATCTGGCTAGTCTGATGCTGTAAATCAGAGCTAAGGGTTTCTTGTCTTTCTTCTATTCGTGTGACACGGCGATCTACCACCATGATGTCTCTTTTCATTTCGCCAAACATTGTCTTGAAGTCATGCATTTCTTCTCTTATGTCCTCTTTAGAGGAAAGATGTTTTATATCTTCTCTCGTTAAGTAGTTTTGTGCCTTGTTATGAGTATTAGGTTCATGTATCTGTGCTGTTGTCTGCACTGGCGTGCTGCGTTCAGTGTCTGCTGCAGCTAAGTTTGGCTCAGCTGGGATCAGATAATTCTCTAGTGCTGTGGCTTGTGTAGGTCTAGATGTTTTATTATTTCTTTTGGTAGCCATGTCTGCAAGTGTTTTGCAACCCAGCTTTAATCTGTCAGGATTCTGTATAGTATTCTACACCCACATGTAATATTTATTTATAGTATATAGATATTAATCTCCACAGGGAGTAGTACTGGTTTCAGCAGGTAGAGTGCAAAAATCACGTTATCAATGTCCCAGAACTACAGCTCTTTGCTAGATAAGTTGATCTGCCTTTTGAGGAGTGTTCAGGCCTTTTCTGTAAGATATGGCCCTTTTATCAGTCACACGTGTGTTGGCCTTTACATGGAAGTATATTTGCTGATTGTAAAATGAACAAAGCCTCTTTTATATTGGGGTGTGAGGATCTCTTTGATGTTAATTCACCACCTCTTTCAATAAATGGGCTTTAGTTGTAAGTCTATGGGACAGTGTCCCTTCGGCCGCTACTGTGTGTGATTCAGTGACTTAGTGGGGCCTGCTAATCCCTTGATTTGGTCAAGGAGTCCTTAGGCTTCTAACTGCCTCCTGTCCCCCTGTGAGCTTTAGCCTGTGTGTGCCCGATGTTCAGGCCAGGGAAGGCGTGTGTGTCAGGGAGGTGTCAGTGCAAGATCTTACCCTCCGGTGTGTTAGAGCTCCGTTCTGACCCTGCTGTGAGTGTAATGGCTCCGGTCCTTTAGGCCTCCGCACTACCGCGCGATCACAGGTCTCGCTTAGTCTGTTTGCTTCTGTATCGCGGTGATCAGATCACGCGGGGCCAAGACCAGCAGTCTTTTTTCTTCCCGGTCAGGTTGCGATCAAAGGTATGAGTCCTCTCCTTTATCATCGGGTCCTGTGTACGCTGAGCAACCTGATCACGGGCCTTTCTATTCTGTTTTAGGTGGTTGTTGCTTTTGGCGCGCAGTGTTGGCTTGGTATGGCGTGTATCGCCAGCTTAGAAAAAGTCACCGGCTGAGTCCCCAGATCCTCATATGTTGATTGCTTATGTTTTAGAGCTTGGTTGGTCCAGGGGAAAATGTTAAGGGCTTAGGAAAACTGAGGGGACTACAGAGCACTAAGATTAATCAGCCATCTTGGTCCGTGGCTAGGCTCCGCCCCATAATGAGGCATTTTTTAAATATTGAATGGACCAGTGAGCTATCAATGTGTGCTATACCCTGTATAATCTTAATCTTACTACTTATCTTAATACTATTTACAGAAAAGGAAAGTTACCATCATTGCCATGCTTTATTAAATATCACCAGACTATTATCCATTTGTGCATTTTGCAGCTGACACATTTTCAAAATTATTATTAAAAAAAGCAACTGCATGATCATTTCCAAAAACAACTATTAAACATTTGAATAATAATAAAAAGCAGCTTACACTTGCAATTAAAATTATGTCCCAGTGATCTTAAAAATAAATAAATACAAATTAATTCATATGTAAGTTAATTAATTAATGTGTTAATAATTAATTAATTAATTAGTGCATTTTAGTGCATTATAAAGTTATGAAACCCTGTTCTTTTTTTTTCAATTTAAATATTTTTATTGAGGTTTGGTTAAAGTCATACATAAAGATATATGTCAATATTTGATACAAGGACTAATCAAAGCAAGATGTACAACCAACTTAAAAAATAAATGTACATTATAGAACAATAAGACGAGTTTTGAGCACATGGATATACACAGTGTGGATATGACTCGCCCATGAAACTGCGTGCCTTCTGGATAGTACTTGAGGCCACTTTTGGACCTCCTACTATTATGGGGAATGTGTATTTACAGAAGGGTTGGAGATGGTGAACATCTTTTTTTATTGTACATATTAGTAAGTTAATGTTTACACCTCCTTTGATATAATAAGCCACTTTTGGGCTCCAAAGTATTGACATATATAGTAGCTGGAGGCAAACTGTAATATAGGGCCACTTTTGGGCCCTCAAGCATACTATTAAGAAAAGGAGATACATACTGTGCTACAATGATATAATCAAAAACTGGTAACAAACTTCCTTTGTATTTTAATATAAACTCAGCGTGTTATGTCACATTACTTAATCTAAGAGAGCTACTGGGTTGTGTAGATGTAGAAAGAAGATACACTGTGGGGGTACTGCAGTTTTCTGCTAGGTAAGGGAACTTTTAGTTTAGTACCTAAAATGGGACCAATGTATCTGCACTGTGATAGAACAAACTAGTGTGTTACAGAAATTCTCTAAAGTACTATAGTGATTCAACTTTGGGCTTAAGAAGCATGAGCTAGTAATTATTATACAATATAGATTTACTGCATAGTGCTAGACTGCCTATTTGTTGGAGATCAGCTAATGTATATATTTATTTCCCTCTGGGGTCTATGCATAGGCTGTTTTAAGGTCTAGTCTATCCCAAATAGCTCAAAAATGTAGCCTGCCCTACTGCATTGGCCGCAGACAATAAGGCAATAATTTAATCTGGTGTTTGGTATACACCTGGGAGGAAGAGTGCTTTATACCAGGGAGAAAACTTAGAGAGTTACTAGTAGATGAAGGGTTTCATCCTTACTATTCCTTAAATATCACAGAATAACTATTAAGTAAGATGAGGTCTTTAAAGTTAGAATGGGAGGACACATTATAATTTAGTTTTGGAGCTTACTGGGCTTAGAAGGTACTCCATGAGGACATAACAGCTAATAACACTACCCTTTTATAGTAAGGATGATGAGTCAGTTATCACTGTATCTACTAACAATCTGTGACTAAATGTGGATCACAAAATCTAACATGGTAAAAACATAAATAACAATTAAGTAAACTTAGGTATTATTACAAGCTAGGAGAGGCAAAATACAATCAGAGCTAGGTATTAAGCCCCTATGAACAGAGGATAACCATGAAATATTTAGCCAACACATGATCATCCCAAGCACAGCATAATGTTCACATGGAGCTTACTGCACTTAGATGGTACTCCATGAGGACACAATAGCTAGTGGCACGACCCTATTTGTAGTAGGGATGATGAGCCAGTTATCACTGTATTTACTAACAATCTGTGACTAAACTTGGATCATATGAATCTAACAAGGTAAAAACATAAATAACATTGAAATAAACTTAAGCTGTATTACAAGCTGGGAGAGGCAAGATACAATCAGAGCTAGGTATTAAGCCCCTATGAACAGAGTGTAACCAAGAAATGTTTAGCCAACACCTGATCATCCCAAGCACAGCATAATGTTCACCATAGGCTTGTCATTCCATGGGTCATGTACAGAGGTAGTGTTCCAAGGGACTAGAGGACTTAAAAATCTAAGTAAAGCCTTTGTATTAGTAAACATCCCTTTAGAGTTTATGTCCTCATTGCCTCCATTGCAAGCGTTTGCCAGCGTAATTAAGGGTTGTTTCTCAAGTAGAAAACATTTTGCTTGTGGCGTATGACACTCCGGATTAATCTGGAGCCTTCTATGGTTAAGCCGGTCTGATATAGGTGTTTAGAGGGGCTTCCATGCGCCTCCATTTAGGATCTGTGTTTGTGCCTTAGTTAGTTGATGATGATTGGGGAGGTCTGAACTTGTAGGCAGTTTCCCTTGGATCACAATCTTGGTCCTGCTAATGGCTTCATTAGGTCTCTGCTCTCTCCATGCAAGTTAAGGTTGCTTTCTCTGGGTAGCTACTGGGGGTTCATCTGCTTGGGTAGGTGGTGGGGTGATATCCTACATGACTGCCATGTCAGTAATTGTATTTATCCCCTCAGTGTGTGCTCGGTTGTAGTATGTAGATCTTCTGCCTGCCAGGCGTGGTTGAGCTATCACTCCACTCAATTGATGTTCAAGGCTCTGGAAGTGCTCAGTTATAAGCTTTTGGATACTAGCCCCCCAGGCCTCTACAGATGCCACCACGGCAGGACAGGTATTGCTGATCAGTAGACTGTTTATTGCCCAGTTTGAGAGGGAGTTAAATAGTCTTTAATATAAGAAGTATCGTAGCACAGTATTAACAGTTTTTAAACTGCTTAACCCGGGAACTCTGGGGGGGTCCAGATATCTGAATAACAGGCCGCCACCTTGACATCTAATGGTCCAGTTAAGTGCTCCAGCTTGGGTGAATGTCAGAAATAAGGGTATGTTTCAGTGCAGAAATTGTTTTTACTCACTTTTCTGATGTTTATAAGAAAGGATTCTTGAAAAATCTGTCAATAATTGGCAGATTATCAGTCTCAAATACGGAACTACTAAATTACGCTGCTGGTCATGGCTGCCACCCGGACATGCCCCCATTATGAACCCTGTCCAAAAGTGTCAAATTTCAGTTCAGACTTTATATTTAATCATATGCCACAATCCAATCCAATAGAGTTTACAAAATGATGTTCTTTTTAATTAAAAAGGACATTCTTTTGCCTAATTTTCTATTTCATACCAATCCATTTATAGCACTACCATTCAAGTTAAGCTACTCAAAACATCAGTTGACTGTTTTTTAATGGATTTCTTTCCCAATGCACTACAATATATCGCAAGTTGAAAATGATCATTTCTCCAAACATAAAACTCCTTTATTTAAAAAGTCAAAATTTATAATAAAAAAAATAAATGCATACATACATGCACACAATCATGCATAAAAATCTATTACTCCTCCAAATATTTTTTTTTTATTTTTTTGGCTTTTTTTAGAAATCTAACTTCAACTCTTGCAATGCAATAAAGGTTTTTGCCATTAAAAGTTTATAATAAAAAAAAAAATAGTTTTATATGATAAACATATATTTTCTTAATGTGTAGGATGCAATTAAATGTTTTAAGAGGATTTGAATTAAGAATATTGCAAACATAATCCACATACCTTATGCATAATCATGAACAGTCCATGTGACATAAATTACCATAAAACTGATTTATCGAACGTTAGACATATATACAGAGTATATATATATATATATATATATATATATATATATATATATATATATATATAAAAAAAAATATATATATATATATATATATAGATTGATAGATATAATTTTTCAAGAAAATCTTTATTTCTCTATAAGAAAAAAATCTTATAAAATGATTAAATATTTTAAAATGTTATATCTGAGATACACTAATAAAGAGCAAATTTAGTTCAAATGGCTGTATAGAAATATTGCTGTAAGTAGACAATTAAATAGAGAAAGTTTTGTATTTTTCTTATTTTTTTTTATTTTGCCCTTAATATCATAGGGTATGTTTGGGGATATGATTATATAATGATAGCTCCATCCAGACTTTGTCCTTCAGAGTGACATTGCCAGTTGATATAGAAGGTTTATTAATGTGGACATTTGTCTCCTGGGAACTTCACTCATTTTGTTTGGCCCACCAAACAGCTGTCAGGTATCAATGACTTTACAAAGGGGTTTCCAGAAAGGACAAAAGCAACATATAGCCTGCTAATCAACTTTATGATTAGTGTAGCAACTAGGCAGAATGAAGTTACAATGCTTTCTGTTAGAGTATCATGTAGGTGTCAGAAGACATGTATGCATTCTGAACAGTATCATTATTTTTAGAATGCTCCTAGGCATTAACCCAAAATCATTTATTAAAAAAAAAAATACAGAAAAAATGTACTCAAAATTTACACATTGATCTTCAATAAATATTATTTTGAAATGCATTCCAATTTCTGAAATTAAAAAAATATCTACAGTCTGAAATCCTCTTAAACATATTATAAAGAGGCTTAATAGTAACACTTAATTATAGAAACAATGAGTGATAAGTATTTTCATATTTAAACTATGATATAACTTTATTAAATAAAATTAAAGGGACAGTCAACACCAGAATTTTTGTTGTTTAAAAAGAAAGATAATCCCTTTATTACCCATTCCCCAGTTTTGCATAACCAACACAGTTATAATAATACATGTTTTACCACTGTAATTACTTTTATCTAAGCTTTATCTAAGCTTTTGCTGACTGCCCCCTTATTTTAGTTCTTTTGACAAACTTGCAAGTCAGTGCTCACTCCCAGGTCACTTCACGTGCATGAGATTAATGTTATCTATATGAAACACATGGACTAATGTCCTCTATTGGTCAAAATGCATTAAGATTAGAGGCAGTCTTCAAGGTCTAAAAAATTAAAATATGAACTTCCTAGGTTTAGCTTTCAACTAAGAATACCAAAAGAACAAAGCAAAATTGCTGATAAAAGTAAACTGGGAAGTTGTTTAAAATTGCATGCCCTATTTAAATCATGAAAGTTTTTTTGGGACTTGACTATCCCTTTAAGTGACTTGGTTATCTAAATATAAGATTATAAAAGTATGTTTTAGATCATAATCTTTCCAGTATCAGCTCATAATAACAAGGTTTCTTTCTGGGCAGTGTGTTTTTTAGTGATAACAACCCAAACTGGATTCTGCCTTTAAAATGACACCACCAAAAATAATTTTTCACTCAAAACATCCTTAAAATGTATTTTCTGTTGTTAAAGGTTCACTAAATAAATGACAAAGAAATACTCAACAAATAAAATAATAATAAAATGACAATGCAATAGCACTTACTTTGAATTTTAAATGAGCAGTAGAATATTGTATGATGAATTTCAAAGTTAATCTAATTTTCCCTCCCTTGTATCATGTCATGTGACAGCTATCAGCCAATCACAAAACATTTACGCATATGCTTTATACTTTTGCACATGCTCATTGCTCAGTAGGAGTTGGAGTCTCAGAAATTGTGCATATAAAAGGAATATGCATTTTTTTTATAATGGAAGTATATTGGAAAGTTTTTTTTTTTTTTAAATGTATGCTTTATCTGAATCATTTGCACTTTTAAAGCAATCAATAAAGCAAGGTTTCCTATAGCTAGAAGCATTTTTTTTTTACAAAAATTGCAAAAGTGTTTCTAATTGAAACTGAAAAGCACTGATGTGCATTCCTATTTACATTAAAATGTCTCTTTAAACAGTGGGGTTCCTCTCTCAGTAGGAATTTCTTTAATTTTTCTTATGATTTGTAGAAGTTTTAGTTTAGCCACAAAAAGGCAATATATGTCATAATGCCCGTCATTAAATAAGGAAAGGATAGAAAAGAAATCCCAATGCTGATAAATATTACTATGGATTTCTAGTGTTCATAAAAAAATAATAGATAGATAGATATATAGATAGATAGAAAGATAGATAGATAGATAGATAGATAGAGTATAGATTTAAATGCAAGTAGAAAACCCTTTAAACTAAATGCTTGGGACCAGAGAGGTCTGGATTTTAGAATATTTGCATCTTTAA
The DNA here is from genome assembly GCF_027579735.1 of Bombina bombina. Classification (NCBI taxonomy): domain Eukaryota; kingdom Metazoa; phylum Chordata; class Amphibia; order Anura; family Bombinatoridae; genus Bombina; species Bombina bombina. Next base: position 663,099,369 of record NC_069499.1, read on the forward strand.
AATGGGTTTGGAGATGGAATTGGACCAGGAGTAAGCAACAACATCTTAGAGCAATAGAAAACAAACCAGAGACACAGGCAGAAAATACTTAAAGGGACATGAAACCCACATTTTTTCTTTCATGATTTAGAAAGAGAAATCAATTTTAAACATCTTTCTAATTTACTTCTATTATCTAATTTGTTTTATTATCTTGATATTATTTGCTGAAAAGCATATCTAGATATGCTCAGTAGCTGCTGATTGGTTTCTGCACATAGAAGCCTCGTGTGATTGGCTCACCCATGTGCATTGCTTTTTCTTCAACTAAGGATATCTAAAAAATGAAGCAAAATAAATAATAGAAGTAAATTGAAATGCTGTTTAAATTTGTATTCTCTATCTGAATCATGAAAGAAAGATTTTGGGTTTAGTGGCCCTTTAATGGTGGGGAAAAATAGAAATTGTTGATCATTCTTTTAAAAATATTAATTAAAATTCTATGCAAATCCAGATCTTAGTGTGTTGCACTTTCACGGCAGCCATCTTCCACATACTGCAGTGAATGAAACTGACAAATGCACATTTCTAATGAATATTTAATAAGCTAATAGTTTTCCTTATTGGTATTATGATGGATCCAACAATTACCACATGACAATTAATTAATTATACTTAATTATATTTTATGTTCTTAACCATTTAAACAAGTTAATATATACTATTCTTTCTTGCAGAATATTATTTACTCTTGACTTTATATTCCTTTGGCTATGTCAACTGAGATGAGGGTTAGATTACAAGTGGCACGTCATTGTTAGCGTGGGCATGATGTATTGCAATATCACGCCCAAATTGAATTATATTACAAGTTTGCACTTGTCTGTTTAGTTTGACTGAAGACCTCATGTAAAAGTTCAAGGCTAAATAACATTTTGCACCAAACACAACATGAATACATTAAAATAAATAGTTTTTCTCATATGTGCACTATCTAATAACAATTATTCATATACATATTAATAAAAAAAAAGTTATAAGGGCAAAAGGTTATATGGTATATGACAAGGTGTTTGTATGGAAAGGGCTATAATATATATATATATATATATAAATATATATATGCTCTGAGGAAGCCCCATCTACCAAGAGACGTAGGGGGTAAAACACGCGTAGGCATTGGTTGCTAGTGCCACATGACCACGGCCACCACATCGGAGCTGTCTGTGTTACAAGCTGCGGATGTTTGGCAGCGTTTTCGAAGCAGACATTATTCATATTTACAGCAGGTGAATGTTATGCCCTGGAGACGAGCTTGGAGACGAGCAGACACCACGTTTGAGTGGCAATAACATTTGATCAGTTTTTGACTATAAGCTTTGACAAGTCCGAAGGTTTCTAAACCAAGCAGGATTGAACCTCCTTTTGCACGCAGATAAGTCTGACTACTTCCATTTATTTAGCATTACAGCAGGACTGGGAGTTCTATATTATTGTGACTGTGTTTGTTCCCCTATACTGCACTGTGGAGGGTTTATCATTGTTGGAGAACCTTTTACTGAGGATCTTTCATACTTTTGTCTTGCATGAACTCGCTGCTACTAATCAGTTATTAAATTATGCTGGATGCCTGCCTAACACTGTTTATGCATATGGCTGTTATGTTTTGCTATTTCTCTGCTTATTCTGCTTTTTGCCTGCCTCCACTTCAGGATAGTACGACCCATTTAGAACCCTATTTGTGAACCTGCCCAGGGTGTGCCTCCTGGGTCTTGCCGAGGGGGTTCTGTGTGCAGCTGGGGTGTAGTGGAATCGTTCTATGCTGCAGACTTCTTGCTCCTGATGTATATGTATGGGCCCTTGCTAGTTACGTGACATAGCTTTTGTTTTATATGTATTCTCTTTTTGTAACTAATGTATATATTGTTGACTTCTTGATGATGAAATTTAGGTTTACTGTCAACTTTTTGCCTAGATTTGTAGGTGCAGAATAAATATACAGCTTTCTTGATAGGTAAAAATAGTGCTTTATTCCCTATCTTTAGTAGCAACATGTATTTTGATGTGTCCTGTTTCTCTTCTTATAGTCTATTGTTATAATTATTCTATAGGATATAGGGTATAGGGAGACTTCAGATGTGTTTTTGCAAAATATAGCCTGGCTTGGATGTTTTTCTTAGTAAGAAAAGGCTTTCGGCTTGCCACTCTACCCCATAGCCCAGACATATGAAGAATACGGGAGATTGTTATCACATGTACCACACAGCCAGTACTTGCCAGATATTCCTGCAGCTCCTTTAATGTTGCTGTAGGCCTCTTGGTAGCCTCCCAGACCAGTTTTCTTCTCGTCTTTTCATCAATTTTGGAGGGACGTCAAGTTCTTGGTAATGTCACTGTTGTGCCATATTTTCTCCACTTGATGATGACTGTCTTCACTGTGTTCCATGGTATATCTAATGCCTTGGAAATTCTTTTGTACCCATCTCCTGACTGATAACTTTTAACAATGAGATCCCTCTGATGCTTTGGAAGCTCTCTGTGGACCATGGCTTTTTGCTGTGGGATGCGACTAAGAATATTTCAGGAAAGACCAACTAGAGCAGCTGAACTTTATTTGGGGTTAATCAGAGGCACTTTAAATGATGGCATGTGTATGCTGACTCCTATTTAACATGAATAGGAGTCAGCTGTGGGATGCAACTAAGAATATTTCAGGAAAGACCAACTAGAGCAGCTGAACTTTATTTAGGGTTAATCAGAGGCACTTTAAATGATGACAGGTGTGCACTGACTCCTATTTAACATGAATTTTAATGTGACTGCTTAATTCTGAACACAGCTACATCCCCAGTTATAAGAGGGTGTGCACACTTATGCAACCACATTATTTTAGTTTTTTTTGTTTTCTTCCCTCCACCTAAAAGATGTCAGTTTGTTTTTCAATTGAGTTGTACAGATTATAGGTCACATTAAAGGTGGAAAATGTTCTGAAATTATTTATCTTTGTCTCATTTTTTTACATGACAGAAACCTGACATTTTAACAGGGGTGTGTAGACTTTTTATATCCACTGTACTTTTATCCTTTCACTGTGATATGTATTTGGCTTTATTGTGAACAGGAGATTGCATGCATTTCTAAATTCTCTGAATTTTGATCGGACTCCTGAAAATGGGGTGGGAGGATTGATGTGGGGTTCAGGATGTTCTGAGGATTTTAATGTAACAAGATCATTAAACAATCTTTTAAGCGTATGTACTGTATATCATTTTGCAAATCAGTTAACCCCTGAGCTAATATATCTACTTTTGTTTTAAAGTGGAAATGTGATTTGCCACTTCATTGGGATCCAGTTGAATATACTGTAATATCTTTAACCATATATTTACTAGTTAGACTGATAATTCAGAAGAAAGGTTTCCTCTAAATAATATGGTTTTGTAGCTAAAGCATAAGTCAACTCTTTATGGATAAAAAGAGCTGATCTTAAGGTGGATTAGCATTTAGTGGTCTATGTTTGATATTTGAATAACATAAGAAGTATATTTATGTGAATAGATCATATAAGTTTCCGATCAGCCAATAGAATGCAAGCTCAATCTGATTGGCTGATCGGATCGGCCAATCGGATTGAACTTGATTCTGATTGGCTGATTCCATCAGCCAATCAGAATTTTCCTACCTTAATTTCGATTGGCTGATAGAATCCTATCAGCCAATCGGAATTCGAGGGACGCCATCTTGGATGACGTCCCTTAAAGGAGCCTTCATTCGTCGGTAGTCCGTCGGGCCAGCAGGATGTTCCGCGTCGGAGGTCTGCAAGATGGATCCGGAAGACAGAAGATTGAAGATGCCGTTGATAGAAGACTTCAGCCGGATCATGGACCTCTTCAGCTCCCGCTTGGATGATGACTTCAGCCGGATCATGGACCTCTTCAGCTCCCGCTTGGATGATGACTTCAGCCGGATCATGTACATCTTCAGCCCCCTGCTGGGGCTTGGATCAGGACATCGGAGGAGCTCTTCTGGATCGATCGGTGAACCTGGTATGGTGAAGATAAGGTAGGAAGATCTTCAGGGGCTTAGTGTTAGGTTTATTTAAGGGGGGTTTGGGCTAGATTAGGGGTATGTGGGTGGTGAGTTGTAATGTTGGGGGGGGTATTGTATGTGTTTTTTTACAGGAAAAAGAGCTGAATTTCTTGGG